>NC_056045.1:13807265-14431563 GCF_004379255.2 Salvia splendens
TGTTTTCACTTTGTTTCTTTTATGTTAATTCTGTGAAGAAGATGAAGTTGTTGGAAAAGTTTTACTTTATCGTCCTTTTTGCAGGAGACTGACAGTCGTCCACTTTGCACTGTCTGTCCCTTTCAGGAAAGTTTCATTATGAGTTGACCAAGTAGATTTTTGTTAAGCTTAAGTAAGTTGCTCAGTTTAGCAAGTTTAATATCACGAGTGAAGAATCTCAAACTTAACCCACCGTAGTGAAGCGTGGCAGCAACCATCCCATTCGTGTCCGCAACCAATGTTAAACACATGATCTCTGTGGGATCGATCCTTACTTCCCTATACTAGTTAATAGTATTGTGGGTTAAGGTTTTGAAAACACTTTTATGTCCCTCTGTTCATCTCACTCAAGGAGGATTAAGTACATTTGATCAGTCTGAATCTCCACTGGATCCACTCACCTATGTTCGCAGGCAGAAGGCACGCACCTGGCCAGCTTGATCAGTTGACAATCCAACTTGAGCAAGCCACAATGATAAAAGATGACAATGAAGGAGAGCGAAATCGTGTCGTTTCAGTCTGTCATCAAGGATCGATAATCAGATTGATCTAAGCAACAAACAAACAAAGACTGTCGAGATTTTGGAACACATATGAGGCTCATCGATCAAAGATAATTTGAGGCAATCCACATCTTACTTGAGAAACATGACCATCTTGATGTTGTCATTGACTTGCCCGGATCTAAACGACATGCGTACATTACCTACATTCTTGATTTTTATTAGCAAAAATGAACTTGGTTTGTAATCATTGTTTAATAGGCAAACTTTTGTTGTGATGAGATATGACAACTTCGGTTGTTAATCTCCTGGGCTGGTACGTCTTGGTTTGTTATGGTATGTATTGTTGTGAACATGTTGTGGGATTGGAGTTGTCTGTTGCATTTATCTTTCATGTATTCCCGTAACTATGTACTTCATTCGTCCCTTTGTAGTAGAGGTATTTTTGTTCTAAGGCGGGTTTTAAAAAAATTGTGTTAATTGAGTTAAGTGAAGAGAGAATAAAGTAGGAAAAAAAATGAAGTAGAGAGATGAACAGAGAATAAAGTAAAAAATGAATTAAAGTAAGAGAGAGGAGATGTGTTACTATTTCCAAAAAAATGGAAATAACTCAGCTACGGGGTGGGACAATAAAAAAAATGAATACCACTTAGATACAAAGGAAGTATGAAGGTTTTTATTGTGAACAACAGAACAAGAGGTATGTCACCATTTAGCATATACTCCCTCTGTTAGAAATGAAACGTTTTCTTTTTTTGGTTGTCCCATTAAAAATAAACGTTTCTTAAAATGGAACAACGCTATCTCTACTTTATCATCTCTCTTACATTACTCTCTCTTCATTAACTCACAAAACAACACTACATAAAATCATGTGCCGAAAACCAAATGTTTCATATTTATTGGGACAGATGAAGGTTTCTATTTGTTTTGATAATTCTTTTAGTTATCTATGTATTAGAGCATCCACAATAGCACACCCTAGCCAATAGGCTAGTACTATGACTAGCCAAAAACACTTCCTGCCTCATCACTAGGACTTCCCAGCCTAGTAATAGGCTAGCATTGGGACTAGCCGACGCCCTAGCCAAGCAAACAAATTCACAAATACGTAAATTAAAAGTCCGACACAAATACGGAGCTATAATAATTTCATTAAATATAAAAAAAATTTACATAGTACAATTAAAAAAATTTCTAGTAAACTTTTAAAAAAAACAATGATACAAATAAATTACATTTTATATATCAGCGTGCAATCCTACGCGCCCATAACTCTTCAATTATATCTTGCTGGAGTCGAATATGAGCTTCTTGTTGGCGCATCTATAAATATATAAAAGCGGAATATCTATTTTCCCGCCCAGTTTCATGAAAAATTGTTCGCTATATTATAAAATTTCATTAGCATATAATATAATATCTTAACATATGATTGACATGAATATATAACATAAAGAGTTGTCAAATTAGTCAAATCACACTTATATATATCCAATGGTTAAAATGAAAACTCTTTAGATCGATGCATAAAATAAGACTAAGTGGTTGAGGAATATATGTGATTATGCCATTTGTTACAATGTCATTGGACAATAAATGTTTTATTTAATATTCAAATATCTTTTATATATTAAATGTATATATAATATAAATTGAACCAAAATTCTTTTTTTTTTATCCTCTACAAATAGAGATCACATTTGCTATAGTTCTATTCACAAAAAAAATCTCTATTTTTCTCTGTATATAATATTCTTTCTATTTTACAATTTCTCATTTTTTTAATTTGATCACTATGGTCTATGGATAATGAGAATGACATGTTCTCTAATTCCTAAAATTTCGCACCTTCCTAAGATTGTTTATATTTTAATTTTTACAAATTTTTTATTTGTTTTTATTTTATTTTGCATATTTTATAATTTTATAAAAAAATTTTCTATAAATATATAAAAGCGGAATACCAAAAAAATCCATTTTCCCGCCCCAGTTTCATGAAAAATTGTTCACTATCTATACATATATAAAAGTCAAGTTGTGAGAATTTTTGTTTTCACGCTCAGTTCATGAATTTTTTTGAGTATATTGTATAAATCTTTTAACATGTATTATAGAAATTTAATGTAAGATGCATGACATGATAGGTTGTCATTGAATAAAGCACCATTATACATTGGATAATACTCATAAAAACGTGAAGGAGTGTTATTGACGTGATTAATAAGATGCTACTCCATAAACCAATGGTCAATAAATAAATCAATGTACCAAATGGCACAATCTCATTGGTTAATAAATATTTTTCTTTAAATTTATATTTTTTTTATCTATTATATTAAATAATTATAAAAATTCATAATTTTTTAGCCTCTATAAATAGAGACCACATTTGCTATATTTTTTTTATCATAAAAATATCATCTTTTCTCCTTATATAATCCTTCTTCTTGAAGGGTTGGCAGTGGAAGCGTGCATCAATTTATCGATCACATAAATTTGATCTATTTAGCAGATTATTTAGACAAATTATATTCGCGTAATTATCACATGTATCATGCTCATAACTTGAATTAAAACATGCTCTAGCATATAAAATCCCTAAAACATGCTTACTACGGAATTAGCCAATTTACCGTGTTGATTCAATCAAGAATCGATGATGGCTTGCGTCTTCTCCACGTGAAGATCTTCAGTACTCGACTTCGGACCTTCTGACTGGTGTCCCGGACTATACGCTGATATTTGTGTGGGAAAATCTCACCAACGTACTAGGACTTGAATAACGAAGACAGAACTCAGCTAACGGAGGAGGCAAAGTTTCGAACTCTCTCTTTCTCTGAGGGGGACGAAAATTCTCAACCAAATTATTGTTTTTTCTGTCTCCTTTATTCTCCTATTTATATTAAGTCACATATTGGGCCCAGTCAGGGATCTAAGGAAGAATTTGGAACAGACATCACCCAATTAGCTTTTTACTAATTAAATTGAACCCACAACTTAATATAAGCTTATATTAAAATATTACAAGCAGCCACTACAGAAGTAATATTGCACTGCCTTCCAAATCCGAAATTACAAGTATTCCGGATTTCCTTTAATTGCATTTAATTTATTTCCCGCGCTTAAGATAGAAACATCCATTAATTAATTATTGTCAGCTATGGACTTAATTAATTAACATATTTTAATCTCCAAGAGTGGACCTAGCAAGAAACTCTTATTTATTATTCATAGAGTAATTAAACTCCAACTAGCTAGGTTCCAAATAATAAAACCTTGTTTCGAGCTCCTCTTGTGGATGTTATCAAACGAGACTCTCCTCGCGCACGATTCAACGTAATAGCAATCCTAGCACCGCTAGATAATGATCGCCACTACCCAATATACCTGGATCGTTGGGTGACGAAAAACCCGCACCTTTGGTAAGTCAAAGTAGTAGATACTCAATATCGTATGCTCAATGCTAACGTACATTGATTAAGAAATTAATTATCAAAACCTCGTCTTTCAGTAGATAGCATAAAGACTCGTCTTGCTGTTAGATCCATTCAGTGCTATACCACACCAACGTCATCTTATTTCAATAAGGCTTAGAAATAATCAGACTGACATTGCAACCTTTCACGATAGGTAGTCTAGGCCTATCTAGGTTGTGAAATTCTTATTTTTCTTTGTTTAGAACTGACCGTGTTACCTTAAATTGGACGACGCCCACAACCGGTCTACTAAAACAAAGACTTAGACTTTGTTACGTTTGCTTATATATTTAAATATGTAATAAACAACCATTAAATGTAAAACATAACAACATTATGACAAAAAATAATCTGTTGCATTTATTGGAAAATAACAATTAGAGTTTTACAGTATCCAATCAATCGAAAGGTGATTTCTAGTATACAAAACCCTAACACTTCTTTGGTACAATTTTGAATTTTGTAGTCTTCTTTGTTGTTCACTATGAATGATGATGAGAGTACTATATTCTTCGATACTCAAAATTTCTATTAGTAATTTTCATCTTATGTTTTGAGCACCAGTTATTATAATTCATTCTTTTGAGTTGGATGAATATTGAACATAATCTTAAAATATTACTCCCTCCGTTTCTTCATAGTTGAGTCATTTTCATATATGGTAATTATTTTCTCTTTCTTACTTTACTCTCTCTTACTTTTTTCTCTCTACTTTATTCACTTTCTACTTTATTCTCTCCACCTTTTCTCTCTCTTACTTATTTTATCTATTTATTCAACACACTCAACATCCCTTTCTTAAACTCCGTGCCGAAAAGTTTTGTCTCAACTATGGTGAAACGGAGGGAGTACTATAATTCATTCCTTTGGGTTCTCTTATACATATATTATGCAAAAAGTAAGTTGTCAATTGTACAAAACAAAAACTTGATTGATAGATTGACTGATTTACAATCAATCAAAGATAATAAAAAAAGTCCAAAAGTTACATCAATTATATTGCTTCTTATGAATACTTTTAAGAAGCTTTGCACAAAACCTAAATAAAAGGCAAATGTATACATTGAGCCAATCTCTGTAGATTTTTTAACATGTGTGATAGAAATAAACCGCTGGTTAATGACATAAAAAGGATTAAAACACATATTTCAATACATTTCTGCATAATTTGTCGATTCTACATACTTCATATTAATGATTTTAAGAAATATAAATGCAATTTTGAAACATACAATTTTTTGCAAATGGCAGAAACTCTCTTTGATTTCAACCCAAAATTTTTCAAAAAAACCGTTACTTTATATATTTATAGATTATAGATCAGAGATAGATATATTATAAAGGATTATAAATTTGCAAGAAAATTATAATGAGCTTTTTAATTGTATTTTCAAAACTGGATTTATATTTCTTAAATCATTAGTCAATAAAATTATTTTAAAGAAACTACATTTACATCTTAAACTAAAAGATAGGTGATTTATGCATAAAGTAGTGTATCGTAATTTAAATTCTTCTTATATAAATTGAATACATTAGATGCAATATCTAGGTGAAAGAGGCCATTAAATTGTCTTACTCTTAACTATGTATTCCTATGAGGCCCTTATAATTAATGTGTTTCGAAGTAATATATAAAAATACAGTATATCATAATTTGTTTTTTTATGTAGATATATAAGAATTATCTTAATTAAATTAAATTATAGTACTGCTTAATAAACCTTCATTTTTAAATTTTTACATAATATTTATTGCTCCCCAATACATAAACTCCAACTATGGACAATGGGCGGAATATCGAATTCAATACGAGCCCATTATATATAAGTTCAATTTGTGTTGCTTTTATTAACCTAACATCGTGCTAACTATGGAAAAGTTATTTGTGCAAATTGCATCCGATCCGAAATTCGTAAAATATGACATAAAGAAATAAAGTGAGTAAAATATGAAAGACCAAGATCAAATGTGAATAAAGTAAAAAAGAATAATATAAAACGAGAGTACTAATAAATTAAAAGTCATTTTTCATTTTAAATATAAGACTATTTTTTATGGATGGTCGGAAATTGAGATGTGAGTCTATTTTTTTTAGACGAAGATAATATTTAATAAATGGATGATTTGATAATGAATCTAAATTGGCCAAGTGGGCTAATAATTCAATCAAAAATAGTTATGTATATATGGAATCTTATATATATGGAACCGCGCATAGCGCGGGTAGAAAACTAATATCAGCAAATGCTTGGACACTTTCGGCGTCCCCCCCGGGGTATCCCCATTCATTCATTGGCGGTGGCTTGGACCGACAACATCTTTAGCGGCCCAATCAATGAGCTCGACACTTTCATTTTTGATGATCATGTTGTGCATTATAATACATGCGTACATGACATCGGCAATGCAGTCAGTATACCACAGGCGTGTTGGGCCCTTCACCGCCGCCCATCAAGACTGGAGCACAGCAAATGCCGGCTCGATATCCTTGCGCGCTGCCTCTTATTGTTGCGCAAGGTAAATTTTCTTTGGATCTGTTGGGCATCTAATCGTCTTCACAAAGACGGGCCACCTGGGATATATCAATCCGCCAAATAGTAGCTCATATTGTGCTGGTTGTCGTTGGCGACGAAACTGATGGCCGGTCCAACGCCCAGGCACTGATCGTTGAAAAGGGACGACGATTGGAGGACGTTGAGGGCGTTGTTCGACCCGGCTACCCCAAAATACGCATGTTAAATCCATAGCCGGTAGTCAGCTACGGCCTCGGGGATCATAGTGGGATTCTTGCCTTTGAAGCCGATTGTGTACATCCCTTTCCAAGCGGTGGGGCAATTCTTCCACTCCCAATGCATACAATCTATGATGCCCAATATTCCGAGAAAACCGTGCATTGTCCTGTGCATGTCAATCAGACCTTGGCAGTCTTCGGGGGTAGGCTTTTGAAGATACATCTCCCGGAATATGTGAATGACTCCCCGACAGAAATGCTGCAGACACTCGCGGGCAGTCGTCTCGCCTATGTGTAGGTACTCGTCGAACATGTCGGTCGCGCCTCCGTAAGCCAACTGCCTAATTGCGGCGGTACACTTCTGTATCAGGGAGTGGGAGAGTCTACCACTTGCATCCTCTCTGAACTGGAAATACTTGTACCGAGACTCTAAACCCGACACGATACGCAGAAATAGGAGTCGGTGCATCCTAAAACGCCGCTGGAAAAATGACTCCCGAGGGAGTCGGTGCATCCCAAACCGCGGCTCTTAATCGAAGTAGTCGTCAAACAACCGTTGGTGGGCAGCGAGGTGGTCCCGAGAGACTACAACTCGACGATTGATGGGAGCAAGGGACCGTCGGCTGCTCCTGTTGGCGCAAGTGCTCTAACCGATCTATCTCCATAGACGTATAGGCCCATATCTCTTCGTCAATTCGCCTTGACAGATCATCATCACCATCATGAGCCATTTTGTATCCACGGATGAGAAATGAAGAGATGGGGAAGAGAAACTCGCTAACACAAGTGGTGCGAATGAAATGAAGTGCAACGAGCCGTATATATAGAGTAGAAATAAAAAAATATCAAAAAACACCACTCGCCGATCGAGGGCCCGCAATAGTTGTAGAGCGATCGGCTAACGCCCTTCTACCGCGCCCTGACCACTCGTCCTACTTTTTTCTTGTCCGATTTTTTCGCTGTGCCCAATAGCGAATGACCGCGACGCCTCAGCCGCTAGCCGGTGGCTAGGGTGTGCGTTCGTCCGCTATTGCGAATGCTCTTATATTCCCTGAAGAAGGTGTTTATTGTGAACAAGAGGTCTTTCACCATTTATCTACTCCCTCGGTCCTTAATAATTTGTCACCATTTGACCCGACACGCGTTTTAAGAAATGTAATAAAAAGTGGATTGAAAAAGTTAGTGGCATGTGGGTCTTATTTTTATACATGTAGTTTTATAATAAAATGTGAGTGAGAATGAGTTAGTGGAATGTGAGGTCCACTACCAAAAATGGTAAGTGAAAGGTGATTAATTTTTAAGGACGAACGAAAATAAAAATAAGTGACAAATTTTCAGGGACAAAGAGAGTATTTGATTTGATTATTCTTCTACTCCCTCTGTCCCGGTTAAGATGACACATTTCTTGGCCGTCACGAGATTTTAGGAGTTATTCGTTAATGTCTTTAATTGGAGAGAGAAAAGATGTGTGTAAGTATTAAAATACAGAGATAAATAAATATGAATATTTAAATAAAAGTGAGAAAAAGTGGTAGGGTGTATTAATTGGAGAGAGAAACTTTTCAAAAAGAAAATGTGTTATCTTATTTGGAACAAACTAAAAAGTAAAATGTGTCATCTAAAGTTGTATCATCTAAAGTAGTTATCTGTACTATATATTCTCTGGAGAATTTTCATCATTTACTGCTCTCATCCTTACTTCACAATGTGTGTTCACATTGAGCATAAACTTGTCTTCTATATTCTCTCTACTCACTCAAAGACTTGGTATGACTTTTATTTCCATGGAATTTTTCTATTTTATAACTAATTGATTACTTCAAATATTCTTACTTGTCAGCCATTTTATTTCGATTAGCCATTTTTTTCTCAATTATTTATATGTATTGTATCAAACCCACTAAGTTTGGCAATCTAAGCTAAGAAATATATCATTCTGTCCATAAAAAATATGCAAACTTGTAAATAGTACTTCCTCCGTTCCATATTATGAGAGTCATTTTACTATTTTGGAAAATTTCAAGTTAATAGAGTTATTTCTATTTTTAGTAAAAAATAATTATTTCTTTTACTTTATTCTCTCTTCATTTCTCTTACTTTTTTCACTATTCATTTGACACTCTATTCTTAAACTTCGTGCCAAAAATAAATGTCTCTATTAATAAGGAACGAAGGGAGTACGAGTTTTAACATGTAATTGGTAAAGTAAGAAAGAGATAGAAAAAGTAAGAAAGAGAAAAAGGAAAAATTAGTGAAAGTAGTGTTAATAGATTATGGAATCCACATTATTAGTGGTGTGTAATTGGTTAAAATTTTTCCACATTTAGACTTTGCATTTTAGGGACGGCAATAAATGGTAGAAATATGTTTTTTTATGGACGAATGAAGTATTATCTTGTGTGTTTTGAAGAGTTCACATGGAGTACTACATAAGTAAAAATTGATTGAGTTAAAATTATGGTTACGATTTTGAATCTAAATGAAACAACAATAAAACATTTTGCAATCTCTTCGTTCTGGCTAAGATGAAACATTTCTTAGTCGACATGTGATTTTAAAAGTTGTTGGTTAATGTATTTGGTTTGATTGGAAAGAGAAAATATAGATATAGCTATTAAATAGAAAGAAAAAAAAGAGTTGAATGTATTAATTGGTGAGGGAAAATATGATTGAATGTATAAATTGGAGAGAAAAATTTACTTTATTATTTCTAAAATTAGAAATGTATTATCTTATTTGAGACAAACTAAACATAAAAGTATATTTTTAATTAAGGTACCAAATTGAAATAAAAGTAATATATTTTGTATAAATGGAGTATTTACCTCAAAACAGAACTAAACAAATAATGCTTACTTGATTAAATAAAACCTGTGCTCGCGGATTTTAATTTCATAAAATATGTAGCGTAGAATTTATTTATATCTAACTTGGTAGAAATTTTATCAAAATTATTTATAATTATACACACAAACATCCACAATAAAATGGTTGCAACTAAGTAGGGCAGACAGCAGCGAGTATACAATTACCGGAAAATTCATTTCGCCGGCATGGCCACCTGAGCTCCTTTACATGACGTCGAAGTGCCCTAGCGAAGCCAGGATTTTGCTCTCTCGCCTAAAACCTGCCATCCAGGTTAATCATTTCAAAGCAGTGCATTTGTATATATATTTTTCGTTTAAGCATTTGATCAAACACCTGGTTCGTACTTCAAATTGCGGCCGCGTGATTCTTCATTCATTCTGCTAACACATTTGCCGTCTCATACAGAGATTGAAGTGCAGCTTTGTCGAAGACAGGAGTCGGGCACATTTTTCTTCTCATATGGGTTCGTTTTGAGCTATTTGACAAACTTCGGAAAACCTTAGGTGTTAATTTACTTGAACATTAGGGCTTCTAAATAGATTACTTTCTTGTGAAATCAACCTTGAGCATTTTACAGTGTTTTATTTGTTATATTTTCAACTATGATACATTGAGTCTTTTAATTAGATTTTATGTTTTCAGGTGAAGGCGAGTTCTCGAAATGGAGGAAGTTGGACTCTAGGAAATATGGGTTAGAAAGGCCAAAAATATCTGTTGCTTCTTGGACAGTTTTGAGGAATTTACGTGCAAAAGGTGGTAGTCTTGTATGAGTTAGATGTGACATGCTAATGTACCATTTGTTTGGAAGTTTGGTAAATTTAACATTCTTCTGAATTTTAAAATTCTGAGCTTCACCTTTTATGCGCCACTATCTATTGTAAAATCTGCTCTCTCTACCACAAAGTGCTTAACTTTGACATATAGTTCTTTCAGCATTGTTTTGATGGTATTGATTTTGTTTGGAGTTTCTTGTGTGGTTTGAGTTGTGTGAACCTCCTTCTCTTCAATCACCATAAATGGAACTGTATCTCATGGTTTTCTTTGTTCAACAATTTAGCATATGTGTTGGTTCATCGTGGTAGCTAAGTAGTTCTCCTTATATGACTGTGGTTTGTTAAGTGCTTGGCTAGAGTGGACTAAGTTTCTTAGTAGAATATGTAGAAAATTTGCTTGGACAGAAATATAGAAATCTTAGTAATTGTATAAAATACTTTAGTGAACCTTGAAAGTTTTTCAGTGTTACCAATACAATCTAATACTCACAAATTCTCGGAATCCTGTACAATATTTATAGCATAATCTTCTAGATATGAATCTATAGACTTCTATACATTCGCTAGAAGATTACATGTGCAAGCAAGCAAAGTACTTGGGCTAATTATGGTGGGCTAAGATAGTTTGGACTTTGGACGTAGGAAGAACCTCTAAGTCGAGCCGTAATTGGAAAAACATGCCCAGGTGTGTGTCAAGTAGCTATAAATGATTGGCAAAACTTACTTTCACAAAGAAGGAAAGAATCACATCCACCCCAAAGATGGTGTGAGGTAATTATATTTTCAAGATGATACACATATATAGTTCAAATGCTTTTAATTACTTAAGATGAACGTCAAGCAAACATATTAGAAGCAATAACTATATTGCTGAAAGGAGAACCTTGGAAGTTGGAACTCGTTCGTAATCTTGCATGTCCTTTTCAAGTTGCTTATATGATGGATTCTCATAAAATTAAAATTTTGGTTGAGACTTTTATCCTCATGAATTATGTTGATTGATCAATTATGCACAACCTTGGTCAGTATACCAACCACAGGATATTTTCTCTTGCCTTTTAAGTTCAAATTATTGGATTAATGATGCTTTAACATGTTTTTTGTTCCTTTTTATTTCCCTTACCCAAGTAAGTGTTGGTTGCAAACATTTATGGTTGTCTGATTATTGAAGCTTGAATGCACAGGATTTGAGGCCTACTTAGTTGGTGGATGTGTTAGAGACTTACTTCTCAATAAGGTGCCAAAGGACTTTGATGTGATCACAACAGCAGGGCTTAAACAGGTCCTTTTACTTTCAAGAGTTGTTTGCTTATTGAATCAACAAATGCATATTGAGAAGCCTGCTCTAAGCTGTAACATGCGAATTTGAAGGTCAAGAGGACATTTCAGCGTGCATTAATTGTTGGAAAGCGGTTCCCTATATGTATGGTCACTGTAAAAGGCTCTGTGGTGGAGGTTATTGCCTATTCATATGATTTTTGAGCTTCTGCAATTTTCCCAACATCTATGCCTAGCTATAGTTTACTTGTTATACAACACATTTTCAGGTATCAAGTTTTGACACTATAGCCAAAGATTCTGGAGGAGAAAAAGCAGAAGTCTCCCAAAAGCCGAGGGGTTGTGATCCAAGAGACTTTCTTCGCTGGAAAAATTGCCTGCGCAGAGACTTCACGGTGAACAGGTTTGAATCTTTGCTTTTAATAAGTTTAAATAATTCCAGTCTGCTGTACTCTTATCTGAATTCTTGTTTCGATTTCCCCTTTCATCATAGTAGGTATGCAGAACAATATCAACTTCAGTTCAGCCATTGTATTTCAGTTGGCCCTGTTTTGTGTCATACGAATAATTCTGTTATATGAAGCATCTATACAGGACATTCTGAGTCATCATGTAGTCAATGTAATCATCCAGAAAGAATTGTAATTAGGTAACTAAAAACACATGTCACTGAAAGTTAGACCAATGACTACTTTGGTGGGAGAGCTTTAACTATTATCTTTCTATGTATGTTTTATATTTTTGCTTATTGCAATTTGCTTTACTGAAACAACCTGATTTTAAGTGGAAATGGAATGAAATTTATTATGTTATGCTAATTGGGGAATAATTCTGATCATAACTGGGGAAGTAATCTTGATCATTAGAGTCTTCTAGTTGAGTACTTGATCATTTTTACCTCGACGCAAAGAAGTAGGGGGAAGAAGGTCATTAATATGTTTCCTTCTCCCATCCCTTTTAAACTGCTTCGAAAAAAAGAGTAGTTTGTTGACCTTTTCTGCATATATATATATGTTTTTACTTTTTTTCTGCCTCTAGACTAACTACGCTCTAATATTGGTTACATTTGAAACAGCTTATTTTTTGATCCTTTTGCAAACGTGATCTATGACTATACTAATGCAGTTATGGACTTGAAGTCTTTGAAGGTAAGGATATATTTCCTTTAAGGGTACAACATTTTCTTATGATCTTAATTTTTTGAAAGTTGTTCTTTGTTGACTATAACAGCTAAGAACAGTAAAACCAGCTCACTTGTCATTCAAAGAGGATCAAGGTTGTTACATCTCACTCGCGCAAATTGTAGTATCTTAAAGTATACTGCATGTGGTATCAATTTTTTTGATTTATAAATGATTTATAAATTAACCACCATACCCACCCAACATATTTGTTCAGCGAGGATTTTGCGTGGATTGAGACTTGCAGCTCGTCTCAACTTGTCATTTTCTGAGGAGACAGAGGATGCTCTATATAGTCTCTCTTCATCAGTTTCTGATCTTAGCACGGTGAGTCTACAGTTTCTAACTACTCACCAAGTATAGCTTGTCCCTTATGTTTTCTTAACATACTGAAATGAGACTTTCTAGCATTTCCCATTTAATTTTCTTGCTTTCTCTTTGTTAAACCTTCTTGTTCTGTTATCAATTTCCTCCCAGGCCATTTTGTGGTCTGATTTATTTCACAAGAGGTTTTAAACAATGCTTTTTTACACAGTCCAGGATATTTATGGAGATTAATTATATGCTCTCATATGGAGCTGCTGAGCGCTCCCTTCTTAAGCTTAAAAGGTTTCAGCTACTAGATATCTTGCTACCATTAAATGTAAGTTTATTAATGTTGTTCAAAATCAGCAATTTTTTATCTGAGCATATATGACTGAGCATCAATTTTATTGTAGGCAGCATATCTTTCCAAGCAGGTGCATAATCAACTTGGTATACGTTCCTCAATTTTAATGGTTAGCTTCCTTGGCCTGTTGTGGTATATATTGCATCTATTTTATGTGTGCTATACCTCTTTCTGCTTGTCTTCTATTCCCGCTTTATCTGATACCGTTTGATTTTAATTTCTGCATGTATCATTGTCTTTTTCTGACTTTTTGATCACTGATCTTTAATCCTCTCCAGAAATTATTTTCCAATTTGGATCAGTTGATTACTTGCGATCGACCTTGTAATGACAGTTTGTGGTGAGTTACTACTCCTTTTTAATGTCTTTGTTAGTTTGTTTAAACTGAAAATAAAATATACACATCCATGTCCATACACATGCGGGGCTTGCAGTTGTCTAATTTACTACGATGAAGATGCATGTCAATGAAGTATTATATTTCCCCACAACATAACGTTAGTTCACATTATATATATTTTGAGGAGCTAAATAGTAAATAATTAAGTAGTACAAATGAGGAAATACAGAGGCCGAGCGACATGAGTTACTGTCTTCATGGTCAGTCCCACAATCTATAATGGTTTGGAAATAACCCACCTTTCCCCCAGCCTCCCTTCCCCTTGACAGCAGCAGAATAATAATTCACCAATGGCCTTCCCTGGTTTCTTTCACTCCTTTCTCAGTTACCCTCTATCTTGTTCATATTTGTATTGACGGTCACCCAAGGCTGCACTTTGTTTTTTCCAACTCATAATATGATAGACACATGTTCCTTCTTGTGCCATTTGAAGACCTCTTTTGCATATAAGGATGATCATCTTATTTTGAAGATGAAATATTTTGCTTGGGTTGAAAGAGAATGACCAATTCCATAGTTCATAAATAAATGAAAAGAAGTAAAAGGAATGGATCTGTTATTATATACTCCCTCCTTTCTGTAGTAGTGGATGCGTTTCCTTTCGGCACGCGATTTAAGAAATATTGTGTTAAGTGAGTTAAGTAAATGAAGAATAAAGTGAGAAATAAAAGGAGAGAGATGAAGAGAGAATAAAGTAAGAGAGAGTAAATGTGTTGACTTTTGCTAGAAAAGGAAATGACTCTACTATTATGGAACATGACCAAAATGGCAAAATGACTCCACTACTGCGGAACGGAGGGAGTGTCAAATGTGCCATCATTTCCTATGACAATCAAATATGCCAAATTCCTAGGTAAAGGTAAGAGTAGTTCAGCCATATTTGTTTTCCGAAAATAGTTCCACCATACAAAACACATGCAAGTATGCAACTGAAGGCTAATTTGGCAGAATACCGACCAAAGCAGAAAAATAGAAGGAAAAGAAGTACCTAACATATCTACAATCCAATCCAATATATGCCCAAAGACTGAGCAAATCTTGAAAACGGCATTTGAGTATCACTTCCTGTATTTTGGAAAAAAAATTACTCATGTTTCTCCACTTGGTCTCTATTATTGGTATGTAGATTGATGACCTTAGGAACATGGTTAAATCTTGGTGCAACTGTTTTGTATGATGTTACACGGCCATAGGGGTCACATATATTTTTCAATGTGACCATGCACTAACTTTCTTTATCATTCCTTCCCTGTGACTATGGCTAGTCATCATACAATTCATGTTCTATTGAAGAGCAACACCTTCTCCCCTAGATGCCCCAACCAAGTTCCATTAGTTGCACCTAGCGCAATAAGTATTTGTTGGGGATGCAGTTCAGTCTTTTTTTTATATTATGGGCAAATACGTTATCAAGCAATCATTATATATACATGTGCAAGCGGTGAGGATGGTGAATATCTTAACATGAGATAAACTTGGGAATTTGGGATCTTTGTTCAAGTGTAAGTGTAGTTGTTCTTCTTGGTTTCCAAGATATATAAGCAACAACTGTTGTCTTCTATAACAGTTGATTTCATACTTTCATATTGTATCTCAATATATTTGAATTTGTACTAAATTATTTGCTAGTGTAGATTTCAATTGTTGTCCACCATAAAAAATATGACTTGTAAGTGATTTGTACAAATTCCTAAATACTCGTTACTCATTCCGTTATTTTTGTCAAGAGCCTGCTTTCATCCTCTTTATTATCCTTTTCGCTTCTGTCTTCTTTTTGTTTCCTTTTTTCCTGTTCTTACTTGTATTTATGCAACAGGGTTGCAATCTTGGCGTTTCACCTGGCAATATGTAGTAATCCTCAACATCCTATCGTCATTTTAACCTTTACCTCACTTCTACATTATAGAACAATGGAAGAAAGCATAAGATTTGCAAGACAAAACGCTCTAGCTACCAGAACTGACATGCCTGAAATCATGGGTGTTCTCGACAATTTACTGGATGATGAAATAGTAGAAAGAGTGATTTTGTTTATTGAGCAAGTCATAAATTCTGTACATGTTCTGATCAAGAAAGAGTCTCTTTTGGAATCAATGATCAGGTTTCCCGAGTTTCCATCTTCTGGTTTGGTAAGTATTATCTGGTGTCATGAGTGAGCTCTTCTACTGTCCCATACTTTTATTTACTAATCAAGAAGTTACTGCCTTTTGTTTCATTAATCATTGAAGATATGCTTTTGAGCAACTGTTATGTTTTCTATCATATATGTCTTGCATTGAAGTTAAGGCCATGATGGCGAGATTTGCTCATGTTCTTTTTGCTTTTACAATATGCATTTAAAATCAATGGTATTTGCCAATAAATTCCTAAACTTACACCAAATTTTGGTTTTGCATACCAGCTTTAAAATCTGCCTGAAAATTACTAAACTATTGATCTGTTCTGATTTTGCAACCAGTCAACATTTTGATGCTGACATAACTTGATGACTTACTTACGTGGCACTATCATACTTCAACCAAAACGTCACATTATAGGCATTGAAACAATTTCGTATTATTCTAAATTAATAATTTCATTTGTTGTACTTCAGTCATCTTGTTTTTCATTTCCCCCTCCACCTGAGTCTTTCTTAATACAATCCCAATTCAACAAATGAAATTATTTAATTCAACATAATAAGATATTGTTTCGCTGTCTACAATGTGACGTGGTGTTGGCTGACGTTTGATAGTGCCACGTAAGTAAGTCGTCAAATCATGCTAGCATCATAATCTTAATTGGTCAAAATCAGAATAAATTAACAATTTAACAATTTACTGGTGGATTTGAAGCTGGTATGCTAAACCAAAGTTTGCAAAAGCTTAGGAATTTAGAGGCAAATTATCAAGATGTCCTAGGAATAGTTTTTTTGTTGAGAAAGTAGTTATTTAATACATTGAACTGAAACTTCTGCCTTATGCTTGATAATTGCGAGTTCTTTGTTGTTGAAACTATTTAAAGTTGCGTACATTGAACTTTGGATCCAAATTCTCTACACTAATACGTGTGTTAATTTAACATACGTAAATTCATTCTCTTTTGTTCAAGGTTATATTTATTAATCAGTGATATATGGAGTTGATAGAATTTGGTCATTTCTTTACTAATATCAAGAATTAAAGGGCTAAGATATTCGTTTTATGTTTTGATGGCCTTATCACTAGACTGGTGTAGAAGCCATTGTTCATTGTGATTTATCTCTTTGTTGAAAGATGCATTAACAAGATTTCTGTTATTGATGATATAATATCTGATTTGTTAATATCTGAATGTGTTGAGAAATCATTGGATACTGTCCAAATGTGTTAATGAATGAAGCCACTTTAATTCAGCAACTAGTTTTGGTACTTACTGTTGTGACTTGTCTTTCAGGTTTTCATACCTCAAAAAATGGGGCAAAAAGTAAAGAATATTTTTAACATTTTGGGTAATGGTGTCAATTCTGTAAAGGCCAATGAAAGAGGTCAGGAGTTGCGTCACGAGTTGCTGAAAGAAGGAAATGTAAATGAGACCAGGTTCGTTCTTGGTAAGATACTAGCGACCACTCTGCTTCACAGTAAAAAGCGAACACAAGGATCGGATGCTGAAGATGGAAAGAATGATTTACTTGTAACAAACCAACCACAGAAGGGAGATTTTGAACAGACTAAGAATACAGCAGGTCGTCTCAGCAACTACTTTGCTATGGATACACACGTGAACAGGAGGAGAGAAACACAGTCAGGTGACAAGAAATTGTCTGATGTTGCTACTAAGAGGACAAGGTTAGCCGATGGAGAATGGAGGAGTAGGTGTCATGACTCACACAGTCATGGATCAAATCCAGGTAAGAAGATTCTGAAAGACGACCATGTGAATGCTGAGACTCGCAGTGATAGATAGCTCTGTGATACGGTTGATCAAAGTGAGCCGTGATAATGTGATGTAAGAAGATAATTCTCGGTCCACTGAGTTTGTGTCAGTTTAAGAATTTGAGGTATCTCTGCCAAACTCAATATTTATTGGCTCGCAGGTGAGGTACGTTCATAGGAAAATTGATGTGAAATAGAGCTTGAGCAAAGACTAACTATATCCCATTCAAGAAGCAGTGCTTGTGTTGGAGAAAACATCTTGATTCTATGCATGTCTAGGCGCACTAAATTTTGGTTCTACTTATAGGATGTACTATTAGTTAGTTGATATCTGCTTTTCTCTGATGTTTAACTATTTATAGTGTTGTATTTATCTTTAACATGTTCGATTATATTATAATTGAACCACCATGTTTGATTTTTCAATTAGATTACAGCCATTTTTATTATACTATCTCCATCCTCTAAAAATAGACTTTGAAGATGACATAAATTTTAATATGACATTGCTAAAGTAGGAGAAATTAAAAAAATAACTTAAATAGGCTTGCAAATTCGGGTACCTAAGGATACCCAAACTTGAAAAATTGGGTATTCGAACCCGAAATCTCTCAACCTACATATGAATTCGTGTACATTGATTCGGGTGGACTGGCATGTTTAAGCTTTTGGAAGTTTTTTTTTTAATGTAGTGTAATTTTTTTTTTTAAATTTTAATGTAGTATATTTGTGTTTCCTCCTTTTCATGTCCAAGTAATGTTTATTTGTTGTTTTAAATATTTGATGAAACACCAATAGATAGATTAAAATGAATTGAAATGGGAGAGCTGTTGGGGAGGTTGTTGGGCAGGCTATTTTAGAGCTGAAGGTATTTTTGGGAGAGCTGAAATAGTGTGAATGGAAAATAATTTTGTCAATTCAAAATTGTAAAAGAAAAAATCGTCACCAAATTACAACCATCAACAAAGAAAATACTAGTACAAACTAAAGCGCATGTCAAAATAAATAATTAAATTTAAAAGATAAAAGAAGAAGAAGAAGAAGCACAAAATTTGAATTCATCCGTTAATGACGGCCCTCCATCAACTAAATTAAGTATTCCTGATTTTCCTTTTCCAAATCCGAAGCCAAGGAAAACGATATTCAATTCAGTGAAAAGATGCTACACAAATTCCCGCCGAAGAAGGGGAATTGGAAATCCGCAAGAACCTTTTTGATCAATCAATTAATCGTTCAAAATGGACGATGGCTCGGATTGTTTCGGCCGGAGCGGGGAGTTTTTCAATCCGGTGCTGGCGATGGGGGCGCAGGTTTCATCCCTGCTTGTCATCTCCCATTTCTTCCAGCTCCTGCTCAAGCCTTTGGGCCAACCAGCTCCCCTCGCGCAAATTCTCGTATGTCCCTCACAACAATTACATTTTTCATTTTCGATCATCTAGGGTTTCTGTGTTCTTCCATTTATTAGCATAGCTTTAAATCTGCTTTTCCATTTGAATGCAGGCAGGATTCGTGCTAGGCCCATCTTGTTTATCACACATAGATAGTATCAGAACATTCTTTTTTTACGATTCTGCTGAGTACTATGAAACCATGGCACTATATGCTAGGATCATTATCATGTATCTTATCGGGCTCGAGATCGATTTTGCCTATCTAAGGCGCAACTTGCGCGTAGCAACCGTCATTGCCTGTGGAAGCAGTTTTATCTGTACGATATTTGCCATAGCTGTGACCTCTTTCATATACGAAGAGACGGGAGCCCAAGGTTCTACAGTCATGATGACTTTAACACTAGCAATCATCTTATGCAACACAGCCTCACCTTTCGTGACTTGCTTGGCACATGACCTTAAGTTTGCGTATTCTGATCTTGGGAGGTTGGCCATATCTTCCTCGTTAGTAGCTGATACATATGCTGTTTTTCTCCTGATCATACTTTCAACGAGCAAGCGTGACTTTGGCTTCTCGGATTGGCTAGTCCGGGGAGTTCTATATCTTATCATTGTTGTAACTGCTATTTTCCTCAACATAAATTTAGCAGATTGGTTGAACAGGAGACAGAGAACCCAAAAGTATCTTAAAAACACCGAGCTTTTTGCTCTTATAGCAGTCTTGTTCGTTGCTGCCACATCTCTTGAGACCATGGGAATCAGCAGCATATTTGCTTGTTTCATTCTCGGTGCACTGTTTCCTAGAGGAGGCAAAGCGGCTCGGACTCTCTTGATTAAACTCTCATATTCAGTCCATAACTTTGTGCTACCATTTTACTTTGGCTACAGCGGGTTCAGGGCAGATCTCACTCATGTAAACAGTTTTCGTTACTTTGCTGTAGTTGCAATTATTATCCTACTCAGCATTGGGGGGAAAGTAACTGGCACACTAGTTGCTTGTTTCCACCTGAAAATTCCAATGAATGAAGGGGTTCTTCTTGCTTTCTTAATGAACTTGAAAGGTCACGTGGACTTGCTTGCTCTTACCGTAGGCGTCGAGGACAAAGTAAGTGTATGAAATTCCTTTATTTTGCAGAGTATTATTTGATCATCAAATGAAGAAGATGCTGAAATTGAAATGTAAAATGGTTGATGCAGGTCTTGTCTAGCCAACTATTCTGCAACTTGATGACAGCAGCTGTAGTGATCAATTCGTTGATCTGGGGACCCTTGATAGCATATACGGTAAGAAGAGAGAGTGATATCCTAGGTTATAAGCATATAGATTTCGAAAAGCAATGTCCAGAGAGTGAGTTAAAACTTCTGGCTTGTGTACATAGTCCCCGTCCTGTAGCAACCATGATAGGACTGATTGCAACTTGTAAAGGTCCTGATAGTGTTGCTATTTCTCCTTACCTGATGCACCTGATTGAGCTTCCGGAGAAAAACAAATCAAAGAACCTCTTGTACCACCAGAAGGCAGAAGACGAACTCAGTGATGATGACAATTATGGTGGTAACGACGTGGTGGAGATCAACGAAACAGTAGACATCTTTTGTTCTGAGACTCCGGTAATGATAAATCAAGCTAAAGTTGTAGCACCTTATGCAACCATGTTTGCTGATGTATGCGAATTTGCTGAGGATGTGAGAGCATCTATCATCATTCTACCTTTCCATAAACATCAAAGAATTGATGGGAAACTGGAGAATGGAAAGGAAGGCATAAGGATCACAAATCAAAAGGTGCTCCTTCATGCAAAATGCACGGTTGCCATCCTTATTGATCGCGGGCTCACTGCTGGCTCAATGCATACAACCGCCTCTGGTACGTTGCATCACATAGCTATGCTGTTTTTTGGCGGACAAGATGATCGGGAAGCATTGGGGTTCAGTAAACGTCTAGGGATGCATCATCGAATTAGCCTCACCGTGATCAGGTTCCTACACAAGTCGGTGCCAACAGAGCATGTAGGGATCGATGTAGATCACAAGGAGGAAGACGTGTTGATGGCCATACCAAGCCACGAGTCAGAAGCCGATGCAGACAACACAGTCTTGACTGACTTCTTCAATAGGTATGTATGTTTGTAGGTATACCTCATAGCCACATTGTTTTCTTTTCCAGTTGCTGTTCTAGGAAAAAATGTTCTTCTCTTTGAATATCAGTCATACATGAAAATATTCCAGCAATAAAATGCCAAAGTTGAGGTTTTATAGACTTCTATTAACACTAGCTGAGAATATGAATTTCTTCTTCACACGAAAAATGGGATGTCCTCATCGGTAGCATGTATACGTCTCACCACACGTTATATTCGTAGGTTCGTAACATCAGGTCAGGCGGGATATGTAATGAAGCACGTAGAGAATGGGGAGGAGACAGCAATGGCTCTAAGGGACATGGCGGATATGTATACGATGTTCATAGTGGGGAAAGGAAGCAGATGCAACTCGTCATTAACAACTGGTATAAGTGACTGGGAAGAATGCCCAGAGCTTGGCAGAGTAGGTGATTTTTTAGCTTCTCCAGATTTTGAACTTTGTGGATCAGTATTAGTTGTACAACAGCATAGATCAGCCAGTGCTGATGAAGATCAATAGGATTTAATATGCCTCTATGTAAAATTACAGAATATGACTTCTTTTCCCCTTTGTTAATTTTTCTTTCATTTTCTCTTAAAGGGAGAGAGAATGAAGGGATTCGTGTGAATATGAGATAGATTTTCTTCCTTCCCCAAATTCTGATGTTTAACATTGCAACAATGTGATATCCAAATTAACGCATTAACGTTGTTGAGATAAAAGCTCGAAACGCTTTTGCTTCATAGGGAAATCCAATAAATGAGAACACGATAGTAATTCGTATGTTAAGGACGTTTCCCTTAACAAGCACCGGCGGCGAGTTTCGCTCGGCGGTGGAGATAAATTTCCGGCGGCCAATAGGCTCGGCGGACGATTGCAGAGTTTCTGTGCGCGGGAGTCGCTCCCGTCGGGCAGATAACTCGGCGATTGATAGAATACTCCGGCGTCCAATTAGGATCGGCGGAGGGAATCCAAAATTAGGATTGGAAAACACACGTTATATTTGGGAGAGAAAATATTTCATTAATTGATTGAATGAATAAAAAGATAACAGTCTATCCTATTTATAATGCTACTGACTTAATGAACAAGAAAACAAAGATATAGAAAAAGATATGCTAAATCCCTATAATATCTAAACTAATAGAGGTTCGTATCAACTCCCCCACGGTTAAAATCCACCTTGTCCTCAAGGTGGGAACCACGAAGCAAAAAGGAGAGTTGAAAGCAGAAGCTTCGGCGAGGCAACTCCTCCTGGATCAAACACACACCGAACAGTTGAACGTCTCCCTTCTTCACTTCCATAAAAAATCAACAAAGGAGACCCAACTTTGGCGGAAAAATTCCTTGCCAAATCGAAAAGCTTGTCCACGCCTCCCAGAATGCCCAAGCATGGCATGTCATTACTCGGAGGGATCAACCTTGCATCTTTGTCGAGCGATGTTGATCGATGATTCATACTTGGAACATCACCGGCATTCAAATCCACATTGACACAAGCAATTACGGGCAATTCGGTGTAAGCACCATCTCCTTTCTTGCCCAAACAATTTCCAACAACATTTTGGGATGACACTTGAACAACATTGAGTGAGACGATTATCTTCTCCACTTCACCAATAGAACCATCCTCCTCTTTATCTTCTAGCATTGTCTCCTCATTTTCACCAATCTTCTCATCAGATACCCTAACGAGCACTTGCGGTGGCTCATTGTCGTTCTTGACAATCCCTTTGTTCTTGAGGAACTCTCCAGGGGACTCGTTGTTTGGAACATCAAGAGGAGCGTCGGTAATGTCATTGGGAACATCATCACCGAATACTATAGTGGGAGTATTATCAGTTTTCTCTTCGGCTAAATTCTCATCTTGAATGTTCTCCTCAAACTCATCCCCATCATCCGCATAACAGAGAATGCGTTGTTTACACACATGTCTCATCACCCATTTCTCGGGACAGTGCCAGCAGAGACCCAACCTGGACCGTTCTGACTTCTCCGCCTGGGAGACCCGTATTAGAGGCAGGCGTGGCTGCTCCGGAGTTTGACTGGTCACACGTGCGGGCTGACTGTACAGGTCTCGCATTGGCTTTTCGGTGGAGTAGCGGGGCTGGTGGGAGGCGGGCTGGACTCGCGCTCTCACCTCCTCCCGAGGGCGAGGTCGGTCCCAGCACGTCTCCGAGCGTCGGGGCCGGTCAACGGTCGGGTAGCCGCGGTCCTGCATTTGCGCCGGTGGGTCCCAACAGGTAGGTCGGCGCTTGGGCGGTGATGGCGAGTACATATCTAGCTCGTAGGATGAAGACTGTTGATATGCAGTGGTCCGACGGGTCCATGGTGGGTCCCAGCAAGTGGGCTGTCGGGTATGGCAAGGGTGAAACGGCTGCACGAGTTGAGGGAAATTGTATTTACGATGGCAATAGCTGGCGTAGTCGTATGACATGTCGACGGACTGAATCGTGGTTGTGGTAGAAATGGTGGTGATTTATTTGGGGATATGGATGAACGCAGACGGAGGATGCTGAGCTCTGGATGAAAGCACCAGTTGTTAAGGACGTTTCCCTTAACAAGCACCGGCGGCGAGTTTCGCTCGGCGGTGGAGATAAATTTCCGGCGGCCAATAGGCTCGGCGGACGATTGCAGAGTTTCTGTGCGCGGGAGTCGCTCCCGTCGGGCAGATAACTCGGCGATTGATAGAATACTCCGGCGTCCAATTAGGATCGGCGGAGGGAATCCAAAATTAGGATTGGAAAACACACGTTATATTTGGGAGAGAAAATATTTCATTAATTGATTGAATGAATAAAAAGATAACAGTCTATCCTATTTATAATGCTACTGACTTAATGAACAAGAAAACAAAGATATAGAAAAAGATATGCTAAATCCCTATAATATCTAAACTAATAGAGGTTCGTATCATCGTACCACACATCCTTCCGAGAGATCATTGCCTTGCTTAAGTGGAGAAGCAAATTTAGTCGTAATTAAAGTCACGGGACCTATATATATATATATATATATATATATATATATATATATATATATATATATATATATATATATATATATATATATATATATATATAGGGTTTTAATCTATGCAAAACTAGATTTAAATACAGAAATGCAGAACAATATCATGCATAGGGCATGTTTAGGTCATTGTTAGTTTATGTTTAGGTCATACTAACAAAGCATGACCTAAAATGATCTTAATATGACATTAAACTCAAATCTTATAATATGACCTAAAACTGCTTAATTTTGACCTTCCGTATTTTTGATTAATTATTGACCATTAGATCATCTAATCCTAGGGCCAAGATTTGGGCTGCATTTCTGGATTTAAACACATACTTGTTTTGATCATCTCCCTATATATATATATATATATATATATATATGATTTTGATCAATACAAAAATCAATCCTAATACCAAACATAAGCTAATTATTGTCCATGAGATTTGCCGTTATTTTAATCTTAGGACAAGATCTGAAGGCTGTCCTATTTTCATTTCTTTCTCATTTTTAAATAAAAATAATCGTATAAGGCTAGTATGGAACTTATACATTTGTGTTGTTATGGAATCTCCATTAATCATGCAGTATGATTACTCCATGATCATCTCTTTCTCTCACTTCATATCTGCATGAAATTTCTAACCACGATTCACTCATTCACTTTTATTTCTTCAGCTGATTCCATATTCTCGAATCATTCTGTCAAGTTATTCATCCTCTTCTTCAGCGATTTTTTCACCTTCTTCCATAAATATGAATATTTTTTAACTCTCGATCTCAGAATGTGTGTTCATCATCTTCAGCGATTGCTTCATAATCTTTTTTAATTTCTCTACCAGATTGCCGTTTTACATCTCCTCCTTCATCACTTCATTGTAAGATTTGTATTCACCTAAAATCTTAATTTTTGGAATTATCATCCAGAGGTTGAAATATTCTTATATATCCCTTTTCATAGCTTCTCTCTCTTTTGTTGATTTTTTTTTATCATTTGATCTATGATTGTGAATGCATAAATTGTTTACAGATTTGTTTATATCGAGCCTCACATTAATGGAAATTGGATCACCCCCACCGCCGAACTGTGACAATCATTCTTCATCTGATGAAAGTGTGGATAATACAAATTGTGGAGGTTAAATATATTGATTTGTTTTAATTTCATTTTTGTTTCTTGATTATGCCATAAGTTTTATATTTTATTTTTATGTTATGACTTTAATATACCGTAGTTATGCTCTTCGTTGTATATAATCTGTCTTCATGTTTAACTGGTTGCATGTATTTTTATGCATACATTCGCTGCATTTTTTCACATAACGGATTTCACATCTCCCTTTCGTTATTATGCTATGTTCTTATGCTCTATTTTTGTTTATTTCAGATTTACATACCCCTGATTGCCCTAACGAAGTGAAACCCTTTGTTGGTCGTAACTTTCCCACATTGGAGAAGGCAATTCAGTTTTATGAAAATTATGGTCGACATGTTGGTTTTGATACCCTCAAGTGCGGGTCTAAAAAAATTGGTCAACTCACCATATGGTTTTATATGGTGTGTAGTAGAGAAGGTGAAAAAAGAGTGCAAGACAAGCAAGCTAGACGCGAACGTAAATCCAAGAAATACGGCTGTAAAGCTAGGGTTGCCTTCAAGTTTGACTCCGACAGAGGCTACATAATCAAGAATTTGAATGAAGAACATAATCATCCTATGGTACTTCCAAACCACCAGAAATTCATGAGACTCAATCGCGTTCTTGACGATGTCCACCAAAAATTTATTACCGATTGTGCTGGTGTCAATATTGATCCATCACTAATATTTAAATTGTTGACTGAATTGATGGGTGGATATGAGTCAGTCGGGTGTACTGTATTGGACGTTCTCAATTACACCCGAGACATTAGGAGATATGCTGAAGGGCATGATGCTCAGATGATATTAGATGAGCTAAGGAAGAAGAAGGAAAGTTGTGATACCTTCACGTATGAATATAAGGTCGATTCTAGTGATAGAATGTCACATTTATTCTGGTGTGATCCGCTGTCGAAAAAGAATTTTTTGCTATTCGGTGACATTGTTTCATTTGACACTACTTACTCAACCAACAGGTACATGTTGTAAGCTTATTTGTTTTCACATTTAGTTTACATTTCGTGGTATGACATTCATTGTTTTCGTACTGGCCTATTGTTTGATATTCTATCTTGTCAAACTCCAGCTCCCATGCCTGATTTTAGAAAGACTATTTTTATGCAGGTATTCTATGATATTTGCTCCGTTCACTGGTAAGGACAATCATGGAAGAGCTGGGACATTTGGTGCCGGTCAACTTTGTAGTGAGAGTGCAGACTCTTTCTCCTGGCTATTCCAGTAGTTTGTGAAGTGCATGGGTGTAGCTCCGAAATTGATCATTACGGACCAAGACCTAGGAATGAAGGTTGCTGTCGAGGAGGTCCTTGTGAACACACGTCATAGATGGTGTATGTGGCACATCATGGCAAAAGTGTATTAGACTGACATGTATTTATACTTTTTCTTATAATGACTCGTATATGTTATCAGTATGACATGTATTCAGTCTTTTTCTTATACCGACTCTTATTTATCATCAGAATGCCCTGACTTCTTATAATGACTCGTTTATGTTTCAGAATGACATGTATTCAATGTTATTCTTAAATCTTATTATGTCAAAGTGTCAAACATTATGTCCAATATTTACCACTTCGAATAACCCATACTACATTGTCGCAACACATCTGCATTGTAAAGACAGGACTTAAAAATCAATTCAAAAGCAAACCAAGTTCTCGTAAATTACATAGCCCAAGATGTGAGACATAAAATCCAATGACATATCCCAACAACAAACCTATGAGATACGTGGAAATTCTAGAATCTGAAATTTCAAAACAAATAAAAAATGTCGATGTAGCCGTCTATGAATCTAAAATTCTAAGACAAATCCAAAACTGAAGCTTTGTAGTCCGCAATCATCTTCTCAACATCTATCTTCATTGTCTTGTTGTCATTTGCGTAATGTATGGATGCCGTTGTTTTATTAAAAAATGAACTATGATTATTATCGGCCAACATCAACGCACAACAGGTTGAGCAGCCAATACTTAAAAATGATTTTGTATCATCCAGGTTTTTATTCATTCCAATAGCGTCATGATCGATGATATTAGCTTCTTTATTAGTATCGTGTGCTTGGTACATTCCAATATTATTTCTAGTCTGATCCTGCGATGACATCATATTTTGCTAGTAAAAAAATCTGACACATATCTTACATCATATTAGAACATCAAATATGTCTTGACGATAGTATTTTCCAAAACATAATATTAACAGGCATTAAAGGTCATACAACAACATCGTTTAGGTCATAATATTACCACAAATAATACTAACAGACATTAAAGGTCATACATCGGCATCGTTTAGGTCATAATATTACCAGACATAATACTAACAGACATTAAAGGTCATACAACAACATCGTTTAGATCATAATATTACCAGACATACTAATAACAGACATTAAAGGTCATACAACAGCATTGTTTAGGTCATGTTTTCCAAAACTAAATCTATTACCTTCACCAAAAATAGAAACAAATCAACGTCATATAATAGCAACATATAAGTCAAAATATAATAGCAAGTTACATTACTTTCTCCAAAAGAGAACCCAGTGTCAAATGTTGGCCCAACCTCGGCCAGCTTCTTCAGTACATTGATAGGTTAAAATAAAACTAAAGAGCAAATATAGTGGAGAATAAAAGATAACGGCTACACAATCAGTTGGATTAGATTAGTCATGTGTCATGGTTAAATGCCACACATGTCATTCGATGGGACCTTTTATGTCAGCATAATATAATAGAATCAAACAAATGTCCAATCTGTAAACCATCTTATTTTGATCGTATACTAGCATATTGGTTTTTTCTTGATGGACTACAGTGCAACTAGCAAATACAGTTGCATACTAAGTTGCCAATTATGTCATTGCAGAGCACAGTATTCATTAAGAATGTTATACCTTTGTCCTTGTTCAGATTGTCAGCAGATGCATTACCGTCAGCTGTTGACGAGTTAGGTTTGATAACATTGCGTCCCTCAACATTGCTCTTTAAAGGTGGCTTTCGATGCATAATGACTGGTTTGTATCCGCATTGGCTTAAAGCATGCAATTTGTAGACATAAGGGTTCAACAATATGAACCAAATAAAACCTTTTGCGGGCTCCGTTTTTGCTTCGGTCTTCCTTTTTGCTGTAGACCTTTCGTAAACTAGTATACATCGTGGCAACCAGAAATCAGTTTTCAGCATTGTACCGATTCTAGAAAAAGAAAACACCCAAACAAGACCATTACTCACCTTCCCCCTCTTTGTTTGATGTTGCAGACCCCCGAGTTTCAACCATTGTTGCTGACAATGTCCCGATTCAAATCGTCGGAGAGTAGCGTTAGCGAAGTAGGGTTTTGTGTCACGGAGATGGAGATGAATCGTCCGTCAAAAGCTTCTGTCTATAGAGCGGGAATACAGAGAGTTTTTGGAAGTGTGTCTAATTAAATCCCGTTAATTGATCATAATTAATGCAATCAAGTTGTTCAAATGACTCGTTTAGTGTTAGTACCCAAAATACCCTTATAATGACCGAAATCTTTTTAATTATGACACAAAATTGTTTAAAATAAGAATCAATCATATCCGTTATTTACTACATCCAATGGCAGGAAATTGTCCTAGGTTTTTGTACTAAGAGGTGTTTTTGGATGGATTAAGACTCTATATATATATATATATATATATAGGGTTTTGATCTATGCAAAACTATATTTAAATACAGAAACGCAGAACAATATCATAATTAGGTCACTTTTAGGTCATAATTAGGTAATTTTTAGGTCATGCTAACAAAGCATGACCTAAAACGATCTTAGCATGACATTAAACCCAAATATTATAATATGACCTAAAATTGCTTAATTATGACCTTCCGTGTTTTTTGTTAATTATTGACCATTAGATCATCTAATCCTAGGGCCAAGATTTGGTCTGCATTTCTGGATTTAAACACATACTTATTTTGATCATCTCCCTATATATATATATATATATATATATAGGGTAGTGATCAAGATATAACTAATCTTAAGTGTATAACTAGAGAACAAATCTCAGCCACACATTTTAATGGAACAAATATTACTTATTTTAATAATATAAAATAGATCAAGGGTATTTTTGGAAATTACATTATGAAATTTAAATCTGCATCAATTACGTGGTTTCCTTTTCTTTCTCCTTCCATCATATTCCACTACACTAAATTTCCACTCCTATAACACAACCACCAACCAAAATCAACAAAACAACTCACGGTCATTCTTCTCAATCAGCAACGAGCCGGAGAAGTGCGACAAGGCCAAGGCCGCCCGCTCCTCCGCCGACCTCCTCGGCGCCGCCTTCGAGTACGGCAAGCTCGACTCCACCTAGGGTGTCGGAAAGTACGTCGACCAAGCCGAGTACCTCCGCCTGTACGGCGCTCCCAAATCCACCCCGCCGCCGCTGAAGACAAACCCGCGGTTGAGACCGAAATTCCTTCGGGCGGCGACGTGAAGAAGCCGGAGGAGAGCGGCGAGGTTAGGGACTACGCGAAGAAAGCGGAGGAGCTGCTCGGCGGAAACGGTGAGAAGAGCGGGGCGGAGGTTGGGGACCGAAATTTCAGTGTTGTTGATTTCATTTTTCATGCACTGTGTGTTATTTGCCACAATTTATGGAATTTGATTTTGAGTGAAATGACATTTAATTATAGTTCTATTTTGAGTGAAATGACATTATACTTCAACTTTGAGTTTGGATGGATGCTATAATTGTGGAGAATTGGATGTGTAGCCTTGCATGTTTGTTTTTTGAATAAGCTTAATATTTTGGAAATTTTGAATGATCTTAAATTTGGGATAACTCTATAAAAATATGGATAAATTCTCACATCACTATTAACATGAATTCTCGTCACTCTTGTTTACAAAACACATCACTCTTATTACGATTTTACTTCACTGTTATTTACAAAACACGTCACTTTTATTATGATATTACTTCACTCTTGTTTACAAAACACATCACTCTTAGCATGATTTTACTTCACTCTTGTTTACAAAACACATCACTCCTAACATGATTTTACTTCACTCTTGTTTACAAAACACATCACTCTTATTATGATTTTACTTCACTGTTATTTACAAAACACATCACTCTTACTCTGATTTTACTTCACTCTTGTTCACAAAACACACCACTCTTACTCTGATTTTACTTCACTCTTATTCACAAAACGCATCACTCTTATTATGATTTTACTTCACTCTTGTTCACAAAACACATCACTCTTATTATGATTTTACTTCACTCTTGTTCACAAAACGCATCACTCTTATTATGATTTTACTTCACTCTTGTTCACAAAACGCATCACTCTTATTATGATTTTACTTCACTGTTGTTCACAAAACGCATCACTCTTATTATAATTTTACTTCACTCTTGTGAACAAAACACATCACTATTAGCATGATTTTACTTCACTTTTGTTAACAAAACACATCACTATTAGCATGATTTTACTTCACTCTTGTTAACAAAACACATCACTATTATCATGATTTTACTTAATAAAACACATCACCAACAAACGTGCATCACAATTATTTAACTATTTATAATTATAAAATCGTTATTAAATAGACACAAATTTGGAAATAAAAATATACACGATCAATAAACTGGTCCTAGACTCCTAGTTCGGTACATCGACGCAATTCAAGGATGAGATTATGATCTAGCTCTGGATCAGATCAATTCTGCAGTGTTTAGAACTTTGATATTGTTCGCATGGTGCTCAATTTCAATTTTTCTTCAATGCACTACGATTTAATTCGGTTATTCAAAGAAGTAGCTTCAATTTCTAAAAACACAGCTACGGATATCATAAGAATATTCATGAAATCTCATGTTTTTTGCCTTTTTGTCTCTCTGGTAGTGGTGAATTGCGAAGCAGTGCTAAGTTCACAGAATTGGTACGCACGAACGATGCAAAGAGAAATCTCAATCTCATCCGGCATCTCCACTCTGCCTTTCAACGGCGAATTCGATCAATCATAATTTTTGTCTGTGAAGTGACAATTATACCCTCGCTTTGTTATTGTGGAGTAAATTTGTGAGAGAGGGAACTAATTTCTCCTTTAAATTCTAAAATTACATGTATTAATACTAGCCCTTGATTTTCTTGATCTTGTGGCTGTGATTTGTTCTCTAGTTATGTAGTTAGTGGGCACTTGCCATAGATCACTACTCTATATATATATATATATATATATATATATATAGAGGTGTGATCAAATACAAACTCTCTACAATACAAACTATACAAACTATGTCACCGGAGTGTACAAATTCTGTCACCGGAGTGTACAAATTATGTCAACGGACTGTACAAATTCTGTCACCGGGGGTCGATGTCAACGGAATGTACAAATTATGTCACCGGGGGGATGTACGGAGTGTACAAATTCTGTCGACGGGGGTGTCCAAATTCTGATTTTTCGATGTCAAAATGTTGACATTAGAAAAATCTCTTATATTAACCGTTGATTAATTGTATTAAGTGAGTATGATTAAAGTTTGTATAGTTTGTATTTTAGAGAGTTTGTATTTTATCACACCCCTATATATATATATATATAGAGTTGTGATCAATGCCGAACCCTTCTTAAAGACCGAACTAGAGACCAAATCTCATCCACCCATTAATCACATCTAATGGTTATTAAAAATTACAAAATATCTGATTTTTTATTAACAAAAGGGTAATTTTGGTAGATCAAATATTATGCAGTTACTGTGTATGCATCTCCTCCTATCTTCTCAAACCCAACCCACTTCTCTCTCTACAATTCTCACTCATCGCCCATGCCAACTACCTCCGGCGCGCGGCCTTCCCCCCCCCCACTGCATCGGAGTGGATCTCCGATCTGGTGGAGATGGAAACTCTGCGGAGCGGATCTCCGACTTGGTGGAGATGGAGAAGTAGTACTCTAAGGAAGAAGCAGCACTATGCGGAGTGGATCTCCGACCTGGTGGAGATGGAGAAGCTCTCTGATTACACGTGCAATGGGGCGTACACGACATCGTAGAACAAGCTGATGAGCATAATAGATTCATGGAGCAGATTCATGGCAATTTTCAGGGAGATCGCGCATCTGTAGGGCGTGAATGCGGATATGTTGCAGGAGTCATACGATCTGAAGATGAGGATGGAGGCATATTGGGATGTGGTAACAGGTACGATGGTGGATAACAGGGTGTTGCACTTGATGTTCAACATAGGGAAAGTGGTGAATAAGAAGATGTAGAAGGAGATAATTGATGAGGTTATGGGGCCATAGGGGAACAGGTTGGAGAGGATGTTGGACGAGCTGCCGTTGGTGGCAAAGAAGAGGAAGAAGTAGATATGGGAATGAAGGTCGCAAGTTTAGACATACAGAAGAGATTAGGTAATATTGGGAAAGTATGATGGAAAAGAGGAAAAGGGTGAAAAATGAGATTACTATGATGGAAAAGTGTATTGGGAAAAGTAGATATGGGAATGAAGGTCGCAAGTTTAGACATACAGAAGAGATTAGGTAGTAAAGACACAAAATGGCGGTGAAGTTCTGTGTAGTTCTATAGTGATGTATTTTATTAATAACAGTGAAGTAAAATCATACAAATAGTGATATGTTTCAGGATAGAGTGAAGTTTCTTTGATTCTCTGTTATAATGATGTATTTTGTTAACAACAGTGAAGTAAAATCATTCTAATAGTGATGTGTTTTGTTAACAAGAGTGAAGTAAAATCACAGTAAGAGTGATGTGTTTTGTGAACAAGAGTGAAGTAAAATTAGAGTAAGAATGATGTGTTTTGTGAACAAGAGTGAAGTACAATCAGAATAAGAGTGATGTGTTTTGTGAACAAGAGTGAAGTAAAATCAGAATAAGAGTGATGTGTTTTGTGAACAAGAGTGAAGTAAAATCACAGTAAGAGTGATGTGTTTTGTGAACAAGAGTGAACTAAAATCACAGTAAGAGTGATGCGTTTTGTGAACAAGAGTGAAGTAAAATTAGAGTAAGAATGATGCGTTTTGTGAACAAGAGTGAAGTAAAATCAGAATAAAAGTGATGTGTTTTGTGAACAAGAGTGAAGTAAAATCAGAATAAGAGTGATGTGTTTTGTGAACAAGAGTGAAGTAAAATCAGAATAAGAGTGATGTGTTTTGTGAACAAGAGTGAAGTAAAATCACAGTAAGAGTGATGTGTTTTGTGAACAAGAGTGAAGTAAAATCACAGTAAGAGTGAAGTGTTTTGTGAACAAGAGTGAAGTAAAATCAGAATAAGAGTGATGTGTTTTGTAAACAAGAGTGAAGTAAAATCAGAATAACAGTGATGTGTTTTGTGAACAAGAGTGAAGTAAAATCAGAATAAGAGTGATGTGTTTTGTAAACAAGAGTGAAGTAAAATCAGAATAAGAGTGATGTGTTTTGTGAACAAGAGTGAAGTAAAATCAGAATAAGAGTGATGTGTTTTGTGAACAAGAGTGAAGTAAAATCATACTAATAGTGATGTGTTTTGTTAACAACAGTAAAGTAAAATCATAGTGAAGTAAAATCATGCTAATAGTGATGTGTTTTGTTAATAACACTGAAGTAAAAACATGGTTATAGTGATGTATTTCAATAAAATTCAATTATGAATATTTTCCGAAAAACATTAAAATGTCCATTATTTATTTGATTATAAACATTTATGTTTTACATTGAAGCCGTTGCTCGACAAACATTCTTCCAAATGTCATACAAACATTACTGTACATTAATATTCTTTAATAAATAAAAGCATCAGTATTGACACGTCGGCATTTTCCCTTTGGTAGTCACATGAAATTCGTGATCAGAATATTGTAAACACTTCAAATTTGCAATTAAAAAAATTAAAAAGTGAAAAATAAGAACGAAACTCGTATAATGAATTTATTGAAATTAGCCAGCACACAAGATGGGCCCTAGCTCTAACGGCTTCAATGTAAAACATCAGAGGAGCGGCGACACCGCGACACGACTGATTGACTATGAGATGGCGCTGCTGTGCCAGCCGTGGCTGCTGCTGGGCGTGAGCTGCGGGGTGGTGCTGAATGTCGTGTTCCCGGAGTGGCTGATCATGCTTATGTCCGTGGTCTTCGTCGCCGGATGCACCTTCAAGATACAGTTGGGGAGGCAGCCGTGAGAGGCAGACAGACTGGAGGAGGGTGTTGCCGGAGAGGAGGTGCAAGCTGCTCCGCCACCTCTTTCGTGAGAGAAGGAGAGAGTGTGTGTTTGTGTGTGAGCGTGAATAGTGTGTATATGAAAATATGAGAATAAAGTTGATTTCCTAAAATACCCCTATGCAGTTTTTATTAACTAAAAATGTTTACTTATTTTGGTCATTGGATTAAGATAATGAGTGGCTGAGATTTGTTCTCTAGTTATACCCTTAATATGAGTTATACTTTGATCACTACCCTCTATATATATATATATATATATATAGGGAGATGATCAAAATAAGTATGTGTTTAAATTCAGAAATGCAGACCAAATCTTGGCCCTAGGATTAGATGATCTAATGGTCAATAATTAACCAAAAACACGGAAGGTCATAATTAAGCAATTTTAGGTCATATTATAATATTTGGGTTTAATGTCATGCTAAGATCGTTTTAGGTCATGCTTTGTTAGCATGACCTAAAAATTACCTAATTATGACCTAAAAGTGACCTAATTATGATATTGTTCTGCGTTTCTGTATTTAAATCTAGTTTTGCATAGATCAAAACCCTATATATATATATCTTTTTCTCGTGTAACTGTAATGTTTGACATTGAGTTAATTCCTTTAATTTCAGGGCCAAAAGAATGACGTAAAAGACTTAATTCCAATGCCCCAACATCAAAATTCTGCGAGTATGTTCTGGAAAATTAGGAGCACCTACATTGAACACTACAATCCGACATGCCAAGATCTAGAGAAGAAGGATATTGAAGCTCACGTTGATCTCATGGGAAGAAATCGTACACGATTTTGTAAGGTTTCATTACTAGAGTCCAATGTTGTGATTTCAGAATTAACAATGTGTGTGAAAGTTTTAATAGATATATTTTGAGCGCCAGAGCAAAACATTTAATAAGTATGTTGGAAGATATTAGAACCGCATAGATTAGTGGTGATTTATACATTAAGGTCATGTGGTTGTAGGGTGTGGGGGCATGGGTGCGCAGTCCTTATTTTAATACTCCTCCCGTCCCATAAAAATATGGGCAATGAGTATGCTACGGGAATTAAGAAAAAAATGGTAAAGTAAGAAAGATGAGGAGAATGATATGGTAAAATAAGAGAGGGAGGGAGAATGATAATTAAGTAGTGTTATTTGATAGTGGACCTACATTAATAAATTGATATAACTTTCCAAAAATGAAATGCACATATTTTTGTAGGACGTACGAAAATTGAGAATGCACATATTTTTATGGAACAGAGGGAGTAATATTGTTAAATCTGATATGAGTGAGAGTATAAATTGGGTCATATCTTTGGGATACCATCATTAAATGATGAGAAAATGTGTCTTAATGCACAAGGTTAAGGCGTCATACCACCTCTAGTGAAAAGATGTCCGGAAGACCAAAAAAGTTCATACCTAAATATGAAAAAAGATGGCAACCACTATTATCCATATTTGTTGTGGCTCTAGCCTCTGAGTAATTTGAGTTAAAAGACATTAGTGGAGAAACACAAATACATAACATAGCTCTTTTGCTCTAGACAACGTCATATTTCATAGCAAATACTCTTTCCATATGTGAATTGGAGTCCCGTATCATAATTATTATAAATGGTAAAGATGCCCCATATTCACTAACTTATTCCACTCACATTCATTTAAAACTAATACTTCCTTCTTTCCATAATAGTAGAGTCATTTTTCCATTCTGCGGTGTTTCATCATAGTAGAGTCATTTAAAATGTAACACTTTTTTCATCACATACTTTATTACTTCTGTTACTTTATTCTCTCTATTTTTTTCTCTTTCCTAATTTATTATCTATTCACTTAATATATTTAATGTTCTTAATCTTTGTGCCTTAAGGAAGTTCAACAATTCAGTAGCCTACATAAGTAAAAAAAATCGCCACGCACAATAACCCGATTACAAATTTCATCTTTTGATTTATTTTCCATAATTTCTCGACACATAGATTTAGTGATTCACATTCTTCACTCTTCAACCTTAGTTGTTCTTCAAGAAGAGTCTTCATCGTTGTTTTGCATTTCAATAGCTCTTCTAAGAGTTCTCTTTTAAGTTTCAATCTTTCAATATAATTCTCTTGACTCGAGTCAATATAGATATTTATATTTAGAGTTTGTATTTTTATTAGACTCAATACTCTAATAAAAATACAAACTCTAAATTGGGAAGACAAATAATAAATAAAATCTAACAAAAACTTCTAGATTCATGCTTAAAATTAGATATAAAAATAAATATCATCAATTCAAATCCAAATAATTATTCCGTTTCATAATAATAGGAAAATCATTTTCTTTTACAATAAAAAGTAACACATTTTCTGACTTTAACTTTTTTATTTTTCTTACTTTGTTCTCTCTACTTTTTTCTTCTTTCCTACTTTATTATCTTTTACTCCCTCCATCTCATAAAAATAGGTCATTTGGTATTGACACGAGTTTTAATGTGTAATTGATAAAGTAAGAGAAAAGAAGAAAAGATAATGAAATTGTATAATGGGGAATGGAGCCATAAATCATAAAGTAAAAGCCAAGAAGAAAAATATTGTCATAAATGGATAGTAATATTTGTATGAGACAGAAGAAAAATGAAATATGACCTATTTATGTGGCACAAAGAGAGTATTTAATACATTACACACATTTTTTTCAATATTTTACTGCTTCTTGATCGTCATTAAGAATCCCGATTTATTATTGTAGTCCTTCCAACATTAAGAATGTCAATTCACTCTAACTATAAATGGTAACTAAATTTCACTTTTCACTAGTACATATATACTCACATTTGATTATAAAACAAATATATACATATGGATCTTCCCCTTTCACACACTTTTCTTTATATTTTTTAAAATCTATGTAAAACTCACACACTTTTCTTTAAGTAGCCCAGTAAGAAGCTAATAGGTGATGGATTGATCCTTTAAAATTTTTTGCATATATTTATCTACAATAACGAAGCCAGTGAAATACTCCAAGAATCAATTTTACAGACTACAGATAATACAGGCTTTTAGTATATAATTTAACAAGGAAATTATGCTCACTCAACAAAAAACAGTTCAATGCTAGTTAAAATCTGCACTGATAAAGCAAGCGGGATGAGATTATTGTAAATTCAGTAGGTATTTTTTTTTTCAATTCAGCTAAACTGAATCACCTCGTTGCAATAATACTGAATATAATTTCGAAAAATCGATTGCAGCAATAGCATAAAATTAATAAAGGGCAATACACAACTGCACATTAAATAAAAACAGATGACGGAATTAAAAAAAAACAATTATTATCAACGAAGCATCAATTGATTAAATAGTAGATCCAAAATCATGTAGTTCATAACCAACTAGTATGATATAACAAAATTCGAGAAACAAAATACGAAAACAAAAACGCTGGGAATTGGGGAGACTACTTGGATCTCTGCCTCATCTTTCGGCGCTTCCTCTTCAATCTCCTCATACGCTTCTTCTTCCACTGTAAAATAAAGTTAATTAGCTGTAGATTCAGAAATAAAATTACTACAGATTGAAAGAATAGGAAAAAAACAAGTAATTACCTTAGCTCTCATGGTTGAAGGATGAAGTCTACTCTAGTGATAGAATCGTCTCTTCGAAGAAATTGGGATATGGCAATTGAAATCAGCCCTAGGGTTTGTATCATATATATATAGCAGCCTTGTCCCAATTTAAATAGGCCTCATAAGTAGCCCAGTAAGTATATAAGGCCCATTTCTCTAGCCAGCAACAATTCTGAAATTAAATAATAGTATTACGATAATTAGAAATCAAAATTTTATTTACCTATAAAAAATAATAGTATACGCTATATATTTATGTGAATTCAAATCTAATAGCTTTTATGGTGCGTATAATACTTCATCCGTCCTATAAAAATATGTGCACTTACTATTTTCGTCTGTCCCACAAAAATATGTGCATTCCATTTCTGAAAAGTTATACTTCCCCCGTTCACGAAAAATAGAGCGCATTTAAAAAAGGAAAGTTTTCAACAACTTTTCTCTTACTTTTTTCTCTACTCTCTTACTAATAATATGGACTACACATTCCACTAACACTACATCTCTCTTACCTTTTTCCCTACTATCTTAATTTACCAATTTCACATTAAAACCAGTGTCATTCACACTGTGTCATATTTTTTGTAGACGGAGGGAGTATTAATTTAAAATTATAGGTCTCACTATCCACTAATAGTATTTTAACTACCATTCTTGTCATCTCTCTTACTTTAACATATCATTCTCCTCATCTCTCGTATTTTACCAATTTTGTCTTAATTTTCGTGTCATATCCATTGCCCATATTTTTATGGAATTTTGAACAATATATCTGAAGTATCGATTCTGACTTTTCTCTTATTTGACGAAAATCTTCGTGTTTATTCTAAAAAAAATAGAAGAAACAAATGTATGTCACCCAAAGTGAAAAATCGAACAGTATGATTAGTATTCACGAAAGAGTAAAGGCCAAAATTGGTCCTGAACATATAGCCATTTTACGATTTTGGTCCTAAACATTATCTTTTGGATTTTTTGGTCCTGCACATATGGACATTTGATCATTTTGGTCCTGCACATATGGAAATTTGATCATTTTGGTCCCCCGTCAACATTTTCGTTAAAAACTAACGGTCAACATTATCTTTTGGATTTTTTGGTCCCGCACATATGGATATTTGATCATTTTGGTCCTGCACATATGGAATTTTGATCATTTTGGTCCTCCGTCAACATTTTCGTTAAAAACTAACGGCCGATTTTTGGCTAAAACAATGGGTTGGGTCGGGTCGTGTTTGGGTCGGGTTTGGGTTACACGTTAAGAAAAAAAATAATTATTTTTTATTAATTAAAAAATTATAAAAGTTTAATTTTTAGTTATTTTTGTTGATTAAAAATATTATAACGACTAAAACATGATGTTATTATACGATTTAAACATGATATTACACAATAAAATAAAAAATTACCAAATTAAAATAATCATTTTTTAATCAAAATAATAAAATTAAAGTATATTAATATTAAATCTATATAATAAAATTAAATAATTAAAAAATTATTTTTAATAAAATCTAAGCATAATATTTTCTTCAAATTCAAGAAAAAATTAATTAAAAAATACTATACTTTAATTTTATTAATTAAAAAATATTAATTAATTTTTTAAGAATATTATCCTTAGATTTTAACGAAAATATTATGCTTAGATTTTAAGAAAATATTATTTTTTTCTTAACGTGTAACCCAAACCCGACCCAAACACGACCCGACCCAACCCATTGTTTTAGTCAAAAATCGGCCGTTGACCGTTAGTTTTTAACGAAAATGTTGACGGAGGACCAAAATAATCAAAATTCCATATGTGCAGGACCAAAATGATCAAATGTCCATATGTGCAGGACCAAAAAATCCAAAAGATAATGTTGACCGTTAGTTTTTAACGGAAATATTGACGGAGGACCAAAATGATCAAATGTCCATATGTGCAGGACCAAAAAATCCAAAAGATAATGTTTAGGACCAAAATCGTAAAATGACTATATGTTCAGAACCAATTTTGGCCTTTACTCTTCACGAAAACTAAGTTAATCATGAATAAATTTATTTTTTCCAAGGTCAATTAAATTATATTCTTACTATTTTTTTTTTGATATTTTACCTACACTCTTAGCTAACTTAAGGCCCTCGACTTCCATTAAGTCATTTTAGCAAAAAAATATGCATTTTAATGTTAATTAAGCAAACTAATTTTGTTCCTTATTTGTTAATGAGCTCCAAATCACCAACCATGTCACAGGTTTTTGTAAATGGGGTATCTGAGCATACGTATCTAAGTAATGTTTGGGGGAAATATTTAATCAGACAAAATAATAGAGTATATTAAAGAGTTAGGAGATTTGTAGTGATTAGAGTGATTTAGTGTGACTTATCATGATTTAGGTGATACGAGTATTGTTTGTAGGAGATATTTAAAACGATTATGAAAAAGTTAAGAAGATATGAGTAAGATTATAGCGTGAATTTCACAATTTTAACTCTTTATTTTTCATTGATACAATAAGATAATATAAATTAAAATAGAGAAAAGATAAATAAATTCTACGTACATAGACCGATTTTAGTTAAACCGATTTTGTTATTAATGATATTATTAACTTACTAAATTACCCCTTATTGCATTTTAAATCCTAAAAACATTAACCTTCATATTTAAATATCTTTTCAAATTAAATGTCCATATCTTATACTCCTGCTCCATCGATTAAATCTCCATTTGTTGATATGTGCGAAATATTCTTGTTTCTCTTTCTCGCAATTTATATTTTTTTTTCTCCATCATCAATACGGGTTTTCTTCTCTATTTCACAATTCTAAATCTTCACTAAGATCGTACCTGTTCCTTCTTGCCAATTCCATATTTTTTGATGTTTCATTCTCTGCAAATTCCCAGCATTTGTATTTGTATTTATATTTGCAATATGGTGTTATTATTTCAAAAATTTATGAGATATTGTAAATCACCCCATTATTGTTTAATTAATGTGACATAAAACATGAACAACAAATTACAATAATAAATGAAGGCGTTCGATTTCAAGAGACCTAATTAGAAATAAAATTGCTTATCTAGAACTTCGAAATGCACTAGTTGATCATTTATGGGAACATTATACAGATTTTGAGTCTTGAATTTTTGCAATTTTACATGCATGCGTATTGTGGTATGTTTTATGTGATTGTGATATTTTAAATATATTTTGATTTATATTTTAATTTTATTAGCATGTGAAGTGTATTTTAATTTTCAAGTTAGTGTAATTTTTTTAAATATAAAGTATAGTTAATAAGAATTTTTTTGATTAATTTAATTTAATTTAATTTATTGATAAAGTGTTGTGGGAATAATGCATAATTTAAATAAATACGATGTAGGTATAATTGAAAAGGTATAAAAACTAGGTGGATATAAAATATTCTTTTATCAATGAATTACCGTTGGAATTTAAACACATTGGATAACTAACGATAATCAATTAATCTAGTTAAGGGAGATTCAATTAAATAATTAAGTTTTATCTTGGATAATAATTATCCAAATTCATTTAGGATTTATCAATATAGAGTTAACTATCTAAATCCATTTAGGATTATTCTAGATTTTATTTCGATAAAATCAAATCCTACAATTCAAGATAACATTGATCTAAGATTATCATTATTTAAACCGTACTATGATATTACTAGATAGAAACAATTCCATCATAATCCATAAGATAAAAATAAAATCCTATCAGCCAAGATTTATACAAATCTTAATTATATTTAAAATAGGCATTCTGAATATATCAAACATTACTTAGGATTTCTTAGATAAACAAAATTTATCTAAATCCAATTAAATAAGGATTTTCTTAATATCCTAATCTATCTAGGATATAAATCCAAAGATAAGGATAACTTGGATTAATGCTTATTCTAATCCGTCTAAGATTTGTCTTAATAGAATTAAAATCTATACAAATCCATAGGATAAAAATAAAACAATATTAATATTAGTCCTAATGCATCTAGGATTTAACTTGGAGTAAATCCATATAAATCCATAGAATTAGATAATATTATATTATCACTGTTCAAATCCATCTAGAACTCATATATGTATAAATCCATATAAATTCATAGGATAAGAATAAAATATTACTCCCTCCATTTCGCCATAGTTGAGGCGGAACTTTTGGGCACGGAGTCTAAGAAAGGGATGTTTAGTGGATTAAGTGGATAGATAATAAAGTAGATGAAGTAGTTGGACTTTCTAAATTTCAATTTCAATTTGATTTGAACCTTTTGTTTAAACTTGAAAAAAAATTCTTTTTAGAAATTATTTATTCATTTGTTAATTATCCACATACAACATTTAAATTCTGAGATTAACAGAGAGAGAGCCGACAATACATACACTTGAGTAGAATGAAAAGTGTACTCAAATGTTGGCAGCTGTAACATTTCAAAATTCCACTTTATAAAAATTTTCCAAAAATTCTGGCGCCACTTAACATTTCATTTAACTAAAGCTAGTGCCACTTTCTACTCCCTCTATTAATACTCCACTGCTACCAACAAATTTGTCATCCCCTGCCTTTAAACATTAAAAAGTTCAACCACCAAATGAAGTAAATCCTCTCTTTAGCATGCTGAAGTGCCTTGAATGCTCATAATGGGACATCAGGAGTACTTCTCAGAATTCAAGAACCAAGTGGTTCAATTCATCATTGGAAGGTGCATGGGCAATGTACCTCCTCGCGGCACACTTAAGGCGGCACAACTCAAATTCAAAATCTCCCGGCAAACCTGTACACGGTGGTAGAATGTTGTAAAGAAACAACAAAGAGGAGAATCAATGCAATTGGTAAGTCTAAAAAAAGTGAGGTCTTACCCTAAAAGTTGCATCTGGATGTTGAGGTTCTCAAGAGTATGCATTTCTCAAAAAGGTGCAACCTCTTAAGTGTGGCAGCCGGTTTAGATTGTTCAAAAGCAATTGTTTGGAGGTGGGTTAAGGCTGGCCTAATTAGGCCACACACATCAGCCATTAAGCCCAACCTAACAGCTGCAAACAAGTTGTTGTGACTGAGATTCACAGTTGAATCTTTAGAACTAGACAGGATCTTGAACAAGATCAAGTTCAGGAACATGTACAACACCATACATATCGATGAAAAGTGGTTCTACATGACGAAATGAGCTCAAAGATTCTATCTTGCTCCAGGAGAGCAAGAACCTCATAGAACATGTAAAAATAAGCAGTTCATATAAAAAATAATGTTCATGTGTGCAGTTTGTAGGCCATTGTTTGGTGTTAATGGTGAAAACTTGTTTGATGGAAAAATTGGAATTTTTCCATTTACCAAACAAGTTCCAGCCAAACGGTCAAGTAAAAATAGAAAGGCATGCACTTTGGAGACAAAACCCATAGAGAGTATCACAAAAGATGTGACGAGGGATTGCTTGATCAATAAGGTAATGTTTGCATCTCTTTAATGCAATTTATTTATGCACATCAGCCATTACATACCAGTGTACCTACCTACCCATGATACACTGGTAATGAAGCTTTGTAATGTTGTGCAAATGATGATTTAATGCATGGCACCTTGTTGGGAACAGATATTGCCTGCCATCATAGCCAAGTGGCCAGATGGGATAACTAAAGTTCTCAAGATATAACAAGACAACACAAGACCACACATCAAAGACAATGATCAAGCTTTCAAAGAAGCTGCACAACAAAGTAGTTTCTCAATATCAATTGTGCAACAACCACCTAACTCACCTGACACTAATGTCAATGATTTGGGTTGGTTCAGAGCAATACAATCACTGCAAACTCAGACTGCATGCAATAATGTGGATGATTTAGTCAATGCAGTTGAGAAATCATTCAATGAATTACAGCCATAGACTTTGGACAATGTTTTCCTAAGTCTTCAAGGCTGTTTTATGGAAATCATGAAAGTCCAGGGTCATAACAGCTACAAGCTGCCCCACATAGGGAAATCACATTTAAGGAGGACAAATCAACTTCCAATGGATCTAGAAGTTCCAGTGGAGCTGGCTATGCAAGCAATTGCTTATATGCGGGACCAGGGGAGCAACCAGGGATTGGAGATGATTTCTCAGGCCTTAGTTTTATGAAGGTATAGAGGAAGCCTATGTGCATGAATGATGCATTTAGTGAATATACATGAATGCACATATCATGCTAGTGTTTTGTGTTTTGAATAGGCAGTCAATATGCAACAATGATGCATTTTGTGTTTTTACAAGGTTGTAACTGCGCAACAATGATGCATTTTGTGTTTTTAAAAGATTGTAAATGTGCAACACCAACACCACCAACCAAATTCACAACATCACAGCATCACTAGCACCATTACCAACCAAATTCACAACATCACAACATCACCAGCACCATCACCAACCAAATTCACAACATCACCAACACCATCACAGATATATAAACCAAAGACAGTCATTTAATTACATATCACGGATCACACATATATAACCAACAATCACACATCAATACACCAATGACAATCCATAACCCTAAAGTAAGCATATAGAAAGATCTCACCCATATCATGGATCCAAGCAATTTTCACCGAAGAGTGCCTTAGCCTCCCTTTCTGCCTCAGCCTTGTTTCTCTCCCATGATACCTTGTCAGAAGGTGATGACATATCTCCTTACAAACTCTTCATCCGACATTATTGGGCTGTCAGTGACCTCAAAGATGGCGTCGCCTTCACCACCAGCAAGACCTCCGGTCGGGGAGGCGCTGCCTTCACCGCCAGTTAAGCCTCCAGCCGGGGAGGAGCCATCGTCACTGCCCGTTAGGCCTCCGGTCAGGGGAGAGGCACCTACGCTTCCGGCGGGTTCGCCTATGTGGGACCGGCAGATGAACGACCATAGATGGTGGATTAACCCTTCATCATCTCGGGCTGATTGTTGAGATCTACGACGGGAATTGCTCAAAATACGACCTCTACCCCGGGAACTTGCCGAAATATGACCTCGTCTCCGGGAAGCGGCCGAAATACGCCCTCTACCGCGCGAGCCTACTGGAACACGGATGAGGCGAGGGTTAATCCAGCCATCGCCATCGGCGAGGGGGTTGCGTGGTTGTCTCAGGTTGTTGGCGATGTGTGAGCGGTCCATTGTTTGGGGTCGGCGAAATGAGAGAAGATGAGGGAGGCGGATGTTGGGCGGCGACGGATTTTGAATCTAGGGTTGCAAATTGGAGAAGAGAGAAGGGAGAGGATTGTGTAGAGAGAGACGAAAAATGTGGCTAATGAGAAGAAAAAAGGGCGATTTGTTTTCTTTCATTAATTACCCTGATTAAGTGTAATTAGGGTTGTTAATAAATATGACTAAATCACCATTAAATATGCTAATTATTTCCTTATTTGGAAACGACTCAACTATAAAGAAACTTCTCGAAATGGTAAAATGACTCAACTATGGCGAAACAGAGGGAGTATATTATTATTATTATTATCCAAATCCATCTAGAACTCATATATGAATAAATCCATATAAATTTATAGGATAAGAATAAAATAATATTATCATAATCTAAATACAACTAGGATTCGTCTAGGAATAAATCCATATAAATCCATAGGATATAGATAAAAATTAAATTGTCATTTTCCAAATATAACTAGGATTCATCTAGGAATAAAATCCATATAAATCCATAAAATAAGGAAAGAATCAAATTAATGCATGATTTAATTCAAAATCAAATCTTATATAATATATAAAATCCACAAGATACATTCAAATCTAATTAATTCTAAATGAATCTTGAATTATTTCCAAAATTGAATCAAGGATATGAAAACCCTAATAATTTTTGGAAAACGAAGTCGCAGGACGAGGCATAAGAAAAAAAACCTAATCTAACAATTCGTCGGACTCCCACTGCTCCACAGCCGCTGTTGTCCGTCTGCTCGCGAGGACGCACCTGGCTCTGCGTCGTGTCTAGGTTGACAACGCTGCTCTCCGTAGCCACCGGCGCTGCACATGGCAGACCGCCGTCCTTGGCCATCGGACTGCTGCTTCTCTTGTTGCAAAGGTTTCGGATGCAGCGATACCATGATTTCAATTCACGTATTTAATTCCACCGACAAGAGAAATCAAATAAGATATAGGCACATGAATTGATTGACGTAATTGCAACAATTTGTAATCAAAAAATGCAATCATTACTTATACATAATAATTACGTATCGTGTAACTAGTTTCAAAAATTGAGAAGACAATATAGAATTCACGTAATGAAACTAATCACTTTGAATTACTTATTAGATTCCTCAAGCAATCATAAAATTAATCCACATAATCAAAGCTAAAAATTGGCTCTGATACCAATTGTTGGGGTTTAATGCCCCTTGCACGGCGGAAGACTTGTACATAACAAATAAATCAGATAAGGATCTATTTGACCGATTATGTGATTAATCAATTCACATGTTAAACATATAATTACATGCTAGAACACAAATAATTCATGCTTAAAGAAAGTAAATCCTAAACATGAATACTACGGTTTAGAGTTACCGATTTGATTCTCCAAAGAATCGTCGATTGCTCGCGCCTTCTCCACGTGATGATCTTGAATACTAGACCACAGATCTTCTGACTGATTCCTGAACTGTATCTCGATATCAGGGTGGGCTGATCTTATCAAAATACCAAGACTCGAATAAAGAAGATAGAAGATTCCTCACGGAGGAGGAGCTGAAATCTCACGGAGAAGAGCTGAAAATTTCGACTCCTTCTATAGAGAGAGGGGGCGAAAATTTCATGTAGAGAAAATAATAATCATTCTATCTCCTTTATTCTCATATTTATATTAAGTTATATATTGGGCACAGTCAGGGATCTATGGAAGGCTTTGGATATGGCCTCCCCCAATTAGCTTTTTACTAATTAAATTGAACCCACAATTTAATACAGGCTTATATTGGAATATTACGAGCAGCCACTACAGAAGTAATATTGCACTGCCCATCCAAATCCGAAATTATAAGTAATCCGAGCTTCAGTTTTGTTTGTCGTTTATTTCCCGCACTTAAAATAGAAATGTCTATTAATTAGTTAGTGTCTGCTATAGATTTAATTAATTAACATCTTTTATTTCCAAGAGTGGACTTAGCAAAAAGCACTTATTTATTATTCATGGAATAATTAAACTCCAACTAGCCAGTTTCCGAATAATAAAAACTTGTTCGAGCTCCTCTTGGAGACATTATCAAACCAGACTCACCAGGCGCGCGATTCAACATAATAGCAATCCAAACACCACTAGATATTAATCACCACTACCAATATATCAAAATTATTGGGTTGCGAAAAACCCGCACCATTTGATAAGTCAAAGTAGTGCATAATCAATACCATATGCTCAATGCTAACGTATGTTGATTAAGAAATAGTTGTTTATCAAGACCTAGTCTTATAGTAGATAGCATTAAGACATGTCTCGCTGTTAGATCCGTTCAGTGCTATACCAGACCAATGTCATCTTATTTCAGTAAGGCTTAGAAATAATCAGACTGACATTGCAACCTTTCGCGATAGGTAGCCAAAGCCCATCTAGGTTGTGAAATTCTTCTTTCTCTTTTGCAAAGCATTGCATAGAACCGACCGTGTTACCTTAAAGTGGACGTCGCCCACAACTGGTCTACTAAGCAAAAGACTTAGACTTTGTTTACTTATTATGCATTTAAATGTTTATAAAACATCTTAGAAACGCACAGGCAAACACAATGTAATAATATTAGTGATTCTATTCGTGCGAAACTGCTCGAATAATACTGAATCGGGTTAAAAGTAGATTGTAGAGTTTTTCGTATACAAGCAAGATTCTATTCGTGCTCGAAACATGCTTTTCAGTATACCAAACCTAACACATATAATGTCAACTATGTGTATAATCCATGTCAACTACATATACAATTCATGTCAATTACGCCCATATAATGTCAACTACATATACAATTCATGTCAACTATACACATATAATGTCAACTATGTGTACAATCCATGTCAATTACATATATAATCAATGTCAACTACATACATATAATGTCAACTACATATATTATATGTAAACGTTGTTGTTGACATAAATAATATAGGTCGTTGACATGAAAATATTTGTTGTTGACATTAATTATTTGAAAAATGTTGTTCTTGACATAATAGTTGACATAAATAACGTTTGCTATTGATATCATAGTTGACATCTCTCGAAAATGACAATTATGCCCTCTAGTTGACATCGCGCAAAAAATTAAGAATGAGTGGCTGAAAATGCATCTTAGTTCTCAATTAGGCTAAAAAATCTCAAACTAACGTGACCCTATATATAGGGAGAAATAATATGGTGAGGGACAATTGTGTAAGGCCATCCGCAATGGCGCCCAACGCACAACCTAGCCGAGTGCCGGCGCTAGGCGGTCCATTGCAACCGCCCAGCGGATTTCGGAATTAAAAACCGCCGAGCGCTCGGCAGTTTCGCGGCGCTAGGCGGTGCGCTGGGCGATCCGCGCGGTGCTATTGCAGCTCCCGGATCACCTAGCGCACCGCCGAACGGAATTTTTAAATTTTATTTTATTTTCGAAACACTATATATACGCGGTTTGCACGTCATTTTCATTCGTACCACTTGTTTTAACGAGTACTCTCTCTATCTTAATTTCTGTACAAGATCAACACCGAGAAATGAGTAACGCCGATGGTAGTAGTGGTGGGGATGCTGAGGAGTACGATCGTATAATGAACGAAGCGCTAGAGGCCTATACGAACCGTGAGATTGATCGATGGATGCAGAGGGCCTTGAAGCCGGCGGTGCTGGGGTTTGGTGCCCCTTGCACAGCGGAAGTCATGCATTCACATATAAATCATACATATGGATCTATTTGACCGATTATGGGATTAATTATCTACATGTTAAACAATCAATTGCATACAAGAACGCATACAATTCATGAAAAATGAATTAAAACCTAGTTCATGAATTTCCTACGGTTTAGAATTACCGATCTGATTCTCCAAAGAATCGACGATTGCTTGCGCCTTCTCCACATAAAGATCTTCGTACTCAACCACGAATCTTCTAATCTGTATCCCGAACTCAGAATCTGACCTTTGGGTGGGCAAAGCTTATCAGAATCAAAAAGGGTTTGATTAGAAAGAAGACAGAATATCAGTTTTCTCAAAAACTGATTTTTCGTCCACTCCCAGAGGGGAGCACGAAAATTATGAGGTTTTTTTGTTAGGATTGGTATACTGAAAAGCATATTTCGAGCATGTTGCACGGATAGAATTGCTTGTATACAATAAACTCTACAATCCACTTTTAACCCAAGGCGAGAAGAAATAATTTTATCGCATTGGTGTTTGCTTATGCATTTATAAGATGTTTCTCAAACATTTAAATGTATAAGAAGCAAATAAGTCTAATTCTTCTGCATAGTAGACTGGTCGTGAACGACGTTCACAGAAGGTGACGCAGTCGGTCCTTTGTAGAAGAGAAATAGAATTTCACAACCTAGATAGGTTTTGGCTACCTATCGTGAAAGGTTGCAGTGTCAGTCCGCATGTTTCCTTACCTTAGGAAATAAACGACACTGGTGTGGTATAGCACTGAAGGATCTAACAGTTGAGATAAGTCTTTCTTGCTATTTACTGAAAGACGAGGTCTCGGTGATTGTTATTTCTTAATCATTGTTGACATAACATTGAGCATACGATATTGATTATGCACTACTTTGATTTATCAAATGGTGCGGATTTTTCGCAATCCAAGAATCCTGGTATCTTGGGTAGTGGTGATCAATGTCTAGATGTGCTCGTATTGTTATTGCAATGAATCGTGTGCTCGGTGAGTCCAGTTTGATAATATCCTCAAGAGGTGTTCGAAAAAGGTTTTATTATTCAGAAACCCGGCCGGTTGGAATTTATTCCAGAATAATAAATAAAGATTTTGAACTAGACAACTCTTGGAAAAAGATATTAATTAATTAAAGTCAAATAGCAGACTTAAATTAATTAATGGATATTTATATCTTAAACACGAGAAATAATAAATTAAAGAGGTAAAGCCCGGATTACTCGTAATTTGGGATTGGACGGGCAGTCAATATTATTATTCTATAGTGGATGATAATAATATTCTATTGGACTTGTATTAAATTGGGGCTCAATTTAATTAGTAAAAGTCCAACAGGTTTGGCCCAAGTCCAACCTCCATGGATCCCTAATCTGGCCCATCATAACTCTATATAAAGGAGACTAAATAGAAGACAAAAGAAGTGATTTTACTATTAATTTTCGTGCTCCCCTCTGGGAGTGGACGAAAAATCAGTTTTTGAGAAAATTGATATTCTGTCTTCTTTCTAATCAAGCTCTTTTCGATTCTGATAAGCTTTGCCCACCCAAAGGTCAGATTCTGAGTTCGAGATACAGATTAGAAGATTTGTGGTTGAGTACGAAGAACATCACGTGGAGAAGGCGCAAGCAATCGTCGATTCTTTGGAGAATCAGATCGGTAATTCTAATCCGTAGGAAATTCATGTTTTAGGTTTTAATTCCTTTTACATGATTTATGTGCGTTCTTGGATGCAATTCTGTGTTTAACATGTAGTTAATTAATCCCATAATCGGTCAAATAGATCCGTAGATCTGATTTATTTGTGAATGCATGACTTCCGCTGTGCAAGGGGCTCCAAACCCCAGCAATTGGTATCAGAGCCAATTTTTGGCTCTGATTATGTGGATTAATTTCATGTTATTGGAATTGCTTAAATGTATGAGTTTCTTCGTTGTGTTGTTATTTACATCGTTTTGATATTGATAAATGCGAAGAACACGAAGAAGGTTTTGAGCGGCTGACGCCAATTTGCCAGGCTAGGGTTTTTGACCGATTCCCAAATAATAAGCGCCGTGTTAATTACGTTGGGTAATTATTTGTTTGCGTTTTATGTGTGACAAGAATAACTTGGAAACCAATACTTCCAATTACGTTTTTAATCATTACGTGTATATATTATGTTTTGATTAACAAATATTCTTTGTTGGTAATCATTACATTGACGTAAGATATGATTAATCATTGTCCATGTATGTATGTGATTCAAACATGTATCACTATTCGTCATGGATCTGCCATAAAACGTTACGCAACATCGGAGTCACGCTGGTCGGAGCAGCACACGCATCGGATGAGGCTGGAGTGCTTGAAAAGTAATGGCCTCGATGGTGGCATCCGTGCAGCAGAGGCGACGTCGCATAGCCTAGGCTCGTGTAGCAAGGCAGCATTCCAAATTGGTTAGGATTTCCAAATCCTAGGATTCAATTTGGAAAACAATTCAAGATATGATTTAGATTAAGATTTTAATATATCTTTAATTGGATTATCTAAAATTTAATTTTTAATTAAATTATGGATTAATTTGGATTTTATCCTTATTTTATGGATTTAGATATATTTAATTATATCTAGAGAAATCCTAGATAAATTTGGATGAATAATTAAATTTATTTCTGTCATATGGATTTAGATAGATTTTATTCTATCTTGTTGAATCCTTGATTGACTAAGATAAATATTAATTAAGTTTATCCATATCTTGTAGATATTGATAGATCTATATCTATCTAGAATTTATCTTAGTAGATTTGGATAATTAAAATCTATGTTTATCTTTATCTTGTGGATATTTATAGAATTAATTCTATTTAGAAAATATCCTAGTAGATTTAGATAATTAAATGTATCTATATCTTATAGATATTGATAGATTTATATCTATCTAGAATATATCTTAAAAGATTTAGATAATTGTTAATCCAGTATTGTAATTATCTTTTGGATTTAAGATGGATTTAGTTCTATCTAGTTAAATCCTAGTTGAATTAATTGATATTAATTCTAGTTATCCTAATTTTATGGATATAAATAGATTTATTTCTATTTAGAAAATATCCTAGATAAATTTAGATTAAGATAATACATGATAATCCTTATCTAATTGGATTTTGATAAAGTTAATTTTATCTAGAATAAATCCTAATAGATAGTATGATATATTCTAGTTTCTTATTCAAATAATCTAAGATTTTATTAAATCTTAGAGTGATTGGATTTTATCTTCATCTTATGGATTTGGATAAATTTGTTTCTATCCTGAAATATCCTAGTATGATTTAGATAATGATAATCCAAGTTCAGTTTTATCTTGAATTTAAGGATTTGATTTTATTTTTTATAAAATCTAGAATAATCCCAAAAAGGATTTAGATAGATTCAACTCTATCTAGATAAATCCTAAATTAATTTGGATAGTCATTATCCAAGATAAATTTATCAAATCCGAAATTCATATTTTGGATAAGATAAGGAATTAATTATTTATTTAAATCTCCCTAGATTTATTAAATAATTTCAATAATTATCCAGTGTGATTAATTACCATGAAGTAAATAGATTTATCTGTTTATTTGGTGTTAATCTGGTTTAAGTGGATTATCTGCCCTTTCTGCTTATGTGATAATTATGCAAAAACCATGTTTAAAATGACTAAGCGATAATTACAACAGTGTGTTGTATATGGTCTCCATAAATTGGTCTATATATGAAGCAGTTTCTAATATTATCGCAACTCACCTTAGTGGGAGCAATAATCCTACGAAATAGCAAGTTCATAAGATTGGACTACTTAATAGTAAATTGTTTAAACTAGAAGCGAGTTTCTAATATTATCGCGACTCACCCTAGTGGGAGCCATAATCCTACGAAATTGCAAGTTCATGTGTTTAAACATATTTATAAGATAGCTATGGAATTTTGTTAGTGGCGTGCGACCTTCCCTAGAAGGAGTATCAAAACAGAAACGAAATTTCTAGATGCTAATATTTATGGTTAAAGCTTAGGCAATACTTGGCGGCCATGCCACCTTAGTGGTCTCTGGACTATCCGTCGGTATTGTGACCAGGAAATTGTTGGAATCCGAATTTGTATGACCTCCATAGAGGCGTACTTATTTTGGTTTTCACGGTTGTGAGATACATAAATTGTTTTGTGGTTGTTTGCGATTATGTATTAAGTATAGTATGTGATAAATAGTTTTATTTCTTCTCAGCCAAATTCTTAATAATGTCTGCGAACCTTAAAGAAATCAAACTCGAAGGCCAAAATTATGTAGACTGGAAATATTAAATGGATAAGATTCTCATTGCTGAAAACTTAAAGTTTGTACTCACCAATTCATGTCCTCTATTTCCTCGACAAAATTCCACAAAGAAAGTTTGAGAATGCATTTTATGCATGTACTCGATAAGTTCTTTGAGGAAGAAGGTCAAGCTACTTTCTTTTAAGTAGTGAGACAAGTCTTGGTTTATACCGATGATAATGCAATATCCAATGAGGACGTTGTCCAGATTCTATTGGAACATCAAAAAGAGATAGAAAGTTTTGATGAATCTTCTGATTCAGTTACTCAAATAGTTTCTACACTCAGTTCATCGCCAAATGTAATAGGAAGTAATTATATGAAGGTTGTTACTGAAAAGTTGGAAACCTTAAGCATTATATTCGCTTAATTACTATTGGAGGAAGATAACATGATAGTTGACGAATTCATTAAGGCTGCATCTTTCCTATGTCTTAGTTCAATCGAACAGAAGACTAGCAATGGAAAGAGGGAAGAGCTGAATTGTCATCAATGAAAGCTATAAAGGCATGAAAAATTAGGTGAAAAGGCAAAAGAGAAGATGCATTGTGAGTCGGATTGACCTCTTCTACAGAAGGACAATGACTTAGATAACAATGCAATTTCTAAAAGAGAGATCTAGATCCAGTTGGGCAGTTGTTGCAGTGGGAGCTATTTTTTCATGCTCACTTTATTGTTTTGTTTTGATGTATAAGACTTTGTTTTATTGGTACAGTTTAGTTTGGAAATAATTCAGTTTCAGTTTCTAAACTTGTTAATGATTAAATGATGTTCGGTGTCATTTGATAATGCTTGCATTATTGAGAAATGTGGATCGAATATCTATCATAGTACCATAGAAAAACAAATTATACATCATAGTATCTAAACAATATAATTGGAAAAAGATTGAGTTTAACACCACAGTTCAACCTCTTAAACAATGAACGATAAAGTATTTATGGTACTTAAACTTAAGGCCAAGAAAGTACTTAGTAATTGTTCAAACTGATTTTGTCTAACTCAAGTGACTATCGAGATTTTAACAATTTGCTTGTTAAATAGCTTGAAGGTCAAGAAAGTCTGGTTGATGCACTAAAAGTTAGAATCCTTTGGTGGTTCAAGGGATTCAGAATACTTATAGAGATGCAACATAGAAAGACTAGCAAGTCTTAATGGTTTATACCATAGGAGATGAGCAATGAGTTAAGATCAGTAGTGGGAGCTAAATCCTAGTTGACTACTTCAAACATTCTTCTAAAGAATGGGATAGTCATATAAGAAGATATCGAAGTCTTTCGAAGGCAAGTTCGATAAGTGAACAATCTTACTCAATAACACCTTATCATTGATGGGATATATGATGGAAACAACGAGTTATACCTTAAAGAAACTACCATAACATCACTACCTTCTACAACACACGAGTTGTGGACTAGAGGTAAGTTTAGTCCAGCACATCTCAAGGTGTGGAGTTATTCCAAGACATGTTTTGGAAAAGGTATCCAAGTAATTGGAGTTGTGTACTGAGGTATGTTTTAAGGTTGTCCCAAATGATAGAAAATGTACAAGTTCTATAATCTTCCACGCAAGATAAGTGTTTGTTTACAAGAATACTAGATTCTTTCATGAAGATTATGTGAAGAACTACAAGCCTAACAAGCATGATAATTCTCAAGATAATGAGAATATATATTTTCCATCTTAACCAAGAAGTCATACCATTAGAAACTTATGCACTAAGAAAATCAACGTTTGTACATAAGATTGTCAGAGTCGTGTCGAGTGGGAGCGTTCTTTGCGAACATAATAAGTTCATGGGTCTAGAAGAGTCTTAAGACTCAGTCTTAGATCAACTTGAACATAATCCCTGTAACTACAAGGACGCAATGACTTATTCAGATAATCATTCTTGATAAGATGATAGATTCTGAATAACAATCTTAAATAGACAAGAATGTTTGCAAGACTTGCGATACTACCCATACACTATTTCAGTCAGTGGGAGCTAGTGGACCTGCAAGTGTAAGCATGGATCTGAAAAGGCTAGAATAATGGCAAAGGGTTATACCCAGAGAGAATTATATTCTCGTCTGCTATTTTTGCCTAAGTCGATCTGTATATTGTCTATTGTAGCCTACATAAATTAGGATGTATGTACTATGATTGTCAAGACATGTTTCTTTGAGTAGAAGTCTTGAGGAGATCATCTGCATGGAACATCTTAATGGTTATGTAATACAGGGCAAGAAAGTTGAAAGTGCACTATATTTGGTATTCTTGGTACTCTACGATGATAACATCTATAAAAGTTGATAAACAACTAAGAGGGTTATCTAGCGTAGCAAACTGGTCGTCTACCCAGTTTAAGGATGATGGATTTAAGATAATCTAGTTACATTCTAAGCATCTATGTCATTAGATTGCTAGAAAAAGAATGTATGTTTTCTTAAAGAATCCTACATCTACACAATACTTACACACTTTAGCATTGAAAATTCCAAGAAAAGGTTTTTCTTTTTCTAGACGGAATTATTTTGTCTCTAGTCAAGTGTTTTTTCGACATTGAATGAGATCAAGAAGAATGAGACAAGTTCCATAATCGGAAGTCTCATGTATGCTATGATGTGTATTAAGTTAGATATTAGTTTTGCCGTTGGCATAGAAGCATGATATCATTTTAACCATGGCCAAGGACATTGGATTGAGTAAAGAATATACTATAGTACTTGAAGAAGACAAAACGGTATGCTCTAGTTTACCAGATATCCATGTTATGTCCTTTAGGTTACATCGACTCGATTTTATAATTGATCGGTGATCGAGTCATCCTCTGACTATGTGTTCACTTTAGGAGTTGAATACTGAGACATGAAGGAGTGTTGATCAAATCATAGACTCTATCATGAAAATTACAAGTGTGGTTTCATCGGAAACTACTAAGGTAGTTGTTCATCTCAGTAATTTCCTAATAGCTTTGACCGTGATTCCGAGTATGTGTATGAGTATTATATTTTGTTATAATTACTCTAGTCATATGTCTAACTCGAGGGAAACACGATCTGATAATCCTAAGCAATCACATAGAGATGAAGTATGAAATTAATTAAGGATTAAGTGCGCAGCAGGACGTTATGGTTTCCAAAATATCATCAGAGAACAACCTGGCAGAACTTTTCACAAAATGCCTATATGGTAACATGATTTACACATGAGGTGAAAAGTATGGTAGTTCGATGTATCATGGTTCGAGACCTGCTTAGAGTATAAGTGGGAGAGTTTTGGCAGTGGGTATACTCGAAAGCATGATTTTGAGTATAAGTGGGAGATTGTTAGGATTGGTATACTGAAAAGCATATTTCGAGCATGTTGCACGGATAGAATTGCTTGTATACAATAAACTCTACAATCCACTTTTAACCCAAGGCGAGAAGAAATAATTTTATCGCATTGGTGTTTGCTTATGCATTTATAAGATGTTTCTCAAACATTTAAATGTATAAGAAGCAAATAAGTCTAATTCTTCTGCATAGTAGACTGGTCGTGAACGACGTTCACAGAAGGTGACGCAGTCGGTCCTTTGTAGAAGAGAAATAGAATTTCACAACCTAGATAGGTTTTGGCTACCTATCGTGAAAGGTTGCAGTGTCAGTCCGCATGTTTCCTTACCTTAGGAAATAAACGACACTGGTGTGGTATAGCACTGAAGGATCTAACAATTGAGATAAGTCTTTCTTGCTATTTACTGAAAGACGAGGTCTCGGTGATTGTTATTTCTTAATCATTGTTGACATAACATTGAGCATACGATATTGATTATGCACTACTTTGATTTATCAAATGGTGCGGATTTTTCGCAATCCAAGAATCCTGGTATCTTGGGTAGTGGTGATCAATGTCTAGATGTGCTAGTATTGTTATTGCAATGAATCGTGTGCTGGGTGAGTCCAGTTTGATAATATCCTCAAGAGGTGTTCGAAAAAGGTTTTATTATTCAGAAACCCGGCCGGTTGGAATTTATTCCAGAATAATAAATAAAGATTTTGAACTAGACAACTCTTGGAAAAAGATATTAATTAATTAAAGTCAAATAGCAGACTTAAATTAATTAATGGATATTTATATCTTAAACACGAGAAATAATAAATTAAAGAGGTAAAGCCCGGATTACTCGTAATTTGGGATTGGACGGGCAGTCAATATTATTATTCTATAGTGGATGATAATAATATTCTATTGGACTTGTATTAAATTGGGGCTCAATTTAATTAGTAAAAGTCCAACAGGTTTGGCCCAAGTCCAACCTCCATGGATCCCTAATCTGGCCCATCATAACTCTATATAAAGGAGACTAAATAGAAGACAAAAGAAGTGATTTTACTATTAATTTTCGTGCTCCCCTCTGGGAGTGGACGAAAAATCAGTTTTTGAGAAAATTGATATTCTATCTTCTTTCTAATCAAGCTCTTTTCGATTCTGATAAGCTTTGCTCACCCAAAGGTCAGATTCTGAGTTCGGGATACAGATTAGAAGATTTGTGGTTGAGTACGAAGAACATCACGTGGAGAAGGCGCAAGCAATCGTCGATTCTTTGGAGAATCAGATCGGTAATTCTAATCCGTAGGAAATTCATGTTTTAGGTTTTAATTCCTTTTACATGATTTATGTGCGTTCTTGGATGCAATTCTGTGTTTAACATGTAGTTAATTAATCCCATAATCGGTCAAATAGATCCGTAGATCTGATTTATTTGTGAATGCATGACTTCCGCTGTGCAAGGGGCTCCAAACCCCAGCATTTTTCACCATAAATCTCCTTTCTAATATCCTTTTATATTGAGTTATAATGGGCCAGATTAAGGATCCATGGAGGTTGGACTTGGGCCAAACCTGTTGGGCTTTTACTAATTAAATTGAGCCTCAATTTAATACAAGTCCGACAGAATATTATTATCAGCCACTACAGTAAAATAATATTGACTGCCCGTCCAATCCCAAATTACGAGTAATCCGGGCTTTACCTCTTTAATTTATTATTTCCCGTGTTTAAGATATAAATATCCATTAATTAATTTAAGTGTGCTATTTGACTTTAATTAATTAATATCTTTTTCCAAGAGTTGTCTAGTTCAAAATCTTTATTTATTTTTCTGGAATAAATTCCAACCGGCCGGGTTTCTGAATAATAAAACCTTTTTCGAACACCAATTGAGGATATTATTAAACTGGACTCACCCAGCACACGATTCATTGCAATAACAATACTAGCACCTCTAGACATAGATCACCACTCCCCAAGATATTAGGATTCTTGGATTGCGAAAAATTTACATCATTTGATAAATCAAAGTAGTGCATAATCAATATCGTATGCTCAATGTTATGTCAACAATGATTAAGAAATAACAATCACCGAGACCTCGTCTTTCAGTAAATAGCAAGAAAGACTTATCTCAATTGTTAGATCCTTCAGTGCTATACCACACCAGTGTCGTTTATTTCCTAAGGTAAGGAAACATGCGGACTGACACTGCAACCTTTCACGATAGGTAGCCAAAGCCTATCTAGGTTGTGAAATTCTATTTCTCTTCTGAAAAGGACCGACTGCGTCACCTTCTGGTTCACGACCAGTCTACTATGTTGAAGAATTAGACTTGTTTGCTTCTTATACATTTAAATGTTTGAGAAATATCTTATAAATGCTTAAGCAAACACCAATGCGATAAAATTACTTCTTCTCGCCTTGGGTTAAAAGTGGATTGTAGAGTTTATTTTATACAAGCAATTCTATCCGTGCAACATGCTCGAAATATGCTTTTCAGTATACCAATCCTAACAGACGGTACCTCGACCTCGCCCAGTGGTCCACCACCGAGAAGTGATTGATCGTGATCACGTAGTTGCACATCAGCGCCTATACGAAGACTACTTAGCACAGGAGCCGCGGTTTAACGCCAACCATTTCAGGCGCCGTTTTAGCATGAGCAAGGCCCTGTTTAAGCATATTGTTAACGCTTTAGAGCATCGATATCTGTATTTCCGCTTCAGGCATGATGCGGCTGGCAGACCCGGCCGCACACCTATTCAAAAGTGCACTGCGGCAATCCGGCAGTTGGCCTACGACGGCGCGGCAGACATGTGAGACGAGTACCTCCACATCGGTGAGTCGACTGCCCTTGAATGTATGAAGTATTTTTGTTTAGGCGTGATTGAAATATTCAGTGATCAGTACCTTCGAAGCCCTACCCCCGAAGAATGCCAGGATCTTTTGTGGATGCACAGGGAACAGCATGTGTTCCCGGGGATGTTATGCATTGGGAGTGGAAGAACTGTCCACTTCCTGAAAGGGGTTCTACACGACCGGCTACAAGGGAAAGAATCCCACGATGATCCTCGAGGCCGTAGCTGATTACCGGCTGTGGATTTGACATGCGTATTTTGGGATAGTCGGTTCGAACAACGACCTCAACGTCCTCAACTCGTTGCCACTTTTCAACAAGCAGTGCCAGGGTGTCGGTCCGACCGTCAGTTTTGTCGCCAACGACAACCGGCATGATATGGGCTACTACTTGGCGGATAGGATATACCCTAGGTGGCCCGTCTTTGTGAAGACGATCCGATGCGCATCAGATGAGAGGAAGGCCTACTTTGCGGCACGGCAGGAGTCGGCGCGCAAGGACGTAGAGCGCGTATTTGGTGTGCTCCAGTCTCGATGGGCGGCAGTTAGGGGTCCAACGCGTTTGTGGCATGTCGACTGCATTGCTGATATAATGTACGCCTGTATTATCATGCACAACATGATTGTCGAAGATGAAGGAGTACAACTGACTAGTTGGACCAACGACGATAATGAAGCCGGTCCAAGCCACGGCGTGGCCGCCCCCAATGTACGGAGTGGGGTACCTCACGATGAAGCCGGCCGCCTCTAAGCACATGCCGACATGCGCCAAACGGAGGCTCATATTCGACCCCAAAAGGATTTAATTGAAGAGTTATGGGCGCGGAGGACTGCACGACGTTAGTTTTTTTTTTAATTATGTAATTTTTTTTAATTATGTACTTTTTTTTAATTATGTAATTTTTTTTATTAATGTACTTTTTAAATTTGTAATAATATTATTGAATTTTCTCGTATATGTGTCGTAAATTTAATTCCGTATTTTGTGTGATTGTTAATTATTTGTTTTATATAATTTTGAGTGATGTGGCTAGGCTATGGCTGGGCTATTTGGTTGTTTTGATGATGTGGCAGGAGGATTTTTAGTGTTAATGATGTGGCAGAAGGAGTTTGTGGCTAGACTATGGCTGAGCTATTGTTGGGCTATTCCTACTGTGGATGACCTAAGAGATTGTAAGGCCATCCACAATGTTGTTCCTATACCGTTCCTATACCGTTCCTTAAGCCACTATTTGAGGGCCCCACTGTACTTTTTTACTCCATTCCTTAACTAAGGAACGGAACCTGCAACCCTTCGTTCCTTAACCGTTCCTTAAATTAAAATCCTAAAAACATAAAAAACACAAAATAAAAAACACACAATTAAACGTGGGAAAATAAAAAAACTACTCCGCCGGCGAATCATCCTCCGGAGGCGGTCGAGGTTGAGGGGGAGTCGGAAGGCCAAGTTGTGATGCCATATACACAATTCCGTTCCACCAGGCCGTGAATTGGGCGTACGAGAAGCGGAAAGTGTCCGCCATTGTGGCGGTCATGTACGCCACCATAAGTGTGTCCGAGCCTCCCCGCGAGCCCGATCCCGAGGCCGACTGGCTTGATTCGCCTCGGCCCTTCCTCGCTCTAGCCGTCTTCGCCGCCTTCATCCCTTGCGGCCGACGGCGCCCACGGCTGGATCCCCCGTATTCGTCGGGCATTGGATCCCCCGTACCCCCAAACACCTGCGGTGTACCCTCGCTGGCCTCACCGGTGTCACCAGACGAGTAGCGGCCGCTCGCCGTGTGCTTCGTGCGCTTTGAGGTTGAGCCCGAGCTCGAGCGGACACCGCCGGCCCACCTTTCCTCGTCCTTGACGAGCTGCCAAATATCAACATATTTGAACTGTAGGCCGGTGTCCTGGTAGAAGACGCGCAAAGCCGCCCTCAGAATGTCGGCGCCCGAAGCTCCGCTTTGGTAGTTCGCCGCTTCGGCCGCGTAGATGCCGCAAAATTTTTTGACCTGTGCGTCGACTCGGCCAAAGTGAGCACGGAGCATTGTATATTTGCGCTTCCGGGCCCCTTTCGGCTTAGTCTGGTGGTAGACATCACGGACCTTTTCCCAGAAGCACTTGGCGGCTTGTTGATTCCCGACGATGAGATCGTACGAGACGGTGAGCCAGGCGGTGTACACCGCCTTAGTTTCTTCGTTGTTGTACGGATGCCGGCCCAGATCCTCCAGTTCCTCCTCCTCCTCCTCCTCGGGTGCCTCAGACGCAGCCCTAGAGCTTCCACCGCCTCGGCTTCCTCCCTGGGTGGGTTCTAAGGGGATATCCTCCCGAATCTGGGACAAACCTTGAGAAAGCCGCGAGCCGGGTGGTCGAGCGTAGGCATCCACATCGAAAGTGGGTGGTTGGTACCCACCCGGCGTCGCCGACCCCTGGGTGCCCGGCGTCGCCGACCCCTAGGTGCCCGGCGTCGACGACCCGGAACCACCTAGTGTGTTGTACATGGTCTCCCAATCGCCGAACGCGTTGAGATCCCACCCACCGGAGCCGCCACCGCCGTAATTCCCGTCGCCGGACATTTTGTGAAGGAGATTGAAATAGAAAATTGGAGAGGAATTGATGTTGGTTTAGGAAGAGTAGATGTGTAGTTGTGTGTGAAATGTAATAAATTAGGTGTATTTATAGAATAAGAAAATAAAAATAAAAATAAAAAAAATTAAAAAAAGTTAAAAAAACGGTAATATAACCGTTTAAAAAAAAAATTTATAAAAATATATTTTTTTTTAAAAAATTAATTATTGCGTCATCGCTGACGTGTCCCACTCGCTGGCCGGCGAGTGGGAAGCACGCACGAAGCGGGGAGCGCCACGTCGCCCGAGCGCGTGGCGGCACAAGCCGTGCCGCGTTCCGTGCCGTCGACACGCGGAACGGAATGGGAACGGAATGGGAGCGGAACGGTGCGCCGCAACGCATTCCGGGCGAAACCGTTCCGGCGGAACGGCACGCGGAACGCCGGCGGCACGCGTTGCGGGTGCCCTAAGGAACAATAATTCCGCATCTCTTTTCCCTTATATTTCTCTTTTTATCATTCTTCCTTCTCCAGTCTTTTTCCAGTTGACAATTCCGATATTACGTAGTTAAATCTCTTTCAGCCATTTGAAAATTTACCATCAATAATAAATTTATGCCCAACATGAGTGCCTCTCGTATGATCAAATCTCTCATTTTCTCGTTTAGTTTTTTGCAAATTATCTCAGAACTTTGCACCCAAAAATTTCTTCACAAAATCTGATTCTCTTATCCACCCAACAAAGCATAATACTCCATCATTCTTTATCAAATCAATATTTCTCTTTTCTATGTACAACATTAAATGATAATTCTCTCAAATTCAATTCACCCTGGTATAAGGGATACCTCTGCCGATTTTTCTCACAGTTCTGCTCTTTTTTAACAATCTTTTCTTTTATTTGAGAATAGATTTATTTTTATGCACTCCCAATTTTTCTCAATCCGAGTACAATGCGCTCCAACGCTCACTACCTGCCTATTCCTTCTTCCTCCCTAATTTCTCTAAAAAATAATTTTCCTCATGGTCGCTAATTCTTGTCATTTCGATTATTTGTGGAGATATCCAAAATGATATTTTCTTATTTGTCTGATTCAAATTTTTCAGCAGCCATAAAACAGAAAACACAAGAAGAATAGGACGCACACGTGCCCGTTTAAGAGTAAATCAAGTTAGTTGACAAATTTATTCTTTTGATAAGAGGAATTGATAATAAATTTTCAGAGGAATGAAGGAGATTTAACCAGTATTCCCTCCGTCCATGAAATGTTGTCCAATTTTGTCATTTCGGCACATCCGTGAAATATTGTCCGCTTTATTTATTTTTTTTCCAATTTTAGTAAATAGACCCCACTTTCAACTAACTCATTACACTCCATTCTATTATAATAACATTATATTAATGTGGAACCTACATTCCACTCACTTTTCTTCATATTTCTTAAAACTCGTGTCAAGTCAAATTTGGGCAACATTTGTGGACGGAGGGAGTAATATTGGAATCGTCAATTGGAAAGAAACAGTGGAGAAGGAAGAAGATAGAGAAAAAGAGAAATATAAGGGAAAAGTGACGTGGAATGAATGTCCCTCACAATCCTTCACACAATTGTCCCTCAGCATATCATTTCTCTATATTTAGGATGGGGTATGTTATATATTGCTAACTACAACTAAATAATGGACATTAGATTATGAAACCAATGCACAAGATCATTCATTCATGAGTATCAATACAATACACATAAATGTCAATTAGGGGTATTAATATCAATTGACCAAAAATTAGTTATAACTAACTTTCAAAAAATATCTACAAATTTTAAATAATTATAACTATCTCAATTTTATAAGGATTCTAACGAGATCTCAATTCCATATGTTCCGATGTCAAAATTTGATTTTTTTTTTTGAATTTTTGTAGTTCCGATGTCAAAATTTAAATGTCAATGTAGCTATCATAATATGTCAATATAATACACATACAATGTCAATGCTAAATTGTGTTGACATATTGAATGAGTCGTATTGATATGTTTAATACACTATGGGGTGTTCGGTTTGCGAGATTGTATCCGAGATTAAATTTGTAGTGTGTTTGGTTCATGAGATTCAATTCCACAACTCAATCCTAGATGAATAATCATGAGATAATTAGTAATAGCTACCCCCATGACTAATATAATCTCACAACTCAATCCTAGATTATATCTTGGTATTATTTTATCTTGGAAACCGAACACCACCTATATAGACATTTTGATCCAAAACCCTATTTTGATAGTTTTCTTATCTTTTTAAATTTAAATAATAATAAAATGAAATTACACATGGAAATTTATAAACCACTAGATTTCTACAAATCTTATGGTTTTAAATTAGTTGTAGTTAGCAATTAAAGATTGAGTTAACAATTGGTCACGGATTGTATTAAGATGACAACCAAGTTTAAAATGACAATCTACCACCAATATGAACCCTTAGATTTAGGAACATATTCAATCTTAGCTTGTCACGTGGAAGACTTGCTTGCCTATGTATCGTAGATTGTTTGATTATCTATGATTTTGTATCACATATTGCTTGGAACCATATGCCGAGTTGCTTGCCTATGTATCACAGATTGCTTCCCTATGTACCGCATATTGCTTATCTAGGTTGCATTTTAACTATGATGTCACAATTGTTGGGGTTTGACACCCCTTGCACAACGGAAGTCATACATAAACAAATAAATCAGATTTACAGATCTATTTGACCTATTATGGGATCACTTAATCACATGTTAAACAATCAAATGCATAACAAGAATGCAGATCAAATCATACTCAGGAAATAAAACCCCAATTCATGATTTCCTACGGTTTAGAATTACCGATCAGATTCTCCAAAGTATCGATGATTGCTTGCGCCTTCTCCACATGAAGGTCTTCGTATTCAACCATTAATCTTCTAATCTGTATCCCGAACTCAGATAATGACCTTTGGGTGGACAAAGCTTGTCAGAATCTGAAAGAGCTTGATTAGAAAGAAGTGAGATTTTCATTTTGGAGAGAATTGAAAAACACGTTCAACCTGTAGAGAAGAGAATGAAATTTTTAATAAAATTAATTAATTTATATAAAGTTATGATGAGCCAGATTAGGGATCCATGGAGGTTGGACTTGGGCCTAACCTGCTGGACTTTTACTAATTAAATTGAGCCCCAATTTAATACAAGTCCAAACATAATATTATTATCAACCACTACAGTAAAATAGTATTGACTATCCGTCCAATCCAAAATTACAAGTAATCCGGGATTTACCTCTTTAATTTATTATTTTCCGTATTTAAGATATAAATATCCATTAATTAATTTAAATATGCTATTTGAATTTAATTAATTAATATCTTTTTCCAAGAGTTGCCTAGTTCAAAATCTTTATTATTACTCTGGAATAAATTCTAACCGGTCGGGTTTCTGAATAATAAAACTTTTTCGAACGAATCTTGAGGATATTAACTGGACTCATCCAACACACGATTTATTGCAATGACAATACTAGCACCTCTAGACATTGATCACCACTCCCCAAGATATTAGGATTCTTGGATTGCGAAAAATTTACATCATTTGATAAATCAAAGTAGTGCATAATCAATATCGTATGCTCAATGCTATGTCAACAATGATTAATAAATAACAATCATCGAGACCTCGTCTTTCAGTAAATAGCAAGAAAGACTTATCTCAACTGTTAGATCCTGCAGTGCTATACCACACCAGTGTTGTTTATTTCCTAAGGTAAGGAAACATGTGAACTGACACGACAACCTTTCACGATAGGTAGCCAAAGCTTATCTCGGTTATGAAATTCTATTTCTCTTCTACAAAGGACCGACTGCATCACCTTCTGTGAACGTCATTCACGACCAGTCTACTATTCAAACAGAATTTATGAGATAGCTTGATTTTATTATCAGCACATGAGCATTGTTATGAGAGTGTGTTGTAGAAACAAAATTCTGTAATGCTAAATCTCATGGTCTTGCTTAGGCAACATTAGACGGCCATGCCATTATGTGGTCTCTGGACTATTCGTCGGTGTTGTTTCTAGTAAAAATGTTAAAATTTTAATGCGTATTAACCTCTTATGGAGGGTACAAATTTTTAATTTTATAACTGTAAGACTTTGAAAAGTTTTATGGTTAATCTATTCAATTTCCTTACATAAGTTTATGACAAATGGTACAAATCTTCTATTTTGCAGTGCAAACTAAATCGTCAAAATGTCATTCAATCCTCTTTTTGCAATTCTAAAAGAAAACAATCTCGAGGGGAAAAATTACATAGAATAGAAACAAAATTTGGACATCGTTCTCACATCTGAAGAGTACAAGATTGTACTCACTACTCCACAACCACCTGCGCCAGCGGCGAATGCCGCAGTGCCGGTACGAGATGTGTTGGAACTACCACAGCGGAAGACATGGAAAACAAACAGGTCCTTACGGATCTATTTAGGTGATTATGCATTCATTTCCAATTTCGTGCAAAAATTCTAGATCTATAGATGAACACATCAAAATACACATTAACATGCAATTTGATGTAGATTAAATTGTTACCTCTCGATCCGTTGAAGGATTGACGTTGCTAGCTGCAACTCCCGGTGATCCTTGATTCATCGACCATGAATCTTCCATACTATTCCCACTTCCTTGATTATTCATCCGTGTGGGCGGATCTCGAAGAATCAATAAAAGTGATATGAGATCTAGGAAATCCAACACAAAACACGAGATTGTCTTGTCATAATCCTATGAATTAGGATAGAACAAGAACAAAACAGGAACCCTATTCTCCCACGTACTGGGGCACGAAAATCGAGACCAAGAGGGAGAGAGAGGCGCCGACTTTCGCTGCTAGGGTTAGGGTTAGGAGTGTTGTCTTGTGTGTTGTGTGTATACTAGGGTTTCCCATCTCTGCACTATTTATAAACTTGGACTTGTTGGGCTAGGATGGAGATCCATGGAATGATTTAGATGTTGGGCTTACCCATTAGATAAATATCTAATTAAATCAATTAACCCATGATTTAATATATTATCAATGGAATATTATTCTGTTCCACTAAAGAATAATATTGCACTCCCATCTAAATCACCAAATTACAAATAACTTGGGTCCATTTTATTTTATTATATTTCCCGCATTTAAGATTATCTTAATCCATCAATTTACTTCTTTTGTCTGCTATGTGACTTGAATTAAATTAATTCTCCAAAGACTTTTTCTAGTTTGAAACTTTATTTATTATTCGTGGAATAAAATTCCAACTGCGCAGATTTCTGAATAATAAATTCCTTATGCAAATAAATCTTCACGTATTCTTCATTCTCATTGGGGAGGTCTTAAACAGTATTCTAGAGCCTATCCAAGTTTGGTACATGCTCAAGCCCTTTATCCAACACTATGCGCTTCTTTTTATTATCTAGCTCAAGATTTGCAGCTTCAATCCATAAATTGATCGACTGTGAAAGCATCCTTAAACCCTTAGCAATCACAGCTATGTAACCAACGTTCAAACTCGAAATAATTCATCCTAATTGATAGAATATCGGGAGCAAGAGTCTCATCGAACTTTAGTCTTACAGTTTCAATCTCTCTGTTGTCCTCAAATTCCTCCGCCACAGCAGATCGGACATTAGGGTCCTCGAAGTGACCTTTGGAATATGCACATGCAATAGTCCTATTCATTTCCTAGATAGGAGCCATATGATTCATTAATATCGCGTCGGCCCAGAGGATGCCACCAGTCGGAGATAGCTCCAATGCCTTTGCCAGCCATCTTTGGTCTTCCATCCAATTACCGATTTCATTCTTAAAATGAGCTACGCCGAGCCAAAGCTTGTGTTCTTGAGGGCACATGGAAATGTTATGTGGACTATGCCACAACCCCTGGTTGTACACTTCAATGCGTGGAGACGCCATTAAAGTCATAGCAGTCTGCGCTTCTTTTTATGATCTAGCTCAAGATTTGCAACTTCAATCCATAAATTGACCAACCGTGGAAGCATCTTTAAACCCTTAGCAATCACAACTTTCACATCAGCAGGGGACGCCAAACGGCATCCCTCCATCCACATATTGTCGCTATAAGGGCATAGTTCACACCCTTTAATGGTCATCTCCCGAGCAACCTGAAGTTCTCCTAATACCTCTTCACATCTAACCACTTCAATCCAACCATAATTGTACTTTGTGTTAGGATCGTCGACTGCAACATTAGTTTAATATTGTCCGCTTGGGGTCAAACCCGCAAGGATTTATTTTTGGGTCACTCCGAATAGGTCTCAAACTAATCAAGGGTAGACAAAACTTATATACTAATCCAATTGTTCCCCTCCTGGATTAGAGCCATATGATTCATTAATATCGCGTCAGCCTAGAGGATGGCACTAGTCAGAAATAGCTCCAATGCCTTCGCCAGCCATCTTTGGTCTTCCATCTGATTACCTCTTTCATTCTCAAAATGAACTACAGCGAGCCAAAGCTTGGGCTCCTGAGGGTTTGCTCTTATAGCCCTGGTCATAGAATCTCGGCCACTAGCATAAAATAATAATATCCACTTAGAAATGTTATGTAGCCTGGTCGGGAGCTAGGATTCGAGTGAAATGGATCAAGCTATATGGAAGATAACTAAACCGGATGGATCAGTTAGCAAATGTCGTTATCACTTGATCAAGGCGATCTCGCTCTCGCCAGCCAACCAATGTAATTTATATAACTCCCAATTTGCACTACTTTAACAGTAAAGAGGCAAGTTCGGGGTCGATCCCACAGAGAAGCGAGTGTATCGAGTGTGTGCGTAGTGAATAGAGTTCGGCTGCTGCCACACTTTAATTTTGGGAGTTTTAACTACTGAGTTTACACTAGGCACAAAGTAAACTATCTACTGGATCTAGTCACTGATTACTACTGGATCAAGTAAACGACAGGCTGAAAATAAGAACCCAACTAACTAATCATGCTACGGAAAACATGAAACACCTTGCCACTCAACATGATTAAACACTTGGTCAAAGATTAAAAAGCTAAACTGAACTTGAAAACAGTAAACACGAGAACGAAAACAAAACAACTCGATTTTATACTAAAAACTCAGAACAGTACAGCGAACATACAGAATGTAAAAAGATCAAAACTTTAACTACAATGCGAGATTTAAACTAAGCTAACTCTTCGGAGAATAAAGCAAGTAAAACCGAGAGGTCCTCGGTGGGAAACTTGAGATAACGCCGACAGATATCGAGAATTCTGTAGCGCTTCCTTCGGTCGCCCTTTCTAACTAAACATTTCTCTATCTAAACTATCTCTCGAACTGAGCTAAGCTAAACTAAGAAGATAAAAGCCGAAAACGGAAGAAGATGGTAAAAGCCCTAAGCTAAAAAGAGAACTCTGGATTGTGGTGGCACATCATCTATTTATAGGCACTTCGCACAATCTCCAGCTGGATAACGATCTTGGCAGAGGATATTCGCTCACGCTGTGAGCGAACGACTCATCGATTGCTACGTGCCTTCCTTCTAGAATGACGTCGCTTTTCAATAACAGATTCATGACTCAGCTCCGTCGTTGCGTCTCATGTATTAGAACGTGTCCTCTTCTACACGTCGTCCTTGCTAATAGAATGATGCGCACCATCCAGCTCATTAGCCTCACGTGTTCTTCTTCTGGAAGCCAGTGGTCCCCTCCTTAACTGCTTGATTACTCCCCTTGATCAACTCCCCGATTTTTGGCCTTTTTCGCCTGTTGTACTTGCTTGATCAGTTTGGCCTTGTTGCCTTGGTCAAGTGGCATTCCTGCACAATTAACACTTGGTTTTGCGTGATAAACCGATCAAGTAGCGTACTTTTTACCCCTAAACCGATGCATTAAATAGGCCTTATCATAGCCTATGCCGCAACCCTTTTGTACACTTGAATGCGTCATGACGCCATTAAATCTATATCACGCATTAGAAACTGATTGAACCCAAAATCCTCCTGCATCTTCCAGATCTCGTCATATGTAGGTAATCCGCACCAGCCCTACATCAAGCCACTGCTTCACCCCCCCCTGCACGAAGTTTCATGGTTGTCATCTCAATCATGACAGACTTGATCCACACTTTCTGCAAGTAGCTTCCTCGTGTGTGATTTTATACCTTTATAGTACTCAAGTTGTGTATCAGCAAGTCAAATCGCCTGATAGTGAGGAAATGCATCACATGCCTTTTTCAAATATGGCTCGAGTTGCACACATATTACAATGTCTCTCCTCAAGCCGAGTGGCCTTCACCCAAGATTGTAAATCCCTCCCCCACTCATGGCAGCATTCTCATTAGCCTCTTCCAATTCAACATCGGTGATCTATATGACAGGCTCATTCGGAAGCATTTCCATTAATTTACACAGAACTTTTTCACATTGTCATAATTTTCTTGTTAAGCAAGACTCAGCCACAACTCCACGTTCAATGGGCAGCATTCCACAACCTTACGCAAATAAATCTTCACGTCATTCCCATTCTCATTAGGGGCTCTTTAACAACATTCCAAAGCCTATCCGAGCTTGGTACATGCTCAGCCCCTTTATCCAATTTTTTGATCTAGCTTAAGGTTTGCAGCTTCAATCCATAAATTGACCGAATGTGGAAGCATCCTCAAACCTTTAGTTATCATAGCTTTCACATCAGCAAGGGACGCCAAACGACATCCCTCCATCCACATATCCTCGCTATAAGTGCATAGTTCACACCCTTTAATGGTCAACTCCTAAGTAACCTGGAGGTCTCCTAATACCTCTTCACATCTTGCCGCTTCAGTCCAACCATGAGGGTTCTTTGTGTAGGATCATCAACAACAACATTAGTTTGATATCATCCGTTTTGGGTCAAGCCTGCACGGATTTGTTTTGAGTCACTCCTAAAAAGCCTCAAACTAATTAGGGTAGATAATGAAGGGGCTGGCAGCGGAAGCGTGCGGACAAAACGGATCACATGAATTTGATCTATTTAGCAGATTATATAGACAAAATCTATTCGCGTAATTATCACATGTATCGTGCTCATAACTTGAATTAAAACATGCTTTAGCACATAAAATTCCTAAAACATGCTTACTACGGAATTAGCCAATTTACCTCGTTGATTCAATCAAGAATCGATGATGGCTTGCTCCGTCTCCACGTGAAGATCTTCAATACAAGACCTCGGATCTTCTGACTGGTGTCCCGGACTATACGCTGATATTTGTGTGGGCAAATCTCACCAACGTACTAGGGCTCGAATAATGGAAGACAGAACTCAGCTCACGGAGGAGAGCACAATTTTCGAAAATCACTCTTTAGAGGGGGGACGAAAATTTGACAAATTAATTGTTGTGTTTCTGTCTCCTTTATTCTAATATTTATTTAAGTCACATATTGGGCCCAGTCAGGGATCTAAGGAAGAATCTGGAACAGGCCTCACCCACTTAGCTTTTTACTAATTAAATTGAACCCACAATTTAACATAAGCTTATATAGGAATATTACGAGCAGCCACTACAGAAGTAATATTGCACTGCCTTCCAAATCCGAAATTACAAGTATTCCGGGTTTCCTTTAATTGTATTTGATTTATTTCCCGCGCTTAAGATGGAAACATCCATTAATTAATTAATGTCTGCTATAGACTTAATTAATTAACATATTTCGAATTCCAAGAGTGGACTTAGCAAGAAACTCTTATTTATTATTCATAGAGTAATCAAACTCCAACTAGCTAGGTTCCGAATAATAAAACCTCTTTTCGAGCTCCTCTTGTGGATGTTATCAAACGAGACTCTCCTCGCGCACGTTTCAACATAATAGCAATCCTAGCACCTCTAGATAATGATCACCACTACCCAATATACCTGGATCGTTGGGTACGAAAAACCCGCACCTTTGGTAAGTCAATGTAGTGGATACTCAATATCGTATGCTCAATGCTAACGTACATTGATTAAGAAATTAATTCTCAAGACCTCGTCTTTCAGTAGATAGCATAAAGACTCGTCTTGCTGTTAGATCCATTCAGTGCTATACCACACCAACGTCATCTTATTTCAATAAGGTTTAGAAATAATCAGACTGACATTGCAACCTTTCGCGATAGGTAGTCTAGGTCTATCTAGGTTGTGAAATTCTTATTTTTCTTTGTTTAGAACTGACCGTGTTACCTTAAATTGGACGACACCCACAACCGGTCTACTAAAACAAAGACTTAGACTTTGTTACGTTTGCTCATACATTTAAATATGCAATAAACAACCATTAAATGTAAAACATAACAACATTATGACAAAAATAATCTATTGCATTTATTGGAAAATAACCATTAGAGTTTTACAGTATCCAATCACTCGAAAGGTGATTTCTAGTATACAAAACCCTAACAGATAACACTTATATACTAATCCAACTTCTCTCACTCGTTCGATGTGGGATGAGTTTGTAACCCAACAAACCCCCTCAAGCCGAGAGCACGTCGGGAATGCAATCGACATGAACATGAGTCGTTCCAGCCCTGACCCCTGGGTCATCCTAGGCCCGACTCTAACTTGAGTCCTTCAGGGACCGACTCTTACTAGGGTTCATCCAGGCCCTACCCAAAGCCATCTGGGCTCTGATGCCACTTGTTGGGATCGTCGACTACATATTACTTTGATATCGTCCACTTTGGGTCAAGCCCATACAGATTTGTTTATTGAGTACTCCCAAAACATGGGAGAAGCATGAGTTGCCAAGAGATTTTCATTCCTTGCACTATGCACAACTCCATTCCATTTTCTTCAATTTTATCTTCGTTTAATGTTTAATCGAAGTGTAATCGTTGCTAAATCAAGGTAGCTCTTTGTCCTAAACCTATATTTTTTATGGGTAAATTACTTAAAATCAAAAGTCGCACCATGGAAAACTCGAATCTAAGGCCTTTGACTTCAGGCATTAACCTCTCTACTATTGAGCCAACTCACACACACTTCTTGTAGTTGTGCCAGCAGGCCTAGTGATGAGGCAGGGCCTTCAGTTTGAGGGCAATGTGAATATTAGAATTTAATTTTGAATTTAGTTTTTTTTTTGTGATCTAAATATTTAAAATTTAGCAAACACGAAATACACCATCCATTAACAAAAGATAGTCACATTTGTAGACGTCACGGACTTTAATGCAAAATTGATAAAGTAAGGATGTGAGAAAAAATAAGCAAAGTTGGAGAAAAGAAGTAAATAAAGTAGGAGAGAAAACAAAAAGTAAGAAAGAGAAGGAGAAAAAATGGATTAAGTATGAAAGATAGTTTCCATTTTTTCAAATGAGACTATTTTTCATGAACTAATGGAGTACCATATAACCAAATATTCAAAATATATAACCAAATATTCAAAATTTGAAACCAGATTATAAATTCTTAACCTGATTCAGATTGAAAACTTTGATTTTGAATAATTTGCTCACATTTAGACACGAGCAAAATTTGGTGATCGAAGGCAGCACAAATAAATTAGATCTTCACACTTTTTGAACAAATTTACCAACTTCTATTCAAGGCAACTGCAGCTGATAACAATAATATACAAAGGACCATCATCCTATATAACTATTCCTAGCTATCACCTACGACGACTATGCTAAGAGAAGAGGGGAAAACAAGAGATAATTCCTCTGGAATCATGAGATGGCGCACCCACGGATCGGTTTACATACAACATTCCTCGGTGGTTGGTTCTTGCAGATCTTCCGTTTTGTATTAGGTGCTGCAGAGAAGTAATGTGCTAGACATTTATCAAACTTCTTGTTCACCTACGACGTGATGCATTGTGCACTTTGCTTTCGCTTTGTATCCTATCAGAGTACATTGGAAGGTGGATGATCTCATTGATCTCGTTCAACAATACATCTTCGGTGATGTTGTCCTTGATACTTCTCATGACCTAATTGTTTAGTTTCAGAACGACATGATTTGGCACTGAAGCGGTTTTATAGTAAGAAACCCAATTAAAATGAGATTAGGATCGTACCTTCCTGTATGTGTTGAATTCATTCGGGGTCCCCTTGTCCACCCTGACCCTCATACAAACCCACGCGTCTTCCTCTGAGTTCCACGAACACTCAATAATTTTACCATTATATGCTGATGCATCAGGCCCGTCGTCTGCAGTAAAGAGAGTAAGAAAAACCCAACCAAGGCAAGCATTCACTAGGATTAAGAACTGAAAATCTATGCAAGTAGAAGCGAGATTCTCTTCTCCACCAATATTTAGAAAAAGCAGAATCAAATAGACATCCTACAGATTAAGAGTTGCTAGCTACAAATGATCATGCTATGTGCTTTCAACATCCCCGACGAATATGTAAACAGACGAAATTATTACAAGGAGAGTAATTTGTTAACTTCCATTCAACGAATGGCAAGCATTATACTCCCTTCGTCCCATAAAAATATGGGCATATGACATGGCACAGGAATTAAGACAAAATTGGTAAAGTAAGAGAGACAAGGAGAAAGGAAGTAGTGTTAGTGGATAGTGGGACTCCCATTGTTATTATTGGTTTAATGGTGGTATAAATTGTAAATAACTTGACGTTTAGGGGTAATAAATTGGGATAACTTTCCATAAATGGAAATACCCATATTTTATGGGACAGATGAAAATGGAAAGTGCACATATTTTTATGGGGCGGGCGTAGGGAGTAAATCTTAATGAGTGACAGATACGTAAATTTTTTAGCTGAGGAACTCATTGAACTCAACCTAGTCGCTAACAAGCTATCCAGTTAGAGTGTTTTAAAACAGAGACATACTGACCGGGAAACACAACCCTATTATCCATCAATTTCTTCTTCCCGCGCTCATGGAGATAGAGAATCTGGTGACTTTCAACCATCTGTAAGCATTGGAGAAGATAGAAAATCAAATTATAAGACATGGTCATAAGAAACTAGGTGCCATTTAATTGTTTACAGAAAAGTTAAAGAAAGAAAACCTCAAAGAGAAAGTCCACTGAATTCATTTCGGGATACTTCCACTTTAAGAGACCCTCATGTGTCCGCGGAACATAAGGATCATCCCAGCCCTGCCATGAAAAGGGCGGCAGATAACAATTATTATAAGATGATCAGCATATTCCACGTCACAATTTAAAAGAACATTATACTTAAGGTGCCAAGGACCAACATAATATTATGATATACAACTCAACCAAAGTGTAATGCATACCAAGACTAACTCCTAGGACATGCGGCACAATTCTCAAATATTCATCAACGACATGATACTCACTCGGTCATCCTTCATATAAGAAATTTTCAATGTTTCCAATGTTCTAGCAACACTAATAGGTGAGCATCATTAATCAATATAGAAATCAAACCAAGTCCAAGTCAAAGAATTTTAGCCAGGTGAAACAATAATCAAGATTATCATATATATAAAAAAGGACATCAAAAGTTAGATGCAGGTTCCAGTCTTTTAAGCACCTGGAAAATAAGACCATCTGCATCGTGGGAAAGATTTGGAATAAATCCCTTCAACAGCTTAGTCACAGTAGAAAGAAGCCAAAAATCTTTCCTCCTTACCTGTCAGATTAGGTAATATAGCAAAATACACAGACACATGAGTATATAGACGAAAAATATAGGGATTCACACTTGATAGTACATCAAAATGCACAAGCATGATCATACAGTGCTAGTGCAGAATAGGGAGAGGACAGCATATAAAAGTAAGACGATTACAAACCCTGAAAGGCTCCAATTCATATCTATAGTAAGGGTTTTGACTCTGATATAAGTGTTGTCTCTCAAAATTCCGTGGCTCAATGATTTCCTTCTCAACCATTTTCCAACGTTCATAAAATGGTCGCTGCAGGGAAGTAGATTAATTTAGAGAGAATTATATTCACATAAGACAAGCAAAAAAAAATGAAAAAAGAAAATAAACAAATTATTAATAGTGGAAAAGAATAATCTACGGACAACTTCCAATACTGAACATGAGTGGATATATACAGTTAAATGACGAACAAATAGCATGGACCAGCAACAAGGTAAAATGAAAATTGCTGGTCAGTAGTGCTATATATTACATTACTTAAATAAATAGATGTACACCTACAACAAGGAAAAACAATAGTCACTTGCCAATAGTGGTATTGTATACAGTTAAATGGCTGAAACAAAAGGACTGGACCAGGATTATGGGAAGCCAGTAGTCATTTGCCAATAGTTAAAGAAATATCCATTGATTGAAGTGTCAGAGAACAACCTAGTAACCCTAGAGATGCATTCTTCATTATAGCAAAAATAAAATGCCATGTCACAAAAGTAAACAAATTATAATGTCCATGTTCCAGATTTTTAATAAATCTCCTTTCTCGAACAAAAAACAAGAATAAAGTATCCAATTCTATATAGAATGAGTGAATACTGATAGCCTTCAAAGATGATCCATTTGTGTGAGTGCAAAAGATCAATATTACAAAAGAATCAAAATCAATCGCGTTTATAAAAGGGACCCATTTTAATAATAAAGAAAATGTTTTCTTCCAATAAAGGAAGAGAAGTGAAATAAAAAGCACGTAGTAGCAAGTTCTCCTAGCCTCAAATACAGAAAAAGAAAAACCTATACAGCACACGTGTCACCACAAATATTTGCTGATCCATATCAGAATTCAGAACTAAGCCATCAGCATCTATAATCAAATTGATTTAATTCCCATTTAAACTGAAGACTTATAGTCGTCTCTCGTGAAAACTGAGGACACCTTACACATTAAAGATATAGTTTTCATCAACTGAACAAAAAACTTAGTTTGATGATATTATTGACAAAGTAAATTATAAATGTCCCCACATCTGATGTTAATGATTCACTCATTATGACATTGCTGATACAGTTAGATAAAATGCTGAACAGTAAAAATACACAAGATACATATTTTACAAAATGCCAACTGCCCAATGCCCAATGCTAATACTGTACTCCCTCCATCCCAACCTAAGTGAGACGTATTTCTTTTTAGGATGTTTCCAAGTTCCAACCTAAGTGAAACGTTTCCATTTTTGGAAATAAGTAACTCACTTATCTCTCCTAATTTATTCTCTTTTCCTCTTTCTTACTTTCTTCTCTCTCTTACTTTACTATTTATAATTTAAATCACTAAACACCACTACCTAAACTCCTATGCCAAAATAGAATCGTGTTGCTTAGGCCGGGATGGAGGGAGTATTAAAGACAAATAAGAAAATCAGAAAATTTGGGAATTGACAAGATAATGGTCATCAAGGGAAGTAGGGAACATTAAACAGAAGTAGGTTTCCATATATACCTCTACAAGGGAAACCTGATTAACGGCCATCATATCATAAACAAGGTATCTTCTTTCTTGCTTCTGTGTATCAGGCATAGTATCAATTACCATCTCCCCATCAAGCAACGTAAAATGATGATACATTCTCTCAGCCCCTCCCTTCTAAAGAAATAAAACCGCAGAAATAAAAATAATTAAAGAACAATTATGTGTGCAGTATAAACAAAAGCGATATTAACAATTTCAAATTATATGAAGTATATTTCCATACCTCATTAGTATGTCTGCAAGGAAATCGCATTTGGACTCTGCGAAAGCTGAAATGCCTATCTATCAAATAGCAGCCATCCATAGTGATAAGCATCATGTATCTTGTACCATCAGCTTTCCATGTTGCATAATAGTAACGTTGCCTTAAAAGTTGTAAGTTCTCCCTGATAGATAGATGAACAACTAGTTCAGCAGCTCACAAAATAATGACAGCACCAATCTAAGGCAAAATAGAGGTGACAATCTACAAGCTAACAAGAAACTGTAATCAGAGCTAATTCAAGTGAATGTCCATTTCTTAATCAAGTATTGCTAGAGTTTTTAGGTTACATGGAGTTGAGACTATTGTGTACCTATACTAGTGGAGCAATAAAAAATAAGTTTCACTATTTTTTTCCTTTAACTACATAGGACAAAGCACATTTAAGATTATCACTGCTAAATGTTTTTAGCAATTCAATCCAAGTGAGACCTCCCACTTTGTAGGATTAATAAAAGTGTTGTCAAAAATAAATATTGAATGTGTGGGGAAAAGGATTCGGCTCTTATTCAGTTTGCGAAGCTCCTACGAATTTTCGAACCAAGTGGCTAGAACTGTAGCAATACTTGAGTGTAAGATGTCCCAGTAGCATCAATCTAAAAGTGGTAATATAGAATGCGAATGAGAATGGATTGATAAATATCAGCAAAAAGGTGAATTTTGTGCAATATTTTCCTACAAAACCGAACAGTTTAATATAGCAGCCTACTACACACACAGACAGCCGCACTTAGATATCTAGAAGACGACTAAGACCTGTTGAGAGAAACTGGATGGGAGCCAGGAAAGAGCTGAGGTCCTCTAACCTGCAGATGAATAAAATCACTTTTGTCAGCAACATTGTAGGCTTGTAGCATACAGCCATATACTACAAATAAAAACACTATACTCCAGGAGAACATACCCCTCCAGGCAACTTCATAGTCTGGTATACAAACTGCCGCATCACTACTTCTTGGTCACTGGGAATGTTATCTCCCAGAAGGTCATCATTTGTCAGCATTGTCCGTGTCTCATTAGTCTCCTATATGTTACATGCTCAAGGTTAGACAGGGAAGACATTAGAGATGCCCAAGGTTTTCGGTTCGGGCGGTTAACCGCGGAACCGTAGCCGGCGGTTCCGGTTCCAAACCGGAACCGTGAGATTTAAATCGAACCGAAACCGTCAATTTTGGAACCGTTGTTCGGTTCAAGTTCCAAAATTTCAGAACCAGGAACCGGAACCGTGAGATTTAAATCGAACCGAAACCGTCAATTTTGGAACCGTTGTTCGGTTCAAGTTCCAAAATTTCAGAACCGAAACCGTGCTGGAACCGCCGGTTCCGGGCGGTTCAAGACCGGAGCTGCGAAAAACCGCCGGAAAACTGTGAAACCGTGCCGAAACCACCGGAAACCTGGCTGTTAGGAACCGTGAAAAACCGTAAAAAACTGGCGGTTCCGAACCATAACCGCCGGTTTTGGAACTAGAACCGTAACCGCCGGTTTTGGAACCGTAACCGTAACCGCGAAACACCCTCACGGTTCGGTTCCGGTTCAACAATTTCCAAAACCGGAACCGGCGGTTCCGAACCGTAACCACCGGTTCCGGAACCGTGGGCATCTCTAGAAGACATTGATGAATATGACAGAAATTCACGTCCATAAATTTAAGCAGCCAGAGTAAACTTTTTGAGAAACTATAGGACAGTCTATGTCTATAATGCAAAATAAACCGTCTAAATGCAAAATAGACAGTCTATAATGCAATCAGTGGAGTTCCACCTCCAGCATCCATTAATGTTTTTGCATTATCGCAGTATTATTTTGCATTACATGTGTCACGTGGAAGCGGGTTGGGTGGATGTTATGACTTTTAAGGGCGGAAGGAACTAATGCACCCCTATATATTAATATATATATATACAAATACATAGACACAAGAACACATGAACGTACATCTGGAGGAGCTGTAGGATATCCATCATCATCATCATCATCATCTGGCACTGCATCGCCATTCAGATCCAATTCAGAAGATTTTTTCCACTCTGGGGTTGGAGGGCAAACAACCATCTCTGGTTTCTTTTCATGATAAAAACTATACAAAGCATCAATGTAGTCTGGTTTGTAAATCCCAGGTGGACGTGCTTCTGAAAATATCTTGATTGTCTGCCAACAAGAAACAAAGTTGAGACAATAGTCACAATAACCTTCTAAATAAATAAATAAACTATCTAACCTGAGTGACAGACATAGGCGATGTACGCATGAGATAATGGGCAATCATATACCCTGTACGATTATGCCCATGTGTGCAGTGAACAAGAATATGCTTTTTGGGTTGCCTTTGCCGAGACATAAATTGTTGGACCTAATAAATACATGCAGTGCACACAACTTAAAGTTAACAAAATTCACCTTAAAATGAAATATATAAAAACATGAATACTTCAATGAACATGCATAACTAAAAAGGAAAAGCTATATGAAGCAAATAGCAAAGCAAGTGTTTAGTTAACTGCAAAGAGAGTTTAAGTAGACCTTTCCTTAAATCAGATCACGTCCCATGAACCACTTACATTGCTGACTAGTGAGGTTATTCCCGTTAAGGCGACTACTCTGATCTTTGATATGGTTCAATCAATTAATACTTATGAATGTCTCACAAATAAGAAAAACAAGAATCTACGAACTCATGTCATACCCCTTAAATCATATCACCTCCCATAAATCATTTGCCATGTTGACTAGTAATTATGAATATCTCACAAATAAGAAAAACGAGAATCTAGGAACTCATGTAAGATGACTAAGCTAGAAAACATGTTCTTGATCCCAATGTGCTTCTTCAACTTAACACTTCTAATATGTAATGGGGCTCTGTGTAAATAAAAAAATTAATAGTTTCCAAAGTATGTAAAAAGCCCAAGTCTGTAAATAAGAGAAACAAAGTTCAAGTATTTTGAAGGTTGCTAACTTATTCTTTTTGCTAAAAGATGTATCAGTTCACCAGAATTCCACAATCTGTCTTACAACCTAAATGGAGGACTCTCTGCAGCCCTGCATCAATGCGCAATGCAGATATACAAGATCAATCTTTATCATAATGAGTTTATTTACTATCTTAGATAGTTAGATTGATTGCACACAAAGAGGAAAAGGGGGGTTTTACACAGCATAAAAGGTTAAGTCAATGTCTTGACACCAAATAGTGGCCATATCAAGTTACCGTGTTTGTTATTAAAAAAACATCTTGTCATCTTGAATCTTGATATCACAAAAATTACCCTTTTGCAGTAATCTTATACACTATCACCAGACATTTGTTGCAGAAAAGGAGATTGAGATATTAAGAAACAGATTCCAGGTCTTTATCGGTCTAAAACGATAAAAGTACCTCATAAACAAACTTATTCACAGCCTCATTCTCAGGCACTGAATCAAGCCCCTTGCATGGAATCTAAAGAGAAGACAATGAATTAGGGGGGTTAAAGACTAAGAAATCAAGGAGTAATTTGAACAGAAAATAAAAATCCAGGTAGGAGGCTGACAGAGGATATTACACACCTTGACATGCTTAATACCTTCTTTTCTCCAATCATTGAGATTATAGTATCTACTTGAATTGGTCAAATCAATCACCAAACCGATCTGGAAATGCACAGTATAAACTTATATTCAGCTTTGGCCTCCTTGAAATAACAAGCAGAGGTAATATCTTCCTGCCACTTAGTCAATTTTTCTGTAGACTAGTTCTATTTTAAAAAATCATGATCTTACTGCTTACCTGTATTAGAAATTAGAGAATACAATGAGAATATACCAACAAGCAGCAATATAGTTATGCACCTTTCTATTTAAAACTCTCTGTTGATGGACCACCTGCTTTGATGAGTATCTTTTACCAGGTAGAATTTCTTCATTGAATGATTCGCCTAGAGGAACTTTCGAAGGGATCAAAGAACCTCCTATCTCATTCCCATATGCAGGGCAGTCTAACCAACCTGCAGGGGGGGGGGGGGAATATATATACTGAATATAGTTATCACTACCAAGACGAAGAGAACAACTGCTGTTCAAATTTATTTTAGCTGGACAGAAGAAAATATTACTACGGAACCCGGTGAAATCAGAAACAGCACAACATCAACCCTATCAAGTTCCGTTTTCTTTTTCCCACGTAAGTATAATATTGATGACTAGATAACAATTTCACAGTTCCCATTTAACACAAAAGCATCCTTCAATCTAAGTTCGGTCAGAAAATCATCAGTTCTTTCCACATGGGCAGAATAGTAAATGGAGAATGTGGTTCAGGAAATAAAGAATGTACACAGAAATAAGTACATAATATTCAAAATTATCCTTTAGTATCATTTCGATTTGCACTCATTGCATTGCTAACCAACCCAAAGACATGCCATACAGTTCACCTGGAGGAAGTCTACTATTTGGTCTCTGCCTTTTAGCTTTATACACATCATCACGCTGACTTGGCTTATAACCATAAGATGGTCTGTCATCAGGATGCTGTCTGCGCATCCTTAGGATCCTTTCTTCACGCTCCTGATGCAAAAGAACATGTGTAGAGACATTTTCTTGGTTTTTAGATAGAGCTAAAAAAATATATCTATTTATTGAAAACACATTATTTAGTAACATAAAGGTGGACAGGGTAATCGGCAAGTATGCAAACATATTAAGGTTGATCAATAGGGTAATCACAATTACCAGGTTCTAAGTATGTAGATTAGTGTCTGGAGCCAATGTTATAGCTTCCAGCATATTATCTTATATGGTTACTTCTGATTAATGCATAAGCAACAACATTCAAGCTAAAACATGCGATGAACTCACATAGAGTCACACAAGACTTCCCCCATTCAGCAAAAACATTGAGATTAAACGATGCAAGAGCTGGTACTCAGACATTAGTCATTACCAATGTGTATGTAAAGGACTTCTAATCATACCATGACACACTAATATATGTCTTTGCATATTTTTCCAGGATCTATAGTCGTATTTATCATAATCTAAAGACAGGCTTTGCCACTAACATTGCAATCATCAAAACCTATCTTGGTCGTTCAAAATAAGACAGAACGGTACCCGGCGTGCAATCGAAGCACCACTCTGCTCATGGTCAACATGTTCATAGTATTGTACATTATCTTCTTCTGACTGTGGTTTGGGAAAAACTTCATCTTCTTCTGGTTCAGGGGAGGCATTCAAGTCCATGCTGGTAATCTTTCAAGTTCCAATCACAGGCATTTTCTGAATGCAGCAGTGGAGAATGTATTTCTGTTATCCTGCAAATTAGATCGTTTCAGGATTTATTGCCAGACCCAAAAATATAGATACTAGACTACCAGAAAAGTAATGTGGATCTGAGTCCTTTCTGCCACTGCACTCCTCTTGTATTAAATAATTATAGGCAAATTGTATTATTTAGCATTTTATGGCAGGGAAATACACAATACCTTGGGAAATGACTACAGTAAAGCCAAATGGAGGAAAGTATGATCAACATAACAAAAAGATTAGAATTAACCAATAAGTTCATTTCCTCCTTACGAAACTACTCTTTAAGAAGAAGTTACTTAATAATTTTAGCAAAAAAGTTCCTACTATCTGAGAAAAAATTAGAGCTATCTATGACATTAAGGGGTTGTTTGGTTTGCAAGAATGTATCTCAAGATTAAATATGTAGTATGTTTGGTTCACGAGATTGAATCCCACAGCTCAATCTAAGATGAATAATCATGTGATAATTAGTCATGACCAACCCCCTCCTAATAAAATAATCTCACAACTTAATCCTAGATTATATCTTGGTATTATTTTATCTAGTAAACCGGACACCACCTAAAAGTGATGCCAAACTACAGCTCCAACAGGAAAGGTGAGTAAACAGGTGTGTATTACGAATCAGCCCTAACACACGAAAATGTTGCAAGAACCCATTCATGTTTCCATCCAAAGTATGTGGCTTCTACAAAAATTTTGATACAAATCACAAAAAAAATGGATGCCAAAATCATACCCAGCAAAGTATTCAATGGAAAGACATAAACATTCAATGTAAAGGTGCCTTCTCGCCGAAGGAGCTTGCAAAGTACAAAATGGTTCAGCAGATTGACCATAAGGACCCATATTGATTGGAATGGATTATATACTACTAATCCAATAGCACATTCACATCCCATAAACAAATACAGCCAACTTCGGCATCACAAGTTTGCAAAATTACCACGACTATCATTACACTTTCAATTCACTCAGTAATATCATCTGCTCAAAAACAAACCCAGTAAAATAATCCAAAACTTCCCATCTAGTCCCCTTTCTCTCTCTCATATTCTCTCTTAGTGCTGAACAACCAATGTGAATATTTTCTGCATACAACTTCAAATATAGTTCAATACAGCAGTTTTGCTCTAATTTCATCCCAAATAAACCACGACTTCGAACAAAATAAATTTTAAAAAAAAGAAGTCATGAATCAAAAATTTATAAAGAGAAAAAACGAGCTCCAACCTCGAGAGGAAAAGCAGACCAAAATCGGAATGAGCAGGCAGCAATTGTCGCCGCGAACCAGCTGTTGCGATGGCGAAAAGATAAATAAAATCGAGCAGAAACCCTCCACCTCAGCTCCAGATTGCAGCAGTAAATGGAATCGCAGTTCAGCTCCGTCAAAAACCCCCGTGGTTGAAGAGAAAAGGATCGCAAACGAGGGTTCAATTCAATCCATGAAAGTATAGACAAGTATTAATGTGTGTTGATACAGATACATATGTTTAGTGGTTAATTCTAGGCGACGAGTCGTAGAAATAGTATGAAGTGGAGGGGTCGAATTGTAATTAAGAGTAGCATATTTAGGCAAGAGTGGAGGGGTCGAATTGTAATTAAGAGTAGCATATATAGGCAAGCAGGGTGTACTGAGTTTTGCTTTTGCATCTGAAATGCGAGATGTTTGCGTTTTTTTGTAGATTCTCCTATCATAGTCATAATTTCTCTAATCTCACAATTCTCTTCGTAATTTGTAGTGTTAAAATTTAATTTTACAGTTATTTATATTTTTATAATTATTATTTAATCTTATATTAATTTTAAATTTTTGTTATAGATAAAATTGAACTAAATAATTAAAAATAGATAATTAAAATTTATAAAATTACATTATTAAACACCAAAATTATGTGATTAAATTTCAAATTTTATTAAAACTAATTCAAAATACTCTTCCCATGGAAATAGGTCATTTTTTCTTTTTCATATGTCTCCTGTGAATAATCCATAATTATATATGGAAACGTTTTCACGACTAATAATGTGGGTCCATCATCTATTAACACTGTTTCAACTATTTTTTATCTTTCACTTTTACTTTACCATGTACTCCCTCCATCCCAACTAAGTTAAGTCATATTTCTTTTTGGAATGTCCAATCTAAGTTGAGTGATTTCCTTTCTTACTTTATTCCATCACCTACTTTACTCTCTCTTTATCTTTTCTATTTTATTTATTTCTCCTACTTTTCAACACAATTTCTTAATTTTCGTGCTCAAAAGTTTTGTCTCAACTTAGTTGGGACGGAGGGAGTATTAAAATAAGTGATGTCCCCAAAGGCCAAATGTCCACATTTACTTAATCTATATTAGATAACTGGATCTCACTTTTCACTATCTCATTACATCCATATTATGTTATAAAAATAATTTATAAAGTACTTATATCCCACTAACGTTTTCAACCCACTTTCTTTCACATTTCTTAAAACTCGTACTTTGTCAAAGTGGGACTTTAAATCGTGGACGAGGGAGTAATAATAATAACAACAACAAATAAGTTGTGGTACGACTTGGGAGCGGCAACGCACACCTTGGCCTCGTCAGACCGCACCCTGCTTGCGCAGGCCCCATAGTGTTTCCCCTGCGTCGTCCGAAATCAATTCAACCTCGTTGCGGATGCCCTTAGTGTAGGGTTTTTTTTATCATACTATCTTTTCAACTTTTACTGGTTAATTGGTAGACTAATGGACAAATATTAGGCATCTTTTGTTGTGGTTTGGTACAAAAGATAATGTAACTGAGCAACTTGTATTCTTTTTGGAGCTCAGGGAAACCCTATAAAGCTGCCTCCTGATAAATTTTAAAATAAACACAAATCATTTCATATTCTATTACTCCATCATTCTAGAGTCTGGATTCTTCAATTTTAGTTCCAAGAACTATACATTATTATAAAATTATTGTCAATTTAGGAAGAGTTAGTGTGATTTGAACGCCAACTATCGATTCCAATTTCTAGGGAAGTATCGTACCAATTAAATTACAATTGATTGGATCAGACCCAAAAGTTGAGATATTGTCTAAAAATGAATTTTCACTCATTAATAATTTAAAAATAAAATTTTAGTCATTAGTTACCCCAGTTCTTGTTAACTATCATTGGAAATGAAAAACCAACATGCTTGGCCATCATAAACAATAACCATAAAAATAGTATATCATCCAATCTCAATTAAGTTGGAGCATTTCTTTTGGGCACGATAATTAATAAATTGTGTTAAATAAATGTTAGAAAGATGCGTCTCACAACACCAAAAGGAAGTAAGTGACACTTTAGTTACTCACAGGGATGTAGATGAGTCGAATCACATGGGATCATAACCATGAGCTATTACGTTAGAGTGTGAGTATAAATATACTCAAACATGGTGGGAAGTTACAAAAATTCATTCATACATTTTGAAAGTTTACTGCAGAGAGAGCTAGCTAACTCTCAGACAAGGAGAAGGATTGGGAGGGTAATCTTGGTGATCAATTGGTGCAGCTCGTTCAATGTTTTCTTCTCACGTTGGTTAGATGATTCATCTCCTGGGTTTTAGTTGAGATCAACTTGGTTAGATGTGAGATTGTATGTGTAGTTTATAGATTTGCATGCCATTGTAATTTTAATCTCTTCATCAATACAAATTGCTCGAGTTCTCCCATCGATGTAGGCTTCATTGGCCGAACCACGTAATTGTGTGTTGTCGATTCTGATTTTAATTCTTGCTTGGTGTCGTCGATTGTGGTATCTGTCTTTTACAAAATTGCGTCGTCTGTGGGAATAGAAGTGCAATTGATAATGGAAGCCGCTGATTTTGAGAAGTTCACGGATTAAAATGATTTTGGGTTGTAGAAAGTAAAGATGAGAGTCATGCTTGTGCAGCAAGGGCTATGGGAGGCAATGAAATATGAGGAGCCGGATAAATTTGCAGATCTTGAGGATAAAGTTGTGATCAAGAAGCTTGACATGATGGAAAGGGTGCATAGTGCAATAATGTTCAGTCTTGGAGCTCGAGTGTTGAGGGGGGGGGGGTGTAAAGAAAAAACACCCTCTGCGGGTTTGGAGCAAACTGGAGTCAATTTACATGACAAAGTCTCTTGCGAATAGGTTATTGTTGAAGTAGAGATTGTATTCGATCAAGTTTCTTGAAGGAAAAGGGATCATGAAACAGTTGGATGATTTTGTTAAAGCAGTGGATGATTTGGAATGTGTAGATGGGGAGATTAAAGATGAAGATAAAACTATCATGTTACTCTCCCCAAGGACCCGTTCAGTTTATAAGAAATGAATAGAAATGGGTTTATTCTTTATAATTTCTCGTGTTCAGTTTACACTATTTCAAACTTGCGAGCCTTCCAAATGAGGCAGGGCCCGCACTATTCACCTCCCAATACACAAGAATCAAATATGGACAATAAGGTGGTTTTCAATTATGCATTGAAAGCTTAGACCCGGAATTGGAAGCAAATTGGCTAATTGACCCCTGCATTTTTTGATTCCTCCAATTTTAAATTGCACAAATCAATGCATGTGTAATGGTTTTTTGGTCCACTCACTCAAATTTGAAGCCGTCATTTTCTTGAAAATGAAGCCAAATCATGTGAACTGAACACATAGATACAGATCATGTGTAATTCTGGCCATGTTTTATTTCTTTGCCTTTGAGAAAGTGAACTGACTCCTAAAAGTTTTGATCAACTCAAGGATGCTATCTTATATGGAAGAGATAGTTCTCTCATATATGAAGAAGTACTTAGTGCTCTAAAGACAAAGGAATTCCCAAAAGTTACAATTATAAATCCCAGTGATCAAGCAAGTGAATCTCTAAATGTTAAGAATGCTGATAAGAAGGTTTCTAAGAAGAAATGGAAGTCGGAAAAGAAAGATGAAAAGGAGACTAGATCATGTCATTATTGTAAGAAGCCACGACATTTGAAGAAGAATTGTTATTCATGGAAAAAGAAGGAGAAGGAAGAAGCAAAAGGGCAGAACACAGTAGATGTCACTCAAGATGTAGAAACGGCTCATGCTCTTAATGTGGCAGAAATGGACATTAGTGAACAATGGATTATGGATAGTGCTAGGCTTGCACACGGTTGAGGAACCGCCGGTTCCGGTTCATGAACCGGCAGTTCACGGTTCACGTTTCCCATGAACCGGAACCGGCCCGCCAAGGGTCCCGGCGGTTCCGGTTCAAAAAACTGCCAGTTTACGGGGCGGTTCAAAACCGCCGGTTCATCCAATTTTTTTTTTTGCATTTTTTTATTTGTTTATGTATGAAATATGCGTAAATAAAATTCAAAAAATCACGATGAAGGTTGCAATTTTATTGAGATTACACGTTACAACAATTACAAATCACAAAAATCTTGAGGTCTTGAATTCTTAAACAAAAATTTAAATACAAACGAGACTACTAGTCAACAACGAATCTAATTACAAATTACAAAAAAGACTTAGAAGTTCTTATAAAAAAACTTGTAAGTATATATACTCTTAATCAGCGAAGGAGATCTTTCTATATAACTAAATTGATGACACCTTTAGCAATTCAACTTTAAATGTTGAGTTTAGTCTAACAATCAAAAGTTTCCCGGATTTAGCCTTATAGAGAAATCTACTTCATCGACTAGAGTACATACAAATACAATTATTTAATTGTATTTGCATATTTTTAAAGTAGGAACCAATGAAAAAAAAGAAATAAAGGAAAAAGGACTTGAGCTCAACTTAAATTTAAAATTTAAGTTGAGGTGCCTATGTATCCCCAATGCTCATTTGCATTAGGGAATCAAAGCCCACATAGTTCTCTTATCTTACTTACCTATATGGCTTGGTCGGCGGCGGTTGACGGTTGGCCTACGATTCATCTCGGGCGAATTCATCTTGTGATCCCTCCTAACGATCATCCCAATCATTTTCTTGTTCTCTAACGTCAGCTTTGGCCCAATCATCAAGTAACATCACGGCTTCCATATTTTTCGCGGAGAGCTTACTTCTTGAGTCATCCAACACACGCGAGCCAACACTAAAAACGGACTCGACGGAGACAGTGGAAGCCGGAACAGAAAAAATCTCCTTGGCCATTGACGCAAGTATGGGAAAATCTTTCTCGTGGGTTCCCCACCAATCGAGGACGTCGATTTGGGCGGGAGGAGTAGGACCTTCATCACCAAAGGAAAAGAGTGAATCGAAATATAAATCTAATTCACTTACCATACCTGAGGACCTTCCGCCGGTGCTGTAGTTGTATAGGTCGGCTAATTGGGATTGCGCGTCGGGGTCATCATAATCGGCTTGAAATGCGAAGCCGTAGTTATGTTGTGGAGGAGGGGGGAGGTCTTCTGACTTGGTGGGTATTGTTATACTTGGTTTCATATTCGGTGTAGAGAGCACGCAAATTAAACTCGAAGGTTTGTTGGATAATTGACCCGTCCGGGAGGTTTATTTGAAATATTTCGGAGAGGTCTACTCCAAATTCGTCACTGGTATCCGATTGGATTGCTTGAAGTGGACCAAGATCAATAGAACTCAAATTGTTATAATAAAAATCTAAAATCTTGGAGGTACCGGCTAATTTCCATTTTGGATCCAAGACCTTTGCAATCAAAAACACCGTTGGAATCTCACTGAAATACATAAGTCATTTTTCAATCATATAATATAAAACACACATCAATTCAGGTGAAGAGGAAGCATTTTTCATGGCAGTTTTAAAACCAAGTGATATATACATGCAATGCTCTAAAACACGAACAACAGTGCAATAATAAACACCCGACAATTCAACATTAGCAATTTTGAAATATTTAAACAATTTAAATAAAGCCACACTATATTCCCAACAACTATGCGAAAGATATAAATCATGAACGGGATAGGTTCTAAAAAATCAGATAAAGAATATTTATGCGTCAAAGTAGAATTCAGACAATCATATGTCGAATTCCATCTATGAGACACATCCATAGTCAAATTCGTATATCTTACATTCTTTTGATGGAAATATTTCTTCCAAGCTTTGCCAATAGCTGGCTTTTGATGGATTAATCTAACTGCAGTTCTAATAGGACTAACATGCTTTTGCCATAATTCAAGCGCATCTTGTACACATAAATTTAAAATATGACATATGCATCTTTGATGAAAATACTTACCTCCAATAACCGGAGCACAAGCCGCAAGCAAATCACTAATACTTGCGGTGTTGGCAGTTGCATTATCAAAACCAATAGAAAATATCTTATTGCATAATTGAAAATCATTCAAAACTTGAATAATTAAAGAAGCAATTTCAGGTGCAGTGTGCGGTGTCTCAAATTCTCTAAAACTAATTGAACGCTTGTTCAAAGTCCAACTATTTGTTAGGGTTTGTATACTAGAAATCACCTTTTCGAGTGATTGAATACTGTAAAACTCTAATTATTATTTTCCAATGAATGCAACAGATTATTTTTGTCATGATGTTGTTATGATTTACATTTAATGGATGTTTATTGCATATATAAATGTATTAGCGAACATAACAAAGTCTAAGTCTTTGTTTAGTAGACCGGTTGTGGGCTGCGCTCAATTTAAGGTACGCGGTCAGTCCTGAACAAAGAAAAATAATAATAATTTCACAACCTAGATAGGCCTAGACTACCTATCGTGAAAGGTTGCAATGTCAGTCCGATTATTTCTAAGCCTTATTGAAATAAGATGACATTGGTGTGGTATAGCACTAAATGGATCTAACAACAAGACGAGTCTTTATGCTATCTACTAAAAGACCAGGTCTTGATAATTAATTTCTTAATCAATGTACGTTAGCATTGAGCATACGATATTGAGTATCTACTACTTTGACTTACCAAAGGTACATGTTTTTCGTCACCCAACGATCCAGGTATATTGGGTAGTGGTGATCATTATCTGGCAGTGCTAGGATTGCTATTATGTTGAATCGTGCGCGAGGAGAGTCTCGTTTGATAACATCCACAAGAGGAGCTCGAAACAAGGTTTTATTATTCGGAACCTAGCTAGTTGGAGTTTGATTACTCTATGAATGATAAATAAGAGTTTCTTGCTAAGTCTACACTTGGAGATTAAAATATGTTAATTAATTAAGTCCATAGCAGACTGAGAAAGACGCAAGCCATCTTCGATTCTTAAGTGAATCAACAAAGGTAAATTGGCTAACTCCGTAGTAAGCATGTTTTAGGAATTCTTTGTGCTAAAGCATGTTTAAAATTCAAGTTATGAGCATGATACATGTGATAATTACGCGAATAGATTTATCTAAATAATCTTCTAAATAGATCAATATTATGTGATCCGTTAGAAACGCACGCTTCCGCTGCCAACCCCTTCAATTGGTATTAGAGCCAGTCTTTGGCTCTGATTATTTAGATTTAAATTTTGCGAAATTCATGTATGCATGTGTTATTTGATTGCGAAGCATGTTCTTGGTGTTTTGTTTATTTATTATGCATATTGAACTCAAGAACAATCGAATAAAACAACTTGAATTTTTCGATCACACGAGATGTGCGATCCGTCGGCGCTCGCGCCGAGACGGATCGCACCACGTTCGATCGGGATTAGGGTTGTCGATTGAGTGGGAGCCAAGGGTTCACGATCACGGGGCGACGCGCAAACAAGCAAGGTCGACACCGAGGATGGCACGATGTGGTGGTTTGTCCGAGAACCACCGAGACATCACGAGACACCACCCCGAACCCTAGGCGGAATGACAGCCGAGACGAGGCTCCAGGCGGTGGCTGAGAGCGACGCGCCTTAGTGCGGCAGCTGGCCGAGATAGTGGGAGCTTCGGGTCTCGGTATGCCGAGACGGGGGTCGATCATCGGCCGAGAGCTGCGGCACTGACGTGCAAGCCGCTGGCCGAGAAATCGCGTCACCCGACGTGCCGAGACAACGAGACGGAGGCGACGGGCTGGCCGAATAGACACGCCACCCATCGCGACTGCGTGGCCGAGAGCAGCAGCGCCGTGTGCGCGTGCGGCTGGCCGAGACGTGGTCATGGTCGGCGCGTCGTGATCCGGCGACGAACTCGTCGGATTTTCGTCGTTCATCGTTCGTGCGAACCTCGTGCGATGAGATAACGATGAAATATTATTTTAATGATTATTTAATTATTTTATTAAAAGATATCATTAAAATATTATCATTTAATGGAAATAAAATCTTTTTGGAAGATTTACCTAGATTTTAGGAATATTTTTATTATTATCTATATCTATGGAAATAAATAATATTATTTTATTCCTAGATGATATGGATGAGAATAATTTAATAGTTTCCTAATATTTATATATCTATAATCCTAATAAGGATAAATATGTATGAATAAATTAAATAATAAATCTTCTCTTCCTAATCTTGAACATGGAAATAATTTAAATTTAATTTTCATGTCTTATTATGAATTAAATAACTTAATTATTTTAGATACATATTTTAGTAGACATGAACAAGAATTAAATTCTAGAATAATAATTTCCTAATGGAAGATACCAGTAAAATAAAAGATTTAATTATCCAGCGTATTAAATATCAACAGAATTTAATTAAGCCTTAAACTGCCTCAAGGCTAAGGATAATTAAAGAAAAACTATAACCCAAAATATCTAAGTTATAATTACGAACTCAACGTTTGTATATGGTCTCCATCAATTGGTCTGCAATTCATAAAGCTTTTTTTTTCTAATATTATCGCCACCTGCTCTGTGGGGATAATAATCCTAAGAAATAGCGAGTTCATGAGGGCAGACTTCTCAAAAATAAATAGTATGAACTAGAATGTGGTTTCCAATATTATTGCCACCTGCTCTGTGGGGACAATAATCCTAAGAAACTGCGAGATTCAGAAGTTCGCACAGGATTTATGAGATAGCTTGATCTTGTTAGCAGCACATGAGCATTGTTATGGGAGTGTGTTGTAGGAATGAGACTCTGTAATGCTAAATTCGGTGGTCTTGCTTAGGCAACATTAGGGGGCCATGCCACTCTGTGGTCTCTGGGCTATTCGTCGATGTTGTGACCAGTCTAATTGTAAGATTTTAATGCGTATTGACTTCCTCAGGAGGGTACAAAATTTTAATTTTACAGTTGTAAGATTTTGAAAAGTTTTTTGGTTAATCTAATCAAACATCTTACATAAGTTTATGACAAATAGTAAATACTCTGTTTTACAGTGCAAATCAAATCGTCAAGATGTCGTTCAATCCTCTTTCTGCAATTCTTAAAGAAAACAAACTCGAAGGCCAAAATTACATAGAATGGAAACAAAACTTGGACATCGTTCATACAGCAGATGAGTACATCTTTGTACTCACAACCCCGCGAACTTTAGTGCCGCTGGCCAACGCAGCGGCAGGAGTCAGAGATGCACACAGATGGTGGCATAAGGCGAATGAGATGGCTAAGTGCTACATGTTGGCTTCTATGTCTTCAGTACTCAAGCATCAGCATTCTTCCATGGAAACAGCCACCGAGATCATGCAGAATCTCAAGAATCTTTTTGGTACTCAGAATCGAACGGCTAAGTCTCAAGCCTTTCGGAGTATCATGTCGAAGACAATGAAGGAAGACACGTCAGTGAGTGACCATGTCCTCGAGATGATGAACAACCTCAACCAGATTGAGGTCTTGGGAGGGACGATCGATCCCGAGTCCCAGGTGACTATTATCCTTCAAAGTCTTCCCCCTAGCTTCCAACAGTTCAAGCTCAATTTCGAGATGAACAAAAGGAGCTACACCTTGGCAGAGCTGTTGACTGAACTACAGTCGGCAGAGGACCTTATGGTCCAAGCTAAGGCATCCATGATGACTTCGGCGCCTCGTTCCTCTGGCTTCAAGCCTAGCAAAGGAAAAAGGCAGGGACCGAACTCAGAATCGGGCAAAGTGGCTAAGGGAAAGAAGAAAAAGAGGGCAAACAAGAAGCCCAAGGGGAAGTATTTCAAGTGTGGAGAAAAGGGGCATTAGAAGCCAGACTGTCCTAAAAAGGGCAAGGCTACAGGTATGCACCAAGCTTTAGTAGTCGAGTCATGTTTGGCATCGACGTCTACTTGCACTTGGGTTATTGACACAGGAGCCACTGATCATATTTGCTTTGATCATGACTTAATGCAGGTGACAAGACGGCTACATGATCGTGAGATCAAAGTCCAGCTGGGCGACGCTACAAAAGTGGCGGCCGTTGCAATGGGAGATGTTTATTTGCACTTTAGTAGTGATAGATTTTTTATTTTGAAGAACGTTTTATTGATACCTTCTTTTAGAAGAAATTTAATTTCAGTTTCTAAATTAGTTTTTGATGGATATTCGATTTCTTTTAATGACAACTACGTTATTAAGAAAGATGACTCTTATATCTGTCGTGGTATCATGGAAAACGATCTGTACACAATCAGATGTACACAGTTTAATAATCGCAAATCAGAACTCAATACAACATCGAAAATTTCAAAGAAACGAAAGGAACCTTCAAGTTCAATGAACGAAACGTACTTATGGCACCTTAGACTTGGTCATGCCAATGAAAGGAGGATCCATTCTCTTGTTAAACAAGATCTTATTAAAGGTCTAGAGGAGGAACCTTTTCATAAGTGTGAGTCATGCTTAGAAGACAAGATGACCAAGAGGCCTTTTCAGGTTAAGGGCAATAGGGCCAAGGAAGTACTTGAGCTCGTTCATTCCGATGTATGTGGACCAATGTCTATTGCAGCAAGAGGTGGTTTTCGATACTTCATCACGTTCATTAATGACTTCTCAAAAATTGGATATGTCTATTTGATGACCCACAAGTCAGAGTCTTTTGACAAGTTCAAGAACTTTAAGGCTCAAGTGGAGAAGCATCATGGTAAGAGTATCAAATGTCTGCGATCTGATCGTGGAGGCGAATACCTCAGTGCCGAGTTTTTGGACTACTTATCGGAGTCGGGAATTGAATCCCAACTGACTGCGCCGGGCACGCCCCAGTAGAACGACAAGGCTGAAAGAAGGAACATGACCTTGTTAAACATGGTCCAATCGATGATGAGTTATGCACGACTGCTTATTTCATTTTGGGGACATGCCTTGCTTTCTGCAAGCCATATATTAGACAATTTCCCGTCAAAATCCGTACCTACTACTCCTTATGAGTTGTGGACTGGGCGCAAGCCCAATCTAGCACATCTCAAGATTTGGGGTTGCCCGGCTCATGTATTGGAAAAGGATCCAACTAAGCTAGGATCAAGGACGGAGGTATGTTTGTTTATAGGGTACCCCAGAGGGATGAAAGGTTATGAATTCTTTAGTCTCCAAGATAAGAATGTTATTGTGAGCACTCACGCCACATTCTTAGAGGAAGACTATGTAATGAATCATAAACTCAGCAGTGAAGTAGCTCTTGAAGAGCTAACTTCTGTCACAAGTTCCATTAACCAAGAACAAGTACCAAGTGTACAAACAATTCCCGAAGTTTCAACTTCTACTCCAAGAATTGTAGTGCCGCGCCGCAGTAGGAGGGTCTCTCATGAGCCCGATAGATACATTGGTTTGGAGGAATCTATGGATCACTCCCCGGACAGCAATGTATTAGATCCCTGGAACTTTGCAGAGGCGCTGGCAGATGTCGATCATTGCGAATGGGTGAAAGCAATGGATTCGGAACTACAATCTATGATAGACAAAGAGGTCTATGATTTGTCCGTCCTACCCGAAGGCTGTACTGCCGTTGGGAGTAAGTGGATATATAAACGTAAACGTGGACCCGATGGACGAGTTAAAGTCTTCAAGGCAAGACTAGTGGCCAAGGGGTATACCTAAAAAGAAGGGGTCGATTACTATGAGACCTTCTCCCCGGTGGCCATGCTCAAATCGATCCGGATACTATTGTCTATTGCAGCTTATATGGATTGGGATGTATGGCAGATGGACGTTAAGACTGCGTTTCTAAACGGTGGTCTTGAGGAGACCATCTACATGGAACAACCCGAAGGATATGCCATAAAGGGAAAAGAACACATGGTTTGGAAGCTTAAGAAGGCTATTTATGGTCTTAAGCAGACATCTAGATCATGGAACCAGTGTTTCGATCAAACTGTTAGAAAGTTTGGATTCGAAAAGTGCCCAAATGAAAGCTGCGTGTATAAGAAGGTTGAAAAGGGGAATGTAGTGTTCTTAGTTTTATATGTTGATGACATTCTTCTAATTAGAAACAATAAAAAGATGTTGTCATCAGTACGAACATGGTTGTCAAACTAGTTCGAGATGAAGGATATGGGAGACGCGGGACACATCCTCGGAATCAAGGTTCTTCGGAATCGAGCCAAGAAGATGTTGTGCTTATCTCAAGAACCTTACATCAACACAGTACTTAGTCGTTTTAGCATGCAGGACGCCAAGAAAGGTTTCTTACCTTTTAGACATGGCATCCATCTATCTCAAGAGATTTGCCCCAAAACGCCGTCTGAGATACAAGCAATGAGAAGGATTCCATATGCTTCGACAGTTGGAAGTCTCATGTATGCTATGCTTTATACGAGACTTGATATTTGCTTTGCTGTTGGCATGGTGGCATGATATCAGTCTAATCCGGGCCAAGGATATTGAACTGCTGTAAAGAACATGCTCAAGTACCTTAAACGGACTAAGGACTATGCTCTTGTTTACAATGCAGTCGAGCTCTGTCCTTTGGGATATACTGACTCAGACTTTCAAGCTGATCAAGACTCGAGAAAATCTACTTCAGTATATGTGTTCACCTTAGGAGGTGGAGCCGTAATTTGGAAGAGTGTGAAGCAGAAATGCATCGCGGACTCGACCATGAAAGCCCAGTATGTGGTCGCTTCGGAGGCTGCAAAAGAGGCATTATGGTTCAAGAACTTCCTTATAGATTTAGGTGTGGTTACGAATCTACCCAAGAGCATCACCGTTTATTGTGACAATTCTGGTGTTGTGGCGAATTCGAAGGAACCAAGAGCTCACAAAGCGAGCAAACACATAGAGCAGAAGTATCATATCATCAGGGATATAGTGCGGAGAGGAGACATACAAGTGGTCAAGATTGCATCAGAGAACAACCTGGCAGATCCTTTTACAAAGGCATTGGCGGTGAAACCGTTCGAGGGCCATGTTGAAGGGATGGGAGTTCGACTCATTCAAGACCTCAACTCGCTTTCAGTATAAGTGGGAGAAATTTAGACGTGTGCACTACTGTCTTGTATACTCGAAAGCTGTTTTGAGTATTAGTGGGAGATTACTAGGGTTTATATACTAAAAATCACCTTTTCGAGTGATTGAATACTGTAAAACTCTAATTATTATTTTCCAATGAATGTAAAAGATTATTTTTGTCATGATGTTGTTATGATTTACATTTAATGGATGTTTATTGCATATCTAAATGTATTAGCGAACATAACAAAGTCTAAGTTTTTGTTTAGTAGACCGGTTGCGGGTTGCGCACAATTTAAGGTACGTGGTCAGTCCTGAACAAAGAAAAATAATAATTTCACAACCTAGATAGGCCTAGACTACCTATCGTGAAAGGCTGCAATGTCAGTCCGATTATTTCTAAGCCTTATTGAAATAAGATGACATTGGTGTGGTATAGCACTGAATGGATCTAACAGCAAGACGAGTCTTTATGCTATCTACTGACGAGGTTTTGATAATTAATTTCTTAATCAATGTACGTTAGCATTGAGCATACGATATTGAGTATCTACTACTTTGACTTACCAAAGGTGCGGGTTTTTCATCACCCAACGATCCAGGTATATTGGGTAGTGGTGATGATTATCTGGAGGTGCTAGGATTGCTATTATATTGAATCGCGCTCGAGGAGAGTCTCGTTTGATAACATCCACAAGAGGAGCTCGAAACAAGGTTTTATTATTCGGAACCTAGCTAGTTGGAGTTTGATTACTCTATGAATAATAAATAAGAGTTTCTTGCTAAGTCCACTCTTGGAGATTAAAATATGTTAATTAATTAAGTCCGTAGCAGACATTAATCAATTAATGGATGTTTCTATCTTAAGCGCGGGAAATGAATTAAACAAATTACAGGAAACCCGGAACACTTGTAATTTTGGATTTGGAAAGGCAGTGCAATATTACTTCTGTAGTGGCTGCTTGTAATATTCCAATATAAGCTTGTATTAAATTGTAGGTTCAATTTAATTAGCAAAAAGCTAATTGGGTGAGGCCATGTCCAAATTCTTCCTTAGATCCCTGACTCGGCCCAATATGTGACTTAATATAAATATGAGAATAAATGAGACAGAAAATACAGTTTTTCTACACCATAATTTAAGTCCTAGTACACTGGTGAGATTTTCCCACACAAATATCAGTCTACAATCCGGGACACCAATCAGAAGATGCGAGGTCGAGTTCTCAAGATCTTCACGTGGAGAAGACGCAAGCCATCTTCGATTCTTAAGTGAATCAACAAAGGTAAATTGGCTAACTCCGTAGTAAGCATGTTTTAGGAATTGTTTGTGCTAAAGCATGTTTAAAATTCAAGTTATGAGCATGATACATGTGATAATTATGCGAATAGAATTTATCTAAATAATCTGCTAAATAGATCAGTATTACGTGATCCGTTAGAAACGCACGCTTCCGCTGCCAACCCCATCACTATTGTCCACAAAGTGAACCGTAATGTCCATGTATGAATGCCGGTTAAAACAATTAGTCCATACGTCTGAGCAAATGTTCACTTTGTGGCCCAAGTTAACTAAATAACGTGATAATTCAACCTTTTTCTCTAAACATTGTCTAACGATTGATCGTTGAACGGTCATTCGACCTATTCTTTTTATATCTACATTTAAACAACTTTGCATAGTAACCTCAAATTTTTTGTCATCATAAACATTAAAAGGAAATTGCTTCATTGCAGCCCATCTAGTCATAACGTTAGAAAATTGTTTTTGATCATATTTAAAAAGAGGCGTACCTGACGAACCTGAGCCACCGGGTTGGAAGTTTAGTTGGGTTTGGGTAGAGGTAGTGCCACATTCTACCGGATGCTTTGTCACCAAATGACGACGGAGGGTGTCATATCCCCCACCACTCGCAAATTTGTAGACTTTATCACAATAGTTACAATACACATGAAACGCCGATGTCTCTTCTTGAGAGTGCGGATCATGAGTGTAACATCCCAAACTTTTGTGACTCTTTTAATACGTTATTGGAATTTATGAAACTTTTGTTTCTATGTGATTAAGTGAGTTGCGTGAAATAAATTGTCGTGGTTAATGTGAATGATGAGCTTGAGTTTTTATTTTTTTCCAATGAGGGGAAATAAGTAATAGGATCATGCATTTATTCTTTCTCAAGTCAATTCATTGAAAAATTCGGCCCTCCCTAATTATTGAAATAGTACTTCTTTTTGTGGATTTAATTAATTGTTTTGGGACATTATTCCAAATTAAATCCAAACCAATGGACCTTAAATTACACTACATGAAATTTGAACTCCATCCTTTTATCCTTGGGAGTTTCGAAAATCTCCAATAGGAGATTGGATTATTTTTCATTTGATTTAATTGGTGCTTTATTGACTCTCTTCTTTTGAATATAATCCAATTAAATCATGTTATATTTTATTTCTTCACCCCAAAATAAATAGAGAGTTGGGATTTTTACCTTGGCTATTTGAGCCTAATTTTTTCGGCCCCCTCCAATAAATTTTGGAGAGCATTTTATTTGTTTCCTATTTTGTGGAATCTTTTTTTTATTCAAATAAATTCCTATGTCTAATTAATTGGGGGTGTGAATATTTTCCTTCTATTCTCCTCCATATCACACGCCCCTATGCTTATATTTTTCCTTGTGGGAATTTAAATAATTGTTACCTATTTTATGGGAGCCTTTTCCATAAAGAAATTACCAAATTTAAATCCCATTCTATTTAATTGGGGATTTAAATAATATCCTTGTGCAATGACCCAAGAATTTTCGGCCCCCACCCCTATTATTTCCTACTTGGAGATTTAATTTATTTGTTCCCTTATATTCATTATATTTATTTCCTAAGTTATGAATATATTCTCCAAGAAGATACCAAATAAATTCCTTGTTGTGCACATGGAATTTTCGAAATTCCCTCACCTCCCACAAGCCTATTTTATTCTTTTAATTGTGGGATTTTTATTTGTTAGCCTATATTTTAATTCCCCACAATTTATTTATTTAATTTACCCATGTATTAAACCTAGCAAATAAATAGCAATTAAACAAACCCTAGCCCCCACTCTCCCTACAATTTTCGCCCCCTCTCTTCTCCCTCTCTCACACGCTTCATTCTTCTCCCATCTCCAAAAATCTTCCATCCAACTCGTGTTCTTGCAATCCGTTGAAGTTATTTTCGAGAGTCTCCGACGAATCGCTTCATCCATCGTTTCTACCGATTCGTTTTGTGTCAAAGAAGGTATATTGCTCACTTCTTATCATCCTATCCGTTTTGACCATGTTCTTGAGTCCCACATGCATGTAGAGGGTGTAGGTTCGATAGATTGCAAGTTTTAACGGGAGGGAAAGTGTGCTTCGTAAGAACTTGTTGTTTTTGGTGTTGTTGTTTGAAATCATGTGAGTTGGATCGATTTATTGGGTGAATAATATGAGTTTGTATGCAAATATGTGTATGAGGAACGTGTAAGCATGATTATGTGTTTTCGAGCATGAAAAATCGGTGGTTGTGTTGTGGAAGTTTAAAAACCCTATCTTCAGAAATCTGTGATGCACGACCAGTGACTTATGATCTGTGTTTGACCCATCAAACGAACGAATTTTGCTATGAAATTTTTACTGAGTAAACTTCAAGGTGTTTCTGTGTCTCATGTGAATTTCAGCCTGTTTTATTGAAAAATGAATTTTTAATAAAGTTTTGAAGTTGACTGCGCAAATCTGCCAGAAACGTGAGTTCTCGCCATGAATGTTTCGTTTTCTGTTTGACTGACCAAATGACCTCCGATTGATGTGATTCTTGAACTATATGAAAATTTGAAGTGTCTTCTGAGTCGTGTTATATTTTCAGCCTTTTTGGGAATCGGATGAATTTATGGTAAATTTTTTAAATGAACTGCGCAATACTGTCGGAAATTGTATGTTACGACCAGAGAGTTTAATATGTGATATGACTGACTAAATGACGTGATTTCGGTGTGAAGATTTTCACGTATGAACTTGAATGTGTCTTCTGTATTGTGACCAAAATTTAGCTTCTTTTGAGGTCGGGTGAATTTATAGTAATATTTACAAAACGGTCGCGCAGTTCTGCCAGTTTTCTGCCTTGTTAAAATAACTCTTATTTTCAAGTTTAAAAGTATTGTATGATGCATGTATGTCCAAGGAACGTGTCTAAATGGTGTAAGCACTTGTGATAAGTTGTAATGCGATACATGTGTCTTTACACCTTTTTGACGTATGTTGGGTTGGGGGATTGAGAAAGACGATGAGAGAGAGACGATAGGACATGCATAGTAATATGTTGAAGTGTGAGGCTGACTTATGTTGTCGTTGACAAGGGTGTTGTGTATTCGTGAACTCGAGGATCAAGAGTTGCTAAGTTGGGTTGTGAATTGCTAAGCGAACGAGGTGGGCTTTCTTTTCAAACCTCTTTACTTTTCCGAAAAATATTATGTGGAGATATAAGGGTGGTTTAACTGTTATGTCATGCCATGTTGTTTTTGTTATGAGATTGTGTGCCTGATGCCTAGTTCGTATGAGTTTACTTCGTTAGGCTATATGGCTGTGTTGTGAAACGAATTCGGGTCCGAGTAGGGCCGTAAACCCTATCGGGCTGTGTACACTGGTGGGATCGCGAGCCGTCCTTGCAAGTCGGCCGGTCTCGTGGGCGAATAGTGTGGCCACACTATCGTCGCACTGTGATGTGATTAATGGATTGATGTGAAAAGTGGGGAGATAAATTGTCTGGCCAGACTTGAATATTTTTGTGTTTCTCGTGATATTTTCTTACTACATAAAACTCGAGATCACTGGTATGGATGACATAACTATTATTAAAATATTTTCGGCATGAGCCCATTGAGTTCAACAAGTACTCAGCCCTGCATATTATTTTCTTATGTGCAGGTTGAGCGGGATGTTGCGGTGGATGTTGAGCTGGCTTAAGTACTTAGGATGCGTTGTGTTGTCATACATAGGCGTCGTCCTTGACTCTCCTTGAACCGTATTTTCCGCTGCTATAACTTGAACTATGACTCAAGACTTAATCTTTCCTTTATGTTTTGTGTGTGAACATGTATGGTGGTGATGAGTTTTAAACTAGTGTTTACGTTGTCTTTCTAAAATTTTATTCTTCGAGATTTAAGTTAAGTATTTGTTCAACTTTAGTTAGTTGATGTATTTCTTAAGTCTAATTTTTCCCGGTCCTTTTTAAAAGTATTTTACCTTATGTCCTTTCAAACAAAAAATTTTAACTTTAAACTCTTTAAACTAAGTTGTTTCCTTCCTTTAAGTTAATCAAGATGTTCTTTTTAAATTGTTATCCATGTATGTCAGTCACGATCGCCGCGTTGTGGTACCCTTGTATGGGCGGTCGTGACAATGAGGACTTGGAATAACCACCGAGACCTTCTTGTAGTGTTTAACAAAAATATCAGATTTCAAAGCTTTTGTAGTGTTAGTGGGTGGAGGGGGAGGAGGCATCTCCTCATTTCCGCCGGTGCTAGACGGAATACGAGAATGAGATCTATTATCATTGTTGTCCGAGTCCGACGATATATACACTTCGTACTCGTCATTTTGTTGGGATCCACCGCCCCCGCCCCCACCTTGATGCATTTCAGCGAGTAGCATGGCCATCCTATGATCTTCTTCTATCTATAAATTTAATATAACTTGAAGTTTAATTAGGAACACAAAAAAAATTTAAAAACTCAATCTTATGAAATTATGAATTGTAAAAATAATTTAATTTTTTATAACTTACTTGCAAGCGTTTAGCCGCCACTCGGGAAACCTCTTCCATAACTTCTCGACGACTACGTCGCCTTGATTTTGAGGGACGACTACTTTGATCTTGGGCAATTCCTTTGCCCCGATCACCACATCCCGGTCCACCACGAGAAGAAGACATAGTGATAAATGAAAGTAGCATGGATGGAATATGGAGTATGGAATAAATGGTAAATTAAGAACACAACAACAAATATAGTAGTAAGTATTAACTAGTAAACAACTTGAGCAATTAGAGAGAATGATGAGAGAATAGAGAAAGGGAGATTGAGAATGAAATCCTTGTTAACACAAGAATGGGGTGAGTAAAAATGAGGGGGGAAGTGGGGTATTTATAGGAGTAAGATTGGAAGAAAGAAAAAAAAAAATTGAAATTTCAAATTCGGCCGAAAACCGGCGGTTCGCCTGAAAACCGGCTGTTCAGTCCAATGTTTCTGACGAAAACCACCGGTTTCTGGCCAAAAATCGGCGGTTTCTGACCGGTTTTCAGGCCTATACACTGCACCCTACGTCCTGTCACCTGAAAAAGCACCGGAACCATCGGAAACCAGCAGTTCAAACCGGCGGTTTCTGATGAAATCCGTCGTTGGACCCGTTGAACCGCCAGTTCATGGTTCAAGATTTCCCCGAACCTGAACCAGCCCGCCTGAACTGCAAAACCGCCGGTGCCGGTGCCGGTTCCGGTTCATGAACCGGTGGTTAACCGCCGGGCCGGTTCGGTTTGTGCATGCTTAGATAGTGCCTGCAGGTTTCTTATGTGCCCCAAGTTGGAGTGATTTCATAATTTGCAAAACTCTACAGGACCAGTGCTCCTAGGCAACAACCAAATTTGCAGAGTGAAATGATGAGAAACATCAGAGAATGAAGGATGGATCAACCAAAATCAGAGACTGAAGTCAGATATATCCCTGATATAAAGAGGAATCTGATCTCTTTAGGGGCACTTGAAAGAAAAGGCTACTCATTCATGTGCTCTGATGGTCTGATGAAGGTGTTTAAGGGATCAAAAGTTGTAATGAAAGCCAAGAGATGGCATAGTCTATATTATTTAGAAGCTAAAGTTATATCTGATAAATTGAACATAATGAAGAAAGTGGATGGAGATACTTGGCATCTCAGACTTGGGCATGTATCAATGGATGGTGTGCAGCTGATTAAGACTGGAGTAATTGAAGCTGACTCTAAGATGGAACCTATAGAATGTGGAGTGTGTGATCTAGGAAAGAGTGAGAAACTAGTTTATCCTACTGGAAAGCGTACGTCAACATCTGTGCTTGATTATGCCCATAGTGATATTTGGGGACCTACTCAGACAATATCAGTAAGGGGATGCAGATATTTCCTATCAATTGTGGATGATTACTCTAGAAAGATTTGACTATACATCATGAAGGAGAAATCTGATGCATTCAGATGTTCAGGGATTGGTGTATACAAGTTGAGGTGGAGAAAGGATCAAATCTGAAGTGTCTTAGGACAGATAATGGTTTGGAGTTCCTATCTCATGAATTTGATGATTTCTGCAAGCTTAAGGGATCAAAAGTCATAGAACGGTCCCAAATAACCATCAACGGAATGGGTACCTGAGAGAGTCAATAGAACTATTCTAGAAAGGGTAAGATGTATGTTGATTTCATCAGGAATGCCACACAAGTTTTGGGGAGAAGCAGCATCCACAACAGTCACTCTCTTGAATAAATGCCCTACTGTATCAATAAATAACGAAACTCCAATTTTGGATGGTTTGGGCATCGTGAAAACTATACAATGTTGAGACGTTTTGGTTGCGGAGCCTACTCTCATATTAGGCAGGGCAAACTTGAGTAAATGGCTCTTAAATGTGCCTTGTTGGGATATCAAAAGGAAGTGAAGGGCTATAGGCTCTGGCCTATGGACCCTAAAATCAGAAGGTGGTGATTAGTCGAGATGTTATTTTCGCTATGTGTTTGGATCAGCAGTCACTTGGAAATCAAATTTGCAATCTGTAGCCGCTTTGTCTACAACGTAGGCAGAATATATTGCTTTGACTGAGGCTGTGAAAAAAGTTTTTAGCTGAAAGGAATAATGGAAGACCTTGGAATAAAGCAGAAGAAAGTGGTGATGAATTGTGACAGTAGCAGTGCAATCTGCTTATCAGAGCATCAAAAATTTCATGATAGAAGCAAGAACATTGATTTACGTTTGCATTTCATTCGAGACGAGGTTGGAAAAAGGATGATAGAGATGAGAAAGATAGCTACTGAGCACAATCTGGTAGATGCTCTGACCAAGGTGATACCAACATCCAAGTTCATCTATTGCTTAGAGTTGGTAAGTGTTCTGAGAAGGTAAGGGGACAGGGACATGGAGGATTATGACAACAAGTATTGTGTTAGATACAAGTTGGAGAGTTGCGCCTCACAACATCGAAAGGAAGTAAGTGACAGTTATGTTAGTTACTCAGAGGGGTGTAGGTGAGCCAGATTACATGGGATCACAACCATGAGCTGTTATGTTAGAGTGTGAGTATAAATATACCCAATTCTCAAACACTTGGTGTGGCAAGTTACAAAAAATCATTCATATATTTGAAAGTTCACTGCGGAGAGAACTAGCTAAGTCTGAGAGAAGGAAAAGAAGGATTTGGAGGGTGATCTTGGTGATCAATTGGTGAAGCTCGTTCAATGTTTTCTCTCATGTTGGTTAGTTGATTCCTCTACTACGTTGAGACCAGCTTGGTTAGATGTGGGATTGTATGTGTAGTTTCTAGATTCGCATGCCACTGTAATTCTTGTCTATTCATCATTACAAATTGCTCGAGTTCTTCCGTGGACGTAGGCTTCATTGGCCGAACCACGTAAATTGTTTGTTGTCGATTCTTGTAACTTTTCCTCCGTTTTAATATAATATAATTCCTCAAACACTAGGTGTGGGAAGTTATAAAAATTCATTCATATATTTTGAAAGTTCACTGCGGAGAGAACTAGCTAAGTCTCAGTTAAGGAAAAAAACGATTTGGAGAGTAATGTTGGTGATGAATTGGTGCAACTCGTTCAATGTTTTCTTCTCATGTTGGTCAGTTGATTCAATCTACTGCGTTTTAGTTGTGATCAACTTGGTTAGATGTGGGATTGTATGTGTAGTTTCTAGATTCGCATGCCATTGTAAATCTTGTCTCTTCATCAATACAAATTGCTTGAGTTCTCCCGTGGACGTAGGCTTCATTGGCCGAACCACATAAATTTATTGTTGTCGATTCTTGGAACTTTTCCTCGGTTTTAATATAATATAATTCCTCAAACACTAGGTGTGGGAAGTTATTAAAATTCATTCATATCTTTTGAAAGTTCACTACGGAGAGAACTAGCTAAGTCTCAGTCAAGGAAAGGAAGGATTTGGAGAGTGATCTTGGTGATTAATTGGTGCAACTCGTTCAATGTTTTCTTTTCACGTTGGTTAGTTGATTCATCTACTGCGTTTTAGTTGAGATCAACTTGGTTAGATGTGGGATTGTATGTGTAGTTTCTAGATTCGCATGCCACTGTAATTTTTGTCTTTTCATCAATACAAGTTGCTCGAGTTCTCCCGTGGACGTAGGCTTCATTGGCCGAACAACGTAAATTGTTTGTTGTCGATTCTTGGAACTTTTCCTCCGTTTTAATATAATATAATTCCTCAAACACTAGGTGTGAGAAGTTATAAAAATTCATTCGTATATTTTGAAAGTTCACTGCGGAGAGAACTAGTTGAGTCTCAGTCAAGGAAAAGAAGGATTTGGAGAAGTGATCTTGGAGATGAATTGGTGCAACTCGTTTAATGTTTTCTTCTCACGTTGGTTAGTTGATTCATCTTCTGCGTTTTAGTTGAGATCAACTTGGTTAGATGTGAGATTGTATGTGTAGTTTCTAGATTCGCTTGCCATTGTAATTCTTGTCTCTTCATCAATACAAATTGCTCGAGTTCTCCCGTGGACGTAGGCTTCTTTGGCCGAACCACGTAAACTTTTTGTTGTTGATTCTTGGAACTTTTCCTCCATTTTAATATAGTATAATTCCTCAAACACTAGGTGTGGGAAGTTATAAAAATTCATTAATATATTTTGAAAGTTCACTGCGGAGAGAACTACCTAAGTGATAAGGCTAATTTCATGCATCGGTTATGGGGTTAAATTCAACAATTTATGGGGTCTAACACATCTTTTAAGCCAGGTGTGTAGAAGAAATCGCCAGGTCCAGGAATGAAGGTAGATAATCGCCTGACGAAGGATTTGGCGAGAAAGTTAGCATAATGAAGGAAAACTTGCCAGACGGAAGAGATCCCTAGCCGGAGGGCAGAACAGAGATTTCAAGAGAATGCTTCTAGAAGATCGCCTCCACATCTATAAAAGAGAGAGCATGCAACATGAATGAGGAGGACTTCTGGCTCTGAGCTCACTCACACACACTTCTACACACACTTGGGGGGATCGGAAATTTGGGGGTTTATGGTTCATTTTCGTTGGTTGTTGAGTACCATTGTCCTTACGTAGGGAGAAGAAACAATTTACTGCATTCGATTTAGTTCTCTGTTCGGATTTTTTCACTGAGTCTTCGCTGTTCGAAGCTCGACTTTCATTAACTGTTGAAACCCGTTTAGCTTTCTATGCAATTTCTATTTTCTGTCATGATGATGTTGATTTCGAGTTGGATGATGTTTGATTCTAAGTTGTGGTTGTTTACTTGAATGGATGCTTTTGGCACTTGATTTGTGGAATTGGAGTTGAATCGTGGTTGAATCGTCGTTGATCGGAGTGGATCTGTTGAATCGGAGCTCATGGAGTTATTTTTGGTTGTAGTTAGGTTCGGATTGCTTGGATCCGGAGTGGATTAAGCGTCCGACGTGTGGATCTGAAGCTGAGTTGGTTGATTGTGTATAAAGTTGATGACTCGTTTCTGTGTTTTTGTTTCACTTCGTCTAGTATATGTAGATCTGTTCTGTTTCCGATTAATCACCAGTTTCCGATGTCCGAATTATTATATTTTGTTTGAATCTGGATCATTACTCTTTTTCTCCATGTTCGTGTTTGAATCAGGTAACGAGATGCAGGTCGTTGTCGGTTAAATTCAGAGTTTATTATTTGCAGCTTTTCATCCGTACTTTACCGTTTTGGGAAATGGTCCCCACTGCATGTTTGATCTCTGTTTAGTTAGTTTAGGAAGTCGTTTACTAGGTCGAGGAAGTTTGTTTCAGATATTGAAGTTAAGATGATGTCCCATGTCCACATGATATTTTCAGTTTCCTAGGTTTAGTGTTTGTTTTATTCCCCAGCCTAGTTATAATTTTCTTCTCAACTCAAAAATTGCGTGGCAGCATCCAACCCCTTTTCAGAGTCTCTTAAATGCCATCTTACGCATCCATCTTCGTGGGATCGATCCCTACTTCCCTGTGCTAATTCATAGTAAAGAGGGTTGAGGGTTTTGAATGCGGAATTTGTGTGTCCGACAACCAAGACTTCCAGGATGTTCTGAGTTCCTAGACCTTGTGATCTAGCGGATTCTCTGGATTTGAGAAGCTTGACCTAGCAAAAAAGCACACACATATTCTATAACCACAAAGCTTTCAAATGGCGCCACTGTCGGGTAGTTTATGATTGTGTTTAGAGATTTTGGCGTACATAGTTTTGATTTTTCTTTTTTTTTTCTTTATTTTCAGTTTATGTGCAGAGGCTCACGGTTTGGACATTGTGGTAACTCATCTGGGTGAAGGAACGATCAGTTTACTTGGCAAGTCAAAGAGACAGCATCTACGGTCACCACCAAATTAGGATTATCTACGGGAGATCCATTTCCGTTTGGTTCAGGAAGTGATGAGGATTGGAGTTCATCAGGAATGGAGGATCCCAAGTCGTCTTCAGAAACAGATACGGAAGAGAACGAGATCGGAGACATGGCACAGATAGTCGATTTAGATCCTGAGATCGGTTCGCTCACTGCCCATCTAGATGGTGAGCTAGCCCAGGCTATAATCACGAATCAACGTCAGAGGTCTAACGATATTAAGACAAATGTGCTAGGTATTCTACCGACGTTCTGCGGGCATAGGAACGAGTGTCCATACGAGTTCCTAAATGAGTTTAGTAAGCTGTGCAGTATTCAGAAAAGGCCCAACGATGCAACGTGGGAAGATTTGATCTCTGTTTAGTTAGTTTAGGAAGTCGTTTACTAGGTCGAGGAAGTTTGTTTCAGATATTGAAGTTAAGATGATGTCCCATGTCCGCATGATATTTTCAGTTTCCTAGGTTTAGTGTTTGTTTTATTCCCCAGCCTAGTTATAATTTTCTTCTCAACTCAAAAATTGCGTGGCAGCATCCAACCCCTTTTCAGAGTCTCTTAAATGCCATCTTACGCATCCATCTTCGTGGGATCGATCCCTACTTCCCTGTGCTAATTCATAGTAAAGAGGGTTGAGGGTTTTGAATGCGGAATTTGTGTGTCCGACAACCAAGACTTCCAGGATGTTCTGAGTTCCTAGACCTTGTGATCTAGCGGATTCTCTGGATTTGAGAAGCTTGACCTAGCAAAAAAGCACACACATATTCTATAATCACAAAGCTTTCAAATGGCGCCGCTGTCGGGTAGTTTATGATTGTGTTTAGAGATTTTGGCGTACATAGTTTTGATTTTTCTTTTTTTTTCTTTATTTTCAGTTTATGTGCAGAGGCTCACGGTTTGGACATTGTGGTAACTCATCTGGGTGGAGGAACGATCAGTTTACTTGGCAAGTCAAAGAGACAGCATCTACGGTCACCACCAAATTAGGATTATCTACGGGAGATCCATTTCCGTTTGGTTCAGGAAGTGATGAGGATTGGAGTTCATCAGGAATGGAGGATCCCAAGTCGTCTTCAGAAACAGATACGGAAGAGAACGAGATCGGAGACATGGCACAGATAGTCGATTTAGATCCTGAGATCGGTTCGCTCACTGCCCATCTAGATGGTGAGCTAGCCCAGGCTATAATCACGAATCAACGTCAGAGGTCTAACGATATTAAGACAAATGTGCTAGGTCTTCTACCGACGTTCTGCGGGCATAGGAACGAGTGTCCATACGAGTTCCTAAATGAGTTTAGTAAGCTGTGCAGTATTCAGAAAAGGCCCAACGATGCAACGGGGGAAGATTTGATCTCTGTTTAGTTAGTTTAGGAAGTCGTTTACTAGGTCGAGGAAGTTTGTTTCAGATATTGAAGTTAAGATGATGTCCCATGTCCGCATGATATTTTCAGTTTCCTAGGTTTAGTGTTTGTTTTATTCCCCAGCCTAGTTATAATTTTCTTCTCAACTCAAAAATTGCGTGGCAGCATCCAACCCCTTTTCAGAGTCTCTTAAATGCCATCTTACGCATCCATCTTCGTGGGATCGATCCCTACTTCCCTGTGCTAATTCATAGTAAAGAGGGTTGAGGGTTTTGAATGCGGAATTTGTGTGTCCGACAACCAAGACTTCCAGGATGGTCTGAGTTCCTAGACCTTGTGATCTAGCGGATTCTCTGGATTTGAGAAGCTTGACCTAGCAAAAAAGCACACACATATTCTATAATCACAAAGCTTTCAAATGGCGCCGCTGTCGGGTAGTTTATGATTGTGTTTAGAGATTTTGGCGTACATAGTTTTGATTTTTCTTTTTTTTTTCTTTATTTTCAGTTTATGTGCAGAGGCTCACGGTTTGGACATTGTGGTAACTCATCTGGGTGGAGGAACGATCAGTTTACTTGGCAAGTCAAAGAGACAGCATCTACGGTCACCACCAAATTAGGATTATCTACGGGAGATCCATTTCCGTTTGGTTCAGGAAGTGATGAGGATTGGAGTTCATCAGGAATGGAGGATCCCAAGTCGTCTTCAGAAACAGATACGGAAGAGAACGAGATCGGAGACATGGCACAGATAGTCGATTTAGATCCTGAGATCGGTTCGCTCACTGCCCATCTAGATGGTGAGCTAGCCCAGGCTATAATCACGAATCAACGTCAGAGGTCTAACGATATTAAGACAAATGTGCTAGGTCTTCTACCGACGTTCTGCGGGCATAGGAACGAGTGTCCATACGAGTTCCTAAATGAGTTTAGTAAGCTGTGCAGTATTCAGAAAAGGCCCAACGATGCAACGGGGGAAGATTTGATCTCTGTTTAGTTAGTTTAGGAAGTCGTTTACTAGGTCGAGGAAGTTTGTTTCAGATATTGAAGTTAAGATGATGTCCCATGTCCGCATGATATTTTCAGTTTCCTAGGTTTAGTGTTTGTTTTATTCCCCAGCCTAGTTATAATTTTCTTCTCAACTCAAAAATTGCGTGGCAGCATCCAACCCCTTTTCAGAGTCTCTTAAATGCCATCTTACGCATCCATCTTTGTGGGATCGATCCCTACTTCCCTGTGCTAATTCATAGTAAAGAGGGTTGAGGGTTTTGAATGCGGAATTTGTGTGTCCGACAACCAAGACTTCCAGGATGTTCTGAGTTCCTAGACCTTGTGATCTAGCGGATTCTCTGGATTTGAGAAGCTTGACCTAGCAAAAAAGCACACACATATTCTATAATCACAAAGCTTTCAAATGGCGCCGCTGTCGGGTAGTTTATGATTGTGTTTAGAGATTTTGGCGTACATAGTTTTGATTTTTCTTTTTTTTTTCTTTATTTTCAGTTTATGTGCAGAGGCTCACGGTTTGGACATTGTGGTAACTCATCTGGGTGGAGGAACGATCAGTTTACTTGGCAAGTCAAAGAGACAGCATCTACGGTCACCACCAAATTAGGATTATCTACGGGAGATCCATTTCCATTTGGTTCAAGAAGTGATGAGGATTGGAGTTCATCAGGAATGGAGGATCCCAAGTCGTCTTCAGAAACAGATACGGAAGAGAACGAGATCGGAGACATGGCACAGATAGTCGATTTAGATCCTGAGATCGGTTCGCTCACTGCCCATCTAGATGGTGAGCTAGCCCAGGCTATAATCACGAATCAACGTCAGAGGTCTAACGATATTAAGACAAATGTGCTAGGTATTCTACCGACGTTCTGCGGGCATAAGAACGAGTGTCCATACGAGTTCCTAAATGAGTTTAGTAAGCTGTGCAGTATTCAGAAAAGGCCCAACGATGCAACGGAGGAAGATTATCGCCTACGCGCAATTCCATTCGCCCTGAAGGGAGAGGCTAACACATGGCTGCTGAGGCTGCCTCAGAATTCCATCCGTACATGGAAATATTTCAAGTTGGAGTTTTTGGATTATTTTTTCCCTTCAAACAAGACAAACGCCCTCAAGATGGAAATCGTGGAGTGTAAGCAGGAGTACGATGAATCTCTGAGTCAATATTGGTCACGATTCAAGGGATTATTAGATGCTTGCCCGAATCACAGAATGATCGAATCAGAAATTTACTATTTGTTCTATGAAGGAGCAACCCTTGAATCAAAGGATCTGATGAATTCCTCGAGCGGGGGAAATTTTACAAAGAAAAAGGGAAGTGAAGCCAGAGAGATCTTGGGGAAGTTGATAGAGGCCAAAAAGGCGTACGACAACCCGAGGAACATTATGAGGAGAGGATCGGCGAATGCACTGAGGGAGCAAGATGACGAAAGGGTCGAGGCAAGAATAGATAGGCTTGAGAAAGCACTCTTGAGTGCAATCGAGAGGACCAACCCGCCAGCCTCACGAGAGAAAGAGAAAACACTGGGTTCAGGAGAAGTTCCACCCCAGCAATACTATGGCCCTCAAGAGGGAGATTACCAGGCCCAGGTGAATTCGATGGGGAGTTGGAATCCAGATGGGAGTTGGAATCAAGGGAAACAGAAGGATGCACCATGGAGAACCCATCCCAATTTCAGATGGTCCGACAATGACCCGACCCAACCACCTCCACAACAGAACACCCAGTTTACACACCAACTAGAAAGGCAGACTAACTGGTCTGGTAGAAATAAGGAGGGGCAGAACAACTGGAACAACCAGAATTAGGGCGATCATTCTAATTGGGGGAACAGGAATCAAAACCATCAGGGGAGTTCTTATGTACCGCCAAACCAAAGGAACTACCCAGGAAATTATCAGAATTCTCAACCCAGTTATTAAGGGAACCAAGTAGGGATGTCAATGTAGCCCGTAACCCGTGGACTGGCCCGAATAGCCCGCCAAATTTATAGGGTTAGGGTTGGAAATTTCTAGCCCGATAAAATCACAACCCGATTAGCCCGCACCCGATTAACCCGCAACCCATTAGGGCAAGAACCGAAAACCCGATGGGCTGGCCCAAAAACCAGATAAAATTTCTATTATTCTATTTTTTACTTCTAATTCGACATTTCATTGATTAATATTAACTAAAAAAATAACTTTCAATTTTATATTAAATATACAAATTATATATTGAATTTTTATTAATATAATATTTGATAAATAAATTAAAAACTTTAAATTCACAACAAAAATATTTAAATTTCTAAAACATGCATTAAAATTCTACGAAATATCTCAAATATTAGTATTTGATCATGTTTATGATTGAGTTTAAGCATATATCTCAAATATATCATAATTAAATGTTTTACGTTCTATGAATATTAGTAATTTTAATCATTATTTGTTGGATTGATCGCATGTTAATATTATCAGTAGCGACCCGATTAACCCGCTGGGATAGCTCGAAACCCGAGCTTTTAGGGTTAGGGCTGAGCTTTTATAACCCTAAAGAAATCACAACCCGATTAGCCCGCACCCGATTGACTCGCAACCCGAATAGGGTTGGCCCGAAACCCGACTGGCCGACCCGATTAACATCCCTAGAACCAAGGGCTAGGAAATCAGTTCAACCATAGTTCAGGAGGTCAGGGAAACTTTTGCCAGAACCAAGGGAGTGGACCAAACCTGGGTTCAGGACCAAATCCCGGCTAACCCAATTCTAAGCCACAAAGGAATCTAGATGAAGTGGTGCATGAGCTTGTCAGTTCTCAACAGCTATGCAGAATAACATGCAATCCAACAATGACGTGGTGCGTAAGTTTCAGGACGCTCAGTTGGAGCAGAAGGCAGCAATGGACATGTTGGCAAATCAATTGTCCCAGATCGCAACCTCCTTGAATGAGATGCGAGGGAACGAAGGAAAGATTCCTACCTCAGTAAGGCCACCAGATAGAGCTAACATCAGTCAAATCACTTTAAGATCTGGGCGAGGTTATGAAGGTCCGGTGATGAAGATGAATGAAGAAACACCTCCCGCGGAAGGCAAAGAAGGGAAGAACTCAGTTCCTGAACCTGGAAATTCGAAGATAGGGAGTACCGTAAGAGGAGATGACCTTCGGGAAGGTGACCTGGGGAAACCGCTACCTAGTGTGGCTGAACCATTTTTCCTAGACCCGGAGCCAGAAGCGGAAAATGAAGTAGTGAGGAAGGAAACAGGCGAGCTTTTAACTGGAGGGTTTACAAGTGCAGGGAAGCAACTGAAACCATTTTTGCACCGAGGAGAGGCTAAGAAGAAGAAGGATGAACCGATGGATTTTATGGATATCTTTGGAAAGTTGGAGATAAACCTACCGTTCTTGCAGGCTTTGAAATTGCCGGTCTTCAGCAAATTCATTAAGGAGTTCATAGCTGGAAAGACAAGACCCAGTGGGAAGATCCTGATTGGAGAAAACATGTCAGCAGTGATTCAGAAACGCAAGATGCCTTCGAAACGTAGTGACCCAGGTATGTTCACCTTACCCATTTCCATTGGTGATGTCAGAATTGAGCATGCTATGTGTGACTTAGGGGCGTCGATAAAAGGTTTACCGCTTTCCATATACAAAAAGTTGGTAGGAGTAGGAATGGTGGATACGAAGGTGGTAATCCAATTGGCGGATAGGTCGTGCATTTGTCTAGATGGAGTTTTAGAAAATGTCATAGTCAAGGTGCATGACTTTCTGTATCCGGCCGATTTCCATGTTATTAAAATGAGTGATAATGAATCCTCTGAGTCTAGCGGCGTGCTTCTAGGTAGACCTTTTCTGCGTACCGCTAAGACTATTATTGATGTTTTTGATGGAAGCATATGCCTGGACTATAATGGGGAAAAATATACATTTAGCATAGATGAAGCAATGAAGAAACCATTAGATGTTGAAATTTGCATGATGTCGATGTTATTAACCCCCTGGTCCAAGAGTATCTTGAGACCGAGTTGATGCATGAGCAGATTGATAATTCAGAGTTAAGTCACTTCATTGACAGAGAGGTAGCTGGATGGTGTGAGGCAATGCATACAAGGGAACTAACGGATGAGGAGCTTGATAATTTGGAGTTTTGTAAAAATCTGGGGACCGCCAGGTCAAGGGGATTAGCCCATGTGGCTAGCATGGAAAATTCTTCTGGGCCTGCAAAGAGAATGATAACTGATGCGAAAGAAAAAAAATCGCCTGCCCCAAGAAACAAGTACCCCTAAGAAGGAACTGAAAACGCTCCCACCAGGTCTCAAGTATGCCTATCTGGATGAAAATGGGACTTTCCCAGTAATCATCAACGACAACTTGACCGAGGAACAGGAAAAGGAAAAGGAATTACTGGAGGTAATCAGAAGGAACAAGAAGGTCATAGGATGGACTCTCTCAGACCTAGTAGGGATCAGTTCTGATCTTTGCATGCACCACATCAGGTTGGAAGAAGGTGCAAAGGCCTATAGGGACCCGCAACGTAAGTTGAATCCAAATATGAAGGAGGAAGTTCTGAAGGAAGTTTTGAAGCTGCTCTCCTTAGGCATCATCTACTCCATACCAGATAGTGAATGGGTTAGTCCGGTTCACATGGTACCCAAAAAGTCAGGAATTCAGGTAGTTGAGAATGACAAGAATGAATTAGTGCCCACCCGACTTGTCACTGGGTGGAGGATGTGCATAGACTACAGGAAGCTGAATGACGCAACCAGGAAGGATCATTTCCCATTACCCTTCATTGATCAGAGACTGGCTGGAAAACAGTACTTTTGTTTCCTTGACGGCTACAGTGGATACTTCCAGATCTATGTAAATCCCGAAGGCCAAAAGAAGACTACCTTTACGTGCCCCTTTGGCACGTACGCTTATAGAAGAATGCCGTTTGGTCTGTGCAATGTACCAGGCACCTTTCAACGCTGCATGATGAGTATTTTCTCAGATCTACTGGAGGTTTGTATCGAGATCTTCATGGATGACTTCACCGTATATGCGAACTCTTTCGATTCCTGTTTGGCTAGCCTGGACGTAGTATTAAGGAGATGTTAGGAGAAGAATTTGGTCCTTAACTTTGAAAAGTGTCATTTCATGGTACCCGAGGGAATCGTCCTGGGCCATATAGTCTCAGAGAAAGGCATACAGGTGGACCAAGCCAAGGTCGATGTGATTTCGAAATTGCCTTACCCTACGAATCAGAAAGAAGTCAGGGGGTTCCTAGGGCATGCAGGTTTTTACAGAAGATTCATAAAAGACTTGGCGAAGATCGCTCAGCCACTTACCCACCTGTTGCACAATGATGTGGATTTTGTCTTCGACGAAGAGTGCAAAAAGGCTTTTCAATTATTGAAAGATAAACTAGTGTCTGCCCCTATCATCAGGGCACCCGACTTGAGTCAGCCGTTTGAAATAATGTGTGATGCAAGCGACTTCGCAGTGGGGGCGGTACTAGGTCAAAGGATTGATGGAAAGAATTACGTAATCTTCTATGCGTCGAAGACACTCAACCAGGCCCAGAAAAACTATGACACCACAGAGAAGGAAATGTTAGTGGTCGTGTATTCATTTGAGAAATTTTGACCATACTTACTGGGGTCGAGAGTAATAGTTTTTACCGACCACGCGGCTATCAAGTACTTACTGGCGAAGAAAGAATCGAAGCCAAGGTTAATCTGTTGGGTGTTACTTCTGCAAGAGTTTGATTGGGAGGTGAGAGACAAGAAGGGGACGGAGAATAAAGTGGCTGACCATCTGAGTCGGATCTTCCAGGGAGAGTCTGAGGAAGCTATACCAGCCGCATTCCTTGAGGAACATCTATACTACATAGGAGAATCTCCTAGACCCATCAGTTGGGAGGCAATAATGGCAATAACAGGTCCAGGAGATGCTGAGAAAGGGAAGTGTCAGCTGAACGCTGAACCATGGTTCGCAGACCTAGCAAATTACTTGGTCACAGGAGAAGTGCCTAGTTCGTAAGAAATTTCCCGGGCCAAGAAGATGAAGCTTAAGAGTGAGGCTAAGTATTATTTTTGGGACGATCCTTACTTGTGGAGGATGGGAGCTGACCAAGTAATCAGGAGTTGTATTCCCGAATGGGAGCAGAGGGATGTACTTAATCATTGCCATGCATTGGCATGTGGAGGTCATTTTGGACCAAGGAAGACTGTGAGGAAAGTCATAGACAGTGGATTTTATTGGCCTACACTACACAGGGACTCTTTTGAATTCTGTTAAAACTGTGAGAGATGCCAGAAAATTGGAGGAATTTCAAAGAGAGATGAGATGCCGCAGGTCCTAGTAATCGTCTGCGAAATCTTTGATGTCTGGGGGATGGATTTCATGGGTCCATTCCCATCTTCGTACGGGAATACGTACATCCTTGTGGGCGTAGATTATGTGTCAAAGTGGATAGAAGCCAAAGCTACCATTTCTTGTGAATCCAAAGAGGTGGCTAAGTTTCTCAGAGCTAACATTTTTAACAGGTACGGTGTGCCCCGAGCCATTATATCTGACCAAGGGACGCATTTCCTCAACCGAACCATAGAAGCTCTGATGAAGAAATATGGAGTCCAACACAGGCTTTCTACCCCTTACCACCCTCAGTCTAATGGGCAGGCAAAAATCTCGAATAGGGAGATCAAGGCAATATTAGAGAAGACTGTGAACCTGTCAAGGAAGGACTGGAGCAAGAGGCTCGGCGATGCATTGTGGGCTTACAGGACTGCGTATAAAACTCCTATTGGGATGTCCACCTTCAGGCTTTTCACCGAGGAGTACGAGATGAGCATAAGGGAGTGGTCTCTGAGGATGGGTTTATTCACCCGCGTCGAGGACAATGATGGAATCTGGAATGAGCGCATGGTAGGAGCTCCGAAGTACACCCCTGGTTTCAAAACACAGTCTGCTTGGGAATTCATTACCCATCCCAAGGTGGGGACGTTCAAAACCAGCTATTCCAAGGGTTTCCACATCGAGAACCGCATCCTCCACTTCGCGCAGAAATTTATTAGTTATAATCTGATGGGGACAGCTAACTCCGTCTTGACCACCGCAGACCTCTACTTCACTTGGTGCATGGCGAAGTGTGTTAAGGTGCACCTGGGCTACTGGTTGGCTCAGGCTTGCCATCAGATGACCGTCAACCCTTCTCGGCACATGTACACTTGCCATCTTCTCGGTGCATACCTCCAGCGTAATATAATCATAAAGATAGCTAAGTCCGCACCGGAGGTGATCATGTGTGAACCCCCAGAATCATTCAGTGTTGAGTACTTTTTCAACAAGGGGCTCTTATACATGCACGGGAAGGATGTTTGTTTCTACAAGGTGGGAAGGATGAAGACCCAGGTGAAGACGGAGCCAGATGGAATCGAGGCAGTGGCCAACGTGGACTATGAAGAAATGAAGAAAGAGATGGGCGAGATGCGAAATGAGCTCGGCGAGGTCCGAGAAGAGATGAAGGCCCTCAGAGGGAGTATAACCGACCTGGTGGGGAAGTTGTCCGTGCAGAGTGATCGCATGGCGGAAGCTGTTAAGATAATGATGATGATGATGACCAATTGGCTAGAGAAAAAGTTCCCCGAGCCCCAGAAGAAGTTGCCCTCTTGACCCAGTAGCGTGCCCATGCAGCCAGGGCAGGGAAGCTCATCTCTTCAGCAACCGCCACCAGCGTCTAAGCCCTTATTAGCCCCATCTGCATCCAAGCCCCTGACTATGAGGAAGCCCATATCAAAGCAACCTGAGACTGAGGAAGAGAAGCCGGCGTCGCCGGCTAGAAAGTAAGTGAAAGTGCACCGCCCCAACGTATCACCACAGTCTGGCTCCCGCGGGGGCCAGACTCAGTAAATTTTACTTTTCAGTTTTTTTTTCTTTTTTCGTTTTCTTTTCATCTGTTTATATGTTTGTTGTTCTGAGTCTGTGATTTTGTGTTCGTTGCTCAAGCATGCCACGTTATGTATATATGTGTATGTGTTTTCTCCCACTTAGCCCAATCTTTGGTCTGAGTGTGAGAAGTTTGTGTTCTTTTGGGCATGTTTTGGTTTTTGTTTTGTTTTAGTTTCTCTCACTTAGCCCGATGCTCTGTCTAAGTGTGAGAAGTTTGTTTTGCTTATACATGTTTGGTGTTTTGTGTGCTGTTTTTTATGTTTATGTTCCATTTTTTTTAACTGCCCTGTTTCCCCTCTTCACTGGATGGCTTGGGGACAAGCTTGAGTGAAGTGGGAGGGGGAGGGAGTTAGTATAGTCTGTGTCTAACGTGAATAGGAGTCTTTAGGTCTAGGTTTTGTGTGTGCCGCATGATCTGGTGAATATAGTAAGGTAAGATTCCCTTAGTGAGAGCAATTGAAGATAGGATACATGTCAACTTTGAGGCCTCTTTCTTTAATAAGCTGAAATTGGTTTGGATGAAGTGAGAACGATAGAGGATGCCTTAGCTAACCTAGTTGTGAAACCCCACTATATAAGTAAGTTGTAAGCCTAAACACTGTGAGCTAACATGTACAAAGAGGGCTGCCACTGGATGTTTAGGGAGAAGAGTCTGAAGGAGAAAAATAGTGGGAAAAGGGTTCTAGAGGTATAAGCTGGACGAAGTCCAGAAAAAGGAGGTATAAGCTGGACGAAGTCCAGGGGAGAAATAAAAGAAATATACAAATATATATATATATATATGTATATATATATATATATATATATATATATATATATATAAATTTTGGAGGTATAAGCTGGACGAAGTCCAGAAAAATGAGGTATAAGTTGGACAAAGTCCAGGAAAAGAAAAGGAAAGAAGAGAGAAATCTAAGGACAGGAAGCAATCGTAACCTGACCCGGGGATGAAGGGGAAAAAAAGCTGTAAGAAGGAGAACTCTCATAACCCGAAGCATTAGTGGTGTAGCAATGACTTAAGAGTGAATCGATCCTAACATCTCTGGTGATGAATGAGTGATCGAGTGAATCCAACAATTGGGAAGTGAAAGAGCAGGTTTGCGTAGGTGTCGTTCAAATAAGGATGTATCCTACTGATCAGGATGAAACAATCCCCTGCTAAGCCTAAAACTTGGTATCAATAATTCCTCAACCCTCTTCTACTGGGTAGTATAGTGAAGGTAGGGGTCGAATCCCACAGAGATGGTGACGGTTGGAGTGATTGTGGTGATATTCTGGAGGGTTTGGTTGAGACTTATCTAGGCTGGAAATTAAGGTAGTACTCTTCTGACTAGGAGGTGGGAAAGGTGTTGGACAGGCGGCTGTGTACGTGTGAGTGGGGAACATGATGTTTGGCTAATAAATGTAGAAGGTACGAGTTTACTATAAAAGGCTAAACGGAATATCAGAGGGAAAGAGGTAGTTAGGTGACTAGGCCTACAGGTCTGAAAAGTAACAGCTGAAAAGTAAGGAAAAGTAAAGGACAAAAGTAAAAAGTTGTTAAAAAGCAAAAGTGGTCTCAAACTTGGATGGAGATGTTGTCTTCTTCAACATAATTCAAATCAGATCAGCAAAACCAGATTCATCACCATAAAAACACAGATTAACAACTTCAAGAACACAGATCTACAATTAAAACTTAAAATCAAAAGATTAAACTAACGAAACTGCAATTATGCTTACTGGTCAACATGCAAGGTGACAGAATAACGTAAACTCGGATTTCACACTAAGACACTTCTGGAAAATAAATCTAAACAGCCACTGAACTAACAAATCACAGATCGAACAACTCCAAATGAAATCATGCTTCCAACACTTAGAAATTACTGCAACAACTAGATCTAAGCTACCTAGGCAGAATGAAACAGATTTAAACAGAAAGAGATGCATAAAAACAACTTCATTGCATAAAACGTTTGGATCTCAATAAAACACTTCAAAGGATGATAAGTACTGAAAATGCAGCAGATCCAACGAAAGAAAACAAGTAAAGGTTAACTAAGAAAGCGAATAAAGATTGTTTTGCCACTCCGGGCGATGAAACTGTCACAAATTCGAAACACGCTGGCTGGAACAAGAGGATGGAACTCCGGCGAACTGATGATCTTCAAGTGACCATGGCTGTGGCGAGGAACAAGAATTACGAAGGATAATGCTGAAGGAGGGATCTACCGAAGAGAAATTGCTAACTAAGCGTAGGAGTTAACTAACTCCTTGATGATTTTCTCTCCAAGTGGGTTCCTTTTATAGGGAGGCCTCCCTTGATTTTTAGGGTAGACTTCGAACATGAAATGACTCTTTTGCCCCTTGCTTGCGGCTGATCTTCCCAGCTATCCTTCTTTTCCCTCTCGAGCCTTTTTAGCATGCATACTGGTCAGGATAACAACATCCTGACGCCCGTTTCGCCTGAAGTATCCGAAGCTTTGCCTACTGGCTAGAACACCTACTGGCTAGAACACTTCCCTACACACTTTAGCAACTGTTTTGCAGAATATATACCAATTGTGAACATTATACTGACCAGTAACCATGGCCTAGTATACGACTTATCAAACTGCTCACACTTACCACATGCTTGTCCTCAAGCTTGAAGAACAAACAAAAAGAAGTAAGTCGAATTCTAGTCTGGTTACTCCCCTGACCGACTCTATCCTACCCTAGACTCTAACTATGACGTAAAGAAAAACACATAATAAAGACAAACACATAAAAGAAAACTAAAACACTTAAACACATTAACACAGTAATTGGGCTATATTTTCAACCATCCCTCCCCTCGGGATCAGGTGCAATCCGGCCATAGACAGCCTTGAACTTCCGCCGCCTCCATTTTCTCTACTAGTCAGTATATCCACTCGTCAAGATTGCCCAAACTCTCGGCCAAACACTAGGTTCACTCAGTCACTCATACCTTCACCGGGAATGTTAGGACTGCATTCTCTCATATTGCTCGACCACAATTGCTTCGAATTTAGATTTCACGTGCAGCTACTGAAGGGCTTAAAGGCTTGAAACGGGGATATTGGTTTATAGTGTTTTGGGTGGATGTTCCTAAGGCTCTAAGGTTCAAAAACTTCTATTTTATTTGATGTGGGGGAACTGTGTACATTTGGGCTCTTGGTTGTTGCTTCTCTTGGCTGGCGCTTCTGGCTTTGATCTCCAACTGGTCAGTAGCTTCTTGTGGCTTCGCCACCCTTATTCCTTCTCTTTCTTTTTTGTGGTCAAGTTTTTCTGACCATTTTTCTTCATATTCTTCTCTTTTTTTTGGCTTCGCCACCCTTATTCCTTTTTTTGGGACCTGGGATGACTCCCTGGTCGATTTTCTTCCTTGGGCCTTCAATCACTCTTGCCCAGTTGGATTCTGCTTTCTTGTACACCTTCTGGCCAGTTGCTTTCTTGCCTTATGCCTTGCACACACAATTCCAGGGGCTAGGGGTTATATCTGGGTATGTGTATGGCTAGAAAGTGGGGTTCTAAGGGTTGGAAAATAAATATTTTTTTTTGGGAGGGGGGTTTCGTACTGCCTTCAGTGTTGCTACACGCAGTCACTTCACCCTTGGCACCTTGTGGCATCCACTCTTTTCTTTTCTGAATTAGTGGAAAGTGGTTCCACTTTAGGCTTTTAACTCACATTTAAAAAGGGCTTTTGTGTTTTGGCTCTAAGTGTGGGCTTTTCTCTCATACTCGCATCATCCATACTGACTAGGAGATACTAAGGGGGGTAGTTTCCATTTTCCAACATGTCTTATCTCCCTCAATTCCCCTCACCGTCAGCTCAAGACAGTTGAGTTTTAAGCCCAATCAAATAAAAACTAGACCTAGACACTACGCAAACACTTAAACACAGATAACACATATGTACAAATGTCATACTGGCCAGTGCATTCCCCCTCCCACTTCACAATGTCTGTCCTCAGATGGGGCTGTGAAGTGGAAAAAGGTAATGGCCAGTATGGTTGACGCACAAAAATACCAAAATTCAACAAAACATACTTATACTAAAAGCTTCTCACACTTAGACTATATGATAGGCTAAGTGGGAGAGTTTAAAAATCTAAACAGAAACCAACAAAACGAAACATTTATATACAACAAACTCCTCACGCTTAGACTATAAATAGGCTAAGTGTGAGTTCACCTGCATACAAGAAAGGAAAACAGAAAATGTCACGACCACATCTCCCTAGTCAAAGAAAGTGTAGCTTTACCGCGACTAAAACATACTGAAACTGTCTCAACTCATCATAAGATGCTTAAATCAAAAGAAACATTGTCTGAAGTGTGTTGAGGGTACAAATCATGCTGAATCAGAGTAGTTATGAGAAATTGTCTTTGTTAAATGAATGCTCTGAATTTGCGCAACGGAAGAGTACCAAGACAGATGTAGTATGTATGAAGACACACTACACCCGCTACCTTCCTACTTATTTGGTCTTCTGTCCCAACACCTCCTCGGCTTTGACAACAATCAACCTGCACATTAAGGAAAACAAAATGCAGGGCTGAGTACTTGATGCACTCAGTGGGCTCATGCCGAAAATATTTTCTTCTAGTTGTCAGCCAAGCTGAGTGAACGCGGGGTTTTACTGAAAATCTATCCCGGTCACTAAAATCTGTTATTTCTTTCTGAAAATAGACTGCAGTCTCTTAAACTTCTGATGATATGCCATATCAGTTGCGTGAATCGGGAATGTGGCCACATTCCACGACCACTGGGCCGGCCAACCTGGCGCTAGCTCACGACCCACGGACCGGCCAACCTAGCGCTAGCTCACGGTCCCTATGTGTACACTAGTCCGAGTAGGATTTACTGACCTACTGGGACCCGAATTCGATTTAACTGGGTTGGCATAGCCAACAGATAGGCAATCATAAAACAAAACATGGCATGACAACTCATTCAAATAATCATATTTTCACATAAAGCATGCTTTAAAAGAAGGAAGAGAAACCCCACCTCAATTGCTTAACTCTTGCAAAAACGGGTGCTTTTCTGTCCTGGGATTACGCGTCGAGTGACGACGTTCCTTTACAAAGTTGAATATACTTAAATTAGGCTTTTTAAAGAAAATGCTTATCTTGCATGAATGCATGCCTAAGCGTGTGCTATTTTATTTTATCTCTTTCTTTCAAAAATTAGAGATCTAAATTCTTTAATTAAAACCGTGACTATTAAAGTCCGCTTTAATTATTTTATCGAAAACTATTTCATCACGGCTCATAAATCCTCTTCTTCCGCAGCTTAGGAAACTAAATTAATTAAGCTCCAAGCCCAATTCCTTAACTCAATTCCTTCCTGACACAAATTTATTTTCAAGCTCGTCGATTGAATCTCGGTCCAGTTTAAATGATTGGTCTTTTCCCCTTAATTAATTCAGGCCCAAAACAAAAGAAATAAAGTGGCCCAAACTATACTCCTCTCTCCATTTATTTCTATTTACAAGCCCATCCCCTTTTTTTAATTAATTATCAGGCCCAAAGAAATCAAGCCCAAACCTCCTTATTCCTCCAATGCATCGGCCCCCATTCCCCATTCTTCCTCATTCTCCCCCAATTCACAAACAAAAGAAGAAGAAAAAGAAATCGGGAACCCTAGCCCCCTTCCTCTCATCTCTCGCCTTCAGTCGCCGGCGTTTCCCTCTACGCCGTCGCCATCTCCTGCCCACCCCTCTCAACTTCCGGCTTGCTGCGAGCTATCACCACCACCGTGTTCGCGAAACGCCGTCGGGTAGACCCTCTGCCCCCTAGCCGACGCTGCGGCGATGCCCCATGGTTTCAGCAGCAAATGCTCCTCCGCCGAGCATCGGGCCGAACCCCGACGGTCCAGCTGCCCAGCAGCTCCTCCGTCGCCAACCCCTCCCAAAGCTAAGTTTCTTCTTTATTCCTTTTAGTGGTGTGAAAAGGAGCCGGCAAATTCCTATGTTTCTGTGACTTAGCATTGGGGATTTTCTTAGATTCTGTTATGGAGGATTGAATCTCATGGAGGGGTTGAGCTTGTGGTAATTGTTTCTTAAATCCAACGAAGCTTGTAGTAATGAGGCTATACTGTGGTATCATCTTGTTAGCTATTTCCTATCATGTTTATTGAAGGGCTAAGAGATCTAAGCATGATTTCTATGTCCTTCTAAGTTCTTATTCTGTGCTACCTACTGTGTTTGCGTAAAAAGATGCACAAAGGGTGTTGAGGATTTACCTCTTGTGACTGAAGAGGAGCTACTCTTACTCTTGCTCGATTCCTCACTGCCTCGGTTCTCCCTCTTTCTCCTTAACTCGTTTCCTTGCTGCTCAAACTGATATGAGGCTGAGCAAATTTTGTGGTGGTGGAAGGAAAGATAGAACCGAGGGGTGTGGCATATTTATGCACAGCTTGTAACTGAAAGCTGCACAATGGTTGCTGTACTTGACTGAAAAAAAACTTAGGCAGCTGGCTGCTCTCTTGCAGCTCTGCAGAACACTGTACCCTGAGCCCCTTTTGTAAACAATTTCTAGTGCTTCATGGTAGTGGCTGTTCTGTGTTGTATGGTACCTTGGCTCATTCATAAGTTATCTCCTTTTTGCAGGTGCACAAAGAATGGCAGGGATTTGCTAGGGGATTTCTTGACAATGGCAGGCAGGAAGGGAGTACAAGCTGTCCAACACAGTCTCCCTGAGCCCCTGCAGGTGCTGGAAGAAGGTGCCGGCTGGAATTGCTCCTTTTAGCCCAAACACTTCCTCATTTTTGAAAAGGTAAGGCTACACATTCTCCTTTTAAATACCTCTTTTAGTTGTCTTTAATTTATGCAACTAATTCTCTTTTTTCGTGTGCTTTGGCAAGAGCTGCGGCTGCTACGGGGCTGCCCTCTCTCGTGGCTTCTCGGACTCGTCGCTGCTTTGCCGAGACGGTTCGGCGATGGAGGTCGATATAGATGCTAGGGACTCGAATTGTAATAGTGTAGCTCGGTTTATATTTTTTTTTGTGTCGACAAGGATTGTGAAATTGTTAGTTTGAGATTAAATGACATTGGAAAATTCATTAGCTTTAATTCTTTTCTGAAATTTGTACTATTTCTTTTATTCAAGAAATAAAATTATGCATTCATTAATTGTATAACACTTCTAGTATTTGTTTCGAAAATTCTCGAGATCTTAGTCCCGGCTATTACATTCTACCCTCCTTAACAAAAATTTCGTCCCGAAATTTTGTCTCGGCTAGGCAAAAAGCTGTGGGTACTTCTCCTTCATCTGGTCCTCGAGCTCCCACGTCGCCTCCTCGCGGCCGTGATGCTTCCATAGGACTTTCACTGTTACAATATTTTTATTTCTCAACTCTTTAACTTTTCTGTCCAGAATTGCTTCTGGCTTTTCTTCATAGCTCAAATCTGGTTCTAACGCCATTTCTTCTTGGTGCACTATGTGTTTGGGGTCAAACACGTACTTTCTCAACTGTGATACATGAAATACATTGTGAACATTCCCGAAGCTTGGCGGGAGCGCTAATCTGTACGCCACAGGGCCGACTGTTTCTAGGATCTCGTAAGGTCCGATAAAACGCGGTTTCAGCTTGCCCTTGACGCCGAATCTGGTTATCCCTTTTGATGGGGATACCTTCAGAAAGACCTTGTCTCCTGCTTTGAACTGTAAATCCGTTCTGCGAGCATCTGCATAGGATTTCTGTCTATCTTGAGCTTCTTTGATTCTCCCTCGGATTTGTCGGACAATTTCTATCATTTCCTCCACCGAGTCTGGTCCGAGAATCCTTCTCTCACCAACTTCATCCCAGTAAAGTGGTGATCTACACTTCTTCCCATAGAGTGCCTCATATGGGGCCATATCAATAGTTGCCTAGTAACTGTTGTTGTAGGCGAACTCTATAAGTGGAAGTATTGGCTCCCAGCTTACGCCACGGTCGAGGACTACGACCCTTAACATATCTTCTAATGTCTGAATCGTCCTTTCGGACTGTCCGTCCGTCTGTGGATGGAATGCTGTGCTGAAATTCAGCTGAGTGCCTAACTCTCGCTGTAGGCTTATCCAAAATCTAGAAGTAAATTTTGAATCTCGATCTGAGGTGATCGTTACTGGTACACCATGTAGGCGCACAATCTCTTGCACATAAATCTGTGCCAACTTGTCAGATCCGTATGTGATACGAACTGGTATGAAGTGAGCACTTTTGGTGAGTCGATCTATAATCACCCAGATGGCAGTGTTTCCTCGCTGTGATTTTGGCAATCCTGTCACAAAATCCATTGCTATATGCTCCCATTTCCATTCTGGAATCTCGAGAGGCTGTAACTTTCCATAGGGTCGTTGATGTAACGCCTTCACTTGCTGGCAAGCCAGGCATCTTTCTACAAACGATGCTATGCTTTTCTTCATGCCATCCCACCAAAATTGCTTCTTCAAGTCCTGATACATCTTTGTACTCCCAGGATGGGCAGTGTAGGGTGTCTCATGAGTTTCACTCATGACCTCGTTCCTAAGTGCCTCCTCTTTGGGTACGCATAGTCTCCCTTTGAAAGTGAGAGCATTATCCGCCTCTTCGCGGTAACAATCCCCTTTTCCGGTCCTCACTCTGAGACGCACCTTTTCTAGGGCTTCATCGTATCTCTGGGCGTCAATGATTCTAGCTCTTAAATCTGGTTCTAAGACCAAGGTGGATATTCTGTTGTCCACTGTCTCCGGGGCTCTCACTATCTCCAGTCGCATCTTGGCGAATTCCCGGATAAGCTCTTCCTCTAGGGTGAGGAAAGTAGCCACTTGAGGCGCAGTCTTTCTGCTCAAGGCATCTGTTACCACATTGGCTTTGCCTGGGTGGTAATTTATACCACAGTCGTAGTCTTTGACTAGTTCCAGCCATCTGCGCTGTCTCATATTCAGGTCCTTCTGCTCGAAGAAGTATTTGAGACTCTTATGATCTGTGAAGATCTCACATCGAACTCCATAGAGGTGATGTCCCCAAATCTTCAAAGCGTGTACCACTTCTGCTAGTTCCAGGTCGTGCGTCGGGTAGTTCAACTCGTGCGGCCTCAACTGGCGTGACGCATATGCTATCACCTTGCCTTTCTGCATCAGCACGCACCCGAGTCCGACCTTCGATGCATCTGTATACACCACATAGTTGACTCCCGCTTCTGGCACAGCTAGAACTGGCGCTGTGGTCAACTTTTCCTTTAGCAACTGGAAGCTTGCTTCACATTCTGGGGTCCAATTGACTTTAACTCCTTTCTTGAGCTGTTGAGTCATCGGCCTCGCTATTTTAGAAAACCCCTCAATGAACCTTCGGTAGCATCATATCAGTCCTAGGAAACTCCGAATTTCATTAGGCGTCGCTGGTGACTGCCAACGTTGCACGGCTTCAACTTTAGCAGGGTCTACTCGGATCCCTTCTGCTGTCACTAAGTGTCCAAGAAAGTTCACTTTGTTAAGCCAGAACTCACACTTGCTAAACTTAGCATAGAACTTCTCGGCTCTTAACGTCTCTAACGTAGTTCTCAAGCGCTCCTCGTGTTTCTTCTCGTTCTTTGAGTACATGAGCACGTCGTCTTTAAAAGCTAGGACGACCTTGTCCAAATATGGGCGGAACACGCGGTTCATTAGGTTCATGAACACGGCTGGGGCGTTTGTAAGCCCAAAAAGGCATTACAGTAAACTCGTAATGGTCATATCTGGTGCGAGGTGCAGTCTTAGGTATACCGTCTTGTCGAACTCCCAGCTAGTGATAACCCGATCTCAAGCCCATCTTCGAGAATACGCTGGCTCCTCGCAGCTGGTCGAAGAGGTCGTTGATTCTCGGTAGAGGTACTTGTTCTTGAGGGTTAACTTATTTAGCTCTCGATAGTCGATACACATTCGCAAAGTCCCATCCTTCTTCTTCATGAAGAGTACTGATGCGCCCAAAAACGATACACTGGGTCTGATGAAACCCAGGTCTACTTATTCTTGTAACTGGATCTTAAGTTCTTCTTATTTCTTGAGCGCCATTCTATATGGTGACTGAGATAATATGACTGATTCAAGTCATTCCTTTAGTAATTCATTTCGTCTGGGTGATGAAGCTATCTCTAATCTTAGATTTCATCGCCAGGTATTGAGTTCTCTAACGCTTGCATCGATCGTAAAGGTAGTCATTGAGCTGCCATAATGATCTCGTAACCTCTCGCTCAGTTGAGGTAGTCTACTTTTACCGCTTTCAAGGTGCTTTTGTGCTTACTGCGACTCTTTCGTCATGATTTAGTACAGACTTGTTCTACTCGCGTCAATCCTTGAATATTGGTTTAGTGCATGTGGAGGTGTTGGCTTCTTTCTCCCAACGCTACTGTCTCCATGCCCCTTTTGGTTCGACTGAGCGATTCATGGTGAAATCATCTAGCATGACTTTCCAAAGTGATCTAGATCTCGTGTCCAGATTAACACAAAACTCTATCGACAGCTCCTTTCTGAGCTGCTTAATTGAGACGTGGCATATCGTAGAATAATTCGTCGCATTTTATTGCCCACGTTTGCCCTTGCTCTATATTATAGGGCTCTAAATCCTGTTCTCTTGCGATAACTTCTTTTAAAAGGAAAAATTCAATTTCTCCCTTCATAGTAGGGACGGTGAGGGTAGCGGTGCTATCACGCGTTCCTCTTCCCGAATGTCTCTCCAGCTTTAGCCTTTTTCCTGGCCACCTCTTAGACGAATCCCTTTTGCTGATGGGATTTGTTCCGTCAAACATAAACTACGAATACACTCGTACTTTCTCCATGGCTTTCGTTACATGCCCATAATTGAGTCTTTGTTCTTGTGGCTTACTTATCTTACTCGGAGTAAGCATTTTGATCGTTCAAACTACCATATAGGTCTTTTACGTCTTCGGACATCATTTAATCCACAAATATTCCTTGATATTTCTCTACCCAAGGCTAGTTGCTTCTCTATACAACAAAATATTCGATCTTCCACCTGCTTGTCACAAGCGGTACGTAGATTCGAAGTATTTAACGCTTTGCTGTCGGTTATGCGACGCTTCTGGTTGGTGCATCATTTCCTGCACGTGTCTCCATGGGGACGTATTTATTATGCGTATCTGAAAGAAATTGAGACCATGCCTTTTTCTGCTAGCCTCGTATCAATAACTCGATGATTAATCTAATAGTCTTAACTTGGATTATTATTCACACAAGAGAGTATGACTGAAAATTTGAAGGGCTACTGAATACCCAACTGGACTAGAACAACATCTCTTGTTCAACTTATATGAATTTTCATCGATAATCGACCTTGAAGGTAAGTATTGAGTTCATTCAAAGAACTACGTAGCTCAACTGGTTCCAGGCAAACTCATAGAAGCTGAGGCTCACCCCTGGTGGGAGATAGAAATAATCATGAGATAGGTCATGAAAACTGGATGGAAATGAATTAACTGTAAATTCCCATAGTAAGCTGCAAAATAGGACAATATAGTTGTCCAATTAAACTGAAAGGATCTGAGCATCAAGGACAGTGGTTCAAACATGTCATCGCCTAAGATGATCAACCGTGAAAATTTATAAACGTAGGCGATTGCAATGAAGGAAACATTGATCATGCTTCAAAGGCATCTTGATATGGAATAACAAAATCACATCAATGATTTCATAGGTTCATTAAGGCAACGCACTGAAATGAACTATTCAGAAAAATCAGCTAGGGCAAGCTCGTTAGGGAAAGGTGCAATATGCTTGCCTTAACTTCGAGCTGCAGAAAAATTCCGAGACTAGGAATAATACATGTACTGGGATCGAGGTCGAAAAATTTCACCTTTGTAGGATTTCAAAATAGGGAGGTAAACAAAAGTTCCAGCACCACATGAAATTCCCTGAGGAAAATGTTTAACTGTCTTGATCACTCTGGGGATCACAACGTAAGCATCGTAAGAATGAAATTTCATTGCATAGGTCTAAGAAATCGAGATATAAATCTCCAATATTGTGGCTCAAAGGAGACAACAACAAATAACGATGCCTGAAACATAAAGGTATCCAAAATTTGGGAACTGAAACTGAGTCGCCGCTTTCCTGAAGAGAATGAAAGTGGCGTACTACTTGCAGAACGTGAGTCAATCAAAGGTCTTAATAGCCGACAGGACATCGTTGTCCCGGAGGTTCAAAGAATGTCTGAGGAATACGCTCATTCCGAAGATCATGGATATGAACAACTGTAGAATTTAGGGTTTACGACTGGAGCTTAAACAGTCAAAACTTTACTCTTTATGTACGATGAGTCAAAAAGGACTGCAGTCCATAAGCTGGAAATGAGTCAAACCTCGCACAGAAAAAGGAACACTGACATGGTACTTGCGAGTCAAAACTAGAGTCTGAATAGACGAGGGTATCGTCCTTGGAAGGACTCTTAGAAGGGATTTCATTGGGAATCCAAGTAAGTACTATTGATTATAATCATCGGTTCTAGTTATGTGACACTCCCTTGTTTTTCTTGTGGAGCTCGCACATGATAAACGCGTTCTGGGAAACCATACATTCCAAGATGGGGTTCCTCGTGCTGTTAAACTGATAACCGCAGCTGGAGGTCATACTTTCATATTCTCCATCGTGCTTCGTAGCACGCTATAAGTATCGCTTCTGGATCACGTAGCCACTTGGGCTTGTTACGCCACATTAGATCACTTTACTAGATCGCGGGTACGATCTCTTTCCGTGTAGGGATGCATCTCCCGAACAAGATGGAAAGTAAACTATTTTCGTTATAACTTGGTCTTTGTAAAGACATTGGGAACTTCTTGGTTCATCGTCTAGTATACATATATATATGTATACTATCTGTGTGCTTAAAAGAATGGACTTCCTTTAATTGCTGTCTATAAGTAGTACAATAGTACTTTTTGGCTCGTCTTTTCTTTCTCATAATTCCTTGGAATTTGAAGCTTGCCCAAACTGATGGGTTTTAGTTGGTCTCGTCGCCCTGGAAGGCGGTAACAAATTCTCGTTCTGCTAGTACTTGATTCTGCATGTCTCACCTAAGGTACTTTTCTAAAGCACTCTAGGTTCACATACATAGTCCCCATGACATCTATACATTCATGTCAAGCTCTTTAAACATAAATCACAGATACATTAAGCATATCTCATGCAAAGTATCAGCTAGCACGTTGCGTCTTGCAAACTTTTCAAATAAACATTTTCGTTCCCATTTAGGGCTATGAAATTTTTTTTTTTTTTTTTCTTTTTTTTTTCTTTTTCTGAAAACTTAGAAAATTTCATTTTCCTTCTCAAAATGGAAAAATATTTTCTTTCTTTAAAATTTTCTTTTCTGGACGAGCGGGCGTCGACCCCTGTTCCTGCTGCAGTTGATCGTGTCGAGCTGAGGTGTTGGGATCTTGTACTGATCATTCTGTTCTCTTCCTAGCCTAGTGCTACTGTTCTGGACTAAGGCTTAGAAAGAAGGTTCTTGGGTCAGAGCGAAAGAAAAGTGCTCTGATACCACTCTGTCACGACCACATCTCCCTAGTCAAAGAAAGTGTAGCTTTACCGCGACTAAAACATACTGAAACTGTCTCAACTCATCATAAGATGCTTAAATCAAAAGAAACATTGTCTGAAGTGTGTTGAGGGTACAAATCATGCTGAATCAGAGTAGTTATGAGAAATTGTCTTTGTTAAATGAATGTTCTGAATTTGCGCAACGGAAGAGTACCAAGACAGATGTAGTATGTATGAAGACACACTACACCCGCTACCTTCCTACTTATTTGGTCTTCTGTCCCAACACCTCCTCGGCTTTGACAACAATCAACCTGCACATTAAGGAAAACAAAATGCAGGGCTGAGTACTTGATGCACTCAGTGGGCTCATGCCGAAAATATTTTCTTCTAGTTGTCAGCCAAGCTGAGTGAACGCGGGGTTTTACTGAAAATCTATCCCGGTCACTAAAATCTGTTATTTCTTTCTGAAAATAGACTGCAGTCTCTTAAACTTCTGATGATATGCCATATCAGTTGCGTGAATCGGGAATGTGGCCACATTCCACGACCACTGGGCCGGCCAACCTGGCGCTAGCTCACGACCCACGGACCGGCCAACCTAGCGCTAGCTCACGGTCCCTATGTGTACACTAGTCCGAGTAGGATTTACTGACCTACTGGGACCCGAATTCGATTTAACTGGGTTGGCATAGCCAACAGATAGGCAATCATAAAACAAAACATGGCATGACAACTCATTCAAATAATCATATTTTCACATAAAGCATGCTTTAAAAGAAGGAAGAGAAACCCCACCTCAATTGCTTAACTCTTGCAAAAACGGGTGCTTTTCTGTCCTGGGATTACGCGTCGAGTGACGACGTTCCTTTACAAAGTTGAATATACTTAAATTAGGCTTTTTAAAGAAAATGCTTATCTTGCATGAATGCATGCCTAAGCGTGTGCTATTTTATTTTATCTCTTTCTTTCAAAAATTAGAGATCTAAATTCTTTAATTAAAACAGTGACTATTAAAGTCCGCTTTAATTATTTTATCGAAAACTATTTATCACGGCTCATAAATCCTCTTCTTCCGCAGCTTAGGAAACTAAATTAATTAAGCTCCAAGCCCAATTCCTTAACTCAATTCCTTCCTGACACAAATTTATTTTCAAGCTCGTCGATTGAATCTCGGTCCAGTTTAAATGATTGGTCTTTTCCCCTTAATTAATTCAGGCCCAAAACAAAAGAAATAAAGTGGCCCAAACTATACTCCTCTCTCCATTTATTTCTATTTACAGGCCCATCCCCTTTTTTTAATTAATTATCAGGCCCAAAGAAATCAAGCCCAAACCTCCTTATTCCTCCAATGCATCGGCCCCCATTCCCCATTCTTCCTCATTCTCCCCCAATTCACAAACAAAAGAAGAAGAAAAAGAAATCGGGAACCCTAGCCCCCTTCCTCTCATCTCTCGCCTTCCGTCGCCGGCGTTTCCCTCTACGCCGTCGCCATCTCCTGCCCACCCCTCTCAACTTCCGGCTTGCTGCGAGCTGTCACCACCACCGTGTTCGCGAAACGCCGTCGGGTAGACCCTCTGCCCCCTAGCCGACGCTGCGGCGATGCCCCATGGTTTCAGCAGCAAATGCTCCTCCGCCGAGCATCGGGCCGAACCCCGACGGTCCAGCTGCCCAGCAGCTCCTCCGTCGCCAACCCCTCCCAAAGCTAAGTTTCTTCTTTATTCCTTTTAGTGGTGTGAAAAGGAGCCGGCAAATTCCTATGTTTCTGTGACTTAGCATTGGGGATTTTCTTAGATTCTGTTATGGAGGATTGAATCTCATGGAGGGGTTGAGCTTGTGGTAATTGTTTCTTAAATCCAACGAAGCTTGTAGTAATGAGGCTATACTGTGGTATCATCTTGTTAGCTATTTCCTATCATGTTTATTGAAGGGCTAAGAGATCTAAGCATGATTTCTATGTCCTTCTAAGTTCTTATTCTGTGCTACCTACTGTGTTTGCGTAAAAAGATGCACAAAGGGTGTTGAGGATTTACCTCTTGTGACTGAAGAGGAGCTACTCTTACTCTTGCTCGATTCCTCACTGCCTCGGTTCTCCATCTTTCTCCTTAACTCGTTTCCTTGCTGCTCAAACTGATATGAGGCTGAGCAAATTTTGTGGTGGTGGAAGGAAAGATAGAACCGAGGGGTGTGGCATATTTATGCACAGCTTGTAACTGAAAGCTGCACAATGGTTGTTGTACTTGACTGAAAAAAAACTTAGGCAGCTGGCTGCTCTCTTGCAGCTCTGCAGAACACTGTACCCTGAGCCCCTTTTGTAAACAATTTCTAGTGTTTCATGGTAGTGGCTGTTCTGTGCTGTATGGTACCTTGGCTCATTCATAAGTTATCTCCTTTTTGCAGGTGCACAAAGAATGGCAGGGATTTGCTAGGGGATTTCTTGACAATGGCAGGCAGGAAGGGAGTACAAGCTGTCCAACACAGTCTCCCTGAGCCCCTGCAGGTGCTGGAAGAAGGTGCCGGCTGGAATTGCTCCTTTTAGCCCAAACACTTCCTCATTTTTGAAAAGGTAAGGCTACACATTCTCCTTTTAAATACCTCTTTTAGTTGTCTTTAATTTATGCAACTAATTCTCTTTTTTCGTGTGCTTTGGCAAGAGCTGCGGCTGCTACGGGGCTGCCCTCTCTCGTGGCTTCTCGGACTCGTCGTTGCTTTGCCGAGACGGTTCGGCGATGGAGGTCGATATAGATGCTAGGGACTCGAATTGTAATAGTGTAGCTCGGTTTATATTTTTTTTTGTGTCGACAAGGATTGTGAAATTGTTAGTTTGAGATTAAATGACATTGGAAAATTCATTAGCTTTAATTCTTTTCTGAAATTTGTACTATTTCTTTTATTCAAGAAATAAAATTATGCATTCATTAATTGTATAACACTTCTAGTATTTGTTTCGAAAATTCTCGAGATCTTAGTCCCGGCTATTACAGAAAAAAAACACAAACACATGCGCCAAAAGTAGCAACCACCCTTTACTTCTCACACTTAGACTATTGCGTAGGCTAAGTGTTATGAAAGGGGTTTGCGCACGTACTACACAGATTATACTACCTAAAAAAAACCAATTAAAGTATGACAAATTAAAAACCGAAAATAAAAAGAAAACTAACTTGTCAGGTGGGGTGGTGGTCACTTGTTCCTCCTGCTCCTTCGCGGGGCAGGTTGTGGTGCAGGTGGTTCTTCCGGTTGCTCCTCCTCATTCTCGGACTGCTTGTTCCCAGATTCTGCCGACTCTTCGGCGTCTCCTTCCTCTTGTTCCGCCTCTTCTTTCTGCTCTGCTTATTTCGTCTCGGTTAATACCTCCTCTGATACTCGTGGTTCATTAGTTCGGCCTCCATGGCCACTCGGTCCAGATTCACGGACCAACTTCCCGGTTCCCAACCCTTTCAAGATTCCTTCCATCACAGTTGCCAAACGGATTAACTCTGCACTTGATCTTTGATTCTCTTTCGCCAACTCTTTTACTGCCCTCTCTAGCCTTTCCTGTCTCTGCTCCTGATCTTGTGGTCCCGGATGTGCTGCAGATCTCCCAGTCGGTATAGCTTTTTCTACTATTGCGTAGAAACATGGTACGCCCTGCCTCATGTAAACGGTATTCGTTCGGACGAACAAAGGTGTATCAAAGAGACCAGGAGGATCCACCATGATCTGGTCGGATAAGTCTTTGGCCTCCGTGATGATGATGTTGTTTCTGACGAACGCTCCCAAGATATGGCAGAGAGTGAGGTTTCTCGCTGGGTCGGTGGCAATTAGATGGCATTGGTAGGCGGTCCAAAAACCCAGATGTAACTTCCTTCCGTGCTTGGCGCACCAGAGAAGGTATAAATCCGTCATCGATTTCCTAACAGCGGAGTTCGACTGCCCCAACAAATTGAAGTCCAAGTGAAGCTGGACTAGGCGTAGGATTGGGTTATTGAAATGGATTGAGCGAGAGAGAGTGGATGCAAATTCTCCAAAGGCTGGGTGAGTTAACTCCTCCCATGCCGCATGGGGCTCAAATTCCACATGTCTGCAGGGAATTCCCCGCTCCCTACTTCTCCACTCAGGCCCTATGGCCTCCTCCAAACTGCACATTCCCAGACGCACGGTCCACTCAAACAGATTCATCCGTATCTCTCCGCCAAACAGCCTAAAACCTATACATTCCTCATCTAGATCAGTGGCGACCTTAAACCTAAAGGTCGTGAAAAACTCCTTCGCTAATCTAACCGGGACACTCGGATCTCCATTCTCCAACAACCATTCGAATCCTAATGCGTGCAAATAAGAGAGAAACTGCTCGCGGGCATCCAACTCATCCAAAGAAGGAATATGAAGTACCTTTCCGCTCTTCACTTGCTTACTCCCTTCATCCTTGCTATCGAAAACTTTTTGTAGCTCCTTCGAGTCGAAAAGCTTCATCTCCTCCACCAGATCATCAGTAAGGTCTACTGTCCAGCGCCGGTACCTCAGTCTCTCTACCGGGGGATGTACTAGCTCCCGATGATCGTGCGGAAGCTGTTGCTCACTGTACTCCTCGTTCTCTAGGGAAATATCGCTGTCCGATTTTGACTCTTCACTGACATCGTATTCGCTATCACTCTGTTCCCTCCGGTATTCCTGGGCTCGCTGAACTGACTCGGTAATGACTATGCCAGTGTTCACTGTACGTGGCTTCTTGTTGCTGGGCTTCTTCTTCATAGGGGCCTTCCCCTTCCGTTTTCTCTCTTCACGGTATTGGTCCTTCTATGGTATATTGCTCCTCATCACTACTCGAACCTAAGTCAGACAAAGCCGTCGACAAGTCGGATCGTGTGGTTACGAGTGTAGATCCTCGCTGAAGTATCTTCAGCCTCCACTGGTCAGGAGCCGAGCTGCTTTTCATAAACTGAAATAAAAAGAAAGAGAAAAAGTTATCCACAATATATACGCCAAAGTATCACGCACAATAGCTACTAATAACGCCATCCATCCGCGGCAACGACGCCATTTGAAAGAGCAGGTTTGCGTAGGTGTCGTTCAAACAAGGATGTATCCTACTGATCAGGATGAAACAATCCCCTACTAAGCCTAAAACCTGGTATCAATAATTCCTCAACCCTCTTCTACTGGGTAGTATAGCAAAGGTAGGGGTCGAATCCCACAGAGATGGTGACGGTTGGAGTGATTGTGGTGATATTCTGGAGGGTTTGGTTAGCTACCACGCTTTGGGTTGAGACTTATCTAGGCTGGAATTTAAGGTGGTACTCTACTGACTAGGAGTTGGAAAAGGTGTTGGACAGACGACTGTGTACGTGTGAGTGGCGAACATGATGTTCGGCTAATAAATGTAGAATGTACGAGTTTACTATAAAAGGCCAAACGAAATATCAGAGGGAAAGAGGTAGTTAGGTGACTAGGCCTACAGGTCTGAAAAGTAACAGCTGAAAAGTAAGGAAAAGTAAAGGACAAATGTAAAAAGTTGTTAAAAAGCAAAAGTGGTCCCAAACATGGATGGAGATGTTGTCTTCTTCAACATAATTCAAATCAGATCAGCAAAACCAGATTCATCGCCATAAAAACACAGATTAACAACTTCAAGAACACAGATCTACAATTAAAACTTAAAATCAAAAGATTAAACTAACGAAACTGCAATTATGCTTACTAGTCAACATGCAAGGTGGCAGAATAACGTAAACTCGGATTTCACACTAAGACACTTCTGGAAAATAAATCTAAACAGCCACTGAACTAACAAATCACAGATCAAACAACTCCAAATGAAATCATGCTTCCAACACTTAGAAATTACTGCAACAACTAGATCTAAGCTACCTAGGCAGAATGAAACAGATTTGAACAGAAAGAGATGCATAAAAACAACTTCATTGCATAAAACGTTTGGATCTCAACAAAACACTTCAAAGGATGATATGTACTGAAAATGCAGCAGATCCAACGAAAGAAAACAAGTAAAGGTTAACTAAGAAAGCGAATAAAGATTGTTTTGCCACTCCGGGCGATGAAACTGTCACAAATTCGAAACACGCTGGCCGGAACGAGAGGATGGAACTCCGGCGAACTGATGATCTTCAAGTGACCATGGCTGTGGCGAGGAACGAGAATTACGAAGGATAATGCTGAAGGAGGGATCTACCGAAGAGAAATTGCTAACTAAGCGTATGAGTTAACTAACTCCTTGATGATTTTCTCTCCAAGTGGCTTCCTTTTATAGGGAGGCCTCCCTTGATTTTTAGGGTAGACTTCGAATATGAAATGACTCTTTTGCCCCTTTGCTTACGGCTGATCTTCCCAGCTATCCTTCTTCTCCATCTCGAGCCTTTTTGGCATGCATACTGGTCAGGATAACAACATACTGACGGCCGTTTCGCCTGAAGTATCCGAAGCTTTGCCTACTGGCTAGAACACTTCCCTGCACACTTTAGCAACTGTTTTGCAGAATATATACCAATTATGCATATTATACTGACCAGTAACCAAGGCCTAGAATACGACTTATCAGGAAGTCAATAGACTATCTTGACGAACGGACAGACCGATTAGGTAGAAGAAGGGAAGAGAAGGATTTGGAGACTGTAGACGATCGGATAGACCTTAAGCTTGTGGGGACGGGTTCCTAAAAGTTGAAACTAGTTCATGCATATGTGTTTGTTTTTCTTTAAGTGTTTGTTTTCTTTTTGGTCGAGACTATTGATGTGTATAGGTCTAGGAGTTTGTGTCTTTTAGGAGTCTGTAGAATCGGTCATAGGATAACCATGCATTAAAATTTGCCTTATTTCTTTTTCTTGTCTTTATACTTGAGGACAAGTATGGTTTAAGGGTGAGCAGTTTGATAAGGCTAATTTCATGCATCGATTATGGGGTTAAATTCAACAATTTACGGGGTCTAACACATCTTTTAAGCCAGGTGTGTAGAAGAAATTGCCAGGTCCAGGAATAAAGGTAGATAATCGCCTGGTGAAGGATTTGGCGAGAAAGTGAGCATAATGAAGGAAAAATTGCCAGACGGAGGAGATCGTTAGCCGGAGGGCAGAACATAGATTTCAAGAGAAGGCTTCTAGAACATCGCTTCCACATCTATAAAAGAGAGAGCATGCAACATGAATGAGGATGACTTTTGGCTCTGAGCTCACTCACACACACTTCTACACATACTTGGGGGAATCAGAAATTTGGGGGTTTATGGTTCATTTTCGTTGGTTGTTGAGTACCACCGTCCTTACGTAGGGCGAAGAAACAATTTACTGCATTCAATTTAGTTCTCTGTTTGGATTTTTTCACCGAGTCTTCGCTGTTCGAAGCTCGGCTTTCGTTAACTGTTGAAACTCGTTTAGCTTTCTATACAATTTCTATTTTCTGTTATGATGATGTTGATTTCGAGTTGGATGATGTTTGATTCTGAGTTGTGATTGTTTACTTGAATGGATGCTTTTCGCACTTGATCTGTGGAATTGGAATTGAATCGTGGTTGAATCGTCGTTGATCGGAGTGGATCTGTTGAATCGGAGCTCATATAGTTGTTTTTGGTTGTAGTTAGGTTCGGATTGCTTGGACCAGGAGTGGATTAAGCGTCCGACGTGTGGATCTGAAGCTGAGTTGGTTGATTAATCACCAGTTTCCGATTAATCACCAGTTTCCGACGTCCGAATTATTATATTTTGTTTGAATCTGGATCATTACTCTATTTCCTCCATGTTTGTGTTTGAATCAGGTAACGAGATGCAGATCATTGTCGGTTAAATTCATAGTTTATTATTTGCAGCTTTTCATTCGTACTTTACCGTTTCGGGAAATGGTCCTCACTGCATGTTTGATCTCAGTTTAGTTAGTTTAGGAAGTCGTTTACTAGGTCGAGGAAGTTTGTTTGAGATATTGAAGTTAAGATGATGTCTCATGTCCGCATGATATTTTCAGTTTCCTAGGTCTAGTGTTAATTTTATTCCCCAACCTAGTTATAATTTTCTTCTCAATCCAAAAATTGCGTGGCAGCATCCAACCCCTTTCCAGAGTCTCTTAAATACCTTCTTACGCATCCATCTTCGTGGGATCGATCCCTACTTCCCTGTGCTAATTCATAGTAAAGAGGGTTGAGGGTTTTGAACGCGGAATTTGTGTGCCCGATGTCACCGAGACTTCCAGGATCTTCTGAGTTCCTAGACCTTGTGATGCGAATTCTCTGGATTTGAGAAGCTTGACCTAGCACAAAAACACACACATATTCTATAATCACAGAGCTTTCACTAAGTCTCAGTCAAGGAAAAGAAGGATTTGGATAGTGATCTTGGTGATGAATTGGTGCAACTCATTCAATGTTTTCTTCTCACGATGGTTAGTTGATTCATCTACTGCGTTTTAGTTGATATCAGCTTAGTTAGATGTGGGATTGTATGTGCAGTTTCTAGATTCGCATGCCACTGTAATTCTTGTCTCTTCATCAATACAAATTGCTCGAGTTCTCTTGTGGGCATAGGCTTCATTGGCCGAACCACATAAATTTTTTGTTGTCGATTCTTGGAAATTTTCCTCTGTTTTCATATAATATAATTCTTCAATCACTAGGTGTGGGAAAATATAAATATTCATTCATATATTTTGAAAGTTCACTGCGGAGAGAACTAGCTAAGTCTCAGTCAAGGAAAATAAGGATTTGGAGAGTGATCTTGGTGATGAATTGGTGCAACTCGTTCAATGTTTTCTTCTCACGTTGGTTAGTTGATTCATCTACTGCGTTTTAGTTGAGATCAGCTTGGTTCGATGTGGGATTGTATGTGTAGTTTCTAGATTCGCATGCCACTGTAATTCTTGTCTCTTCATCATTACAAATTGCTCGAGTTCTCCCGTGGACGTAGGCTTCATTGACCGAACCACGTAGATTGTTTGTTGTCGATTCTTGGAATTTTTCCTCCGTTTTAATATAATATAATTCCTCAAACACTAGGTGTGGGAAGTTATAAAAATTCATTCATATATTTTGAAAATTCACTGCGTAAAGAACTAGCTAAGTCTCAGTCAAGTAAAAGAAGGATTTGGAGAGTGATCTTGGTGATGAACTGGTGCAACTCGTTCAATGTTTTCTTCTCACGTTGGTTAGTTGATTCATCTACTGCGTTTTAGTTGAGATCAGCTTGCTTAGATGTTGGATTGTATGTGTAGTTTCTAGATTCGCATGCTAATGTAATTCTTGTCTCTTCATCATTACAAATTACTCGAGTTCTCCCGTAGACGTAGGATTCATTCGCCGAACCACGTAAATTGTTTGTTGTCGATTCTTGGAACTTTTCCTCCGTTTTAATATAATATAATTCCTCAAACACTTGGTGTGGGAAGTCATAAAAATTCATTAATATATTTTGAAAGTTCACAGCGAAGAGAACTAGCTAAGTCTCAGTCAAGAAAAAGAAGGATTTGGAGAGTGATCTTGGTGATGAATTGGTGCAACTCGTTCAATGTTTTCTTGTCATGTTGGTTAGTTGATTCATCTACTGCGTTTTAGTTGAGATCTGCTTGGTTAGATGTGTGATTGTATCTGTAGTTTCTAGATTCGCATGCCACTGTAATTCTTGTCCCTTCATCAATACTAATTGCTCGAGTTCTCTCGTGGACGTGGGCTTCATTGGCCGAACCACGTAAATTTTTTGTTGTCGATTCTTGGAACTTTTCCTTCGTTTTAATATATTATAATTCCTCAAACACTAGGAGTGGGAAGTTATAAAAATTCATTCATATATTTTGAAAGTTCACTGCGAAGAGAACTAGCTAAGTCTCAGTCAAGGAAAAGAAGGATTTGGAGAGTGATCTTGGTGATGAATTGGTGCAACTCGTTCAATGTTTTCTTCTCACGTTGGTTAGTTGATTCATCTACTTCGTTTAAGTTGAGATCAGCTTTGTTATGTTAGAGTTTGTATACTAGAAATCACCTTTCGAGTGATTGAATACTGTAAAACTCTATAAGCTATTTTCCAATAAATAAAACAGACTATTTTTGTCATAATGTTGTTATGTTTTACATTTAATGGTTGTTTATTGCATATTTAAATGTATAAGAACGTAACAAAGTCTAAGTCTTTGTTCTAGTAGACCGGTTGTGGGCGTCGTCCTATTTAAGGTAACACGGTCATTTCTGAGCAAAGAAATAGTAGAATTTCACAACCTAGATAGGCCTAGACTACCTATCGTGAAAGGTTGCAATGTCAGTCCGATTATTTCTAAGCCTTATTGAAATAAGATGACGTTGGTGTGGTATAGCACTGAATGGATCTAACAGCAAGACATGTCTTTATGCTATCTACTGAAACACGAGGTCTTGATAATTAATTTCTTAATCAATGTACGTTAGCATTGAGCATACGATATTGAGTATCTACTACTTTGACTTACCAAAGGTGCGGGTTTTTCGTCACCCAACGATCCAGGTATATTGGGTAGTGGTGATCGTTATCTAGCGGTGCTAGGATTGCTATTACGTTGATTCGTGCGCGAGTAGAGCCTCATTTGATAACATCCACGAGAGGAGCTCGAAACAAGGTTTTATTATTCGGAACCTAGCTAGTTGGAGTTTAATTACTCTATGAATAATAAATAAGAGTTTCTTGTTGAGTCCACTCTTGGAGATTAAAATATGTTAATTAATTAAGTCCATAGCATGCATTAATTAATTAATGGATGTTTCCATCTTAAGCATGGGAAATAAATTACTTACTTAAAAAGGAAACCTGGAATACTAGTAATTTCAGATTTGGAGAGGCAGTGCAATATTACTTCTGTAGTGGCTGCTTGTAATATTCCAATATAAACTTATATTAAATTGTGGGTTCAATTTAACTAGTAAAAAGCTAATTGGGTGAGGCCTGATCCAAATTCTTCCTTAGATCCCTGACTGGGCCCAATATGTGACTTAATATAAATAGGAGAATAAAGGAGACAAAACTAGACAACAGCGACAATTATTCTCATTAAAATTTTCGTCCCCTCCCTTTTGAGAGAGAGAGTTCCAAAATTAATCCTTCCGTGAGTAGAGTTCTGTCTTCGTTATTCGAGTCCTAGTATTCTGGTGAGATTTGCCCACATATATATCAGTATACAGTCCGGGACACCAGTCAGAAGATCCGAGGTTGAGTTCTGAAGATCTTCACGTGGAGAAGACGCAAGCCATCTTCGATTCTTTGGAGAATCAACAAGGTAAATTGGTTGACTCCGTAGTATGCATGTTTTAGGATTTATTTGTTCTAAAGCATGATTTAAATTCAAGTTACGAGCATGATAGGTGTGATAATTGCGTGAATAGCATTTGTCTAAGTAATCTGCTAATTAGATCAAATTCATGTGATCGGATTTCACGCACGCTTCCGCTGCCAACCCCTTCAATTAGTATCAGAGCCAGTCTTTGGCTCTGATTATTTGGATTTAAATTTCGTGAAATTCATGTATGCATGTATTATTTGATTGCGAAGCATGTTCTTAGTGTTTTGTTTAATTTATTATGCATGATGAACTCAAAAACTATCGAATCAAAGAACTTGAATTACTCGATCGTACGAGACGTGCGACCCGTCGGCGCTCCCGCCGAGATCGATTGCACCACGTGCGATCGTGAAATAGCGCAGTTGAGCGTGGGCTCGAGCGTGACGCCGACCGAGACCGCAACCCCGAGCCAGCCATCGCACCAAGGCCGACGTGAAGGCTGGCACGGAGTGGTGGTTCGTCCGAAAACACTAGGCGCCGAGAGCTGGAACCCTAGGCGGAATGAAGGGTGGTCGGAGCTGGCCGAGAGCGAGCGCGCCACCGTGCTCGCCGCTGGCCGAGAGCTCGCGCCACCCCGACGGCTCGGATGGCTGAGACGAGCGTCGAGACGCTGGCCAAGAGGCGCGCTCCGCCGCGTGCGCGCCTGGCTGAGAAGCGTCGATACCCGACAGATCAACGCGCCGAGACGGGCGGAGCGCACCTGGCCGAGAGGAGCGGCACCGACGTGCGGGCTCCTGGCCGAGAGGATGCGACACCCGATGGGCCAGGCGGCCGAGACACTGGCGCGCTACCTGCGTGCCACGGCCGAGACGCTTCGTGCGTCGTGATCCGAAGACAAATTCGTTGGATTTTCGTCGTTCATCGTTCGTGCGAACCTCGTGCGATGAGATAACGATGAAGGATTATTTTAATGATTATTTAATTATTTTATTAAAATATATCATTAAAATATTATTATTTAATGCAAATAAAATCTTTTTGGAAGATTTACCTAGATTTTAGGAATATTTTTATTATTTTCTATATCTATGGAAATAAATAATATTATTTTGATTCCTAGATGATTTGGATGAGAATAATTTAATAGTTTCCTAATATTTATATATCTAAGATCCTAATAAGGATAGATATGTATAAATACATTAAATAATAAAATATCTCTTCTTAATCTTGAACAAGGAAATAATTTGAATTTATTTTGCATGTCTTATTAAGGATTAAATAATTTATTTATTTTAGATATACCTTATAGTAGACATGAATAAGAATTAAATTCTAGAATAATAGTTTCCTTAACAACATAAAACTAAAGATTTAATTTCCAGCAAATTAAATACCAACGAAATTTAATTAAGCTTTTGTCTGCCCAAAGGCTAAGGATAATTAAAGAAAAACCATAAGCCAAATATCTAAGCTATAATTACGAACTCAACATTTGTATATGGTCTCTATCAATTGGTCTGCAATTTATGAAGTCTTTTTCTAATATTATCGCCACCTGCCCTGTGGGGACAATAATCCTAAGAAAATAGCAAGTTCATGAGGGTGGACTTCTTAAAAATAAATAGTATGACCTAGAGTGTGGTTTCCAATATTATCGCCACCTGCTCTGTGGGGACAATAATCCTAAGAAACTACGAGATTCATAAGTTCACACAGAATTTATGAGATAGTTTGATCTTGTTAGCAGCACATAAGCATTGTTATTGGAGTGTGTTGTAGAAATGAGACTCTATAATGCTAAAGAGGTGGTCTTGCTTAGGCAACATTAGGCTGCCATGCCACTCTGTGGTCTCTGGACTATTCGTCGGTGTTGTGACTAGTAAAAATGTAAGATTTTAATGCGTATTAACTTCCTCTGGAGGGTACAAAATTTTAATTTTACAGTTGTAAGATTTTGAAAAGTTTTATGGTTAATCTAATCAAACATCTTACATAAGATTATGACAAATAGTAAATACTCTGTTTTGCAGTGCAAATGAAATCATCAAGATGTCATTCAATCCTCTATCTGCAATTCTAAAAGAAATTAAACTCGAGGGCCAAAATAATATAGAATGGAAACAAAATTTGGACATCGTTCTTACAGCTGAAGAGTACATGTAATATCCCAAATTTTGTGACATTTATTTAAGATATGTCGATTGGAAATTTCATTTATGAAATTTAAATTGTTGCTACGTGATTGAGTTTGATTATGTGGAATAAATCGTCATGGGGAAATTGGAATGAAGTGCTAGTTATATTTAATGTGAGAAATCAATTTAAATAAAGATCATGCATCTTGTTCTAGCCAAATAAAGTGGCTATTGTCGGCCCCTCCAATTATTGGAAATTTTCTTGGATTTAATTAATTATTTTGGGATATTCATCCAAATTAAATCCAAATCAAATTATCCCTAAATTGTGCTACATGAAACTCGAACTCTAAGCCAAATTGGTACCTTATTGATTCCTTCAATTATTTTAAATCCAATTAAATCTTGTCACATTTTATTCCCTCACCCCAATTAAATTAAGAGTTGCATTATTTCCTTGTGGCTAATTAAGCCAATTTTCGGCCCCCCTATTTGTAGAGGAGAATATATTTGTTTCCTATTTTTTGGAATTCCCTTTATTTAATACCAAATTAATAACTGGGGATGTGAATATTTTTCTTCTGTTGTGTCTCCATCCCACACTTTTTTTTAGCTTAATTTTCTTGGGGGAAATCTATTTTATTGCTGTCTATTTTATGGGAGTCTTTTCCTATAAAGAAATTACAAAATTTAAATCCTATTCTATTTAATTGAGGATTTAAATAATTTCCTTGTGCACACCATCAAGATTTTCGCCCCTTCCCTCATTATTTCCTACTTGGAGATTTAATTTATTTTGTTCCCTTGTTTATGGAATATTCATTGACTTATTTCCTAAATTGTGAATCTATTGCTCTCCAAGTAAATACCAAATAAATTCCTTATTGAATTTATTAACCTAATTTTTGAAATTTTGCCTTCTTTTTAATTGTGGGATTATATTTATTGGCCTCTATTTTATTCCTCCACAATTAATTAATTAATTAATTTATGGGATTAAACCTAGGACTATATAATCACCTAAACTAAACCCTAGCCCCCATTCTCCCTCATAATTTTCGTGCCTCACCTCTCCTCCCTCTCTTCATCTTCTCCAAAATTTCTTCCATCATTGTTCTTGCATCCATTGAAGTTTGATTTTCAAGAGTTCCCGACGAATCGCATCAATCTTTGCTTCTACCGTTTGGTTTTCGATTCAAGAAGGTATAACTAAATATTTTCCTCATCTTCTCCATTGAAACCTTGTTCTTGATTCCTTCATGCATATAGTGAGTGTAGGAATCATAGATCGCAAAACTAATCGGTGGGAATTTGTGTTTGTATGAGAAATATGCGATTGTGAATGAATATGTGTAAAGTTTGAATGATTCATTGGTGAATGATGTGTGGTTATATGAGAACATGATTGTGAGAACCTTTTGAAGAATGTTTGTGTGTGGGAAGCATGAAAAATTGTGTTTGGTTGAATGAAGAAACCCTAATTTCAAAATTTTGAGACCTGAAAACTGTGGTGTTCGGACAGTGGATTCCGACGTGTGTTTGACTGACCAAAGTATCTTATTTTAGTTTGAATTTTTAACTGAGTAAACTTCAAGGTTTTTTCTGTGTGGTGTGTAAATTTCAGCCCCCTTTGACGAAAGATGAATTTTTAATAAATTTTGAAGTCGATTCTCGCCCAGAGAGTTTCGTTTTCTACTTGACCGACCAAATGGCCTCATTTTGATGTGAATTTTGAACTGGATGAAATTCGAAGTGTCTTCTATGTTTTGTGAAAATTTCAGCCTCATTGGGAATCGGATGAATTTTTGGTGAATTTTTCAAATGAACTGCGCAGTGCTGCCAGAATTTTTATGTTCCGACCAGAGAGTTGCATTAATGTTTTGACTGACCAATCGACATGATTTGAGTGAGAAATTTTAACTGGATGAACTTGAATGTGTCTACTGTGTTGTTACCAAGTTGTAGCTACATATGAGGTCGGATGGATATTTGGTGATTTTTACAAACAAACTGCGCAGTTCTGCCAGATTTGTTGTTATGTGGAAATATCACTTGTTGCCAAGTTTTAATGAATTATATGATGCATGTATGATTTGGGAAGGTATCCTGTGACGTGATTATGTGTGACACGTTGAGAAATATTATGGCATGTTGTTCCTTAGGTTGATGAATGTTGGGATGGGTAAATTAAGGGAATGATAAAAGGAACGATAGGACATGCTTGGTAATGTGAATTTATGGAAGGCTGATTTGTGTTGTGATGATTGACAATGGTTATTGTGTGTACGTGAGCACAAGGAACGAGGGTTGCCTTAAGTGGATATTGAATTGATTAAACCAAAGAGGTGGGCTTTCCTTACAAATCTTTTTATTTTCCGAAAATATGATGTGGTGTTATAAGGGTGGTTTAACTTGTTATGTCATGCCATGGATTGTTTTGATTGAGATTGTGTGCCTGATGCCTAGTTCGTCTGAGTTTACTCTGTTAGGCTATATGGCTGTGTTGTGAAACGAATTCGGGTCTGAGTAGGGCCGCAAACCCTATCAGGCTGTGTACACTGGTGAGATCGGGAGCCGTCCTTGCTAGTCTGCCGGTCTCGTGGGTGAATAGTGTGGCCACACTTCGTCGCACTGTGGATTGATGATTGTGATTGATGGATTGTTGAGAAAATGGGGAGATTATTTGACTGGCCAGTCTATGAAACGTTTTTGTGTTCTAGATGATATTTCTTTACTACGTATAAAACTCGAGATCACTGGTATGGATGACATAACTGTATAAATGTTTTCGGCATGAGCCCATTGAGTACAACAAGTACTCAGCCCTGCATATATTTTTCCCTATGTGCAGGTTGAGCGGGATGTTGCGGTGGATGTTGAGTTGGCCTAGGAACTTTGGATGCGTTGTGTCTTCATACATAGACGTCATCCTTGACTCTCTTTAAACCTTATTTCCGCTGCTATATTTTTGAACTATGCCTCAAGACTTTATTCTGTTTCGTACTGTGTTTGAGCATGTTTGATTGTGTTAGGCGTTAATCTGATGTTTACCCTGTTACTCTGAAATGGTTTTTCGTGAACTAAACCAAATGTTTTCTTTTGGAAGTTAATTGGATTTTAATATTTATTTTCTCCGCTGCTTCTTTTGAAAAATCATTTGCCATAAGTCGTTGCTAATTAATAATAAATTTATAACATTAAGTTTCTTTAAACTAAAAATTTGTAGTCTAAACTTTTAATGAACTAAAATATTATTCCTTTAAGCTAATTAAGTTTTCATATAAAATGTTATCCTTAAATGTTGTCTTTAATGTTATCCCGTGGTCACGATCGCCTCGTTTGTAGTACCCCTAGTTTGGGCGGTCGTGGCAGAGTGGTATCAGAGCTTTGTTCTTTCGCTCTGGTCCGAGAGTCTCCTTTCACTTTAAGTCTAGATTAGTGAACCCTTATTGAATAGAAGTGTCACGAAGGCTCAACATCCAAGCATCACGCTAAACCAAGGAAAGTGGGGTATGTTTTAAGTTGTTGATGAAATATGAGAACGATATATAAGATTGATGAGATGATGAGGATGGTTTGGGAAAAAGAATGCATGAGCATGTAATTACGTGATGATGTGATGTGATTCTAAATTCGTGAATAAATGATGTGAAAAGGATGTAAATGTGAGCATGATTTGCGTGATGATCTAAACACGTGTTATATGTGTGAAAACGATATCGTGATAGTGTGATTATGTGGAATATGAGCATGATTGGCAATATGATATAAGCACGTATTGTATGTGTGAATATGATATTGTTATGATATGATTATGTGGGACATGAGTAAGATTGGTTAATGACCTAAGTATGTGTTATATGTGTGAAAGTGATGACGTAAGCATGTGAACATAGGAAGATGGAGTGTTTTATACGAAAGATGAAGATTGATGGGTTGTTTTCAGAATGTTGTAACTTTTTTTTAAAATATTTATGTTTCAAACATATAGGTGAAGTGCATGGTGTCTGATTATGTGAAAAAAAAACTTTGAGGTTGATGTTTTACAATGGTAAGGACTAGTTGTTCATTGTGGAATTTGATTGACAAAACTATAACATGTTATGGGAAATTGTTGAAAATTTCGGAAAATCTTTGAACCTTGAACGAAAGCATGTTAGTTCGCTTCTTTTGGGAAAATTTAGATCTGGAAGTGAATGAGGAATATGACGTAGTTATGCATGGCGATATACGTTTATGCATGTTGAATCTTTTGGTATGTGAATCATGTTTTAAGTGATGAATTATGAACGTAAAGGTGTGAGGTAATTTATGAAAGTGTTGGTAGAAGAAAGTATGATACTATGAACTCTGTTGCAAACCTAGAATGCCCAAGATGTCTGTTTGATCGAACGATATCGAACTTAGTTGTTACAACTACAATATCACTTTTCTGAGGGATAAGATAAATGGAAATATGTAGTGCGAATTCAAACTCCATTAGATGATTACAAATTCACTATCGTTTTTCCTGAACGATAAGAATAAAGAGAATACGAAGAGACATTACGTACAAAAAGAACTTCAAGAGGTGATGCTAAATGATTTAATCCTACAACGGGAAGAGCCAGATTGTCCTAAACGGGGCAAGGCTACAGGTATGCACTTGGGTTATTGACACTGGAGCTACTGATCATATTTGTTTTGATCCTGACTTAATGCAGGTGACAAGACGGTTACGTGATCGAGAGATCGAAGTCCAGCTGGGCGACGCTACAAAAGTGGGGGCCGTTACAGTGGGAGACATTTATTTACATTTTAGTAGTGATAGTTTTTTTATTTTGAAGAACGTTTTGTTGATACCTTCTATTACAAGAAATTTAATTTCAGTTTCTAAATTGGTTTTTAATGGATATTCGATTTCTTTTAATGACAATTGTGTTATTAAGAAAGATGGTTCTTATATCTGTCGTGGTATCATGGAAAACGATCTGTACACAATCACATCTACACAGTTTAACAATCGCAAATTAGAACTCAATACAACATCGAAAATTTCAAAGAAACGAAAGGAACCTTCAAGTTCAATGAACGAAAGGTACTTATGGCACCTTAGACTTGGTCATGCCAATGAAAGGAGGATCCATTCTCTTGTTCAATAAGATCTTATTAAAGATCTAGAGGAGGAACCTTTTCATAAGTGTGAGTCATGCTTAGAAGGCAAGATGACCAATAGGCCTTTTTAGGCTAAGGGCAATAGGGCCAAGGAAGTACTTGAGCTCGTTCATTCTGATGTATGTGGACCAATGTCTACTGAGGCAAGAGGTGGTTTTCGATACTTTATCACATTTATTGATGACTTCTCAAAAATTGGATACGTCTATTTGATGCGCCACAAGTCAGAGTCTTTTGACAAGTTCAAGGACTTTAAGACTCTTGTGGAGAAGTATCATGGTAAGAGTATCAAAAGCCTACGATCCGATAGTGGAGACGAGTACCTCAGTGCTGAGTTTTTGGACTACTTGTCGGAGTCGGGAATTGAATCCCAACTGACTGCGCCGGGCACGCCCCAGCAGAACGGCATGGCTTAAAGAAGGAATAGGACCTTGTTGAACATGGTCCGGTCGATGATGAGTTATGCACAGTTACCTACTTCGTTTTGGGGACATGCCTTGCTTTCTGCAAGTCACATTTTAGACAATTTACCGTCAAAATCCGTACCTACTACTCCTTATGAGTTGTGGACTGGGCGTAAGCCCAATCTAGCACATCTCAAGATTTGGGGTTGTCCGGCTCATGTATTGGAAAAGGATCCAACTAAGCTAGGATCAAGGACGGAGGTATGTTTGTTTATAGGGTACCCTAGAGGAACGAAAGCATATGAATTCTTTAGTCTCCGAGACAAGAAAGTCATTGTGAGTACTCACGCGACATTCTTAGAGGAAGACTATGTAATGAATCATAAACCCAGCAGTGAAGTGGCTCTTGATGAGCTAATATCTGTCACAAGTTCCATTAACCAAGAACAAGTACAAAGTGTACAAACAATTCCAGAAACTTCAACTTCTACTCCAAGTATTGTAGTGTCGCGCCGCAGTGGGAGGGTATCTTACGAGCCCGATAGATACGTTGGTTTGGGGGAATCTATCGATCACTCCCCAGACGGAAATGTATTGGATCCGTGGAACTTTGCGGAGGCGCTGGCAGATTTCGATCATTGCGAATGGGTGAAAGCAATGGATTCGGAACTACAATCTATGATAGACAAAGACGTCTACGATTTATCCATCCTACCCGAAGGCTGTACTGCCATTGGGAGCAAGTGGATATATAAAAGTAAACGTGGACCCGATGGACGAGTTAAAGTCTTCAAGGCAAGACTAGTGGCCAAGGGGTATACCCAAAAGGAAGGTGTCGATTATGACGAGACTTTCTCCCAGTGGCCATGCTCAAATCGATCCGGATACTGTTGTCTATAGCAGCTTATATGGATTGGGATGTATGGCAGATGGACGTTAAGACTGCGTTTCTAAACGGCGGTCTTGAGGAGACCATCTACATGGAACAACCCGAGGGATATGCCATAAAGGGCAAAGAACACATGGTTTGGAAGCTTAAGAAGGCCATTTATGACCTTAAGCAAGCATCTAGATCGTGGAACCAGTGTTTCGATCAAACTGTTCGCATGTTTGGATTCAAAAAATGCCCAAATGAAAGTTGCGTGTGTAAGAAAGTTGAAAAGGGAAATGTTGTGTTCTTAGTTCTATATGTAGATGACATTCTTCTAATTGGAAACAATAAAAAGATGTTGTCATCAGTACGAACATGGTTGTCAAACCAGTTTGAGATGAAGGATATGGGAGACGCGGGACACATCCTCGGTATCAAGGTTCTTCGGAATCGAGATAAGAAGATGTTGTGCTTATCTCAAGAATCTTACATCGACACAGTACTTAGCCGTTTTAGCATGCAGGACGCCAAGAAAGGTTTCTTACCTTTCAGACATGGCATCAATCTATCTCAAGAGATGTGCCCCAAAACGTCTTCTGAGATACAAGTTATGAGAAGGATTCCATATGCTTCGGCAGTTGGAAGTCTCATGTATGCTATGCTTTGTACGAGACCTGATATTTGCTTTGCTGTTGGCATGGTAGCAAGATATCAGTCGAATCCAGGCCAAGGACATTGGACTGCCGTAAAGAACATACTCAAGTACCTTAAATGGACTAAGGACTATGTTCTAGTTTACAATGCAACCGAGCTCTGTCCTTTAGGATACACTGACTCAGACTTTCAGGCTGATTAGGACTCGAGAAAATCTACTTTGGGATATGTGTTCACCTTAGGAGGTGGAGCCGTAATTTTGAAGAGTGTGAAGCAGAAATGCATCGCGGACTCGACCATGGAAGCCGAGTATGTAGCCGCTTCGGAGGCTGCAAAAGAGGCAGTATGGCTCAAAAACTTCCTTATGGACTTAGGTGTGGTTTCGAATTTTCCCAAGAGCATCACTGTTTATTGTGACAACTCTGGCGCTGTGTCAAACTCGAAAGAACCAAGAACTCACAAAGCGAGCAAACACATAGAGCGGAAGTATCATATCATTAGAGATATAGTGCAGAGAGGAGACATACAAGTGGTCAAGATTGCGTCAGAGAACAACCTGGCAGATCCTTTTACAAAGGCATTGGCAGTGAAACCGTTTGAATACCACGTTAAAGGGATGGGGGTTCTACTCATTCAAGACCTCAACTCGCTTTCAGTATAAGTGGGAGAAATACATGACGTGTGCACTAAATACTACTTTTTGTATACTCGAAAACTGTTTTGAGTATAAGTGGGAGATTGTTAGAGTTTGTATACTAAAAATCACCTTTCGAGAGATTGAATACTGTAAAACTCTATAAGCTATTTTCTAATAAATAAAATAAATTATTTTTGTCATAATGTTGTTATGTTTTACATTTAATGGTTGTTTATTGCATATTTAAATGTATAAGAACGTAACAAAGTCTAAGTCTTTGTTCTAGTAGACCGGTTGTGGGCGTCGTCCAATTTAAGGTAACACAGTCAGTTCTGAACAAAGAAAAAGCAGAATTTCACAAACCCAGATAGGCCTAGACTACCTATCGTGAAAGGTTACAATGTCAGTCGGATTATTTCTAAGCCTTATTGAAATAAGATGACGTTGGTGTGGTATAGCACTGAATGGATCTAACAGCAAGACATGTCTTTATGCTATCTACTGAAAGACGAGGTCTTGATAATTAATTTCTTAATCAATGTACGTTAGCATTGAGCATACGATATTGAGTATCTATTACTTTGACTTACCAAAGGTGCGGGTTTTTCATCACCCAACGATTCAGGTATATTTGGTAGTGGTGATGAATTGGTTAGTTGATTCATCTACTGTGTTTTAGTTGAGATCAGCTTGGTTAGATGTTGGATTGTATGTGTAGTTTCTAGATTCTCATGCCACTGTAATTCTTGTCTCTTCATCATTACAAATTGCTCGAGATCTCCCGTGGACATAGGCTTCATTCGCCGAACCACGTAAATTGTTTGTTGTCGATTCTTGGAAGTTCACTGCAAAGAGAACTAGCTATGTCTCTGTCAAGGAAAAGAAGGATTTGGAGAGCGATCTTGCTGATGAATTGGTGCAACTCGTTCAATGTTATCTTCTCAAGTTAGTTAGTTGATACATCTACTACGTTTTAGTTGAGATCAGCTTGGTTAGATGTGGGATTGTATGTGTAGTTTCTAGATTCGCATGCCACTGTAATTCTTATCACTTCATCAATACTAATTGCTCGAGTTCTCTCGTGGACGTAGGCTTCATTGGCCGAACCACGTAAATTGTTTGTTGTCGATTCTTGGAACTTTTTCTCCGTTTTACTATAATATAATTCCTCAAACACTAGGTGTGGAAAGTTATAAAAATTCATTCATATATTTTGAAAGTTCACTGCGAAGAGAACTAGCTAAGTCTCAGTCATGGAATAGAAGGATTTGGAGAGTGATCTTGGTGATGAATTGGTGCAACTCGTTCAATGTATTCTTCTCACGTTGGTAAGTTGATTCATCTACTGCGTTTTAGTTGAGATCTACTTGGTTAGATGTGGGATTGTATGTGTAGTTTCTAGATTCGGATGCCACTGTAATTCTTATCACTTCATCAATACTAATTGCTCGAGTTCTCTCGTGGACGTAGGCTTCATTGGCCGAACCACGTAAATTGTTTGTTGTCGATTCTTGGAACTTTTTCTCCGTTTTACTATAATATAATTCCTCAAACACTAGGTGTGGGAAGTTATAAAAATTCATTCATATATTTTGAAAGTTCACTGCGGAGAGAACTAGCTAAGTCTCAGTCAAGGAAAAGAAGGATTTGGAGAGTGATCTTGGTGATGAATTGGTGCAACTTGTTCAATGTTTTCTTCTCACGTTGGTTAGTTGATTCATCTACTGCGTTTTAGTTGAGATCTGCATGGTTAGATGTGGGATTGTATGTGTAGTTTCTAGATTCGCATGCCACTGTAATTCTTGCCTCTTCATCAATACTAATTGATCGAGTTCTCTCGTGGACGTAGGCTTCATTGGCCGAACCACGTAAAATTTTTGTTGTCGATTCTTAGAACTTTTCCTCCGTTTTAATATAATATAATTCCTCAAACACTAGGTGTGGGAAGTTATATAAATTCATTCATATATTTTGAAAGTTCACTGCGGAGAGAACTAGCTATGTCTCAGTCAAGGAAAAGAAGGATTTGGAGAGTGATATTGGTGATGAAATGTTGCAACTCGTTTAATGTTTTCTTCTCACGTTGGTTAGTAGATTCATCTACTGCGTTTTAGTTGAGATCTGCTTGGTTAGATGTGGGATTGTATGTGTAGTTTCTAGATTCGCATGCCACTTTAATTATTGTCTCTTCATCAATACTAACTGCTCGAGTTCTCTCGTAGACGTAGGCTTCATTGGCCGAACCACGTAAAATTTTTGTTGTCGATTCTTGGAACTTTTCCTCCGTTTTACTATAATATAATTCCTCAAACACTAGGTGTGGGAAGTTATAAAAATTCATTCACATATTTTGAAAGTTCACTGCGGAAAGAACTAGCTAAGTCTCAGTCAAGGAAAAGAAGGATTTGGAGAGTGATCTTGGTGATGAATTGGTGCAACTCGTTCAAAGTTTTCTTCTCACCTTGGTTAGTTGATTCATCTACTGCGTTTTAGTTGAGATCAGATTGGTTAGATGTTGGATTGTATGTGTAGTTTCTAGATTCGCATGCCACTGTAATTCTTGTCTCTTCATCATTACAAATTGCTCGAGTTCTCTCGTGGACGTAGGCTTCATTCGCCGAACCACGTTAATTTTTTGTTGTCGATTCTTGGAACATTTCCTCCGTTTTAATATAATATAATTCCTCAAACACTAGGTGTGGGAAGTTATAAAAATTCATTCATATATTTTGAAAGTTCACTGCGGAGAGAACTAGCTTAGTTTCAGTCAAGGAAAAGAAGGATTTGGAGAGTGATCTTGGTGATAAATTGGTGCAACTCGTTCAATGTTTTCTTCTCACATTGGTTAGTTGATTCATCTACTGCGTTTTAGTTGAGATCAGCTTGGTTAGATGTTGGATTGTATGTGTAGTTTCTAGATTCGCATGCCACTGTAATTCTTGTCTCTTCATCATTACAAATTGCTCGAGTTCTCCCGTGGATGTAGGCTTCATTCGCCGAACCACGTAAATTTTTTGATGTCGATTCTAGGAACTTTTCCTCCGTTTTAATATAATATAATTCCTCAAACACTAGGTGTGGGAAGCTATAAAAATTCATTCATATATTTTGAAAGTTCACTATGGAGAGAACTAGCTAAGTCTCAGTCAAGGAAAAGATGGATTTGGAGAGTGATCTTGGTGATAAATTGGTGCAACTCGTTCAATGTTTTCTTCTCACATTGGTTAGTTCATTCATCTACTGCGTTTTAGTTGAGATCAGCTTGGTTAGATGTTGGATTGTATGTGTAGTTTCTAGATTCGCATGCCACTGTAATTCTTGTCTCTTCATCATTACAAATTGCTCGAGTTCTCCCATGGATGTAGGCTTCATTCGCCGAACCACGTAAATTTTTTGTTGTCGATTCTTGGAACTTTTCCTCCGTTTTAATATAATATAATTCCTCAAACACTAGGTGCGGGAAGTTATAAAAATTCATTCATATATTTTGAAAGTTCACTGCGAAGAGAACTAGCTAAGTCTCAGTCAAGGAAAAGAAGGATTTGGAGAGTGATCTTGGTGATGAATTGGTGCAACTCATTCATTGTTTTCTTCTCACGTTGGTTAGTTGATTCATCTACTGCGTTTTAGTTGAGATCAGCTTGGTTCGATGTGGGATTATATGTGTAGTTCTAGATTCGCATGCCACTGTAATTCTTGTCTCTGCATCAATACAAATTGCTCGAATTCTCCCGTGGACGGCTTAATTGGCCGAACCACATAAATTTTTTGTTGTTGATTCTTGGAACTTTTCCTCCGTCCGTTTTAATATAATATAATTTCTCAAACACTAGGTGTGGGAAGTTATCAAAATTCATTCATATATTTTGAAAGTTCACTGCGGAGAGAACTAGCTAAGTCTCAGTCTGTAGCACCCCGGAAAATTTTTGACTTTTTTTATTTGATGGCTTATTTTCGTTTTATTAATGTGGATGTTGATTTGGAAATGCATTTTTGGAAATTGATTTCTATGAGGTTGTGTTAACGATGTGAAATTAATGGTTGAGAGTTATGTGGAATAATATGATATGTTTTCCAATGGGTGGGATTTAATTAAATATGATCATGCATATTTGTGCCAGATACCTTAATCAAATTCTTTTCGGCATTTCTATTTATTGGAAGTAATATCTTCTTTCTTGGATTTAATTAATTGTTTTGGGATACTTATCCAAATTAAATCCAAACCAAGTGACCTCTAGATGGTACTACATGAAATTCGAACTCCATTTTATTTTCCTTGGGAGTTTTCGAAAATCACCTATAGGAGAAAGAATTATTTTCATTTGATTTAATTGGAGCTTTATTGACTCCCTTCCTTTGAATTTAATCCAATTAAATCATGTTATAATTTATTTCTTCACCTAAAATAAATACAGAGTTGGGATATTTCCTTGGTTAGCAATTTTCGGCCCCTCCACTAAATTTTGGAGGATATTTTATTTGTTTCCTAATTTGTGGAATCCCTTTTTATTCAAATAAATTCCTATGTCTAATTAATTGGGGATGTGAATATTTTTCTTCTACTTTTCTTCCATATCACACGCCCCCTATGCAATATTTTCCTTGTGGGAATTTAATTAATTGTTGCCTATTTTATGGGAGCCTTTTCCCTATAAATAAATTACCTAATTTAAATCGTATTCTTTTAATTGGGGATTTAAATAATTTCCTTGTGCAATTACCCAAGAATTTTCGGCCCCCTCCTTTATTTCCTACTTGGAGATTTAATTTAATTGTTCCCTTGTATTCATTATTTTTATTTCCTAAGTTATGAATTTATTCTTCAAGTAAATACCAAGTAAATTCTTTGTTGTGCACTACATGGAATTTTCGAAAATTCCACTCTCCCACATGCCTTTTTAATTCTTTTAAATTGTGGGATTTTTATTCATTAGCCTATATTTTATTTCCCCCACAATTTCTTTATTTAATTTACCATGGATTAAACCTAACAAATAAATAGCAAATAATCAAACCCTAGCCCCCATTCACCTCAAAAATTTCGCCCCCTCTCTTCTCTCCCTCTCCCACACGTTTTTCATCTTCCACTCTCCCATCTCCAAAAATCCTCCATCCAACTCTTGTTCTTACAATCCTTTGAAGTTATTTTCAAGAGTCTCCGACGAATCGCTTCGTTCATCGTTTCGACCGATTCGTTTTGTGTCAAAGAAGTTATATTGCTCACTTTCTATCACCCTACCCGTTTTGACCATGTTCTTGAGTCCTACATGCATGTAGAGGGTGTAGGTTTGATAGATCGCAAATTTTAACGGGAGGGAAAGTGTGTTTCGTAAGAACTTGTTTGATTTTTTGCGGTTGATTGAAATCATGTGTGTTGGATTGAAATATTTGGAGAATAATATGAGTTATGTGCAAATATGTGTATGAGGAACGTGTAAGCATGATTATGTGTTTTCGAGCATGGAAAAAAAATGGTGTCTGTGTTGTGGATGTTTTAAAAACCCTATTTTCGAACTTGAACCAGATCTGTGATGCATGACCAGTGACTTATGATCTGTATTTGACTCATCAAACGAACGAATTTTGATATGAAATTTTACTGAGTAAACTTCAAGGTGTTTTCCGTGTCTCGTGTGAATTTCATCCCTTTTTATCAAAAAATGAATTTTTAATAATTTTTTGAAGTTTACTGCACAAATCTGCCAGAAACCTATGTTCTCACCAAGAATGTTTCGTTTTCTTTTTGACTGAGCAAATGACCTACGATTGATGTGATTCTTGAACTATATGAACATTTGAAGTGTCTTCTAAGTCGTGTAAAATTTTCATCCTTTTTAGGAATCGGATGAATATTTGGTGAATTTTTCAAATGAACTGCGCAGTGCTGCCAGAAATTTTATGTTCCGACCAGAGAGTTTAATTATTGTTTTGACTGACTAAAAGACGTTATTTCAGTGTGAAAATTTGTCTGGATGAACTTGAATGTGTATTCTGTTTTGTGACCAAAATTTAGCTTCATATGAGGTCGGGTGAATTTTTAGTGATTTTTATAAAACGGTCGCACAGTTCTGCCAGTTTTCTGTTTTGATAAAAGGATGTTTATTTTCAAGTTTAAAAGTATTATATGATGCATGTATATCCAAGGAACATGTTTAATGATGTGATCGCGTGAGATACGTCGAAATATACTATGGTGTGTTTTTCCATCTTTGTGACGAACGTTGAGTTGGGTAATTTTGAGAGAACGGTGAAAGAAACGATAGGACATGCATGGTAATATGTTTTTGTGGAAGGCTGACTTGTGTTGTCGTTGACAAGGGTGATTGGGTATTCGTGAACTCGAGGAACGAGAGTTGCCATAAGTTGGATTGTGAATTGTTAAGCAGACGAGGTGGGCTTTCTTTTCAAACCTCTTTATTTTTCCGAAAATATGATGTGGTGTTATAAGGGTGGTTTAAAGTGTTATGTCATGCCGTGATTGTTTTGATGCTGAGATTTTGCTTGATGCCTAGTTCGTTTGAGCTTGCTCCGTTAGGCTATAGGGCTATGTTGAGATTGTGCTTGATGCCTAGTTTGTGAGTTCGCTCCATTAGGCTATAGGGCTATGATAAACGAATTCGGGTCTGAGTAGGGCCGCAAACCCTATCAGGCTGTGTACACAGAGGGGATCGTGAGCCGTCCTTGCTAGTCGGCCGGTCTCGTGGGCGAATAGTGTGGCCACACTTTCGTCGCACTATGGTAAGAGGATGTGATTGATTGATTGATGAGAAAGTGGGGAGATTGTTTTGACCGGCAGGTCTGTGAAAAGTGTTTTTGTGATACTCGTGATATTTCTTAAATAAACGTAAAAACTCGAGTTCACCGGTATGGATGACATAACTGTTATAAAATGTTTTCGGCATGAGCCCATTAAGTACAACAAGTACTCAGCCCTGCATATCCTTTTTCTTTATGTGCAGGTTGAGGGGTGATGTTGCGGCGGATGTTGAGTGAGCTTTAGGAATTCCCGGATGCGTCGTGTCTTCAAACATGGGCGTCATCCTATGACTCTCCTCTGATACTTGTTTTTCCGCTGCCGTGTTTCGAATCGTTCTTATTAAAATCTTTCGTTTTGCCCCACACTACTTTTTAAACATTATTTACCTTGAGATATTAACCCGCTCCTTAATTGTTTAATCGATTAAAACTCTTCTTTTGAAGCTTTGTTTAAGATGTTGTCTTTCATTGCTTTCCCCTTTTTCTTCCCTGCTCCTTCGTCCCTTCCCTAGTCACGATTTCCCCGTCTTTACTATCCTTAGTGAGGGCGGTCGTGACACAGTCAAGGAAAAGAATGATTTGGAGAGTGATCTTGGTGATGAATTGGTGCAACTCGTTCAATGTGTTCTTCTCACATTGGTTAGTTGATTCATCTACTGCATTTTAGTTGAGATCAGCTTGGTTAGATGTTGGATTGTATGTGTAGTTTCTAGATTTGCTTGCCACTGTAATTCTTGTCTCTTCATCAATACAAATTGCTAGAGTTCTCCCGTGGACGTAGGCTTCGTTGGCCGAACCACATAAATTTTTTATTGTCGATTCTTGGAACTTTTCCTCTGTTTTAATATAATATAATTCCTCAAACACTAGGTGTGGGAAGTTATAAAAATTCATTCATATATTTTGAAAGTTCACAGCGACGAGAACTAGCTAAGTCTCAGTCAAGGAAAAGAAGGATTTGGAGAGTGATCTTGGTGATAAATTGGTGCAACTCGTTCATTGTTTTCTTCTCACGTTGGTTAGTTGATTCATCTACTGCATTTTAGTTGAGATCAGCTTGGTTAGATGTTGGATTGTATGTGTAGTTTCTAGATTTGCTTGCCGCTGTAATTCTTGTCTCTTCATCAATACAAATTGCTAGAGTTCTCCCGTGGACGTAGGCTTCGTTGGCCGAACCACGTAAATTTTTATTGTCGATTCTTGGAACTTTTCCTCTGTTTTAATATAATATAATTCCTCAAACACTAAGTGTAGGAAGTTATAAAAATTCATTCATATATTTTGAAAGTTCACAGCGACGAGAACTAGCTAAGTCTCAGTCAAGGAAAAGAAGGATTTGGAGAGTGATCTTGGTGATAAATTGGTGCAACTCGTTCATTGTTTTCTTCTCACATTGGTTAGTTGATTCATCTACTGCGTTTTAGTTGAGATCAACTTGGTTAGATGTTGGATTGTATGTGTAGTTTCTAGATTAGCTTGCCACTGTAATTCTTGTCTCTTCATCAATACAAATTGCTAGAGTTCTCCCGTGGACGTAGGCTTCGTTGGCCGAACCACGTAAAATTTTTATTGTCGATTCTTGGAACTTTTCCTCTGTTTTAATATAATATAATTCCTCAAACACTAGGTGTGGGAAGTTATAAAAACTCATTCATATATTTTGAAAGTTCACTGCAAAGAGAACTAGCTAAGTCTCGATCAAGGAAAAGAGGATTTGGAGAGCGATCTTGGTGATGAATAAGTGCAACTCGTTAAATATTTTCTTCTTACCTTAGTTAGTTGATTCATCTGCTGCGGTTTAGTTAAGATCAACTTGTTTAGATGTGGGATTGTATGTATAGTTTCAAGATTCGCATGCCACTGTAATTCTTGTCGCTTCATCAATACAAATTGCTCGAGTTCTCCCGTGGACGTAGGCTACATTCGCCGAACCACGTAAATTGTTTGTTGTCGATTCTTGGAACTTTTCCACCGTTTTAATATAATATAATTCCTCAAACACTAGGTGTGGGAAGTTATAAAAATTCATTCATATATTTCGAAAGTTCACTGCGGAGAGAACTAGCTAAGTCTAAGTCAAGGAAAAGAAGGATTTGGAGAGTGATCTTGGTGATGAATTGGTGCAACTCGTTCAATGTTTTCTTCTCACATTGGTTAGTTGATTCATCTACTGCGTTTTAGTTGAGATCAGCTTGGTTAGATGTTGGATTGTATGTGTAGTTTCTAGATTCGCATGCCACTGTAATTCTTGTCTCTTCATCATTACAAATTGCTCGAGTTCTCCCGTGGACGTAGGCTTCATTCGCCGAACCACGTAAATTTTTTGTTGTCGATTCTTGGAACTTTTCCTCCATTTTAATATAATATAATTCCTCAAACACTAGGTGTGGGAAGTTATAAAAATTCATTCATATACTTTGAAAGTTCACTGCGAAGAGAACTAGCTAAGTCTCAGTCAAGGAAAAGAAGGATTTGGAGAGTGATCTTGGTGATTAAATGTTGCAACTCGTTCAATGTTTTCTTCTCACGTTGGTTAGTTGATTCATCTACTGCGTTTTAGTTGAGATTTGCTTGGTTAGATGTGGGATTGTATCTGTAGTTTCTAGATTCGCATGACAATGTAATTCTTGTCTCTTAATCAATACTAATTGCTCGAGTTCTCTCGTGGACGTAGGCTTCATTGGCCGAACCACGTAAAAAAAAAATTGTCGATTCTTGGAACTTTTCCTCCGTTTAAATATAATATAATTCCTCAAGCACTAGGTGTGGGAAGTTATAAAAATTCATTCATATATTTTGAAAGTTCATTGCAAAGAGAACTAGCTAAGTCTTAGTCAAGGAAAAGAAGGATTTGGAGAGCGATCTTGGTGACGAATTGGTGCAACTCGTTCAATGTTTTCTTCTCATGTTGGTTAGTTGATTCATCCACTGCATTTTAGTTGAGATCTGCTTGGTTAGATGTGGGATTGTATGTGTAGTTTCTAGATTCGCATGCCACTGTAATTCTTGTCTCTTCATCAATACTAATTGCTCGAGTTCTCTCGTGGACGTAGGCTTCATTGGCCGAACCACATAAAATTTTTGCTGTCGATTCTTGGAACTTTTCCTCCGTTTTAATATAATATAATTCCTCAAACACTAAGTGTAGGAAGTTATAAAAATTCATTCATATATTTTGAAAGTTCACTGCGGAGAGAACTAGCTAAGTCTCAGACAAGGAAAAGAAGGATTTGGAGAGTGATCTTGGTGATGAATTGGTGCAACTCGTTCAATGTTTTCTTCTCACATTGGTTAGTTGATTCATCTACTGCGTTTTAGTTGAGATCAGCTTGGTTAGATGTTGGATTGTATGTGTAGTTTCTAGATTCGCATGCCACTGTAATTCTTGTCTCTTCATCATTACAGATTGCTCGAGTTCTCCCGTGGACGTAGGTTTCATTCGCCGAACCACGTAAATTGTTTGTTGACGATTGTTGGAACTTTTTCTCCGTTTTATTATAATATAATTCCTCAAACAATGGGTGTGAGAAGTTATAAAAATTCATTCATATATTTTGAAAGTTCACTGCGAAGAGAACTAGCTAAGTCTCAGTCAAGGAAAAGAAGGATTTGGAGAGTGATCTTGGTGATGAATTGGTGCAACTCGTTCAATGTTTTCTTCTCACGTTGGTTAGTTGATTCATCTACAGCGTTTTAGTTAAGATCTGCTTGGTTAGATGTTGGATTGTATGTGTAGTTTCTAGATTCGCATGCCACTGTAATTCTTGTTTCTTCATCAATACTAATTGCTCGAGTTCTCTCGTGGACGTAGGCTTCATTGGCCGAACCACGTAAAATTTTTGTTGTCGATTCTTGGAACTTTTCCTCCGTTTTAATATAATATAATCCCTCAAACACTAGGTGTGGGAAGTTATAAAAATTCATTCATAAATTTCGAAAGTTCACTGCGGAGAGAACTAGCTAAGTCTCAGTCAAGAAAAAGAAGGATTTGGAGAGTGATCTTGGTGATGAATTGGTGCAACTCGTTCAATGTTTTCTTCTCACATTGGTTAGTTGATTCATGTACTGCGTTTTAGTTGAGATCGGCTTGGTTAGATGTTGGATTGTATGTGTAGTTTCTAGATTCGCATGCCACTGTAATTCTTGTCTCTTCATCATTACAAATTGCTCGAGTTCTCCCGTGGACGTAGGCTTCATTCGCCGAACCACGTAAATTTTTAGTTGAGATCAGCTTGGTTATGTTAGAGTTTGTATACTAGAAATCACCTTTCGAGTGATTGAATACTGTAAAACTCTATAAGCTATTTTCCAATAAATAAAACAGATTATTTTTGTCATAATGTTGTTATGTTTTATATTTAATGGTTGTTTATTGCATATTTAAATGTATAAGAACGTAACAAAGTCTAAGTCTTTGTTCTAGTAGACCGGTTGTGGGCGTCATCCAATTTAAGGTAACACGGTCAGTTCTGAACAAAGAAAAAGTAGAATTTAACAACCCAGATAGGCCTAGACTACCTATCGTGAAAGGTTGCAATGTTAGTCCGATTATTTCTAAGCCTTATTGAAATAAGATGACGTTGGTGTGGTATAGCACTGAATGGATCTAACAGCAAGACATGTCTTTATGCTATCTACTGAAAGACGAGGTCTTGATAATTAATTTCTTAATCAATGTACGTTAGCATTGAGCATACGATATTGAGTATCTACTACTTTGACTTACCAAAGGTGCGGGTTTTTCGTCACCTAACGATCCAGGTATATTGGGTAGTGGTGATCGTTATCTAGCGGTGCTAGGATTGCTATTACGTTGAATCGTGCGCGAGGAGAGTCTCATTTGATAACATCCACGAGAGGAGCTCGAAACAAGGTTTTATTATTCGGAACCTAGCTAGTTGGAGTTTAATTACTCTATGAATAATAAATAAGAGTTTCTTGCTGAGTCCACTCTTGGAGATTAAAATATGTTAATTAATTAAGTCCATAGCATACATTAATTAATTAATGGATGTTTCCATCTTAAGCATGGGAAATAAATTACTTACTTAAAAAGAAAACCCGGAATACTTGTAATTTCAGATTTGGAGAGGCAGTGCAATATTACTTCTGTAGTGGCTGCTTGTAATATTCCAATATAAGCTTATATTAAATTGTGGATCCAATTTAATTAGTAAAAAGCTAATTGGGTGAGGCCTGATCCAAATTCTTCCTTATATCCCTGACTGGGCCCAATATGTGACTTAATATAAATAGGAGAATAAAGGAGACAGAACTAGGCAACAACGACAATTATTCTCATTAAAATTTTCGTCCCCTCCCTTTTTGATAGAGAGAGTTCGAAAATTACTCCTTCCGTGAGTAGAGTTCTGTCTTCGTTATTCGAGTCCTAGTATTCTGGTGAGATTTGCTGACACAAATATCAGTATACAGTCCGGGTCACCAGTTAGAAGATCCGAGGTTGAGTTTTGAAGATCTTCACGTGGAGAAGACGCAAGCCATCTTCGATTCTTTGGAGAATAAACAAGGTAAATTGGCTGACTCCGTAGTATGCATGTTTTAGGATTTATTTTTTCTAAAGCATGATTTAAATTCAAGTTACGAGCAAGATACATGTGATAATTGCGAGAATAGAATTTGCCTAAGTAATCTGCTGAATAGATCAAATTCATGTGATCGTTTTTATTCATGCACGCTTCCGCTGCCAACCCCTTCCTGTTAGATGTGGGACTATATGTGTAGTTTCTAGATTCGCATGCCACTGTAATTCTTGTCTCTTCATCAATACAAATTGCTTTTGTTCTCCCGTGGTCGTAGGCTTCGTTGGCCGAACCACGTAAATTGCTTGTTGTCGATTCTTGGAACTTTTTCTCCGTTTTAATATAATATAATTCCTCAAACAATGGGTGTGGGAAGTTATAAAAATTCAATCATATATTTTGAAAGTTCACTGCGTAGAGAACTAGCTTTGTCTAAGTCAAGGAAAAGAAGGATTTGAAGAGTGATCATGGTGATGAATTGGTGCAACTCGTTCAATATTTTCTTCTCACGTTGGTTAGTTGATTCATCTACTGTGTTTTAGTTGAGATCAGCTTGGTTAGATGTTGGATTGTATGTGTAGTTTCTAGATTCGCATTCCACTGTAATCTTGTCTCTTCATCATTACAAATTGCTCGAGATCTCCCGTGGACGTAGGCTTCATTCGCCGAACCACGTAAATTGTTTGTTGTCGATTCTTGGAACTTTTCCTCCAATTTAATATAATATAATTTCTCAAACAATAGGTGTGGGAAGTTATAAAAATTCATTCATATATTTTGAAGTTCACTGCGAAGAGAACTAGCTAAGTCTCAGTCAAGGAAAAGAAGGATTTGGAGAGTGATCTTGGTGATGAAATTGTGCAACTCGTTCAATGTTTTCTTCTCACGTTGGTTAGTTGATTCATCTACTGCGTTTTAGTTGAGATCTACTTGGTTAGATGTGAGATTGTATGGGTAGTTTCTAGATTCGCATGCCACTGTAATTCTTGTCTCTTCCTCAATACTAATTGCTCTGGTTCTCTCGTGGATGTGGGCTTCATTGGCTGAACCACGTAAAAAAAAATTTGTCGATTCTTGGAACTTTTCCTCCGTTTTATTATAATATAATTCCTCAAACACTAGGTGTGGGATGTTATAAAAATTCATTCATATATTTTGAAAGTTCACTGCAAAGAGAATTAGCTATGTCTAAGTCAAGGAAAAGAAGGATTTGGAGAGCGATCTTGGTGATGAATTGGTGCAACTCGTTCAATGTTTTCTTCTCTCGTTAGAGAGATGATTCATCTACTGCGTTTTAGTTGAGATCAGCTTGGTTAGATGTGGGACTGTATGTGTAGTTTCTAGATTCGCGTGCCACTGTAATTCTTGTCTCTTCATCAATACAAATTGCTCTTGTTCTCCCGTGGACGTAGGCTTTGTTGGCCAAACCACGTAAATTGCTTGTTGTCGATTCTTGGAACTTTTCCTCCGTTTTAATATAATATAATTCCTCAAACAATGGGTGTGGGAAGTTATAAAAATTCATTCATATATTTTGAAAGTTCACCGCGGATAGAACTAGCTAAGTCTTAGTCAAGGAAAAGAAGAATTTGGGGAGTGATCTTGGTGATGAATTGGTGCAACTCGTTCAATGTTTTCTTCTCACGTTGGTTAGTTGATTCATCTACTACGTTTTAGTTGAGATTAGCTTGGTTAGATGTCGGATTGTATGCGTAGTTTCTAGATTCACATGCCACTGTAATTCTTGTCTCGTCATCAATACAAATTGCTCGAGTTTTCCCGTGGACGTAGGCTTCTTTGGCCAAACCACGTAAATTTTTTACTGTCGATTCTTGTAACTTTTCCTCCGTTTTAATATAGTATAATTCCTCAAACAATGGGGGTGGGAAGTTATAAAAATCATTCATATATTTTAAAAGTTTACTGCGTAGAGAACTAGCTATGTCTCAGTCAAGGAAAAGAAGGATTTGAAGAGTGATCATGTTGATGAATTGGTGCAACTCGTTCAATATTTTCTTCTCACGTTGGTTAGTTGATTCATCTACTGTGTTTTAGTTGAGATCAGCTTGGTTAGATGTTGGATTGTATGTGTAGTTTCTAGATTCGCATTCCACTGTAATCTTGTCTCTTCATCATTACAAATTGCTCGAGATCTCCCGTGGACGTAGGCTTCATTCGCCGAACTACGTAAATTGTTTGTTGTTGATTCTTGGAACTTTTCCTCCATTTTAATATAATATAATTTCTCAAACACTAGGTGTGGGAAGTTATAAAAATTCATTCATATATTTTGAAGTTCACTGCGAAGAGAACTAGCTAAGTCTCAGTCAAGGAAAAGAAGGATTTGGAGAGTGATCTTGGTGATGAAATTGTGCAACTCGTTCAATGTTTTCTTCTCACGTTGGTTAGTTGATTCATCTACTGCGTTTTAGTTGAGATCTACTTGGTTAGATGTGGGATTGTATGGGTAGTTTCTAGATTCGCATGCCACTGTAATTCTTGTCTCTTCCTCAATACTAATTGCTCTGGTTCTCTCGTGGACGTAGGCTTCATTGGCTAAACCACGTAAAAAAAAATTTGTCGATTCTTGGAACTTTTCCTCCGTTTTATTATAATATAATTCCTCAAACACTAGGTGTGGGATGTTATAAAAATTCATTCATATATTTTGAAAGTTCACTGCAAAGAGAACTAGCTATGTCTCAGTCAAGGAAAAGAAGGATTTGGAGAGCGATCTTGGTGATGAATTGGTGCAACTCGTTCAATGTTTTCTTCTCTCGTTAGATAGATGATTCATCTACTGCGTTTTAGTTGAGATCAGCTTGGTTAGATGTGGGACTGTATGTGTAGTTTCTAGATTCGCGTGCCACGGTAATTCTTGTCTCTTCATCAATACAAATTGCTCTTGTTCTCCCGTGGACGTAGGCTTTGTTGGCCAAACCACGTAAATTGCTTGTTATCGATTCTTGGAACTTTTCCTCCGTTTTAATATAATATAATTCCTCAAACAATGGGTGTGGGAAGTTATAAAAATTCATTCATATATTTTGATAGTTCACCGCGGATAGAACTAGCTAAGTCTTAGTCAAGGAAAAGAAGAATTTGGGGAGTGATCTTGGTGATGAATTGGTGCAACTCGTTCAATGTTTTCTTCTCACGTTGGTTAGTTGATTCATCTACTACGTTTTAGTTGAGTTTAGCTTGGTTAGATGTCGGATTGTCTGCGTAGTTTCTAGATTCACATGCCACTGTAATTCTTGTCTCGTCATCAATACAAATTGCTCGAGTTTTCCCGTGGACGTAGGCTTCTTTGGCCAAACCACGTAAATTTTTTACTGTCGATTCTTGTAACTTTTCCTCCGTTTTAATATAGTATAATTCCTCAAACAATGGGGGTGGGAAGTTATAAAAATCATTCATATATTTTAAAAGTTTACTGCGTAGAGAACTAGCTATGTCTCAGTCAAGGAAAAGAAGGATTTGAAGAGTGATCTTGGTGATGAATTGGTGCAACTCGTTAATATTTTCTTCTCACGTTGGTTAGTTGATTCTCTACTGTGTTTTAGTTGAGATCAGCTTGGTTAGATGTTGGATTGTCTGTGTAGTTTCTAGTTTCGCATGCCACTGTAATTCTTGTCTCCTCATCATTACAAATTGCTCGAGTTCTCCCGTGGACGTAGGCTTCATTCGCCGAACCACGTAAATTGTTTGTTGTCGATTCTTGGAAGTTTTTCTCCATTTTAATATAATATAATTACTCAAACATTAGGTGTGAGAAGTTATAAAAATTCATTCATATATTTTGAAAGTTCATTGCGAAGAGAACTAGCTAAGTCTCAGTCAAGGAAAACAAGGATTTGGAGAGTGATATTGGTGATGAATTGGTGCAACTCGTTCAATGTTTTCTTCTCACATTGGTTAGTTGATTCATCTTCTCCATTTTAGTTGAGATCTGCTTGGTTAGATGTGGGATTGTATGTGTAGTTTCTAGATTCGCATGCCACTGTAATTCTTGTCTCTTCATCAATACAAATCGTTCGAGTTCTCCCGTGGACGTAGGCTTCTTTGGCCAAACCACGTAAATTTTTTGTTGTTGATTCTTGGAACTTTTCCTCCGTTTTAATATAGTATAATTCCTCAAACAATGGGTGTGGGAAGTTATAAAAATCATTCATATATTTTGAAAGTTTACTGCGTAGAGAACTAGCTAAGTCTCAGTCAAGGAAAAGAAGTATTTGAAGAGGGATCTTGGTGATGAATTGGTGCAACTCGTTCAATATTTTCTTCTCATGTTGGTTAGTTGATTCATCTACTGTGTTTTAGTTGAGATCAGCTTGGTTAGATGTTGGATTGTATGTGTAGTTTCTAGATTCGCATGCCACTGCAATTCTTGTCTCTTCATCAATACAAATTGCTCGAGTTCTCCCATGGACGTAGGCTTCATTGGCCGAACCACGTAAATTGTTTGTTGTCGATTCTTGGAAATTTTCCTTCATTTTAATATAATATAATTCCCCAAACACTAGGTGTTGGAAGTCATAAAAATTCATTCATATATTTTGAAAGTTCATTGCGGAGAGAACTAGCTAAGTCTCAGTCAAGGAAAAGAAGGATTTGGAAAGTGATCTTGGCTATGAATTGGTGCAACTCGTTCAATGTTTTCTTCTTACGTTGGTTAGTTGATTCATCTACTGCGTTTTAGTTGAAATCAGCTTGGTTAGATGTGGGATTGTTTGTGTAGCTTTTAGAGTCGCATGCCACTGTAATTCTTGTCTCTTCGTCATTACAAATTGCTCGAGTTCTCCCGTGGACGTAGGCTTCATTGGCCGAACCACGTAATTTGTTTATTGTCGATTCTTGGAACTTTTCCTCCGTTTTAATATAATATAATTCCTCAAACACTATGTGTGGGAAGTTATAAAAATTCATTCATATATTTTGAAAGTTCACTGCGAAGAGGACTAGCTAAGTCTCAGTAAAGGAAAAGAAGGATTTGGAGAGTAATCTTGGTGATGAATTGGTGCAACTCGTTCAATGTTTTCTTCTCGCGTTGGTTAGTTGATTCATCTACTATGTTTTAGTTGAGATTAGCTTGGTTAGATGTGGGATTGTATGTGTAGTTTCTAGATTCGCATGCCACTGTAATTCTTGTCTCTTCATCAATTCAAATTGCTCGAGTTCTCCCATGGACATTGGCTTCATTGGCCAAACCACGTAAACTGTTTGTTGTCGATTCTTGATTTCAATTCTTGCTTGGCATCGTCGATTGTGGTATTTGTGTTTTACAATAAAGATAAAATAAAATAGATAGAAAAAAAGTAGAAAAATGAATAAAGTAAGTAAGAGTGGTTAGATGATTTTTTTTGTGAAAACAAGAAATGTTTCAACTCAGTCGGGACATCTGAAAATAAATACTCCCTCCGTCCACGAATAAGAGTCTCATTTCATTTCGAGCACATGTTTTAAGAAATGTTAAAAAAAGTGGGTGGAAGGAAGTTAGTGGAAAATGAGTTCAACTTGTGTATATTAATTTTAAATGCTATGTAACTGGACTGAGTTAGTGTGTGGGGTCTCTTTACCATTTAAAGTAATAATGAACCAGAACTCCTATTTATGGAAGGACCAAAATGAAAAATATGACTTCTATTCGCGGACGGAGGGAGTACGCCTCGACTTAGTTGAAAAAGAGTGAGTATCATTTATAGTATAATAAACAATAATTAAAAATGAAAAATCAATATGGTAAGAAACCATGATTTAATTTTAAAATGTTAAGCAATCTATAAAAATCGTATCACAATCTTGTGAAAACTCGTAGTATCTAATGAATTCAACAATACTATAAAAACTTATATCCAATAATAAGACATAACATCTGATAATAAAGTTTGGTTGTTTAAATAATGTTCGTTTGCACTGAACAAAAATAAAGGCAAAATATGAGGAGAAAACAAAAGAGTTCAACTCAATTTATCTTCCATTTATGAATGAAGGAGGAGATGTGTAGTTGGTGTAATCTCATATATAAGTGCTGTATTTTTGTGGAGACCATCATAACATAATCATCAATTTGGAGCTCATATCTCTCATAAACTGGTGGAATGGTAAGAACAAGGACAAGACCTGCAACGAGGCAAATTAAACACTCATAATTTTAACATTCAACCCCTAAATTCAGTAATGTTTTCAAAATCGGTGACTTACTAATGTACGTTAGGATGAGGAAACTCGCATGGCTCCCGATCACAGTGATCGTGACGAGCACGAGTACAACTCTCACAAACGCCTTCGAATCTCTTCCGAGGGCAATGTCTTCCGACATGGAGAGTGATGTGTTGATGACACTGTGTATCAAAGTGGATACTTCATTTACAGTTTCTTGTGAGAGATGGAGATGGGGCAGTGGAGGAGGAGCTCTGTTACATAAATAAAAAATTATCACCAATATCTTATGGAATTTAGATTTGTGCGTCTTTAACTATGTATTCCATATAAGTTACAAAACTAATATATGAACTTTAATAAAGTTTCCAAATTTATGTACCAAAAATAGTTCACTCTTAATTTTATTTTACTGAGTACATGTTATGATATTATTTGATATATATTTGAGTATCTAATATGCATCTAGAATTCAAGAATTAAGAGAGCGGATTAAAAATTTTTATAAAATACAATAACTAATATATTAATATTCGAGTAGTACTAGTATTTTGAATTGATAGACAGTGGCGGATCTAGAACCCAGAAATAATGGAGCAGATCAAATATTTAATAACTAAAAATATTTTTTAATAATAAAATAAATAATATTCCCTTCGTTTCCTAAAAATAGATTCTTTCCTTTTTGATGAGCTAAAAATAGAAACTCTCCAATTTAGGAAAATAGACCCCACAATCCACGAACATTAATTGCACTACTTTTTCTCTTCATCTTTTTCACTTGATCCATTTTTTCTCTTCATATTCATACTATATCAATTTTGTATTAAAACTCGTGTCGTATCTAAAGTTCCTATTTTTAGGAAACGAAGGAATTATATTATATTCGACTATCACTTGTGCCTGGGTCGGAAGATTAATATATTACTCCCTCCGTCCTATAAAAATAAGGACTTCGAAGACGGGACGAGTTTTAATACGAAATTGGTAAAGTATGAGAAATAGAAAGAAAAAGGTAATTCTGAGTATTGTTAGTAGAGAATGGGTCCACCTTATAAGAGAGAAACAAACCGAATATAGAAAGTGACTAATTTTGTGAAACCGGCCAAAATGAAAAAAAAGTGACTATTTTTATGAAACAAGGGGAATAATATTCCAGTAACCCTAAATAAAATATAAACATGCATAAGTCCAGAGCCTTTGTCCTAGCGGCAAGGAGCTTAGACATTATTGCATGAGGGGCCGAGTTCGAGCCCTCTTGACATCAGTTGTAATTTCCTCCTATATTTATTTGTAATTTGCTCCCTTATATAGGAGTTAATTGTTAAGAGAAAATGTAGTTGAAATAATATTAATAGATGATGAAACCTAGATCTCCATGTATGCACATGGACTATTTCATGGCATGTACAGAAAAAGAAATACTCCTATAACATATTTCTATTAGACGAAGGGTGTATTAATTTGACAGATTTTCTTGTTATAATTACTTATTTTAAAAAATATCTGAATACATATCTATTATAAGTTTATAACTCCTCGTTAATTACAAGAAATGAAGAATTCTATAATTCTAAACAAGTTAGCTTTTAATTCATTGGTAATGTTCGTAAAAATCTTACACAAATATACTACCTCCGTCCGCATTAACTGTCACATTTGCTTTTCTGCACTCATTTTTTAAAAATGATAATAAATAATTGAAGTTGAAGGATAGTAAAATAAGAGAGAAAATAAGATAGAGAGGAGTCTTCTCTTACTCTATTATTTTCCCACTTTAACTATTTATTATCATATTTACAAAACGAGTGTAGAAAAGTAAATGTGATAGTTAATGCGGGACGGAGGTAGTATTTACTAGCGGAAATAGTTAGGCTTCTTAAATAAAAATAGTTTATAAAATATTAATAAAATTAATTTTAATTAAAATATATAAAATTTATATAGGTCACGTACTACACATTTAGATCTCATAAATATTTCTTTTGGTACTCAAGTAAGATGCAATATAGACCATTAGTATTTTAGAATAAATAAAACATAGTACAGAATAAATAAAATTAATTTTAACTTAATATAAATATAAAAAGTAATATGTGCAAACAAGTAAAAGTTTTGATCTCATAAAGTATTTTAAGGGTTTATTTTGATGAAAAGAAGTAACATCAATTGATAAATCGAGAAATGGTGAATAAGAAGAGAAAAGAAAAAACACGTTCTTATATTTATTTCTGATTGAACCATAGATCTCTTAATTAAATACTAATAAAATTTATAATTTTTTATTCTCTATAAATAGAGATCATATTTAATTATAGTTTTGCATAAAAAAACATCTATCTTTTTTTCCTGGTATAATCCTTCTTTATTCAATTTTGAATTTCAAATATTGTAATTTACTGTTTTTTATTTGTTTGTTTTTATAATTCTTAGTTACTGTTTTTTATTTGTTTGTTTTTATAATTCTTAGTTTGTTATATATTGTGCTTTTTTATATGTAATATTCCCTCCATAGTAAGAGTCACATTTTATCATTTTAGTCCGTCCCACAATAAGAGTCACATATCACTTTTATCATAAATGGTAAGTAGGTCTCGCGTTCCACTAACTAACTTCACTCACATTCTATTATAAACTCTATACTCCCTCTGTCATGCAATAGGAGTCATGTTTGATTATGTCACAAATTTTAAGAAATGTAAAGAAACGTGAGTTGAAATAAGCTAGTGGAATATAAGTCTCACTTATATATATTAGTTTAGTAATAAAATGTGAGTGAAATAAGTTGGAGGAATGTGGGGCCTACTTATTATTTATAGTAAAAGTGAAATATGACTCTTATTGTGAGATAGACCGAAATGACAAAACACGACTCTTATTGTGAGACGGCGAGAGTATAAAAAAGTGGACCACATAATCCACTAACTTTTCCAATGTAACTCCTAGTGTGAGACGGAGGGAGTAATATTATTCAAAAAATAATATAAAATCAAATATATAATAGTATGTTTGGGATAGTCATTGCTAAACCATCAATAAAAGGATGATTGGGCTTGGATGAATATTGATGATGTAAATGAGATAATAATTAATTAAATATTAAAGAAGGGGTGATTGAGTTGAATTGAGTGATTGCTGATAAACATCCTATTATAGGCTGGTGAACATTTTAATCCTTAAAAAGTTGAAAAACACTGAACATTTTAATCCTTAAAAAGTTGTAAAACACTGCAAAAACACCTCAAATATAAACGCATTACAGTACTACTCCCTTCGTTCACTGTTAGAGGTCTCATTGGAATTCAACACGAGTTTGAAGAAATACAAAGGAAAGTGTATTGAAAAATATAATAGAACGTGAGACTCATTTTTATATGATTTTATAATAAAATATGAGTGGAATGAGTTAGTTGAACGTAGATCACCTATTATTTATAATAAATGTGAATCGATATTTCTATTGGTGGACGGATTAAAATAATAAATTGGGATTGCTAATGCCGGACTGAGGATGTTACAACTTTTCAAGAATTGTAATCGTGCAATAGATATTACTTTATAAATTAAAAAAAAATAAGAGCAAGTAACTAACCTGTTCAAAATTGCAGCTGATTTTGCCCACAGGAAAAGTATTGTGAATAATAGCAAGAACACATTTGAGGTAAATGAGAGAAGTGTATAACCGGAAATCTCAAACATCATCCAAGCAGCCAAAGTGACAATCAAAATTCCCAATGTTAGATCTCTCCTTCTCCACAGCATCACATCTGCAACTGTTTTTGAAGAGGAAAAAAAGCCAAACTTTTTTCAGATTTAGTATTTTGCTTCATTTCCAAAAATCTCATAGATGAGTCATGAGACCATTGACCAACAATTAATAATTTTTCTGTGAGATCGAAATGAATCATCAAGGCCAATATAGAATGACATTAATTCAAACAAATCAAATAAAATCCTTATAAAAAGTTAATACGCAGATTTAAACCATTAAAAAACTCACCAAAACCGCCTCCAAGAATCTGATGAACAGTTCTCTGCTTTTTGTAAAACGATGAACCCATTTTCAAGAATCAGAATCAGAGAGTGCCCATTAACTTATACTAGTGAATCCAGTTCTAGAAAATCAGAGATCAAGATTTGGGAGATGGGAAAAAAAGAGAAATAAAAATTGGATCCTTTGATTCTTTTTAACTGAGCACTTTGCCTGGAAAGTATTATTAATCAGCCTTTTTTATTTTACTTGGTGTTGTATATATAGGTGTGGAATGAAAGATGTTGACATGTGGGGTTGATAGTCCTCAAATTACAGCTTGAAAGGTTCCAAAAATTATTTCGCCACTGTTTTTCCCCTTTTTCCAATTACATAAAATGATAAAGCTTAATTATTTAATAAAGTTTCCATACTGAGAAGATTGAATATGAGGGTGGTGTTTCTAATTTTCTCCTCTTTCCCACCGTTTGCTTTTGGTGTTTTTGAGGGTGATGATAGAGCACCACACAATACCCCATCTGTCCCACAAGAATAGACAATTTTGATAAGATACTGACTTTAATGCACAATAATTAAATTAAAAGACCAAGCAGAAAGAAAAAATAATTAAAGTATTATTAAAGTATAAACATGAAAGCTACACAGAGACATTGGAAATTTGGGATAGATGTAATTTGGGATTTCAAACCCCAAGATATGTAAAAGTTTAAGGCTTGTGTTGTAATCTCCAGCCATGATCACACATTTTTAAATATGCAAGGCAATAAATATTCATAAGAAGAAGTGGGTATAATTGACTGCTTTGATGGATAAAGTTTTTACAGTTTCCTTTACATAAATATACACAAACCATTCACCACTGATGAGGATCACTTCTATCTTAAACCATGACCACTCTCATTCGTTCTTTTCCTCACTGATCTTGTTCTCTTTTTCCGAGGAACCTGGTTGCGTTTCACTAGAAGAAGTTGTCGTTGCCGGAGAGGATTCCATCAGAGTGGCAGCTATTGCAGCTTTCAAATCCTCATCATACTGCATGTAGGGATCCGAAAGCTGTTGTTGCTGCTGCTGTTCAGTTCCTCTTTGGTGTTCTTGATGCAGTGTTGGACGATTTGGTGATCCGCTCAGCATCTTGCCGAAGCCATTGGAGGCCTCAGAGGATGCGACAGGGCACTCCTTTGTGAAATTTCCTCTTACCAGAAAAATGTTCCACCCGAAGCCCTTTAGTGAGTCGAGGTAGGCTGAAAGGTAAAACTTTGAGAGGGGCTCTGGTGCGGAATAGAGGCTTGTACCACTCACCGTTAACTTTCCTGATACAGAACCAATGGTCCTGCAGGTGACAAATAAATGCATTTTCATTCTCGGGATCTATCTGAGCTGGCTCGGCAACAGGGCTATTGAGCGGAATGACTTGCAAATCCCACACTTCCAAAGCTTTCTGTAGAACCTACCAGAAGAGAAAACCATACACTAAGTAATCACTATATTTGCAATTCTTGTACAGAAATAAGCAATTCTAGCATCTATGAACAATAAATACTCCATACAAGTCTGAAGTCTAAAGCCTGAAGTTATCTTCTTGGAGTCTAAGGTTGCATTTTCTAGTTTAGAATGGAAGAAACATTCACTCATGGATCATCGCTGTCAACATTTTTGTAACTGATTGTTTGACACAATGGACTGTATGAGCTCATTTCTAAGCACAAAGCAGAAAGTGAGTAGCACATATACCAAATCCATGCTGTTACATCTACAAATTTATAAACCATTTATATAAGATCAGCCAGTCATCATATAACTTGAAGCTTCTTCTTCATTACAAAAGCGTGACAATCAATTCTATCTCTTCATCACTCTCGAAGATCAAAGAAACAAACAAACAGAAAAGCGCGTTCAGAGTGATGTAGAAAACACCACATTGCACTAGAAAAGTAGTTCTCCAAATTAGAAACCATAACAGCTAGAGCGCCATAAATATTACCCGAGCTTGTATTGTACGTATAAAACAAGCAACACAAACATGAAACAGCAAAACCGCAGCCAGAATGGGAAGCTACCGCTATGTAATTTCATTAACGAAAGGGCTTCCTCCAAGATATCTCATAATCCCATCCGAACAGAATGAATCAAATGTAACAAAGTAGGTCCTACAAAATCAGCAGGACACTTCAATTTAAGTATATAACCCAAAAGTAAACAATAATCTACATAAGCATTTCATAGAATTATGCTACTTGTTGGGGCCAAAAATATACAATCTCAATAGTGATAAAATAGAAACTCTATATATTATACAAACTCCAAAGTCCTCAACACACAACACAATGTCAATATAATGTTAACCCATTGTAAAAAAATTTAAAATTTTGATGTCAACACAGTGTCTTTTTTTTATGTTACATTTTCTAAAGATCCAGATCATAGTTTGGGATGTATACAATATTTAGAATTTGCATTTTGATTGCATTCCCTCAGCTAAAATACTCATATTTCATCAAAGAACAGTCCAAGTTTAAACCTGAAGCAGATCAAAGCAAATTCCATTTATTCACCCGCAGAGAAAAAGAATCAAACGTGTTTTCCAGTGAATTGAAAACAAAAATGTGAAGATTAAACAAATCAGACCTGGATGTCGAGAGAGACATTGTGAGAGAGTTCGGGAAGAAAATCGCCGAGCATCAACTGGCGCTCCGTGCGATCCAGATCGGATGCCAACGCCGCCAAATCGAACTCCGAGAAGAAAGGGCCCTGCAACACTGTGTTCACGCTATGCACCGCGCACAGCTTCGACTCTTGTACCTCGTGGTACAACATTCCCCCATTACTGGCCCCTCCTTCGTCTATCTATTCTCTCTCTCTTTCTCTCTAAAACGCCAATTTCCGTTTCTAAGCTTAGTGAATTGTGACCAAGGAGACAAAAATAATTTCTTGGAGCATTCACAAGATGTTGCAATCACAAATTATTATTGATGATTCCGCGAATTATTGATGATGATGAATGCTCGTAAAAATAAATTACGACACAGAGAATTTTACGTGGTTCGATTTACTGAGGTAAATCTACGTCCACGGGGAGAAATGGGGGCAGGTTTGTATTGCTTGATCTGCGAATTACAGCTTACAACACAGACTTGCTATATGATTATTTCTCTAGAGAGATTCTAACCCTATTCTACCAGATCTAAGTTCTATTTATACATTGAACTAAGATCGTGGCTTACATCATCACTCTAGGTCGTGGAGGTCGTGTAGGTCATGGCCTAAGATCGTGGCCTGAGTTGACGCCACGTGGTAGTGGGTGTGTTGGAAGTTGTGGAAATCCTGCATGGGTCCACTAACTCCTTGTTCGGTCGAATACTGAGACCGAACTGCTTTGGTTGCCGATCTGAGAGTAGAGCTTGATGCCGACCTGAGAGCAGAGCTTGATTGGTTGGCTTTTACCGAGCTGTAGGCTGAGGCCGAACTCTTTGGTAATGCCGAACTCCTCCGAACTCTTTGGTAATGCCGAACTCATACTCTTCCTTGGGCTTTGGGCTGATGGGCCGTCACTGCTGTTGGGCTTGTTTAGTTCGTACCCCATCAATTATCATGAATGCAATGAGCAAGCTAGGGTGGAGAAGAATAAGCCAGGTCGACGAGTGAGTGTAATTGTCTAATATGAGCTGGTCGGATTGAGCTGACTCAGCGAGAGTGTGCAACTATAAATAGAAGGCAAAGGGCAGTAGTTAAGAGTCATGAGAATTGTGTGTTGTGTGCGCTGGGCGCTTGAGCTGAGGATCCAGGATCCGAAGCATTTTATCAGTTCTCTTTATCGTGTTGCTTTCGTTATTATTTACTTATCGCATTGTTTCTCTAATCTCATTATCAATCTACATTTGGTGATTATCTCGTTCCATTGCTGCATTCAATTGTTTGTTGTGTTGATTGTGTGGTTGGTTGTTGTCTCCATTGGTTGTTGTGTTGAGATCTTAGCTGGATTGGGCTGGAACGCAACATAAGCACAGCGTTCTCATATGCTAGAATAGGCTAGCCAGAAACAACAATATGCTAGCTTACTGTCTATCCAAACAAATAAATTCAAAAGTATGATTAATTTATTTTAATTTTTGGTGTTTATCAAATGGATAACGCTATGCAGTCACATTATGGCAAGCCATAAAATGACATTTTAGTAAATTTAGATGGTATGACTATTAATGATTCAAATAGCTTATTAATTGCTCCAATAACTTTACACTATTACCCTTTCTATTTATTTGTAGTTGTTTTTTATTTTCATTTCATTAATCCGATTTTTACATTTCTTTTTTTTTATTCATTTATTTTTTAATTTTCTGTTTTTAGTAATCTATTTTTAAACTATTTTTTAATAAAAGATTAAGTGTCTATCTTCTCTAAACGTTTTTCTACTATTCCCTATTAAAGTTGAAATCAATAATAACTAAGTTATGATACAAATAGTCTATGATAATTTTATTATGTCACCGTTTAAAATTATCAATTATACTAAAAATATAGGGTGTATTATAATATAATTTTATAAATCAATATACTAATTATTTTATATACTATGATATAGTTGTGTTTACATAGTTATCCTTTTCTTTTTATTTTAGGCACATTTATTTTAGGTTCTAACTTAAATTTTATTTTAAAAATAATAAAATCTTAAAATAGAATAAAAAAAATTTAAAACATGAATATGTACTTTTTAAATTGGGAAACTTATTTCTCTCAATTAAGACAAGACTCATTCTATTCTAACAATACTTTAATTATTTTTTTCCTCTCTCTCTGTATTTCTTTCTCTCTCTTACTTTACTAATTGTACATTAAAATACGTGCCCAACCAAAAATGCATATTTTAAAAAGTAATTTATAATATCAAAATGTAACGTCATACATAATAGTTTATATGTTTATATACTTTCCAATTATAAGTTGTGATATAATCTAATAATAATAGCAATTAATATTATTACTGTTAATATAGAATATAATACTATATGCTACTTCAATACTACATAACTTAACATAATTACCATTACCATGTACTCCATATTATAATAGATTAATAGTAGTACTCCACAATATTTTTATTTAGTATTACTTTACTTTGTAGACATTAGCAATAATGATAATGATAGTATAAATCAGTTAATCACCTACATTCAAAATGAGCTAGCCAATGATCGATGATGGAATTACTTCTAAATTATCATTATTAAGATTTATTTTATAAATGAATACTATATTATATACTTGTATCAAATAATTACAAAATTTAATTTCTTTCAAAACGAATACTTATTCTATTTTATAGTATCATTTAAGGTTTTATTCTCATTTTTAATTATTTTATTATAAATAAAAAAATATAATCTTATAGATTTTTTTTCAATTTAAATTAAATTGATAAACTATTCAAATACCGCACTATTCTTTATTCAAAATAATGTGAAAAACTTAATATAAACATTGAATTTTATTTGAAGGGGCTTTTTTTACTGTATTTTGAATTACTACTTTGTTCTTGGGCATACATGGTTGATGGTAGTTGTTACTTTGCCTATATGCAAAGTGCATAATTTTTTTTATCATGAAGTTATGGTAATTGTAATTTTAAATAAATACAATTGCAACCAACCATCTTAATCTTTAATTGATGTCAAATGAATATTATACAAAATTAATTGATAAATAGTTCAGTAATTTAATTTAAAGAATAACTAAATATTTAAATAATACAATGACACAGATGTTTTATATTTGAGTAAAATGTAAATCATGATTTCATATTTTATAATTCATGTAAATATGCTAAAGCACTATATATTACCTATGAGAATCAAACTCACAGTCAACATATTAATGCATTTATCTTTTATGTAATATTTTTTTCATATTTTAATATATTTACTAACAAATAAAGCTAAAAATAAAAATTTTAATTTTGGGTTGCAATATTTCAATATCGGACCAATACTTTTATTCGTGCTTAAATACTTATCCCGATGCGTTGGTACAAGATAAAATTGAATTAATCATGTAACATTAGTAAATGTTGATTTTGTTTATATAAATTTGATAGAACATGAGTTAACGGATATTCCAATTCAATAAGTAGTAGTTTCTTCATATTTATAGTATTTCATAATTAAGGGTACATTTGTCCAAATAAAATCTATAGTTTTTTGAGGTGTTGATTTCAACGAAATAGCATTAAATGCACTAACTTTTATTAATTTTATATTTTTATGTTTGGCCATAATGTGGCCATTTAGCAGTACTCTTATCAAATATTAAAAAAATGAAGTGCAATGAGTTGTTAATATAGAGTATAAATTAAAAAAAAAAATTTAGCTAGCCTATCGCTCGCCACGCAATAGGCGGACAACAATAGGCTAGCAACTGGCTAGCGCCTATTGTCCGCGGATGAGATCTCGTCCGTCTTTGGGACGTCCGTCGCGTTAGCCTAACGCAATAGCGCACGTCCCCCACGCCCTTCCCGCTAGCCTATGGCTAGTCCGTGCTGACATCCGCTATTGTGGTTGCTCTTACTACAACACCAATTTTCTAAAATATTTTACTCCCTCTGTCCCATAAATTTTTCCACTTTGATTGGACACAGATTTTAAGAAATATACTCCCTCCGCCCCAATTAGGTTGAGTCATATTCCTTTTTGGGATGTCCCAACAAAGTTGAGTCATTTCCTTATTTGACAAAAAAAACATCCAATCACTCTTACTTTATTCCATCACATACTTTACTCTTAGTTTATCTTTCCTATTTTATTCCTCTCTCATATTTTTTATGACTTAACTTAGTTGGGACAGAGAGAGTAAATAGAAAGTGAGTTGATAAAGTTAGTGGAATGTGGATCCTACTTTTATATATTAGTTTTATAATAAAATGTGAGTGTGCATGAGTTAGTGGAATATGAGATCCACTACCAAAAACAGAGAAAAAGTAAAAGGTGACAAAGTTTGTGGGACGGACGAAAATGAAAAAATGTGACAAACTTTCTAGGACGAAGGGAGTAATTTTCAAGTTTAAAAATGTATACAAATTAATGTGAAAAAGATACTCCCGCCGTTAGATAAAATATGTGCATTTGAAATGAAGAGAGGAAGAGAATGATAGTTAAAATAATGTTTCTCCCTCCGTTCCACTCTAAGTTGAGCATTCTAATTCGGCACTATATTTTATGTAGTGTTATTTTGTGTAAAATGGAGAAAATAAAGTAAGAGAGAGGGAAAAAGTAAAGAGAGTGGTATTTCCATTTTTAAAAATGTAGAGTTGGACATCCTAAAAAGGAAAATGTGTCAGTTAGAGTCGGACGGATGAAGTATTAGATAGTGGGATCCACATTATTATTAGTATTTAATGAGCTGCAATAGTGAGCCATAGTGATATAAGTTATAAATAAATTGATTTATGAATAATGATTTAGGGGAAAACTTTCCATAAATGGCCCATATATTTATGAGATGGACGGAAATGAAAAGTGCACATATTTTTTTCGAAGGAAGTAGATCCAAATTTTAATATACCATATTTCTTCCTTCATATTTTTAACTTCAAACTGCCAAAAGAAAAGTAAGACATTGTATTAACAAACTAAGGGTGCGCTTGGTATAGGGGTTAAACATGGATGCTGATTATTATCCATCGTTATCATTGTGTTTGTGTAATGCCTCAAAAGTGGACTTGGACGAAAAGTAATTTTCTGAAAAAAATACCACTAGTTCCTAGTCATCTGATGACTTTTTGAGATCATAAATACCATCGATTTATAATTATTGATTTTAGAATAGCTAAAGTATAAGTTAAATTTTATGGAATATTTATGTTATTATTATACTTTTACTTGTTAACGTGTGTTAGTTGTTAATTAGTGAAGGGTTAAAACCTTGAGGGAAAGTTTAGAGTTATCCATAATTAATTGTTTTTGATTTGGCTATGTATTCTTCTGTTGGGCTTTTCTTTCAATTGAGAAAATTAAAGAAGTCTACTAGTAGCTTATGTAGCTAAATGATGGATTAGAATAATCATTTCTCCCCATTTTATCTAATCTTGTCGGCTAACACACACGCACACTCAATACTCTCTTTCTCTCTCTCTCATGCTACCTCTAAATTTCATCTCTCAAGAATCGGCAAGTCGCCGATCAGCAATCCGAACTGCCGCCGTCACTCGTCTCCACAATGCCTTCTCTCCCTCCATCTCTTCTTTCTTGCTTCGGCCTTCTCTCCTCCTTCGTCCTCCATTGAAGAGGAATTTTAAAGCTTAGAGTTTCAAAGTCCAAGCTCATATCTTGTGAAAATATGGTACAATTTCTAATATATATGTTACGATCCGACCTCGTGACTTCCCAATATTGATCGTAACTTCGCAACAATCTCACAAACGATTCACCAACAATCGATTACACAGCTAAACGATCGAGCTAAGACAAACGAAGAGGAATTATATGGATCACAATGAGGTTCCATGATTACAAGTAGAAAGGCAAGTAAAGAGATAGGATAGTTGCATTAGATCCACGATCTAAGGCACGAGATACACAATGAAAAATACCAAATAACAACAAAACATGAAATGAGCTAAGACTTCCTTTTATACTCTCCACTTCACGCGTCTTGCATTGCTTGGCCATGTCAACTCCACATCAGCACGTTTAGCAAGAGGATAACACGTGCTCAATATGCCAGCTGGATAACTAACTCAACTGCCAGCTGGATAACTAACTCAACGAACTCACAACTACTTCGATATTTAACGTTGCATGCAGGTTTTACGCATGAATGATCATGCATGCAACAATACCTCCCTCTTAAGGTTCCTTGTCCTCAAGGAACCAAGGAAAACGTTCCTTAATGATATCGGAAAACTCCCATGAAGCATCCGCAGGAGACTTACCCTTCCAATGGATCAACCATTTGGTCGCAGCTTGGTTGTGGCGCTTGACCATCTTTCTCTCCAAAATAGCTTGTGGTACCGCGTCATTAATATGAGAAATTGTAGGTAATTCGGTGGTTGGGCCGGTTGGGGGAGCCGCTGGCTTCAAAAGGGAGACATGGAATACATCATGAATGGTAGCCGATGCAGGGAGGTTTAATTTGTAAGCAACCTTTCCCACCCTGTCTACAACCTGATATGGACCAAAGAATTTGGCCTCAAACTTTTGGTGCTTTCCTCTGATAGATCTTTGTCTGTAATCTTGTAACCTCAGCCAAACTCAATCACCAATTTGGAACTCCTTATCACTCCTATGGCGATCAACTTGTTTCTTCATCCTGTCAGCTGCCTTTTGAATGTTTCTTTAAGTACAGAGATCAGCTGCCTTAGCACCACCTAACTCATCCAGAAGTTCCTCTATAAACGGTATTGGGTACTTATCCTTAACTGTAATAGCATTCAAAGCTCTGTAATCAACACACATTCGCCATGAGGAATCCTTCTTTTTAACCAGGACAATAGGACTAGCAAAAGAGCTTTCACTATGCCTTATAACTCCAGAGTTAAGCATCTCAGCAATCATTGCATCAATCACATCTTTTTTATTTTGCTGCATACTTATAGGGTCTCATGTGTGACTGCATCAGATCCATCTTTTAAGACAATCTTGTGATCTTGTTCTCTTGTGGTGGCAAGGTCACTGGTTCCATAAAAATAACCTCATTTTCCAGCAATATGGAGCTAAGGTTTGGCCAAATTTCCTCGGTACTCACTCCATAGCAGTAATCAATATCACCTTCCACTGAAGGCATCATCTGACTGATCTTTCTCTCATCTTCATCCATTTCATTTTGGTTAAAAACATGTAAACAATGGAGTTGATCAGTTTTTGGTGTCCATAATTCACCTTGCATCCTCACTTTTTCACCACAGATTTAAAATTGCATACTCAATTTGTTGAAGTTCCACGTGATTTCTCCCAAAGTAGATAACCATGCACCTCCCAAAATCAAATTATAAGTCTCAAGAGGAATCAAATAATCCTCCGCATGAAACTTAGACCCTTGCATTTCCCATTCCAATTTATTACATTTCTGATTACATTGCAGCAGCTGTCCATTAGCAACCTCCACAGCCTTGGAATTAACAGTAGTAAGCTGGCACTTGATCTTTTTAGCCACTTTGGTACTCAAGAAATTATGAGTGCTTCCTGAGTCAATCAAAATTTTTAAGGCTTTGTTATGACAAACTCCTCTAATTCTCATCACTTGTGGCCCATCCTTTCCCCAAACTGCATGAAGAGATAATTGAAGGTCAGGCTTATCTTCTTCCTCTACTTCATCCTCATTATTTTCTTGTTCCTCACCGCCTGCTACTCCCTCCAACTCTATCAGTTGTATAACATAGGATTTTCTCTTGGAGCATTGATGATTTGGAGTGAATTTCTCAGTGCACCAAAAACACTCTTTCTTAGCTCTCTTCTCATCTAACTCCTTAGGTGACAGATTTGTACTAGCTCTAACACCTCCAAAGCGATTAGGTTTCTTATTCCCCCCATTCCAGGTATGAGCATTCACCACTGGTTTATTGGTAGATGTTACTGCCATAGGCTTACTACTCGAATAATAGCTGTTACTAGTGTAGACATTACTCTGCATTCCTTTAGACTTAAGTCCCAAGGCCTTCATAGTTAGGTCTTGTAATTTAGCTAGTAAGTATGCTTCAGCCAAGCCTTTAGGTCTAAACATTCTTACTGACATTTGCAATTCATCAATAAGTCCAGATAAATAGAAACTAAGTGCTTGATCCTCTCTAATGCCAGCTCTCGGATACAACTCATCAAAAGTATCCATATATGATTGTAGCGTACCTTTTTGTTGAGATTCCTCAGATCTGCAAGCGGATCTTCGTAGGCATGAGCTCCAAAGCGAGCTGCTAAGCATGAGATGTAATACCTCCAATCAACATACGCCTCATCTCCATGTAGAGTAAAAAATCCTCTGTGCCATTGGAGAGCTTTTCCTTCTAAATGAATTGCTACTACTCTCACTTTCTCCTCATCCGGTACCCTTGCTACTTGAAAAAAATATTCAGCTCTCGTCATCCAACCTTCAAATCCTTCACCATCAAATTTAGGAAACTCATATCGAGTAGATCTTCCCCAATCTGATTTTCCTTCGCTACTTCCTTCACCATTATCCATTGCTGCTTTGTTTTTCTGATTTTGGAAATTAATCGCAGCAATTGATTGCGTCAGTTCCAAAATTTTGATTTCCTGCTCCTATATGACTTGATCTCGCAGCTCACTTAGCTTCTGTTCTATCATCTCCATCATCTTCTTCTCCATTTCAGCACCTCGCGTCACCGTTCCAATGTCCGGGGATCGATTGCTCTGGATACCACTTGTTACGATTCGACCTCGTGACTTCACAATATTGATCGTAACTTCGCAACAATCTCACAAACGATTCACCAACAATCGATTAAACAGCTAAATGATCGAGCTAAGACAAACGAACAGGAATTATATTGATCACAATGAGGTTCCACGATTACAAGTAGAAAGGCAAGTAAAGAGATAGGATAGTTGCATTAGATCCACGATCTAAGGCACGAGATACACAATGAACAATACCAAATAACAACAAAACATGAAATGAGCTAAGACTTCCTTTTATACTCTCTACTTCACGCGTCTTGCATTGCTTGGCCATGTCAACTCCACATCAGCACGTTTAGCAAGAGGATAACACGTGTTCAATATGCCAGCTGGATAACTAACTCAACTGCCAGCTGGATAACTAACTCAACGAACTCACAACTACTTCGATATTTAACGTTGCATGCATCTTTTACGCATGAATGATCATGCATGCAACAATATATCGCTTCTATCGCACTTTAGAGTCGAAATTGGGGTTAAATAGAAGAAATCCAAACCTAGGTTGAATTTCTGAAAAAGGGACGAACCCTATGTCCTTTAATTCTTGAATTTTTGTTAGTTATTACTTAATCAGTTAAAGTTTTATGCTTTTGTGTATAATTGAACATGTTTGGAATTAGGATTTAAATTGAAAGCAACACTTTCCTGATATATGTAAGGTGACCGAAAGTATGAGCTAATGAGTTACTATACTTTTGATTTTATTTGATTCAATTTGCTTTAGACATGAGCTGTAACGCCCCACTTTTCGAACCCTAATTTTGGAACCCTAAGACGTTGCATTTATTGCTTTGATTGTCGCAATTAAATGGCGAATCGTTATGTGTTTGCTTTGGTGACCTAATTTTGATTTGACCGAGTCAAATTCGTTGATTTTATGACGTGGCTTAAATTAATTGATGTGGAATGAAATATATTGCGGTAACTTATATTTTAAGGGGAGTGAGAGTTAATTAGGATCATAAATAATTACCTTGCCCTTTTGTGGAGAAAATTTCGACCACTATTGGTTATTGGAGAGGAATTCTTTTCTTGGATTTAATTATTTGTGTTGGGATAATTGTCCAAATTAAATCCAAAGCCTAATTATCTTATTTCTTCATGAAAAAAATCGGCCCTATTATTTTTTCCTAAGGGAGATTTCGAAATTTCCTAATTTGTGGGAGAAGGAAATTATTCATTATTTATTTTGAACCCTTAATTATTTCTTTCCATGATTAAATTGGAATATCCTAGCAAATCTTGCCTTGTCTTATTTTGTTAAAGATTTGGAAATTATTCCTTGGGGAAGGAGTTAAATCACACTCCTACTACCATTTAATTTTGGGAGAATTTTTATTAATTTTCCTGCTCCGTATTATTTTATTCTGCTCCGTGAAAATACCAAATTAAATCAAAGGCTAATTAATAAGCCATGATTTTTGAAAATCTCACCTTAATTCCTCCCTCCAATTCACGCCAATTCCTCCCCCAAATCTCCTCCAAATATCTTTTAATTAATCCTCCACATCTTCATGCAATTAAATGGGAGATTTTATTCTAACCTTATAAATATAACCAACCCCAAACCCTAGCCCCATTTCACACGCCCCCTCTCTCATTTCACACGCCCCCTCCCCTTGCTCCACTTCTCTCCCACTTGTTCTTCCACTCTACTCAAGATCCTTTCGAATTTCCAAGAGATTGTTGAAGAAGCAAGACTTTTATTCGTTCCTACCATGTGTTTCGTCCAAAGAAGGTAAAATCAAACCTCCATTTTTCATCCTCTCCATCCCAACTCTTCTTTTGTTTCTCTCATGCATCTAGTGAGTGTAGGGAGTTAAAATCTAAGGGATTTAATCGGTGGGAATTTGTGTTTGTATGTATGTATGCGTTTTGAATGAAATCGTATGATGATCTAATGAATCTATGGTGAATGATATATGATGTTATGAAAACATGAGTGTGAGGACTCTTTTAAGCATGTTTGTGTGTTAAAACCATGAAAAGGTTATTTTGGCGTGATTTTTAAACTGGAAGTTATTTGATGAGTCTACTGCTTTGTGGTAAAGTTTTAGCCCCAACGGAAGTCGGGTGAAGTTTTAATAATTTTTACAAAATGGTTGCGCAGTGCTGCCAGATTTCTATCTTGACAAAAACATTATGTTGTTATAAGTGAATTACTTGATTGATATATGTGATGACATGATGCGCTGTTCAAAGGGGGGAAAAGGGAAAACGATAGAGACATGCATAATATTAAGTCGATGGTTGTGACTGATAAGATATATATATTATCTAAAGGTAATAACTCGTGCGCGAAGCGTGATAACAAAGGGAAAGCAGTAGTCGAAATCTAAACGGTCGAGGTGGGCTTCTTTTCTACCCTACATTTTTGTGGGTTTTCTTTTACTAAAATCTTTTACGTATGACTGTGGAGCTATAAGGGTGGTTTAAAGCGATTATCATGCCGTGATTTGTTTTAACGTGCCTATCTGATGTGGCTGTTGCCACTGTTATATAAATCGAATTCGGGTCCTCGTAGGGCCGCAAACCTTACTTGGATTAGTGTACACCTATGGTAGACTGTGTGCTAGCGTACGGGCTGGCCGGTCTAGTGACCTGGTTTGCGGCCGCATTCCTTGTCATGTATTGGCAGATATGGTTGATGACGATGGGGAAAAATGACTGCGCAATCGCTATTTTTGAACAATGGAAAATATTTTGGTGCCTCGGGCCTTTATAAAGCTCAAATCCCGATGGTTACCTACGTATGGCATGATAATATGTACTCTTATTTTAAAATGTTTTCGGCATGAGCCACTGAGTATTTTCAAAAGTACTCAGCCCTGCATATGTTTTCTCTATGTGCAGGTTGAGCAGCGACAAGCGGTTGGTGGTGTTGAGCATGAATTAATAATAAACTATGGTCGTTTTGAAACTCCGAGTGTCGTCGTGTCTTCACACATGACGTCACTCTTCTCTTGGATGCTTCCGCTGTGATGTTTGCTTTACATACTTTTTACTTAAATTCTAAAATTGTTTCATTTGGGTTTTTTGCAAACTCGTTACTTATTTTGAATAAATGCTAAACCCTTAGTCATTTACTTGTTGAACATAAATACTTTTGGTTGTTTTATTTATTAAACTTAAATTTTTGGTCAAACCTTTATTGAAACCCTAGTCTTCTATGTCCGTTCATTAAGCCCCTTTAAGTCGCGATCGCCCACTTTTATTAACCCTAGGGGGCGGTCGTGACATGAGCTCTTTAAATTATTTAAATCTTGGGGTGAACTAATTATATTTTTCTAATTAATCAAGCTTGTTTGTGAAATTGTGACTATGTTAGCTTAACCAGCTCTGGAATAATACATGGATTGATACTCCATGGCTTGGATATTATTATTTACTACTGTATTTTGTGTTGGCTGAAATAAGTTGAGCAACTTAAGAATAATTGTGATGAAAAATAATAATGTATTATTTACTACTGTATTTTGTGTTGGCTGAAATAAGTTGAGCAACTTAAGAATAATTGTGATGAAAAATAATAATGTAGTCGAGTGTTTTTGTTTAATTTAGTTATCTTATTAGATTAGATTGTGGTTAAAAAACATGGAGCATGCTTGTGTGTTGAATGTATGAGATATACGGGTATCTCTTGTAAACATTTTCAGCCGTTACATGAGGCGATCTTTTTGGTAACCTGCTTAAGTGCAGCCCGCTTAAGAGAATAATTATTAAGTGTCTCATATAAGGTAATGTCTTTCTCACCTCATTGTTTAATGCTTTTAATCAAGATGATCAGTGTTACTTGTACACTTATGTAATTCGATAAAGTAATACGACTACCTACCTGTATATATACTACGCTCTGCATATTGAAGAACTGTCTGTCGGAGATTTGTTTTATCCTTACTAGCTACTTGTGCGAGGTACTAGTTTGATGATTTCGATTTTTTTAAGTTGGTTCGTCGTTGTTGGTTGATGGAGACAAGGTGGTGATATCAGCAAAATAATGATATTCGCAAGGTCGGTGTTTATACTAGACAAATTGATAATTCATCAATGTGTTGTAGTTGCTATTGTTTTGCATTTTGGTAATTTATGTGAATCTTGGGGTTTTGAATGTCATGGTGCTAAGGTAAGTACCAAATTTGATACTGTGTAACCCTTGATTTTAATTTACTGTGACCTTATACCCTTTAGTTTTAGAGATTTCTGAACATAGAACATGTCATAAAAAAAGGATGCTTGTACGTGAGATATTAAGCTTCTTCTATGGATTATCTAGCCTCCATTCTTTTATAATCATATGGACGGTCTAGCTTCCATTCTTTATATATCTCATATGGATGATCTAGCCTCCATTCTGCTATTATCATATGGATGGTCTAGCTTCCATTTTGTACATATCTCATATGAATGATCTAGTCTCGTATATCTTACAGATGGTTTAGCGTCTATTCTGAACATATATATCAATGGTTGATCTAGCCTCCATCTCAACTCAAACGATTGGCCTAACTTCCATCTTTGAATATTCTGTTATGAATATCTAAAACTCTCAAATAGGAGTTTAAGGCATTATACGTTTGATGGTATATTTTTGGAAAGGGACAAGAATGTTTGCAAGACTTGTGATACTATCCATAAACTATTTCAGCCAGTGGGAGCTAGTGGATCAGCAAGTGTAAACATAGATCTTAAAAAGCTAGAATAATGGCTAACGGTTATACCCAGAGAGAATGATATTCTCGCCTGCCATTATGCCTAAGAAGATCTGTATCATATTGTCTATTTTAGCTTACATAAATTAGGATGTATGTATTATGATTGTCAAGACAGTTCTCTTTAGTAGAAGTCTTGAGGAGATCATCTGCATGGAACATCTTAATGGTTATGTAATGAAGGGCAAGAAACACATGATTTGGAAGCTTATGTAGATCATTTATGGTCTTAGGAAAGCATCTAAATCATAGAACGTGTGTTTCATCCACGTTGTCAAATCTTTTGAATTTGACCAATGCCCTTAATAGAGCTACAAGTACAAGAAAGTTGAAAGTGCACTATATTTGGTATTCTTGGTACTCTACGATGATGACATGTATAAAAGTTGATAAACAACTAATAGGGTTATCTAGCGTAGGAAACCGGTCGTCTACCCAGTTTAAGGATGATGGATTTAAGATAAACTAGTTACATTCTAAGCAGTTGCGTCATTAGATTGCTAGAAAAAGAATGTTATATTTCTTAAGGAATCATTTATCTACACAATACTTAGACACTTTAGCATTGAAAATTCCAAGAAAAGGTTTTACTTCTCTAGATGGAATCATCTTGTCTCTAGTCAAGTGTTTTTCGACACTAATGAGATCAAGAGGAATGAGACAAGTTCCGTAATTGGAAGTCTCGTGTATGCTATGATGTGTATTAAGTTAGATATTAGCTTTGTCGTTGGCATAGTAGCTTGATATCATATTAACCAAGGCCAAGGACATTGGATTGGGTAAAGAATATGCTATAGTACTTGAAGAAGACTAAACGGTATGCTCTAATATACCAAACATCCATGTTATGTCATTTAGGTTGCATCAACTCGATTTTATAATTGATCGATGATCGAATCATCCTCTGACTATGTGCTCTTTTAGGAGTTGAACACTAAGACATGAAAGAGTGTGATCAAATCATAGACTCTATCATGATAATTACAGGTGTGGTTTCATCTGAAACTGCTAAGGTAGTTGTTAATCTCAGTAACTTCCTAGGTTTGACCTTGATTCCGAGTATGTGTATGAGTATTATACTTTGTTATGATTACTCTAGTCATGTGTCTAACTCGAGGGAAACACGAGCTGATGAAGCTAAGCAATCACATAGAGAGGAAGTATGAAATTAATTAATGATTAAGTGCGCAGCAAGACATTATGGTTACCAAGATATCATCAGAGAACAATCTGATAGAATTTTTCACAAAATGCCTATATGGTAACATGTTTTACACATGAGGTGAAAAGTATAGTAATTCAATGTATCATGGTCTGAGACCTGCTTAGAGTATAAGTGGGAGAGTTTTGGCAGTGGGTATACTCGAAAGCATGATTTTGAGTATAAGAGGGAGATTGTTAGGACTGGTATACTGAAAACCATATTTCGAGCATGTTGCACGGATAGATTTGCTTGTATACAATAAACTCTACAATCCACTTTTAACCCAAGGCGAGAAGAAGTAATTTTATCGCATTAGTGTTTGCTTATGTATTTATAAGATGTTTCTCAAACATTTAAATGTATAAGAAGCAAATAAGTCTAATCATTCTGCATAGTAGACTGGTCGTGAATGACATTCACAGAAGGCGGCGCAGTCGGTCCTTTGTAGAAGAGAAATAAAATTTCATAACCTAGATAGGCTTTGGCTACCTATCGTGAAAGGTTACAGTGTCAGTCCGCGTGTTTCCTTACCTTAGGAAATAAACGACACTGGTGTGGTATAACACTAAAGGATCTAACAGTGAGATAAGTCTTTCTTACTATTTACTGAAAGACGAGGTCTCGGGGATTGTTATTTCTAAATCATTGTTGACATAACATTGAGCATACGATATTGATTATGCACTACTTTAGTTTATCAAATGGTGCGGATTTTTTGCAATCCAAGAATCCTGATATCTTAGGTAGTGGTGATCAATATCTAAAGGTCCTAGTATTGTTATTGCAATAAATCGTGTGTTGGGTGAGTCCAATTTGATAATATCCTCAAGAGGTGTTCGAAAAAAATTTTACTATTCAGAAACCCGATCGATTAGAATTTATTCAAGAATAATAAATAAAGATTTTGAACTAGACAACTCTTGGAAAAAGATATTAATTAATTACAGTCAAATTGCAGACTTAAATTAATTAATGGATATTTATATCTTAAACACAGGAAATAATAAATTAAAGAGGTAAAGCCCGGATTACTCGTAATTTGGGATTGGACGGGCAGTCAATATTATTATATTATAGTGGATGATAATAATATTATGTTGGACTTGTATTAAATTGGGGCTCAATTTAATTAGTAAAAGTCCAATAGGTTTGGCCCAAGTCCAACATCCATGGATCCCTAATCTGGCTCATCATAACTCTATATAAAAGGAGACTAGAAAGAGGATTTTAATTAATTTTTATGATAAAATCATTCCCCTCTCTCCCCACGAGTGGGCGAAATTTTCAGTTCTCCAGAACTGAAGTTCTATCTTCTATCTAGTCAAGTCCTTTCGATTGTCACAAGCTTTACCCACTCAAAGGTCATAATCAGAGTTCGGGAAACAGATTAGATGATTCGTGGTTAAGTTCGATGAACATCACGTGGAAAAGGCACAAGCAATCGTCGATTCTTTGGAGAATAATATCGGTAATTCTAAACCGTAGAAAATTCATATTTTAGGTTTTAATTCCTTTTACATGAATTATTTGCGTTCTTGTATGCAATTTTGTGTTTAACATGTGAATCAATTAATCTCATAATTGGTCAAATAGATCCGTAGATCTTATTTATTTGGTTATGCATGACTTCCGTTGTGCGAGGGGCACCAAACCCTAGCAATACATTCGACACATACCAAACACATTCAAGCCAAGTTCATATTAGGAAGAAAACTTCTTCCTCTAATTCACTTTATAAATAAATCACAATTGCAATAGTTGCTATCTCTGTGGAGCGACACATACGAGGCTTGTTTTTTTTGTCTAATTAGACACAAGTAGATTTCAAGTAAAAAAAATACCAATCCATACTATGAATTTCATAGAGCTTTTTGTCTAATTAAACTCAAACACATGTAGATTTCAAGATGTAGATTTCAGGAAACAAAAACGTATACCAATCCAATTTACTACCAACCTTTGTACCTATGATCTAGAATCGAAGATGAAAACATTATGATAGTGTCAGTAGCCACGCATGCCGGCCAAGCAATTTAGAAACCGTTGACGTCCAACGATTTGTGGAATTCACATATCCAGCTGAAGCCCTCTCCCTCGCCGAAGCCCTCTCTCAGATGTAATTTTTCGTTCAAATTGGTCAAAGAGGGTATGAATGAACCCTACCAATTAATTGGAACAACTCCCAGAGCATGTTAGGAGTATCGGTGGTTGGAAACGCGTTTATAATCATGGTTTGAGTGAACAGGGGCGTGCCTTTTTAAAACAAAATGGGCCATGCCATGTAGTTTATAGACTTGACTACCAAACTGTAACACCATAACTCGACTAGCCAAAAAAAACTGAATAAGCGATGTCACTTTGTGGTGTGATTATCAAAATTGTACGACTGGTGACTTGATGGGGGTGCAGCTACTTAGAGAAAGGGGTTTTATTTGCAAAACAAACAATCCGAAAAATAGTGAGCTTTTAAAACTCAGTAGTATATTCTCATTTTATAAAGTGAACTTCTCGAAAAAAAAGATATATAAATAACCTGTAATAATGAATAAGGTTACACTAATTCAACGAAACAAAACTTAAACACGCCATTTAATTCTAAATGTGTAGCCACACCCTTTAGCTTATTCCCAATAGTGTTATTGTTGTAATAAGTAGAACTTCACATGATCACATATCAAGGCTTCAAATAACTCACTTAGTATTCAAATAGTTCTCCTTTAAGCATTTCATCATAAACATATAACATTGCCCATGAACTTGTTATGTTCCCAAAGAACGCTCCCACTACGACACGACTGTTACAATCTTAGATACAAACGTTGATTGTATTAGTGCATAACTTTCTAATGGTATAACTTCTTGGTTAAAATGGAAAAATCGATATCTCTCATTTATCTTGAAAATTATCATGGTTGTTAGGCTTGTAGTTCTTCTCATAATCTTCATCAAAGGATCTAGTATTCGTGTAAACAAACTCCTATATTGCCTTGAAGATTATAGAACCTGTACCTTTTCTATCATTTGGGATAACCTTAAAACATACCTTAGTACACAACTCCAATTACTTGGATATCTTTTTCAAAACATGTGTTGGAATAACTGCACACCTTGAGATGTGCTAGACTAGACTTGCCTCTAGTCCACAACTCGTATCTTGTAGAAGGTACTAATGTTATGGTAGTTTCTTTAAGGTATAACTAATTGTTTCCAATGTGTATCCCATCAATGATAAAGTATCATTGAGTACAACTATTCACTTATCGAACTTGTCTTTTAGAGACTTCGATGTCTTCTTACATGACTATAACATTCTATGGAAAAATGCTTGGAGTAGTCAACTAGGATTAACTCCCACTACCGATCTTAACTCATTGCTCGTCTCCTATGGTGTAAACCATTGAGACTTACTAGTCCGCATCTCTATAAGTATTCTGAATCCCTTGAACCACCAAAGGATTCTAACTTATAGTGCATCAACCAGACTTACTTGACCTTCAAGTTATTTAACACACAAGTTGTTAAAATCTCGATAGTCACTTGAGTTAGACAAAATGAGTGAACAATTACTAAGTACTTTCTTGGCCTTATGATTAAGTGCCACAAATACTTTATCATTCATTGTTTAAGAAGTTGAATTGTTGTGTAAAACTCAATCTTGTTGCATTTATATTGATTAGATACTATGATGTATAATTTGTTTTTCTATGGTACTATGATAGATATTCGAATCACATTTCTTAATAATGCACGCATTATAAAATGACATCGAACATCGCTTGGTCATAAACAAGTTTAGAAACTGAAACTGGATTCTTTCTAAACTATATTGTACCAATAAAACAAAGTCTTACACATTAAAACAAAACAATAAAATTAGCGTAAATAAATAGCTCCCACTGCAACAACTGACAAACTGGATCTAGAACTCTCTTTTAGAAGTTGCATTGTTATCTAAGTCATTATCCTTCTTAAAAGAGGTCAATCCGACTTACAATGCATCTTCTCCTTGCCTTTTCACCTAAGTTTTCTTGCCTTTCTTGCTTTCAGCGGGCATTGATGACAATTCAGCTCTTCCCTCTTTCCATTGCTAGTCTTTTGTTCTATTGAACTCAGACATAGGAAAGATGCAACCTTAATGAATTCGTCAACTATCGTGGTATCTTCCTCCAATAGTAATTAAGTGAATATAATGCTTAAGGTTTCCAACTTTTCAGTAACAACCTTCATATAACCACTTTCTATTACTTTTGGCGATGAACTGAGTGTAGAAACTATTTGAGTAACTGAATCAGAAGATTCCTCGCAACATTCTCTCTCTTTTGGATGTTCCAATAGAATCTGGATAACGTCCTCATTGGATATCCTTTTATCATCAGTATAAACCAAGACTTGTCTTACTACTTAAAAGAAAGTAGTTTGACCTTCTTCCTCAAAAAACTTGTCAAGTACATGCATGAAATGCATTCTTGAACTTTCTTTATAGAATTTTGTCAAGGAAATGGAGGACATGAATTGGAGAATACAAACTTTAAGGTTTCAGCAATGAGAATCTTATCCATTTTACATTTCCAGTCTACATAATTTTGTCCTTCGAGTTTGATTTCATTAAGGTTAGCAGACATTATTAAGAATTTGGCTGAGAAGAAATAAAACTATTTATCACATGCTATGCTTGATACATAATTGCAAACAACCACAAAACAATTTATGTATCTCGCAACTGTGAAAACCAAATTAAGTACGCCTTTAGGGAGGTCATACAAATTTGGATTCCAACAATTTCCTGGTCACAATACCGACGAATAGTCTAAAGACCACTAAGGTGGCATGGCCGCCAAATATTGCCTAAGCTTTTACCATAAATATTAGCATCTAGGAATTTCATTTCTGTTTTGATACTCCTTCTAGGGAAGGTCGTACGCCACTAACAAAATTCCATAGCTATCTTATAAAAATGTTTAAACATATGAACTTGCAATTTCGTAGGATTATGGCTACCACTAGGGTGGATCGCGAAAATATTAGAAACATGCTTCTAGTTTAAACAATTTACTATTAAGAAGTCTAATCTTATGAACTTACTATTTCGTAGGATTATTGCTCCCACTAAGGTGGGTCGTGATAATATTAGAAATTGATTCATATATAGACCAATTTATGGAGACCATATACAACGCACTGTTGTAATTATCACTTAGTCATTTTAAATATGTTTTTTTGCATAATTATCACATAAGCAGATAAGGCAGATAATCCACTTATAACATATAATCACCAAATAAACAGATAAATCCATTTAATTCATGGTGATTAATCACACTGGATAATTATTGAAATTATTTAATAAATCTAGGGAGATTTAAAATAATTAATTCCTTATCTTATCCAAAATAGGAATTTCGGATTTGATAAGATTTATCTTGAATAATGGTTATCCAAAATCATTTAGGATTTAGGATTTGATAAGATTTATCTTGAATAATGGTTATCCAAAATCATTTAGGATTTATCAAGATAGAGTGAAATCTATCTAAATCCTCTTAGGATCATTCTAGATTTTACATGGATAAAATCAAATTCTAAAATTCAAGATAAGATTGACGTTGGATTATCATTATCTAAATCATACTAGGATATTTCAGGATAGAACCAAATCTCTACAAATCCATAAGACGAAGATAAAATCCAATCATTTTAAGATTAAACAGATCCTAGATTATTTAGAATTAGAAACTAGAATATATCATATCTATTAGGACTTATTCTAGATAAAATTAATTTTAACAAAATCCAATTAGATAAGGATTATCTTGTATTATCTTTATCCAAATTTATCTAGGATATTTTCTAAATAGAAATAAATCTATTTATATCCATAAACTAGGATAAACTAGAATTAATATTAACTAATTCAACTAGGATTTAACTAGATAGAAAAATCTATCTTAAATCCAAAAGATAATTACAATACTGGATTAATAATTATCTAAATCTTCTAAGATATATTCTAGATAGATATAAATCTATCAATATCTATAAGATAGAGATAAAGTTAATTATCTAAATCTACTATGATATTTTCTAAATAGAATTAATTCTACAAATATCCACAAGATAAAGATAAAATATGGATTTTAATGATCCAAATCTACTAATATATATTCTAGATAGATATAAATCTATCAATATCTACAAGATATGGATAAACATAATTAAAATTTAACTTAGTCTATCTAGGATTAATTTACATAGAATAAAATCTATATAAATCCATAAGACGAAATAAAAATTAATTATCATTATCCAAATTTATCTAGGATTTATCTAAATAGAATCACATCAATCCAAATCCATAAAATACGGATAAAATTCAATTAATCCATAATTTAATTAAAAAATTAAATTTTAATAATACAATTAAATTGATATCTTCAAAACTTATTCTAAATTTTATCTTGAAATTAACTCTAAAATTATTTCTAAGGGTTATCAAGTAATTATTCATGCAATCAATTAACGCGGTGTGACGATTCAAAATATCACAAGCGCGACAATTTGATTCGAACAAATAATATGCACGACAACAATTAAAACAAATTACAAGAAATAGTTATCAATTAATTATTCATGAAATCATTATTTGGGAATCAAAATTCACACAAACATTATGTAATCATTAGGTCATGATTACATAGATTGATTATTGTATCCAATATTCACGCCAAGTTAATAAAAAATGGGAATAGGTCAAAAACCCTAGCTCGGCAAATTGGCGTGTGTTACTGCCGCTCAAACCACGTTCTTGGTTATTGTATTTTTCTGTTATTCATTCATTCAAAATAAACAACAAAACACAAACCAAACCAAGATAATTAAACATTCAAACAATTCACATAACATGAAATTAATCCACATAATCAAAGCAAAAAATTGGCTCTGATACCAATTGCTGGGGTTTGGTGCCTCTTGCACAGCGAAAGTCATGCATAAACAAATAAATCAGATCTACGGATCTATTTGACCGATTATGGGATTAATTGATTCACATGTTAAACACAAAATTGCATACAAGAATGCAAATAATTCAAGTAAAAGGAATTAAAACCTAAAACATTACGGTTTAGAATTACCGATCTGATTCTCCAAAGAATCGACGATTGCTTGCGCCTTCTCCACTTGATGTTCTTCGAACTCAACCACGAATCATCTAATCTGTCTCCCGAACTCTGATTATGACCTTTGGGTGGGCAAAACTTGTCACAATAGAAAGGACTTGACTAGATAGAAGATAGAACTTCAGTTCTGGAGAACTGAAAATTTCGCCCACTCCTGGGGAGAGAGGGGAATGATTTTATCATAAAAATTAATTAAAATCCCCATTCTAGTATCCTCTTATATAGAGTTGGGCCACATTAGGGATCCATGGAGGTTGGACTTGGGCCAAATATGTTGGACTTTTACTAATTAAATTGAGCCCCAATTTAATACAAGTCCAACAGAATATTATTATCATCCACTATAGTATAATAATATAGACTGCCCGTCCAATCCCAAATTACGAGTAATCCGGGCTTTACCTCTTAATTTATTATTTCCTGTGTTTAAGATATAAATATCCATTAATTAATTTAAGTCTGCTATTTGGCTTTAATTAATTAATATCTTTTTCCAATAGTTGTCTAGTTCAAAATCTTTATTTATTATTCTGGAATAAATTCCAACGGTCGGGTTTCTGAATAATAAAACCTTTTTCTAACACCTCTTGAGGATATTATCAAACTTGACTCACCCAACACACAATTCATTGCACTACCCAAGATATCAAGATATCAGGATTCTTGGATTGCAAAAAATCCGCACCATTTGATAAATCAAAGTAGTGCATAATCAATATCGTATGCTCAATGTTATGTCAACAATGATTAAGAAATAACAATCACCGAGACCTCGTCGTTCAGTAAATAGCAAGAAAGGCTTATCTGACTGTTAGATCCTTCAGTGCTATACCACACCAGTGTCGTTTATTTTCTAAGGTAAGGAAACATGTGGACTGACACTGCAACCTTTCACGATTGGTAGCCATAGGCTATCTAGGCTGTGAAATTCTATTTCTCTTCTACAAAGGACCGACTACATCGCCTTCTGTGAATGTCGTTCACGACCAGTCTACTATGCAGAAGGATTAGACTTATTTGCTTCTTATACATTTAAATGTTTGAGAAACATCTTATAAATGCATAAGTAAACACCAATGCGATAAAATTACTTCTTCTCGCCTTGAGTTAAAAGTGGATTGTAGAGTTTATTGTATACAAGCAATTCTATCCGTGCAACATGCTCGAAATATGCTTTTCAGTATACCAGTCCTAACATGTATGTAGATTTGAACTTTAAATGTCACGCTCACATTTTCTAAGGATATAAAACACGGTTGATCTCGACTAGGGGAGGATTAAAGAAGCGGAGAAGAAAGGGGAAAACAACACAACTCGACCAAAGCTCGAAACAAATGAGAATAGCTCGAATAAACGCCGAGTGTCTCAACAATCAACAACTCAAAAATGAATATTATCTCAGCTATACAAGAACTCGAAAGAAGGACAACTACTCAGCGAAAGTAATACCGAGAAGGAATATGCCACGTGTGAAGACATGACACATTCTACACACTTAAATTTCTTCAACGGTCTTGCTCAACACCCACCACACCCGTCACACTTAACCTGCACATTTTTAAAAAGAAATGCAGGGCTGAGTACTTGATGCACTCAGTGGACACATGCCAAAATAATTTTCATAAAATATTGTGTCAGCATTTAAAAGTGAACTTGGGGTTTTATAAAAGACCAAGTCACCAAAACATTTTCTCGCTCAAAAGTATGGCTGCAGCCCATTTTCTCTCTCCTCGTACCATATCTAAACCTCATATGTGAAACAAGAACGTGTCCACATTCTCGATCACTGGACCGGCCAACTCGAAAGATAGCGCACGATCCCCTCTGTGTACACTAGCTTGAATAGGGACTCACTCCCTAGACAAACCCAAATTCGATTAAACTCATAACTTCTAGTAGGGACTCACTCCCCACTAGGGCGATCAGATAGGCACATCCTCAAAAACAAAATACGGCATGACACAATATAATTGGAATTTAAGCTCATAACTCATACTTGAAAGATATTGCGTAAATTTAAAAGTAAGCCTACACAATAATGTAGGATACAAACTCCACAAAATACTTAGTTAAAAAGCTCACCTTGTTCGTTTAAAGCCTTAACTTGTGTTCTATTCCGTTTTCGAAAAGCGTGCATGATGTCACCCATTGATTTAATGTACTCCAGCCCAATCTTTAATTCCCTAATAACATCCCCAACTTATTTCTTTGATTTGCCAGAATTGGCCCACTTCCTTGATTTAATCATATGGCCCAAATCCTTAAAAAAGAATAGCTCATAAAATACTCCATCGTCCCTTTCATTCTTTTTCCAAACAAAATCCTACTGGAGGGAAATCAGCTGTGCCTCCATTCCTCTTCCTCTCTTCTTTCTCTCTCTCTCTTTCGATGGTTGTCGCCGGCAAAAATACAGCCCCACCGCAGCCAATGCCGCGACCCAGCAGAAGTTACCGCTGTTCGTTGTTGTTCTCTCTCTCTCCGTGTCAATTCGCCGCCGCTGCCATCTCCTCCGCGCCGCTGCTGGGATTGCCATCGCTGTTCGGCCCGTTGCGCTACCGCATCGAAGTCGCGGTCAGACCTTGCTCCTCGCCCTCTCTGCCACTACCGGAGAAGCGCAGGCTGCGACGTCACCTCTGCCCGAATCACGGTGGCTTCAACGCTGCCCGTCGCCATTCGATCCAAGAACATTCTCCTCCGTCGATCATTGCCGCTGATGTCACCAACTCACGAACTCTGCAGTCACCGCAGTCCAGCGATGGTGAGCTCTCCATTGAGCAACTTCTCTAGACGGGGCTGCTACCACCGTCGTCCTTGCCGGAACTCGGCTGCCCCAGCCCTTATTCAAACTCTCTCTCCGTCTTTGCCATCCGTTATATCGCACTCCGCCTCGAGCCCTCTCGCATTGATCTGCCAGCCTCTCGCTGCGACACCGCCGCCGCCACTGCCTCCTACCTCAGCGGCAATCGGCGCCGCCGCTTCTCTCCTTTCTAACTCTCTCGGTTTTCTTCTCTAACTCTCTAACTCTTTGTTTTCTTGGTATTGAATTAATGTGTATTGTGGGATTGATAGGATATATATAGAAAAAACTGATAGATATTGATGGATTTGGTGGTTGGAGAGATTTTAGGGAAGATGGAGATATTGATGAATAAACTGTGTAGAATGAGGTTAGGAGAAGGAGTTCATGTTGACTGAGGATTTGACTGCAGGATTAGAATAATTAATTAATTTTTCAGCTTCTTAAAATTGGTCCCAACTAAAAGAAATAAAATGGGTATAAAAAGTCGGGGTGTTACATTAAATGATTTTTAATAATGAGAAAATTTATTTAATTGGCTTGAATTTTTTATGTTTCCGGTTACTGTGTGGGTCTCTTCTATGTGATACATGCAACGGTTCTTCGGATCAAGATATAACCTATATTTTTATACTCCCTCAGTCTCCCATATGAGATTTCACACTTGGGAAATGACACGAGATTTTAAGAAATGCTATTTTGTGTGTTATGTGGTGAGAGAAAATATAATTTTATAATTGATGTGAGAAGGAACTTTTTCCAAAAGAGAAAATGTGACATCTTTTGTGGGACAAATTAAAAAGGAAAGTGTGACAACTACTATGGGACAGAGGGAGTAGTATAAGCTAAAATCAATTTGGTTACTTTGTTTTAGTTTGATGGTGCGATATGTTTGCACAACCGTCGAAATAATCAACTTGAAGAAATAGTCTTTCTTCTTCGTATTCCAAAGATGGTAGTCATCCACCAATATTTAAAAAGGCCCCAGCTTGGTCATCAGCAACATTGCCGTTTCACTAGACCTTACTCTCTAGTTGATAAAATACCTGCCCAAGTTAAACATTTGAGTCGGCTAGTAGGTGTTAGTGATGTTGATTGCTTTGTTAATCTGCAAATGGATAGAAACACATTTGGTAAATTGTGTAGAACATTGAAGGAGTTGGGGGGATGAGGGATAGAAGATTCATGATAATTGAGGAACAAGTAGCCATTTTTCTTGGAATCCTTGCACACCACAAAAATCTCTGGTGTCGAGTTTGATTTTATGAGGTCTAGTTTTACTGTAATCCAATTACTTCTACGTTGTTTTAAGCGCATTATTAGACATTCACCAAATTATTTTTGGCTAAGCCCGAACCCGTAACAGATGGCTCAACTGATTCTAGGAGGAAGCATTTCAAGGTATATTTCAAAAATCAAACAGTCACTTCATTACCTTATCCCCTTTGCAATAGATTTGGTTTCCTTATTTTAGGACCTTCATAATTTGTGTTTGATTAATGCATATTAGGGTCACACGGTGCTTTGGATGAGACTTATATCAACGTCTTAGTGAGCAATGCGGACAAACCTCGGTATAGGATGCAGAATGGGCAAATAGCTGCCAACACTCTTGCTGCTTGCGACGGGAAAATGCGCTTCATTTATGCCTTAGCCGGATGGGAAGGTTTTGCCGAGGATTCACGAGTACTTAGGGACGCTGTTAGTAGGGAATATGGCTTAAAGATCCCCAAAGGTTAGGGTTGTACTTCTTTATCAAAAACATATTTCATTAGATTTCAAATATTTTTTTTCGATTAGCTCAAAAAATGGAAATTACTTTCGAAATTCCTGCAGGCAATTATTGTTTGTGCGAAAATGGGTATGCTAACAGTGAGAATTTTTTAATACCGTACAAGGGTGTGCGCTACCATCTCAAGGAGTGGATAGTCAAGTCACAACGCCCTCAGAATGCTATTGAGTTCTTTAATGTAAGACATACGAAGGCATGCAACGTAACTGAACATGCCTTCGCGCTCTTAAAAATGCGATGGGGAATCCTTCATAGTGCATCCTTTTACCCAATTAAGATCCAAATCTGAATAATATTGGCTTGCATCCTTCTCCATAATTTCATCCGAGCAGAGATGACCAATTACCCTATCGAACTAGCTCGATGCCATACCTGATCACATCGCCTTGGAGGACAACCGGGATGTGGAGTATGTTGGTAAAGTTGAACCTTCAACTGAGTGGACACAAGTGCGAGTTGTGATGACAAATTCTATGTGGTTACATGTTAGTGCTTGTTGACAATCTTACTAAGATTATTTGCTTTGTGTATGCACAAACAAAGATGATATGTGATACTACTACTGTCTAATGTATTCTTATATTTCTATGTTTATCTTATTCCTCATATGCTTAGGCAAATGGAGGTGGTAACTGACATAGCAGATGATAGTGTGTCGTATTGCCGTTGTGGGAGAGGAAAGATGCGAGTGTTGTGTGAGGGGAAGGCTGCGAAGCATGTTGGTCGTCGAAGAGGCTCATTTCATGCTTTTGGCTTTTGGCTGGTCTTGATAAGGCTCGTTTCATGCATTGGTTTTGGGTGATATAACATGCTTTTTGGGGGAGATAATGCGCAAATTTGAGCTTAAGTGTGCAGATATTTGTTGGGTCAAGTAGATGCTGCAAATTGACCGAGCAGATGCAAAATGAGCAGAAAATGAGTAAAAATTGTCAAAAATCCGCTAGGTCAAGGAGAATTATCAGGAGAGCAGGTGCGTGAAAAATCTGTCGGAGCTAGGAACGCACACAAATTATCCGGGGCAGGGAAAATGGAGCAGAAAAAGTGAAGAAATGAGCAGTTTTAAAAGATCATATTTTAAGGGTACAAACGTCAAATCATGAAGACCATACTCCAAGGATTTGAGCTTGAAGCATCCCTATATAAAGGGACCAACATGAATGAAGAAAGCAGCGCTTAACGCTACCATTCTGGTAGTTTAGGTAGGAAACTCTCATAGGCGCTTAACGCCACCGCTTTCTTAGCTTAGTTTAGTTGATTTGCTGATTTCTTAGCTTAGTTTAGATAGTTTGCTGTTTTCTTAGCGTAATTATGTGGTTTCGACGGAGGAATTGACGATTCCGACGTTGGATCTCCATTTATTTCTGGTTTTTTGAAGCTTTGTTTTATTCTTATGATCTGGACCTTGCTGTTTTTAGATCAGTTTCGTGTTCTGAATTCCGTAGTTGTTGTAGTTGTTTCTAAAGTTCAAGTCACACTCTGCTTTGAATCTGGAGCTATGGAAATTGCAGTTTATCTTATGTTGATTTTGTCTAGTTGATGTTTAATTTCTGTTGTTCTGTTTCACAATTGCTGTTTGTTGGTTGTTTGGAGTTGGGATCTATTGGATTGTCGTTGGATTTTGTAGATCTGGATGTGGAGACGTTGGGATTTTGTTGGATTGTGGTGGATCTGAATCTGTATTGGTGGATCTGAAGTTTTCTGTTTCTATTCTGCATGATTATGGTTGTTTACTTTTCGATATCGCATCTGCTAGACCCAGCAGCTTATATCTGTTAGTTTAGGCTTTAATTTCATGTTTAAATTTAGATCTGAGTTTGCTCTGTTTTCATGGTGTTTAATGCTCTGCTTTGTTCTGTATTTCCCGTTGGATTCATGAAGAAGATGAAGTTTACTGGTATTTAGGATCAGATCTGCATCTGCTTTTCCTCTTTTTTGCTTTTCCAGCTTTTCTGCTAGCCCCAGTCAGCTTAGGAAAAATGGTCCCCACTTGCTTTTGCATCTTTGTCTGTCTATTTTGGGAAAGTTTCAGCATGTTCCTTCAGACACAGGTGTTCTAGTTAGTTTAACTCCAGTTTACAAGTTGCCACGAGTTTGGTTGTCATGCAAGTGTTCGTACTTTTCCCATCCGCTAGGTCAGGTAGATAGATCCAGTTTAATTCCGCCAGGTCAAGTAGATTAGACACTACTAAAAAAATGGCCTGTTATCACATTAAATTAGTCACATTTTATTAAAATCGTGAGGATATATATACTCAAACAATACATTGATCTTTCTATATCATACACTGATGTTACACTAGAGTTAAATGTCAGTTCAACAGTCCTATACTCACATTTCTATTCAGTACAATAATGGTGATTTGCTCCTATTATAACTCACGGAAGTTGTTATACGCAAATACTTAAACATGATTCTAAAAAGAAAATTTCAAATTACTAATGAAGTTTAATTATTGAAGAAATTAATTAAAACAACTTATTCAAAAGATAACCGACAAAAATAAATTGAGTAGAAATTACAAAAATAAATAAAGTAGAAATTATTTGTTTTATTGTATATAAATTTATTTTGATGTTAATACTCTAACAATTAATTGCATTATTTATATTATTAATTTATATGATGTGTTTTATTCATTTAAAATTTGGAAATGAAAAAACCGAATCAAAGTTTATGTAATTATAAATTAGTGATAATAATAATATGTATAGTAGTTAATTATTATAATAGTACAGTGAAGGCTGAAGCACTAATTTGATGAAAGAATAGAAAATTCAAAAACTGCATGAAACAATTAAAAATAGTGGTGGCAATTTTCCCACTAAAATATTACATTGGCATTAGAAATAGTGGCAATTCGTCAATTATTATATATAGTAGTAATACATTTAAGCCTTAATTTGTTGAAAGAGTGGAAAATAAAAAAAGTAGCGGCAATTTTCCCACTAAAATATTACAACATAGGAATTAGAAAGTGGTAATCCGTCAAATATTAACATTTAGAGTGAACTGCACAAAATACCCCTAACTTTTCATTGTGTAACAACAGACACCCCTAACATCTAAAAATCACAACACAGGTATCGAACAAAATATATAATCACGAATGAGGTTTTTTCGGACCATAGTACCCTCAAGGGCTAAAAGGGCAAATGCGACCTTTTGCGTATCACACCTGCTGCATGCACTGTGGATGACGCCGCCTCTGTGTGATGTGACCTTGAACATCATTTCACCTGTCCTCTCTCTTCTCTTCCCAAGGGACGCCTTAATTTGAAATTTTTGTTTTTGTTTTCGTTTGAAATTTTAGTTTTTGTGCCTTAGAGGAATGGGCCTGCAATGATATTTTAATTTTTGTTAATTAAACTCCTACAACTTTTTCGCTCTTTTCCATTTCCCTCCATTTCAATTTCATTCACTTCGTCATTTTCCCTCCTATCTCTTATCTCACGCTCCATTTTTCATCAATGCCGCCAAAACGGAAGCGAGGCACCGCTGGAGCTTCCTCCTCCGGTGCGTCCACCTCCCGTAGGTCTTCACGGAACAAAAAGAAGACGCCAGCGCCACCGGCTGAGGCATCATCACCATCACCTCCGGCATCACCTAGACACGGTCGCGGACCGGAGATAGTCGATGTAGACCCAGAAACATGGGACATCCGCGATCCTCTGTTGGATTTCTTTGTCCCGGAGGATGAATATAGTAAGTTGAAATTTAAAAATGCTTGTGTCTTTTGAGTGTGATGGCGAGTGTGATTGTGTGAAATTGATTTGTGTGAAATTGGTTTGTTGGTTTAAATTTGGAATATTTCTAACTCTAAATAAACCCTAACGGAGGACAAATTCGGGATGTTTTCTGTTACTTTTCATCACTGAGGGTCACTCTTCGAAATCAATGGGCAGAAGAAGTATGTTGGGGGGCAAGTGACATTCTTTGTCTTTTGCAATATTCTCCAATTTGAGCTCTTAGATCTGTCCAGTATGGTGGTGCGGTTGAGGTATCATAGGAAAACCGTTTGTGAGATCTATTACGTTCATCCAAAGTACAGTCATGACTGTACCGGCGTGGACATAGGATGGCCATTGCTGCCCATTACTGACGATGAGCACCTGGAGCTTTTTCTGGAAGTCGCGGCTACTAGCACAAAGCTAGTTCACATTTATGTGGTGGAGTTAACGGCGGCGGCTGCCCTACTGAAGAAGCGACAGGAAGAAGCACATGAGTTACTATAGTTTGTCAGTTCTTGTAAAAAAAGCAAGGTGGTCATTGAAGAAATAGACGAAGGAGAAACAGTTGTGCCGAAGCGTAAACCGAAAATGAAGAAACAGGGGAACCCATCGGCACCACCATTATTGATGCTTGAGTGGTACCCTAGGGATGTCGAGTTTGAAGAGTATTTGACCAAAAGTTTAGAAGACAAACGTCGGGAATGGAAGAGGGAAGAGGAGGCAGCACATAAGAATCTGTTGGACGCATTTGCATCTTGTAGTACAGATAGAGCACAATCCGCACCTGCTGTGGTTGATGAAGAGGTTGAGGTTGAGGTTGAGGTTGAGGTTGAACAGAATGATGCACTTGGAGTTGTTGGACAAGGATAGGTCCATGCATGCGAATCCTTAGTCGACCATGCAGAGGTTAGTACATCATTTTGGATTTTGTTTGGGATTTCAGTTTTATGTTTGGTATGCATATGTGATTAATCCTTTTTGTCAGATTGGACAATTAAATCACTCTGACCAAGATTTACAGCATGAAGAAGAGGCACTTGTAGAACCTGCTAGCATGGCAGAGGTTAGTGCACACCCTTGTACAACATTTGTGATTTATGTTTGTATGTATGGCGTTCAGTTGTGATTTTATGTTGAAATCAGAAGGGGCAATCAATTCATAGCCAAGACTGTCAACATGTTGAAGGCAATGTGTACAACCCGGCCATGGATTTTTCAGAAGTCAATCAATGTCAACTGCAGTCGGATGTTCCCATTATCGAGGAGACTGGACCTGAAGTACAAGCTGGCCCTGGAGTGCAGGCTGTACCGGAAGTACAGGGTGGGCCCGAAGTACAGGGTGGACCCGAAGTTAGTGATGGGCCGGAGGTGGAGCCTCAAGAGGAGGTATACATTCCGTCGGTTGAGTACGTTCCGGACGGCTACCAGCTCCATAACGAGGGACCGGCGACTGATGATTAAGATGTGGTGATGGACCATTTTATCTCGTTGGCGCACATGTGCCGAGATGAGCAGCTGTTTACTTCATATTACGAATCCATTTTCCAGCAACAACCTGCGAATCAGGACCCAGAGAATGTAGACCAGCCGGGTGACGGCGAAGCCGAGCCGGGGTCAGGAGGGTCAGGGGGGTCAGGGGATAAACGGCGGAGGAGGTATTCGCCTTATGTGGAAAAGCCGGACATGACAGATAACCCACTATTTGAGAAAGATTTTGAGGACGAGCTACACGATAATGATGACCTTGAAGATTTGGAGGGAAGAAGAGTGGGTTAAAGTTTACCCTGTTTAAGCTCATCCCTAATGTGCTACCGTTGTGGAAGCCTGGTGATGTTTTTAAGCATAGAGATTTCTTCTATGACGTGTTGAGGCAATATGCTATAATGACCAGGAGGCAGGTGCACGTGAGGAGAAATGATCGGGACAAACTTCGTGTGATTTGTAAAGGGCAAGGTTGTGTGTGGTGATGAATATGCAGCGCGATCACGCGCACACATGTTCTCAGGTGTTGGATTCGAAGTGGCTGACGGCAAAGTGGTTAGGTGAGCGTTACATAGAGAAGATCAAATCCAACCCTCACATACCACTGGCCGCTATCTGGCAGTGTGTCGATGAAGATTTTAGGCTGAAGATAGGCCGGATGAAGGCATATCGGGCCAGAGAGCACGCACTGGACGACATATTCGGCTCTGCAGCAGCCCAATACATGATCTTGTTCAGCTACAAAGCCGAATTGGAGAGGACGCACCCTGATTCCTCCATACACATACATTATGAGAATACGAGGGATTCTGGTGCAGTGGGTCTGAGATTCCTCCGGTTCTACTGCTGTCTAGGCCCATTGAAGAAGGGATGGATGCAGTTCTGTCGGCCCATTATCTTCTTGGACGCTTGTTTCTTGCGAGGAATGTATAAAGGACAGCTCATGTCAGCAATCGGAATTGATACCAACAATGGCTGGTGCCCGATTGCGTGGGCTGTGACTGAGGCCGAGGGTTATGCCCAGTGGAAGTGGTTCTTGGTGTACTTGTCTGATGACCTTAACTTGCATGCAAATGGCCCAAGATACGTGTTTATGGCTGACCAACAAAAGGTATATGGCCGGCGTGATTTCAATATTACTTAATGTACTTATTATGTGATTACTTTTCATCTGTGTTTTGATCCATACATTACGTACTGGAATTGTGATTTTGTGAAACTTTTTGTTTTGTTGTGTTACAACAGGGCCTTGCAAAGTTGATAGTTGAGGAATTCCCACAGAGCGAGCATCGCTTCTGTGTTCAGCACATATATAACAATTTCAAGAAGAGATTTTTTGGCGAAAATTTCAAAGAACGGTTATGGGAGATTGCCGCGACTACCACCATCGAACATTTTATGGATAAGATGGATGCTCTGCAGACCGAGTACCCCCAAGCACATCAGTGGCTTTCTGGAGTTGCTCCCAAAGAAAAGTGGGTAAAGGCATTTTTCTCTCCACATACTTGTTGTGATGTGCTCCTCAACAACATATGTGAGACATTCAATTCGAAGATTGCATTGGCGCGAGAAAAGTCAATTATCAGCATGTTGGAGGACATTCGAACAAGTTAAATGGAAAGGATACAGATCAGAGGCCAGTGGATCAAAAGCTACGATCACGCAGTCCCTCCGGTTATCAAGGAGCTTGTGGATAAGTGGTACGCGCGGGCGTCGTCATGGAGGGCTACATGGAACGGACAGTCTTCGTACCAAGTATCAGGGCCGGCTGGCCAATTTGTTGTCAACATGTGCGATTTTACATGCTTATGCAGATTGTGGCAGCTAACCGGAATCCCGTGCACACATGTTATCGCCACAATCAACAAGATGGGTGATGATGTGACGCGACACGTCTCCCGATATTATTTGAAGACAACAATGATGATGCTGTACGAGAATGTCCTTTACCCAATCAATGGGGTGGACAATTGGCCCAAGCATACTTCTGATGGTGTGTTGGAACTGGCGCCCCCGAGGTCAAAGCGACAGCGTGGTAGGCCGAAGAAATTGAGGCGTGATGAGCCACATATTCGTCTTCATGCTGATGGAAGTGAGTTATTGCGCCGAACATTAGTGATGAAATGTCGCCGGTGCGGTCAAGAAGGTCATAATAGGAGGACATGCAGCAATGATCCACGGACAGATGCTCGTTCTCAGGTTCAGGAGACTTCGCATCTATCACTATATTTTCTACTCGTACGCATTGCTTTCTCTCTCGTATATACTTACTATATCATTAATTGTTGCAGCCTAATGTTTCGGATCAGGGACCTAGCAATCGAACCAGGACTCAACCTCAGAGATGTGGCCGCCGCGGTGATCAAGATTGACTGGCCTTACGTACTCTTAAAAAATTGGTGCTGGTTTCTGATGGGTGAACCCTTTGTATGTTACAATATCCGTGTTTGGTTAATATTTTGGTTATATTTTGTGGAAAACATGATATGATTTATATGTTAACGAAGTGATGTTACAAACTGGTTTGTAAAAAATGACTAGTATTTGTGGTGGCTATATCTCATGAGTGGCATCTGATCCAGTTGCTGATGAGTAACTTCATTCGTGATTTCAGTCATAGTTTAGTAACTTCATTCGTGATTTCACTCATAGTTTGTGTACAATACAACGGTTGTGATTTCAGTCATAGTTTAGTAACTTCATTCGTGATTTCACTCATAGTTTGCGTACAATACAACGGTTGTGATTTCAGTTATAGTTTAGTAACTTTATTCGTGATTTATGGCATATTTGAAAACGTCTTCATTCCTGCCTTAACAAATGATGAATGAATGAATGAAAACAAAACGTAATGTAATCTATCAACATCCGAATATAACGGAGGAGTGAACACGACATAACATAGCTTTGTTATAACAAAAGTAGCAAAATTACAATGATTAAAAACAAGATTGTGATTTTTAACTTTCGGAAAGTTGTTGCCGTTTTAGCAATTGTTAGCATCAATGCTTCACACTCTTCAGTTTTCCTGCCCAGTTGTAACTTCAAGCCTTCAAACTCCACAGTTTTCATGCGCAATTTCTCTTGAAGAACACCCTCAAGTACCGATTTCGCTCGAAGTTCAGATTCCAATCGGTCACGCTCAAGTTTGACTCTCTGAAAGTAACTATCTTGACTTGGGGATAGACTCGCATCAAACCATCGAAAAAACTTGCAATCATCTTCCTGCATAATACTTTCTCATAAATTTTGCCAACAGAATTAATGGGAAAGCGACCAAAAAAACATGAGTTTAACCTTCCATATTGGGCAGCGATAGTAACGTCTACCGGGGTTAGCAGCCGTCCTTGAAGTCACAAGCTCTGCCTGAAGATCGTGATTACAACTCACTATTTCAGGACGAGGCCAATCCCAATTGAAGCTGGAACCGAAGGATTCAGTAGAAGAAGAAGACATTTCACCACGCCCTGAATTCAATTCAACCATACAAAATTTCAAATCAGAAATGCAATATCGTCGAAACATGGCCCATGGCACAAAAATCAAAATCATAATTCCATCTGCCCAACTGTAAACTTCATCCAAGAATTGCAAAATTATCAACTGCCCGACTGTAGCCCTACAGACGGAAACCCTAGCCCAAATTGAGATTCAATCTCCTAAACCCTTGTATACAGTAAATTTAGGGGATTCCATTCCAGATGAAATACCCAAAATTCCAGTTACCGCACATATGAAATCCCCTAAAATGTGGATACCACTGTAACCCTACAGCCACAAACCCTTGCCGATCAAACCGAAGTGGAACGGTGGAAAGATGAAATGTGATTGCAAAATACACACGTTACGACTTACAGATAGCAAACCGAAATGTAAGGAAGTGGATCGAGGGAAAGAAGAAATGTAACAAGGTGGAACGCGAGAAAGATGAAAGGTAAAATGAAGTGGAACGACAACGAGAAAGATGAAATGTAAAATGAAGTGGAACGATAAAGATGAAAGCAATCATACTAAGAGGGAATGTGAAATACAAACGCATGATGGAAAATTAGATAATTGATGTTTGAAGGGACGTCTCTTACACATCAGTCTAGATGTGCAGATAGAGTCAGAAGCTATGCAGCCAAATGGACTATAATGCCCTTCAGCCCATTTGGGCATTTTCATCCGAAAAATGGCAAAATATGCACTGTTTGTGATTATATATTTTGTTAGATACATGTGTAGTGATTTTTAGATGTTAGGGGTGTCTGCTGTTACACAGCGAAATGTTAGGGGTATTTTGTGCAGTTCACTCTAACATTTAAGTACTAATATGTTGAAGGAATAGAGAATTTAAAAAGTGCGTGAAATAATTAGAAATAGTGGCGGTACTTAATCAATATTTTTATCAAGCCGCCTACAGTTCCTTAAACCCTATCTCTCTCTCGTCTTGTCTCTACACCTTCTCGCCTGAAAAAATTATAGTAGAAGCTTCAGATTACTCAGAAAAGGTGAGGAGTGTTCTGGTATTTTTATCATCCTTTCCCTATTTACAGATTGTTATGACGCTTCTTTTTAATTCTCTACATTTTGTTGTGTAATTGAATTTTTGAATCGTTCAATTCGCATATGAAATTTGTAGAGACTCAATAAGGCGACAACTATACTCCTCCATTTCATTTCAGTATTCTAATCGTTCAATTCTAAAAGTTTTGTGTGCTTATTTTATTGATGTAATATATGCAGTTATGGCTTCTAAAGGACGAATGCAACGTAGAAGAATGTTCGTTTACAAGATGAATCAGATATATCACATCAAAGGTTGACAAATCCTGAAGGTAAAAAGACAATTGGATAGAGCATGCTCATGCTCATCAGTTGGTTTTATTTGATTTTTGCTGTATGATATCCTTTTCCAAGTGGGGTTATTTACACATTACACTGCTGTTTGTAGATATGTGGGTTTTGTGTTTTGGATGTTGATGATTTCTTGAATGCGTTTAGTGAAAAAGAGATGGATTCATGTCGTGGGTGTCTTGTTTGAGATGTATTTGCTAGTTTTATATGGTTTTTTAGTGATGAAGTGCAGAACTTGATCTTTTTTTTACTTTGAATGTGAAATGTAGCAAGGAGATATATCCTTAATCATTTTGCGCATTATTTTTCCACCGCTGAATTTGCCTTTGTCTATTGTAATTTATCAGTTAAGGACATAAAATAGGCATTTAGTGTCTATTAGCCTTGCGTCAAATGGATAGGGTAATCTATAGGTTGTATGCTTTTTCTTCATTTTCATAATTTTTTGCCAAAGGAGCTTGCATTTGTCACGTCTACCCTCTTTGTGTGTTAAGTTTCTATGTGGACTTACTTTTGTACATGGAAATAATTTAATCTATTTGAACATATATTTTATAATGATATGCAGATTTTACTACAAGAACTACATTAGGCAGAAGAATTTATAATAGAAACATACATCAAGAAGATTCAAACATAGTCACACATTCAAACCGTGAGGATATGAGCATTGATATTGAACAAGAGGAAGATGAAGGTAATGGACAATCAAACACTATGACAAGTTATGTAAGCTTTTTTATTTTTAGACTAATCCTATTATTTTTTATGCTTCAATACGGTGCATTTGGAGCTGTCATTGTTGAAAAGGAAAGTAGATGTCCTACCTATATGAAAAATATATGGGGTCGTCCTTTAAACTTACCACTTATGTCAGTTGAATATAATGAGTTCGGTCAACCTATAGGTGGTGAGAAAAGCAAGCTTTGTCATTGTTTGGCCATGTTCCTTGATATTCTCTATCAATTATTTACTACTACTATATTATTACTAAATGCATTTTAGTTTGATTCTAAGTATATTTTCATCTTATATATGTAGGTGACTCCCATTGAGTAGTGACAATTTCTTGATTCACATATGGATTCAAGATAATCTATTGTTAATTAGTTTATTTATGACTGCATTATTTTATATTTTATCTGTTTAGTGTTTCTTTCAATGTTAATTAATTTGTTAATTAAGTAGGCTTTTCTGTTTAGATGTTTAATATTAAGTAGACTTTCAATGTTAATTAACTTTTCTGTTTAGTGTTTCTTTCAATGTTAATTAATTTGTTCTAGGAAGTTGATTTATTTGAGGTTTTATTCTATAGAACACATGTAACTTTTCAACTCATGATAGTAATTTAAAATTTTTAAATTTTTTTGCAAGGCACGTTGCAGAGGAACTTGTTCTTTCTACGAATAGGAAGAAGAGGCTCACATATATAAAGAGAGAAGCAATTTATTATGCTTTATAGTCTGTACTAGTATGCTCACATAGTTTAAGAGGAATATGAATTGACATTTCATATTGTTGGAATGCATGTTTAGAGTTTTGAAATACTTTAGATTTTTATATATTTGAATGTTAATTTTATTTACATGATTTGTTGATAAAAGTTTGTTGGATTATTAAATTTAGTTTATTATTGTATTTTGTATATGGAAGTAACAAAAATAATTATATATTTTAAAAAATATAATTTTAAGCATTTAAATGATGAAATTATATTTTTTTAATATTCGAAGGACCAATGTATAAATTATGGAAATTCATAGGTGAAAATTATAAATTACATACAATACAATTAGGGGGTAATGTAATTAGAACCATTCACATGTGGTATCTTTTAAATTTTTCATACGTACTAAGATAGTTATGACATTCTCGAAACACTACAAGTAATTTTACATTACGTTTCCAAGTGAAATAGTAGACCCTCTATCCTTTAACTCAAAGTATTATTACATCTTTCGTTATCACACTTGCACCCACTGTGATTATAGATGAAGTGTAATAAAAAAATATATATATATCTTGACATTTCTAAGTGTGATCAAATGATGATTTTTTTGTAGCGAGAGTCTTAACCCACTTAATGAATGTGTGGCAGCAGCCGATCCCTTTTCCGATTGTGTCGTACAAACAATCTCGAGTAGGTCCATAGTCTCTGTGGTTCGACCCCGCTCTTGCCGCTTATACTTTGTAATATTTGTTGCATTAGTAGGAAAATTATAAATCTTGTTGAAAGGAGGAACACGTGCACACGTCACACGTGCAAAAATCCTCTCTTCAGTGCTTTTGGCTGGTTTACCTATTTTTGGGAGAGATAATGCACAAATTTTGAGTTTAAATGTGCATGGTTACTACTAAATGTTAGGACTACCGCAGCATAAGATACGAAAAACAAACAGGTCCTTTCGGATATATTTAGGTGATTATGTATTCGATTCCAATTTCATGCTATTAAACTAGATCTATAGATTAAATACATCAAAACACATACAACATGCAATTTTGATGTAGATTTGATTGTTACCTCTCGATCCATTGATGGATTGACATTGCTAGCTGCACCTCCCGGTGATCATTCATTTATCGACCACGAATCTTCCATACTATTCCCACGTCCTTCATTATTCATCCGTGTGGGCAGATCTCGAAGAATAAAAAATAGTCTTGATGAGATCTAGGAAGAACACTACACCAAACAATCTATCTCGATTCAATTCTATGGATTAGAATGAACAAGATGAAGCTTAACCAAAACCCTAGATCTCCCTACAATGATGGCTCAAAAATTGAGGCAAAGGGAGAGAGAGAAACCAATTTCTCGGCGGCTAGGGTTAGGGTTTTGGAGTTGTCTTGTGTGCTGTGGTGTCTTCTAGGGTTTCTCATCTCTTCACTTTTTATAAGCTTGGACTTTTTGGGCTAGGATGATGATCCATGGAATGTTTTAGATGTTGGGCTCACCCAATAGATAAATATCAAATTAAATTAATTGACCTATGATTTAATATATTATCAATGGGATATTATTTTATTCCACTAAAGAATTGAAGGGGTTGGCAGCGGAAGCGTGCGTTCTAACGGATCTCACAAAACTGATCTATTTAGCAGATTATTCAGACAAACTCTATTCGTGTAATTATCACATGTATCATGCTCGCAACTTGAATTATAAACATGTTTTAGCACAAAATATCCCTAAAACATGCGTACTACGGAGTTAGCCAATTTACCTCGTTGATTCACTTGAGAATCGAAGTTGACTTGCGTGTTGTCTACGTGAAGATCTTGAGAACTCAACCTCGGATCTTCTGACTGGTGTCCCGGACTGTAGACTGATATTTGTGTGGGCAAATCTTACCAGTGTACTAGGACTTAAATAACGAAGACGGAAAACTGCTCACGGAAGGAGATCAATTTTTGATTCTCTCTCTAGATGGAGAGGGACGAAAATTATGATTAGGAAAAAGTGTATTTTCGATTCTCTCTCTAGATGGAGAGGGATCTAAGGAAGAATTTGGACATGACCTCACCCAATTAGCTTTTTACTAATTAAATTGAACCCGCAATTTAATACAAGCTTATACTGGAATATTACAAGCAGCCACTACAGAAGTAATATTGCACTGCCTTTCCAAATCCGAAATTACAAGTATTCCGGGTTTCCGTTTGTGTGTGTAATTCATTTCCCGTGGTTATGATAGAAACATCCATTAATTAATCAATGCCTGCTATGGACTTAATTAATTAACATATTTTAATCTCCAAGAGTGGACTTAGCAAGAAACTCTTATTTATTATTCATAGAGTAATAAAACTCCAACTAGCTAGGTTTCGAATAATAAAACCTTGTTTCGAGCTCCTCTTGTGGATGTTATCAAACGAGACTCTCCTCGTGCATGATTCAACATAATAGCAATCCTAGCACCGCCAGATAATGATCATCACTACCCAATATACCTGGATCGTTGGGTGACGAAAAACGCGCACCTTTGGTAAGTCAAAGTAGTAGATACTCAATATCGTATGCTGAATGCTAACGTACAATGATTAAGAAATTCATTATCAAGACCTCGTCTTTCAGTAGATAGCATAAAGACTCGTCTTGCTGTTAGATCCATTCAGTGCTATACCACACCAAAGTCATCTTATTTCAATAAGGCTTAGAAATAGTCGGACTAACATTGCAACCTATCACGATAGGTAGTCTACGCCTATATAGGTTGTGAAATTATTAATTTTCTTTGTTCAGGACTGACCGAGTACCTTAAATTGAGCGCAGCCCACAACCGGTCTACTAAAACGGTGATGCTCTTGGTTCTTTCGAATTTGCCACAGCACCAGAATTGTGACAATACACGGTGATGCTCTTGGATAGATTCGTAACCACACCTAAATCCATAAGGAAGTTCTTGAACCATACTGCCTTTTTTGCAGCCTCCGAAGCGGCCACATACTCGGCTTCCATGGTCGATTACGTGATGCATTTCTGCTTCACACTATTCCAAATTACGGCTCCACCTCCTAAGGTGAACTCATATCCTGAAGTAGATTTCCTCGAGTCCTAATTAGCTTGAAAGTTTGAGTCAGTGTATCCCAAAGGACAGAGCTCGACTGCATTGTAAACTAGAGCATAGTCCTTAGTCTGTTTAAGGTACTTGAGTATGTTCTTTACCACAGCCCAATGTCCTTGGCCCGGATTTGACTGATATCTTTCCACCATGCCAACAGTAAAGCAAATATCAGGTCTCGTACAAAGCATAACATACATGAGACTTCCAACTACCGAAGCGTATGGAATCCTTCTCATTGCTTTTATCTCAGACGACGTTTTGGGGCACATCTCTTGAGATAGATGGATACCATGTCTAAAAGGTAAGAAACCTTTCTTGGCATCCTGCATGCTAAAACGACTAAGTACTGTGTTGATGTAAGGTTCTTGAGATAAGCACAACATCTTCTTTTCTCGATTCCGAAGAACCTTGATCCCGAGGATGTGTCCCGCGTTTCCCATATCCTTCATCTCGAACTGGTTTGACAACCAAGTTCGTACTGATGACCACATCTTTTTATTGTTTCCAATTAGAAGAATGTCATCTACATATAAAACTAAGAACACTACATTCCCCTTTTCAACCTTCTTATACACGCAACTTTCATTTGGGCACTTTTCGAATCCAAACTTTCGAACAGTTTGATCAAAACACTGGTTCCATGATCTAGATGCTTGCTTAAGGCCATAAATAGCCTTCTTAAGCTTCCAAACCATGTGTTCTTTGCCCTTTATGGCATATCCTTCGGGTTGTTCCATGTAGATGGTCTCCTCAAGACCGCCGTTTAGAAACGTAGTCTTAACGTCCATCTGCCATACATCCCAATCCATATAAGCTGTTATAGACAATAGTATCCGGATCGATTTGAGCATGGCCACTAGTGAGAAATCTCGTCGTAATCGACACCTTCCTTTTGGGTATACCCCTTAGCCACTAGTCTTGCCTTGAAGACTTTAACTCGTCCATCGGGTCCTTGTTTACGTTTATATATCCACTTACTCCCAATGGCAGTACAACCTTCGGGTAGGACAGACAAATCGTAGACGTCTTTGTCTATCATAGATTGTAGTTCTGAATCCATTGCTTTTACCCGTTCGCAATGATCCACATCTGCGGCACGACACTACAATACTTGGATCTAATACATTGTTGTCCGAGAAGTGATCCATGGATTCCCCCAAACCAATGTATCTATCGAGCTCATGCGAGACCCTCCCACTGCGGTACGACACTACAATACTTGGAGTAGAAGTTGAAGTTTCGGGAATTGTTTGTACTCTTGGTACTTGTTCTTTGTGAATGGAACTTGTGACAGAAGTTAGCTCTTCAAGAGCCACTTCACTGCTGGGTTTATGATTCATTACACAGTCTTCCTCTAAGAATGTGGCGTGAGTGCTCACAATAACTTTCTTATCTCGGAGACTAAAGAATTCATAACCTTTCATCCCTCTGGGGTACCTTGTAAACAAACATACCTCCGTCCTTGATCCTAGCTTAGTTGGATCCTTTTCCAATACATGAGCCGGGCAACCCCAAATCTTGAGATGTGTTAGATTAGGCTTGCGCCCAGTGCACAACTCATAAGGAGTAGTAGGTACGGATTTTGACGGTAGATTGTCTAATATAAGGCTTGCAGAAAGCAAGGCATGTCCCCAAAACAAAATAGGTTGCCGTGCATAACTCATCATCGATCGGACCATGTTTAACAAGGTCCTGTCCCTTCCTTCAGCCACGTTGTTCTGCTGGGGCGTGCCCGCCGCAGTCAGTTGGGATTCAATTCCCGACTCCGATAAGTAGTTCAAAAACTCGGCACTGAGGTATTCGCCACCACGATCAGATCACAGGCATTTGATATTCTTGCCATGATACTTTTCCACTTGAGCCTTAAATTTTTTGAACTTGTCAAAAGACTCTGACTTGTGGGTCATCAAATAGACATATCCAATTTTCGAGAAGTCATCAATGAATGTGATGAAGTATCGAAAACCACCTCTTGCTTCAGTAGACATTGGTCCACATACATCGGAATGAACGAGCTCAAGTACTTCCTTGGCCCTATTGCCCTTAGCCTGAAAAGGCCTCTTGGTCATCTTGCCTTCTAAGCATGACTCACACTTATGAAAAGGTTCCTCCTCTAGACCTTTAATTAGATCTTGTTGAACAAGAGAATGGATCCTCCTTTCATTAGTATGACCAAGTCTAAGGTGTCATAAGTACGTTTCGTTCATTGAACTTGAAGGTTCCTTTCGTTTCTTTGAAATTTTCGATGTTGTATTGAGTTCTGATTTGCGATTATTAAACTGTGTACATGTGATTGTGTACAGATCGTTTTCCATGATACCACGACAGATATAAGAGTCATCTTTCTTAATAACGCAGTTGTCATTAAAAGAAATCGAATATCCATCAAAAACTAATTTAGAAACTGAAATTAAATTTCTTCTAAAAGAAGGTATCAACAAAACATTCTTCAAAATCAAAAATCTATCACTACTAAAACGCAAATAAACGTCTCCCACTGCAACGGCCGCCACTTTTGTAGCGTCGTCCAGCTGGACTTCGATCTCACGATCATGTAGCCGTCTTGTCACCTGCATTAAGTCAGGATCAAAACAAATATGATCAGTGGCTCCCGTGTCAATTACCCAAGTGCAAGTAGATGTCGAAGCCAAACATGACTCGACGACTAAAGCTTGGTGCATACCTGTACCCTTGCCCTTTTTAGGACAGTCTGGCTTCCAATGTCCCTTTTCTCCACACTTGAAACACTTCCTCGTGGGCTTCTTGTTTGAGCTCTTTTTCTTCTTTCCCTTAGCCACTTTGCCCGATTCTGAGTTCGGTGTCTGCTTTTTCCTTTGCTAGGCTTGAAGCCAGAGGACCGAGGCGCGTTGAAGTCATCATGGTCACCTTAGTTTGGATCATAAGGTCCTCTGCCGACTGAAGTTCAGTCAATAGCTCTGCCAAGGTGTAGTTCCTTTTGTTTATCTCAAAATTGAGCTTGAACTGTTGGAAGCTAGGGGGAAGACTTTGAAGGATAATAGTCACTTGGGACTCGGGATCGATCGTCCCTCCCAAGACCTCAATTCTGAGTACATGGTCCCTCACAGACGAGCCTTCCTTCATTGTCTTCGACATGATACTCCGAAAGGCTTGGGACTTTGTCGTTCGATTCTGAGTACCAAAGAGATTCTTGAGATTCTGCATGATCTCGGCGGCTGTTTCCATGGCTGAATGTTGATGGTTGAGCACTGATGACATAGATGTTAACATATAGCACTTAGCCATCTCATTCGCCTTATGCCACCGTCTGTGTGCATCTCTGACTCCTGCCGCTGCGTTGGCCGGCGGCACTGGAGGTCGCGGGGTTGTGAGTACAAAGTTGTACTATTCTGCTGTAAGAACGATATCCAAGTTTTGCTTCTATTCTATGTAATTTTGGCCCTCGAATTTGTTTTCTTTAAGAATTATAGAAAGAGGATTGAACGACATATTGACGATTTGATTTGCATTGCAAAACAACTGTAAAATTAAAATTTTGTACCCTCTAAAGGAAGTTAATACGCATAAAAATCTTACAATTTTACTGGTCACAACACCGACGAATAGTCCACAGACCACAGAGTGGCATGGCCGCCTAATGTTGCCTAAGCAAGACCACCGAATTTAGCATTACAGAGTCTCATTCCTACAACACACTCCCATAACAATGCTCATGTGCTGCTAATAAGATCAAGCTATCCCATAAATCCTGTGTGAACTTCTGAATCTCGTAGTTTCTTAGGATTATTGTCCCCACAGAGCAGGTGGTGATAATATTGGAAACCACACTCTAGTTCATATTATTTATATTTGAGAAGTCCGCCCTCATGAACTCGCTATTTCTTAGGATTATTGCCCCCACAGAGCAGGTGGCGATAATATTAGAAAAAAGCTTCATAAATCGCAGACCAATTGATGGAGACCATATACAAACGTTGAGTTCGTAATTATAGCTTAGATATTTTGGTTATGGTTTTATTTAATTATCCTTAGCCTTGAGGCAGATTAAGGCTTGATTAAATTCTGTTGGTATTTAATATCCCTAAAACATGCGTACTATGGAGTTAGCCAATTTACCTCGTTGATTCACTTGAGAATCGAAGATGACTTGCGTGTTGTCTACGTGAAGATCTTGAGAACTCGACCTCGGATCTTCTGACTGGTGTCCCGGACTGTAGACTGGTATTTGTGGGGGCAAATCTTACCAGTGTACTAGGACTTAAATAACGAAGACAGAAAACTGCTCACGGAAGGAGAGCAATTTTCGATTCTCTCTCTAGATGGAGAGGGACGAAAATTATGATAAGGAAAAAGTGTATTTTCTGTCTCCTTTATTTTCCTATTTATATTAGGTCACATATTGGGCCCAGTCAGGGATCTAAGAAAGAATTTGGACATGGCCTCACCCAATTAGATTTTTACTAATTAAATTGAACCCACAATTTAATACAAGCTTATACTAGAATATCACAAGCAGCCACTATAGAAGTAATATTGCACTGCCTTTCCAAATCCGAAATTACAAGTATTCCGGGTTTCCTTTAATTTGTTTAATTTTATTTCTCACGCTTAAGATAGAAATATCCATTAATTAATCAATGCCTGCTATGGACTTAATTAATTAACATATTTTAATCTCCAAGAGTGGACTTTGCAAGAAACTCTTATTTATTATTCATAGAGTAATAAAACTCCAACTAGCTAGGTTTTGAATAATAAAACCTTGTTTCGAGCTCCTCTTGTGCATGTTATCAAACGAGACTCTCCTCGCGCACGATTCAACATAATAGCAATCCTAGCACCGTCAGATAATGATCACCACTACCCAATATACCTGGATCGTTGGGTGACGAAAAACCCGCACTTTGGTAAGTCAAAGTAGTAGATACTCAATATCGTATGCTCAATGCTAACGTACATTGATTAAGAAATTAATTATCACGACCTCGTCTTTCAGTAGATAGCATAAAGACTCGTCTTGCTGTTAGATCCATTCAGTGCTATACCACACCAACGTCATCTTATTTTAATAAGGCTTAGAAATAGTCGGACTGAAATTGCAACCTTTCACGATAGGTAGTCTAGGCCTATCTAGGTTGTGAAATTATTATTTTTCTTTGTTCATGACTGACCGCATACCTTAAACTGAGCGCAGCCCACAACCGGTCTACTAAAACAAAGACTTAGACTTTGTTATGTTCGCTTGTACATTTAAATATGCAATAAACATCCATTAAATATAAAAATAACAACATCATGACAAAAATAATCTGTTGCATTCATTGGAAAATAATAATTCGAGTTTTACAGTATTCAATCACTCGAATGGTGATTTCTAGTATACAAACCCTAACAAGAATAATATTGCACTTCCATCTAAATCACTGAATTAGATATAACTTGAGTACATTTTATTTTATAATATTTCCCGCATTTAAGATTATCTTAATCCTTTAATTTAATTCTTTTTTCTGCTATGTGACTTAAATTAAATTAATTCTCCAAATAGTTTTTCTAGTTTGAAACTTTATTTATTATTCATGGAATAAAATTCCAACTGCGCAGATTTCTGAGTAATAAATTCCTTTTTCAAACACTTCTTGGGGATTTAAGCATACCATACTGGACACGCAAATTCTATAAAATAATATTACAATACTTTCATGTTATTAAATTACTACCACCCAAGATATCATGTTTGAGTTACGTACAAACTCTCCCATATTGATAAGTCAAAGTGGCGTCTGATTAAATAAACAATATTGATATTAATTTCATAGACTAGAAAATACTAAAATTTCTGAAATATATTTTTTCAGTAGATAGCGATAAAGAATACATTCTTTATTAGATCATTTCAATGCTTTACCACACCACTGTTACTAATCTGTTCTTAGGTAAGATAGAATTATCACAAACACTACAACCATACCAATAGGTAGCCAAGGTCTATCTAGGTTGTGAACATGTTTTTCTTCGTACTAGATCTGGTCAAGTCCCCTACTGGAAAACTCATGAGGAACCATCGAATTTCCCTACTTTGACCCTCTTAGTAAGAAGCCTTAGACTTGTTTAGTATTCAATAAACAAACTATTATATTATATTATTTACTCATAATTAGGTAAACAAGTGGACGTGGTGTTCCTCGTAAACATATACAAGCTGATTGTACAAAGGCATGTACGCTCGAAGCATCTTTTAGTGGAATAATTTTATATGCCTTTCTCAAGTGCAGTTATACATATTCCTCTATCAAAATCCAGTATTTTTTATCCTTCTGAATTTCTACTAATTGAAAGTAGAATACTTCTAGCAATATATGAAGTTTTAATCATGTCGAATATGATTCAAAAACTTTAATTTTATAATCTCAATTTAACTTGGTATTATCCTTGCTATATAATTTGTGATGTAAATGTATGTATGAACATAATTGTCTCATCACAATGACAAATTGGAAATTAGTCCTTATGACAAAATAAAACTGAATGATTGTATTCTTTGTTTTATAGTCATAAATTCCAAGAGTTTATTATTTAATCATTGTTGTGACTTCTTACTTTAAATACTTTCTTTGGAAATCCAAAAGTATCTATAATTTTAATAGTTAACTTGGAAAAACCTTATAATGTTATTAGAGTTTTGAAAGTTGTGCATATCACCACTCCTTTCATTATAGGGTGTGAGCCCTTTTAACTCTATCGAATATTATCTTAATTGCATTTATGAATATTCTATGAGACAAAATTTAGCTCCTACTTTTAAAAGTAGATAAATAGAAGTCTCAATATTCTTTAAGCTATTAAAACAATTTAAACAGTGTCTGGAGTTAAATTCATCCTAGTTTAATAAAACGAGCTATGAAGCTTTTATTAAACTCTTAGAATTTAATTATTCCTTAAGAAAAGCTCCCACTATTTTAATTATCACTTTCACAACAAAATAAATAAAATACCAACTATTCAAATAGTTAACTCTTGGCTTGGAACATTAAAATAAATTTTAATGTGCACACTATATTTACTATACAAGTAAATACTTTTCTTGTAACTAGTTGAATTAATTTACTCGTCTTGTAATCAATTATTGCGATTATTTTTCTTATATCTTTATTTGAACAAACGCAATCAAAAGATCATTTTATTTTGTTTGAATCCATGTCGAACATAAAGTTCAATTGAGTCATTGACAAAATAATGGTTCAAAACCTAAAGGATTAAAGAAACTTAATAAGCAGCATGATTAGAAGCAAAACTTCTTCATAATTGAATCAACAAGTATAACCACAAGTAAACAATTTATATTAAACTTGCTTTCATTCGATGTCATAAGTAATCGGATAATCAAAAATTCATTTTTCTGATAATGCAAGCATTATAAAACGATATTGATAATCCAAAACGACAATTGATAATCTAGGAATATAATTCCACATCAATAATCCAATATGATATCAAAAACAATATCCAAATATCATAAACCCAAATTCAACAATTGTTAATAAAGCAAAAATAAACTCCTGCTGACTTGAACATGGTCATTTCAAAGATCACCCATTTTCTTCATCTCTGCTTGAGCACTTACAAGCTTGTTATAAAGCTCCAGAATTGAAATCGTTTTGTCGCTAAACAAAATTTCATCTCTAACTTCATTAAAACTATCTGGAAGCCCATCAAGGATCATCATCTGCCGGGTTTCTGGGTCAATTTGCCCCCCCGACTAGAGAAGTTCATGGAAGTAGCCATGCATGACTAGGACATACTTGCCCACGTCTTTGCCCTCTTCCAATACTTCACTCCTTAAATGCTTCACAACAAGTCCAGCTCTTGCCTTGGGGACACTTCTGCAAACCTCTTTGGCTTGTTAATTAACGGCCTATTGGGTTCGTCAAACCTCTCAAGGGCATTGCCAATAGTGGGCAACAGAAACCCCTTGAGATGACAATTCGCGGTATGCCATCGAGCGTGCAGTTCCTTGTCCTCATCTTGTAGATGGAATGTAGGAGGACGGTCCTCACTGAGAACTAACTTCAAGTCATTGACCAAGAGGTCAACATCAAGTCTATTTTTCAATCCCTTATATAATTCAGAATCATGCTTCCTCGAACTAAGTATCACGTAATAAATATCCCAAGTAGTAATCATCTTTTGTTCAAGCTAAGAATAAACACCAATAATATAAACATGTAAAATTTCATGGAATTGCAAATAACCACAAAATAATTCATCCATTTTACATCCACAAAAATCAAGCATAAACGTTCTTCAACGAGGAAGCCGTGTCATATTCATGCAAGAAATTCATTAGTTTTACTGGCCAAAATATCGACAGATAGTCCAGAGACCATAAGAATGGCATGGCTGACTAATATTGCTAAAACGTTTTAACCATAAAATTAAGCACTAAGGATTCATCACTTGTGCGTGAACTCCTCTAAAGAAAGGTCGAACCGGACAAGCACCTCCTCCTATAGCTCCCTCTAAACATTATTAAAATACAAGTCCTTATAATTTCGCAACAATATTGCTCCGGTAAAGACCAGTCGCGATATTATTGAAAAACTAATTTTACGATTTTAATAACATCTATCTAGAGAAATCTAAACATACAAACTGGTAATGTTCCTCTGGTAAAGACATGCCGGTCACTACTTCGTACTTAGATCAATTTTATGGAGACCATATACAAACATGTTGTAATTATCGCTTCATATTTTTGAGTTGGCGGTTTTAATAGTTTAATTATCACTTAAGCAGATTAGGTAGGCATCCACATTCAAAGTATAATTAAACATGTACTAGCTATGCATGTAATGCAATAAATACATAGGCGATGCTCGAGTTAAACTAGATTTTAACAAATAAAATCATAACTCACTAATACTATTAACTAGTATAGGAAAGTAAGGATCGATCCCACAAAAATGAGGCGTTAGAGATTTGCAGGCTGGACACAAAATGGGAATGACTGCGGCCACGCTTTCTAGGGGTGGGTTAAGTTAACTACTGGACTTGAGAGATTAAACTATTAAACTGATCAACTCATAAAAGCTCAACTAGTCTACTTGAAACTCAACTGAACTTTCCATAAATGGACAAACAAAATAAACGGGAGACTGTCAGTCCCCTGCAAAGTGTACGATAAAGCAAAAACTTTTTAACGACTTCATCTTCTTCACAAAATCATTATGGAAAACAGAGCAAAGAACAAATCCGAGAAAAACTACAGAAGAGGAACATCAAACAACTCCTAAAATTAAATCTACTACTAAAATCTAAGCTGCGGCTACGTAAACACAAAACTAACCCATACTCATGCAGGAGCGAAACAGAAACTGCTAGATCTAAACACCCTAAGAACTTTCAAGCGTAAAACATCAGATCTGACTAAATCGAAACATCACAAAACATTCCAAGTTAAGATGTGAGACATAAAACATAAATCAAGACATGTCGGAAGTATCATGCATGAAACAGAACATATCAGCCGGAAATGAAAACATAACTTCAAATCTACTAAATCAAAGCATCAAAAGTCGATAACATCCAAAATTGAACTGAAAAACTAACAAGGAAAGCAGAAAATTGTTTCATCGTTTATTCTCGAAGCGGAATAACAGAACCAAAAGATTAAAAGTGTGGAAACCAACATCAAAACACCAACCAAACTAAACTAAACTAGAATAGGACCAAGTGTGTGTATGAAAACAGGAAGATGAAGTGCTCGGAGCTCGCAATTCCAGCTCTGAAAGAGAGCTGAAAACTAATGAGTGACACCGACAGAAGCTGCTTCCTTACTCCTTCTCTATCTCCATTTATAGGAAGGCATGAGGTCTTGATCCTTAGGGCATTTGTTCTTTGAAAGGTCATCCGTACCCTTTGCCCTTGAAGATTTTTCTTGTGCGACGCATTAGTTTTCTCATCGGGTGCTCCGCTGCATGTCATTAGCTTCAACTTGATCCGTTTGTGCAGCAATTTGGCTCCTTCTCCTGATCCATTCGTCCGCCCGGTTGATCAACTCAGTTTCTGAAAACGGCGGACTTATACACACACCTGGCTCAAAATTAGATGTTAGTTAACAGAATTTGATGAAGTTTTACTACAGAACACATGCATGAAATGAGCCTCATCATATAGGCATCCTATACCTAGACTAGATGACATGCTTGAGGACTTATGTGGCTCTACTTTCTTCTCTAAGATTGATTTGGCTAGTGGGTAAAATCAAATTCGCATGAAAGAGGGAGATGAGTGAAAAACCGCTTTTAAAACCAAGTTTGGCTTGTATGAATGGCTTGTTATGCCTTTTCGGTTGACTAATGCTCCCTCTACTTTCATGCGTTTAATGAACCATGTGCTTCGTCCCTTTATTGGAAAATTTGTGGTTGTGTATTTTGATGATATATTGATTTATAGCAAAAGTGTTGAAGAGCATGCTAGTCATCTTAGGGATATGCTTGAAGTGTTGAGTGTCTAGAGCTTGCTTGCATGCTTGAAGTGTTGAGAATGCATGCGTTATATGCTAAATTTCCTAAATGCACTTTTTGTGTTGATGAAGTTGTGTTTCTTGGTTTTATGGTGGGGAGAGATGGAGTGAAGGTAGATGAGGAAAAAGTGAAGGCAATTAGGGAGTGGTCTACATCCAAGAATGTGAGTGAGATTCGATCTTTCCATGGCCTAGCAAGCTTCTATAGGAGGTTTGTGAGAGATTTTTCTACTAAGGTCTTCCCTTTAAATCACCTTGTGAAGAAGAATGTAGAGTTTAAGTGGGGAGAGGAGCAAGAGAAAGCCTTTAATACCTTGAAAAATGACCTTACCATGCTCATTTGTTAGCCCTTCCCAACTTTGACAAAACCTTTGAGTTGGAGCGTGATGCTAGTTGGGTAGGAATTGGTGGTGTGCTCATGCAAGAAGGGAAACGCATAGCTTATTTTTCCAAGAAGCTTGGCCAAGCCCAATTGAACTACCCTACATATGATAAGGAGTTGTATTCCATTGTGAGGTGTCTTGAGAATTGGCAACACTATCTCATGCATAGGGAGTTTGTGATTCACACCGACCATGAGTCCATCAAGTTCTTAGGGGGAAAACATAAGCTTGATAAGAGGCATGCTAAGTGGAGTGCTTTTCTAGAAACTTTTCCTTATGTGATCAAGTATAAGAAGGGTAAGGAAAATGTGGTTGCCGATGCTCTTTCTAGGAAGCCACATAATCTTTTGCTTGATAATGTTTTGAATGAGAACCATGCTATGTGTTTGAGGAGACAATTGCATGCCATGTGTGCTTCCAAGTATGTGGGCTTTGAATTTCTTAATGATTTGTATGAGCATGATCTTGACTTTGCCACTATGTATGAAGCTTGTGACAACGGTGCCTCTGATAAGTACTATAGATTGGATGGATACTTGTATAGGGAGAACAAACTTTGCATCCCTATTTGTTCTCTTCGTGACTTGTTGATTAAGGAATCTCATTTGGGTGGTTTGATGAGACATTTTGGAGTGTTGAAAACTTTTGATATTTTAAGTGAGCATTTCTTTTGGCCTTGCATGAAGAAACATGGTGAGAGATTTTGTGGGCAATGCATAGAGTGTAGGCAAGCTAAATCCAAGTCTAGTAATTTTGGGCTTTACACCCCTTTGCCTCCGCCTACACACCCTTGGGTAGATATCTCATTGGATTTTGTGCTTGGTCTACCCATGTCTTCTAGGAAGAATGATAGCATTTTTACAGTGGTAGATAGGTTCTCCAAGATGACTCATTTCATTCCATGTAGGAAGACAAATGATGCTAAGTTCATTGCCAATTTGATCTTTAGGGAGGTAGTCAAGCTACATGGGATTCCAAAGACAATTGTGAGTGATTGGGATGTCATGTTTTTGAGTTTCTTTTGGAAGACTCTTTGGGGTATGTTGGGTACTAAGCTTCTCTTTTCTACTACCGCCCACCCCCAAACGGATGGTCAAACGGAATTAGTTAACCGGTCATTAGGTGCTCTCCTTCGTGCCTTTGTTTTTGAGAATGGAACTTCTTGGGAGGAGTGCCTACCCATTGCCAAGTTTGCCTATAATAGGACCATGCATTCTACTACTTCTCTATCCCCTTTTGAAGTTGTATATGATTTTAATCCTCTTACCCCGTTGGACTTATCCACGGTAGACTTGCCTTTGCCATATTTGTTGGATGTAGGTGGTACAGAGAAGGCTCAATTTGCGAAGGATTTGCATGTTCAAGTACAAGAGCGGATCCGTCGGAAGGGTGAGCAAGTAGCCCGGCAAGTGAATAAGGGGCGCAAGAAAGTTGTCTTCCAACCCGGGGATTGGGTGTAGGTGCACTTTAGGAAGATACGTTTTCCTGACAAGACCAAGGGGAAACTTGCGCCGAGAGGAGATGGTCCATTTCTTGTGTTGGAGCGCGTCAATGATAATGCATATGTGATCGACTTGTCCGGTGAGTACATCGTGAGTTGCACTTTCAATGTAGCTGACTTGAGCCCCTTTGATTTTGTAGGGAGTCCAGATTTGAGGACAAATCCTTAACAAGAAGGGGAGGATGATACGACCCTACATGGAGGCCACACGACGAGGTCCATGGCGAGGCGATTACGAGAGTGGCTCTCTACTTTTGTCCAAAAGACCATGCTAGAGGAGTCCGGGAAGAACGGGGAGCCCGCGATGAGGAACTTGCTAAAAAATGAAGGAGGAAGCAAGCCACCCGATCGGGTGGAATTTGTCTCACCAAGTCACTCGGCCGGGTACAACTCTCTGGGAGAGTCAAGTTCAAGTTGTGCTACCCGGCCGAGTACCCATGTTGCCACCCGACCGGGTGCGTCGTCGAAGGCATGAAGAGTCCAGGGGGTTTCACCCGACCTGGTGACTTTTGGGTCACTTCGTCCACCCGGTCGGGTGACTCACGGAAGGCACGACAGGTCCAGAGACTTTCACCCGGCCGGGTGATTTAGCAGCCTAAAATCCACCCGGTCGGGCAGAGTGACGCATGATAGATTTTGTGGGACTTTTTCTTGGGATTTGGGCCTAAACTATAAATACCCATTTCTCATTTTATTCCTTAGTTTTTGCTAATCATATACTTGAGAGATTTGTTCCTCTTGAAGAGGGTTTTCATCTAATTCTTATGTTTAGGTTGCTTGGTTATGAATTCCTAGTGAAGTATGAATCAAGTAGAGGTATGCTTTGAGGATTGTGGTTGCCTTGAAGATCTAGCCATGAATACATGTTAGTTATGTTGTAAGTGCCTTAGCTTGCTTCATCAATGACTTTGTATTCCAATTTCCACACTATCCAATGTTAATCTTTCTTGTTTCATCTTAGATAAATGAATTCTTGTTGGATCTATGATTTGCCTTTGTTTATTGAGATAAATTGAAAATCTATTTCACAAAAATATTGATCAAGCATCTACAATTGGGTTTTCCTTGGGTTAATGGATCATGATCTCCATGGATCTATATCAGGGATCCATGGAATGACTTAGATGTTGGGGCTCACCCATTATATTAATATCTAATTAAATCAATTGACCCATGATTAAATATATTATCGATGGAATATTATTTTATTCCACTAAAGAATAATATTGCACTCCCATCTAAATCACCAAATTACAAATAACTTGGGTCCATTTTATTTTATAATATTTCCCACGTTTAAGATTATCTTGATCCATCAATTTAATTCTTTTGTCTGCTATGTGACGTGAATTAAATTAATTCTCCAAAGAGTTTTTCTAGTTTGAAACTTTATTTATTATTCGTGGAATAAAATTCCAACTGCGCAGATTTCTGAATAATAAATCCCTTTTTCAAACACCTCTTGGGGATTTAATTATACCACACTAGACACGTGAATTCTATAAAATAATATTTCAATACCTTCATGTTATGCAATTACGAAAAACTCTCCCATATTGATACGTCAAAGTGGCGTCTGATTAAATAAACAATATTGATATTAACTTCATAGACTAGAAAATACTAAAATTTCTGAAATATATTCTTCCAATTGATAGCAATAAAGAATACATTTCGTATTAGATCATTTCAATGCTTTATCACACCACTGTTACTAATCTCTTCTTAGGTAAGAGAGAATTAGCACAAACACTGCAACCATACCAATAGGTAGCTAAGACCTATCTAGGTTGTGAACACGTTTTTCTTCTAACTAGATCTGGTCAAGTCCCCTACTGGAAAACTCATGAGGAATCATCGAATTTCCCTACTTTGACCTTCTTAGTAAGAAGCCTTAGACTTGTTTATTATGTTTCAATAAATAAACCATTATATTATATTATTTATTCTCATAATTAAGTAAACAAGTGGACGTGGCGTTTCTCGTATACATTCACAAACTGACTGTACAAAGGCATGTACGCTCGAGGCATCTTTTAATATACAAACCCCAACACTAAATCAGTTACAGGGTGCAATTTGACCAAGTGGATGAAAAAGAGACAAATCAGAACAAAGATGCAGTTAAAGCTCCAAATACTTCAGGTGAAAAGGGCGTCAGAACGATTACGTACTGACCAGTATACATGCAAAAAGGGCTCGAGATGGAGAAGAAGGATAGCTTGGACTAATCAACCATAATTAAGGGCAAAGAAGTCATCTCGCCACAAGGTTTTACCCTAAAATCAAGGGTAAGCCTCCCTATAAAAGGAAGCCACTTAGAGAAGAAGAAAAGGGGATTATCATCACTCTTAGGTAGAATTCTCTCGGTATTTCAGTCCTTCAGCCCAGTCCAGAGTCTCGTTCTTCGCCACAGCCATGGTCACTTGAAGATCGTCAGTTCACCGGAGTTCCATTCTCTCATCCAGTCAGCAAGATCGTAGTTAGAAGTTCCATCGCCCGGCGTGGCAAAACACTTTTATTTCGCTTTCGTAGTTAAATTGCTTGTTTTTCCTTACGCTGGATCTTTGTTTGCTTTTGAATTTCACTGCCTAGAAGTACTTTGTTTGAAGATCCAAACATGTTTATGCTATGAAGTTGTTTTCTGTTCAGTTTACTTCGCCGATCTCCTTTCCTTCTGCCTAGTTAGCTTAGATCTAGAGTTTCTGGTCGTTTTGAGTATCGAATCGTGTGTTTCCAGTTTGTAGTTTATTTCTTCGAGTTAGCATAATTTGTTTACTTTTATTTCATAGAGGTTTGTTTCATGCAAGGTGCAATTATGTGTTTCCTGTTTTCTTCTATGCTGATCCGTAGGCGGAATTTCAGTTTCGATGTTTGATTTTCGATTTGGAATCTTTGATTGTAGATCTGTGTTCATGAGTTATTAATCTGTGTTTTAATGGTGCTGAATCTGGTTTGTTTTCTGATTTTAGTTTGTGTTTGTTGAAGAAGATGATGTCCATATCCAATGTTGGGGACCACTTTGCTTTTTAGATGCTTTTTGCTTTTTGTCCTTCACTTTTAGTTATACCCTGCAGACCTGTCAGCCTAGTCACCACAACTACTACTACCTTCTGATATTCTGTTTAGCCCAAAATAGAAACCCAGTACCTTTCGAATATTTTCTGTTTCACCATGTCCACGTACACAGCTGCATATCAAAATCCTCTCACACCTCCTAGCCAGTAGGATACCACCTTCAATTTCTTGCCTAGGTAGAGACTCAACCCAAGCGTGGTAGCTAACCAGACCTTTCCAGAATATTACCACAATTCCAAAAACGCATTCATCTCTGTGGGATTCGACCCCTACCTTCACTATACTACCCAGTAGAAGAGGGTTGAGGATTTATTGATACCAGGTTTAGGCTTAGCAGGGGATTGTTTCATCCTGATCAGTAGGATACATCCTTGCTTGAACGACACCTACGCAAACCTGCTCTTTCATAGAGCAAAATCAAATTCGATGCAACGCGAACATGATGCAGAGTCAAACGAAGGAAAAATTAATGAAGAGGGATGATGCAAATTGGACAAGAGACTACACCATGAAGTTAGAGTGAAGAAGGAAGAAGTCATGAAAAATCTTAAGGGTAAAGTTGTCAAGTCAAAGGAGAAACAACCCTAGAGATTTGTGTCACCCGCCATATAAATAGAGGCAATGACATGAAGAAAAAATGAAGAGAGGGAGAGGGCACGATCCTTGTTCCACCACCTTTACTCCAGTCCACAACCTTCGTTAGCTAGCCGAAGGAGAAGTTCAGCCATGCCATTTCCATTCCAGTCGACGTAGTTAGTCAAGCAACAATTGAACCGTTCTTAGGAGTTTAAGCATTTTGTTTTCATTCTCATTTCCATTTTCATTTCTAGTTCTAGCTATCGTTAGATTCCAGTTCTTCGTAGTTAATTTGTAGCTAATCTTGAATCTCATTGTTTAATCGTACATGGATTTCGTTTATGCCAAGCTTTTCGATCTTGCTTTAGTTCAAGTTATTAAGTTGTTTCGTTCGGTTCATCTTTCGTATTTCAAGTTAAGATTGTTGTTGTTTCGTTCGAGCCTGGATACATGTAGATATACTCTTTTCTTATGTGTTTGCATGTTTTCATCGACCGCGTTTCATGATTCCAAGCTGTTCTGTTGAGTAGCACTTGTCTGTTGGCCAATTTGCATACATCTGGGTGAATCTGGTTTTGTTCTTATTTTCGAGTTTGATCTTGCATGTTTACATTTTTAGCTTTGAAATTAAGCTATGGAAGTTGTTTGATTTTGATAGTTTATCCTGGTGAAGAAGAAAATGTCCAAATCAAGTCTGAGACAAAAAATATGCTTTATGCTTTTAGTACTTTTCTCTTTTCAGCTTTTCTGCACTAGGTATTTGGTTAAGATTAATGTTCCCATATTGCTTTTACCTTTTGTCTAGTCCAAATTTAGAAAGTTTCCGTTTGTTGTTTTTCATTCCATGTGCACCAGTAGTTATTCACACAATTTCTGCTCATTAGTTCAAGTTATGATTTAGTTTAAGTCGCCTAGACCTCTTGGCTAAGTTAAATACAAAATCTATTTATCTTCAAATTAATAGTAGTTTAGTCTCAACCCCATAAAGCCTGGTAAGCAGCCCTTTCAAGATGTCTTCGCAAATGTACACGTCCCCTACATCTCCGTGAGATCGATCCTTACTCTGCTATACTAGCCTGTAGAATTGAGTTGAGATTTTTGATATCAGGTTTAGACATAGATCCAATGACAAGACTATGTCTAGGTACCCTCTTGGCCAAGTTGAAACATTGCACACACACAGAGTCTTTATAAATGCACTAGCACGAAACCTAGACCTCCAGTCGTTACTTTTGCAAGTGCCCAGGAAATGGGAACCACCCGGGGGCCTTTATGTGATGTGATGATTATCACAATTCTAATCCATCTTTATACGTGCCATCTTTTGTTTAGATCAAGAATACCACCCGAAGAAATATCATGGTCGATGTGAGGCGGATAAATCTGGATGTTTTCCTTCTGTCCATGTTCCGAGCATTGATAAGGCTAATTTTGTGCATCAGTTATGGGGTTAAATTCAACAATTTATGGGGTCTAACACATCTTTTAAGCCAGGTGTGTAGAAGAAATCGCCAGGTCCAGGAAGAAAGGAAAATAATCACCTGGTAAAGGAAATTGGAGAGAAAATGAGCAAAATGAAGAGGAATTGCCAGACGAAGGAGATCATTAGCTGGAGGGAAGAATGGAGAATTCAAGAGAAAAGCTTCTAGAAGATCGCCTCTACATCTATAAAAGAGAGAGCAAGCAACATGAAGGAGGACGACTTTTTGGCTCTGAGCTCACTTTCACACACTTGAGGTGATCAGAAATCTAGGGGTTTTGGGGGTCATTTTCTGTTGGCTGTTGTGCACCACCGTCCTCGTGTAGGGCGAAGAAATAATTTATCTGCTTTCGTTTTAGTTTTCTGTTCAGATTTCTATCGAGTCTTCGCTGTTCGAAGCTCGACTTTTGCTGTGTTGTTGAAATCTCGTTTAGCTATCTATGGAATTTTTATTTTCTGTCATGAATGATGCTGATGTTGAGGTTTGTTTGTGTTTGATTCTGAGTTTGTAGTTGTTTACTTGAATGGATGCTTTTTGCACTTGATCTAGTGAATTGGAGTTAAACGTGGTTGGAATGTCGTTGATCGGAGTGGATCTGTTGAATCGGAGCTCATGGAGTTGTTTTTTGTTGTAGTTTGGTTCGGATTGCTTGGATATGAAGTGGATTAAGCATCCGACGTGTGGATCTGAAGCAAAGTTGGTTGATCGTGCATAAATCTGATGCCTCATTTCTGTGTTTCTATATACTTAGTCTAGTAGATGTAGATCAGTTCAATTTCCGATTAATCACCAGTTTCTGACGTCTGAATTATGTTGTTCTGTTTGATTCTGGGTTATTACTCTTTTTTCTCCATGTTCGAGCTTGAATCAGGTGATAAGATGCAGATCGTTGTTTGTTAATTTCAGAATTAGTTATTTGCAGCTTTTTATCCGTACTTTACTGTTTTAGGAAATGGTCCCCACTGCTCGTTTGATCTCTGTTTAGCTAGATTAGGAAGTTGTTTACTAGATCGAGGAAGTTCGTTTGAGATATTGAAGTTAAGATGTCCCATGTCCGCATGATATTTTACAGTTTCCTAGGTCTAGTGTTAGTTTTCATTTCCCAGCCTAGTTATAATTTTCTCAACCCAAAATTGCGTGGCAGCAGCCAATTCCTTTTCCATAATCTTTTAAATGCCTTCTTACGCATCCATCTTCGTGGGATCGATCCCTACTTCCCTGTACTAGTTCATAGTATAGCGGGTTGAGGGTTTTGAATGCGAAATTTGTGTGTCCGACGACCGAGACTCTCATGATCCTCTGAGTTCCTAGACCTTGTGACCTAGCGGATTCTCTAGACTTGAGAGGCTTGACCTAGCAAAAAAGCACACACACTTTCTCTAATACCAAGCTTTCAAATGGCGCCGTTGCCGGGGATGGATGGCGTAGTTTATGATTGTGTTTAGAGATTTTGGCGTATATAGTTTTGATTTTTCTTTTTTATTTATTTTCAGTTTATGAGCAGAGGCTCACGGTTTGGACACTGGGGTAACTCATCTGGGTGGAGGAACGATCGGTTTACTTGGCAAGTCAAGGAGACAGCATCTACGGTCACCACCAGATCAGGATTATCTACGAGAGATCCATTTCCGTTTGGTTCAGGAAGTGACGAGAATTGAAGTTCGTCAGGAAGGGAGGATCCCAAGTCGTCTTCAGAAACAAATATAGATAGTCGATTTAGATCCTGAGATCGGTTCGCTCACTGCCCATCTAGATGGTGAGCCAGCCCAGGCTATAGTCACGAATCAGCGTCAGAGGTCTATCGAAATTAAGACAAATGTGTTAGGCATTCTACCGACGTTTTTCAGGCGTAGGAACGAGTGTCCATACGAGTTCCTAAATTAGTTTAGTAAGCTGTGCAGTATTCAGAAAATGCCCAATGATGCAACGGAGGAAGATTATCGCCTACGCGCAATTCCATTCGCCATGAAGGGAGAGACTAACACATGGCTGCTGAGGCTGCCTCAGGATTCCATCCGTACATGGAGAGATTTCAAGTTGGAGTTTCTGGATTATTTTTCCCTTCAAACAAGACAAACGTCCTCAAGAAGGAAATCGTAGATTGTAAGCAGGAGTACGATGAATCTCTGAGTCAATATTGGTCACGATTCAAGGGATTGTTAGATGCTTGCCCGAATCACAGAATGTTCGAAGTAGAAATTTACTATTTGTTCTATGAAGGAGCAACCCCTGAATCAAAGGATCTGATGAATTCCTCGAGCGGGGGAAATTTTATAAAGAAAAAGGGAAGTGAAGCCAGAGAGATCTTGGGGAAGTTGATAGAGGCCAAAATGGCGTACGACAACCCGAGGAACATTATGAGGAGAGGGTCAGCGAATGCGCCGAGGGAGCAAGATGACGAAAGGGTCGAGGCGAGAATAGATAGGCTTGAGAAAGCACTCTTGAGTGCAATCGAGAAGACCAACCCGCTAGCCTCACGACAGAAAGGGAAAACCCCGGGTCCAGGAGAAGCTCCACCCCAGCAATACTATGGCCCTCAAAAGGGGGATTACCAGGCCCAGGTGAATTCGATGGGGAGTTGGAATCTAGATGGGAGTTGAAATCAAGGGAAACATAAGGATGCACCATGGAGAACCCATCCCAATTTTAGATGGTCTGACAGTGACCCGACCCAGCCACCTCCACAACAGAACACCCAGTTTACACACCAACCAGAAAAGGCAGACTAACTGGTCTGGGAGAAATCAGGAAGGGCATAATAACTGGAACAACCGGAATCAGGGCGATCATTCTAATTGGGGAAACATGAATCAAAACCACCAGGGGAGCTCTTATGTACCGCCACACCAAAGGAACTATCCACGAAATTATCAGAATTCCCAACCCAATTACCAGGGGAACCAAGGGCCAGGAAATCAGTACAACAACAGTTCAGGAGGTCAACTTCCGCCAGAACCAAGGTAGTGGACCGAACTTGGGTTTAGGACTAAATTCCGGCCAACCCAACTCTAAACCACCAAGGACTCTTGATGATATGGTGCATGATCTAGTCAGTTCTCAACAACATATGCAGAACAACATGCAATCCAACAATGACGTGGTGCATAAGCTTCAGGACACTCAGATGGAGCAGAAGGAAGCAATGGACATGATGGCAAGGCAATTGTCTCAGATCGCAACTTCGTTGAACGAGATGCGAGGAAACGAAGGAAAGATTCCTGCCTCAGTCAAGCCACCAGACAGAGCTAACATCAGTCAAATCACTTTAAGATCTGGGCATGGTTATGAAGGTCCAGTGATAAGGAAGAATGAAGGAACACTTCCCGTGGAAGGCAAGGAGGAGAAGAACTCAGTTCCTAAACCTGGAAATTCGAAGATAGGTAGAACTGTAAGAGGAGATGACATTCGAGAAGGTGATCAGGGGAGACCGCTACCTAGTATGGCTGAACCGTTTTTCCTAGACCCAGAGCCAGAGGTGGAGAATGAAAAAGTGAGGAAGGAGACGGGCGAGATTCCAGCTGGAGGTTCTACAAGTGCAGGTAAACAATTGAAACCATTTCCGCACCGATGAGAGACTAAGAAGAAGAAGGATGAACCGGTGGATTTAATGGATATCTTTGGAAAGTTGGAAATCAACCTACCGTTCTTACAGGCTTAGAGAATGCCGGTCTTCAGCAAATTCATCAAGGAGTTCATAGCTGGAAAGACAAGACCCAGTGGGAAGAACCTGATCGGAGAAAACGTGTCAGCAGTGATTCAGAAACGAAGGATGCCCTCGAAACGCACTGACCCAGGTATGTTCACCCTACCCATTTCCATCGGTGTTGTCAGAATTGAGCATGCTATGTGTGACTTAGGGGCGTCAATAAATGGTTTACCGCTTTCCATATACCAAAGGTTTGTAGGAGTAGGAATGGTGGACACGAAAGTGGTAATCCAATTGGCGGATAGGTCGTGCATTTGTCCAGAGGGAGTTTTAGAAAACGTTATAGTAAAAGTGCATGATTTTCTATATCCGGCCGATTTCCATGTTATTAAAATGAGTGATAATGAATCTTCTGAGTCTAGCGGCGTGCTTCTAGGTAGACCTTTTCTGCGTACCGCTAAGACCATTATTGATGTCTTTGATGGAACCATATGCCAGGACTATAATGGGGAAAAATATACATTTAGCATAGATGAAGCAATGAAGAAACCATTAGATGTTGAGAATTTGCATGTTGTCGATGTTATTAACCCCCTGGTCCAGGAATATCTTGAGACTGAGTTGAGTCACTCTATTCACAGAGAGGTAGTTGGTTGGTGTGAGGTAGTTGGTTGAAAATTCGGAGTTAAGTCACTCTATTGAGAGAGACGTAGTTGGTTGGTGTGAGGCAATGCACACAAAGGAATTAACGGATGAGGAGCTAGCCGAAGCTATTTAAGAGTTTTGTAAAAATCCGGGGTCAGCCAGGTCAAAGGGATTAGCCCATGTGGCTAGTGTGGAAAATTCATCGAGGCCTGAAAAGGGAATGACAACTAATGCGACAGAAAAAAATCCCTTGCCCCAGGAATCAAGTACCCCCAAGAAGGAACTGAAAACGCTCCCACCGGGCCTCAAGTATGCCTATCTGGAAGAAAACGAGACTTTCCCAGTAATCGTTAACAGCAAACCAAGGAAAAGGAAAAGTAATTACTAGAGGTAATCACAAGGAACAAGAAGGCAATAGGATGGACTCTCTCAGACCTAGTAGGGATCAGTCCTGATATTTGCATGCACCACATCAGGTTGGAAGAAGGTGCAAAGGCATATAGGGACCCGCAACGTAAGCCAAATCCAAACATGAGGGAGGAAGTTCTGAAGGAAGTTTTGAAGCTGCTTTCTCTAGGTATCATTTACTCCATTCCAGATAGTGAATGGGTAAGTCCAGTTCACATGGTGCCCAAAAAGTCAGGAATTCAAGTAGTTAAGAATTACAAGAATGAATTAGTACCCACCCGACTTGCCACTGGGTGGAGGATGTGGATAGACTACAGGAAGCTGAATGAAGCAACCAGGAAGGATCATTTCCCATTACCCTTCATTGATAAGATGCTGGAGAGGCTGGCCGGGAAGTAGTACTTTTGTTTCCTTGACGGATACAGTGGATACTTCCAGATCTATGTCGTTTGGTCTGTGCAATGCGCCAGACACTTTTCAACGCTGCATGATGAGTATCTTCTCAGATCTACTGGAGGTTTGTATTGAGATCTTCATGGATGACTTCACCGTATATGGGAACTCTTTCGATTTCTGTTTGGCAAACCTGGACGTAGTGTTGAGGAGATGTCAGGAGAAGAATTTGGTCCTTAACTTTGAAAAGTGTCACTTCATGGTACCCGAGGGAATCGTCCTGGGCCATGCAGTCTCGAAGAAGAGCATACAGGTGGACAAAGCAAAGGTCGATGTGATTTCAAAATTGCGTTACCCTACGAATCAGAAAGAAGTCAGGGGGTTCCTAGGGCATGCAAATTTTTATAGAAGATTCATAAAGGACTTCGCGAAGATTGCTCAGCCACTTACCCATCTTTTGCACAATGATGTTGATTTCGTCTTCAACGAAGAGGGTAAAAGGCATTTCAATTATTGAAAGATAAACTGGTGGAAGGCCTCGAGAATGGGCGCGAATAGAGTATGGATCAAGTTATATGGAAGATAACCGAACCGGTTGGATTAGTTAGCAAATGTCGTTGCCACTTGATCAATGCAATCTCGCTCTCACTCGTTTCCTACCAAAGTAATTTATAAACTCCCAATCTCGCACTACTTTAACAGTAAAGCGGCAAGTTCAAGGTCGATCCCACAGAGAAGCTAGTGTATCAAGTGTGTGAGTAATGAACAGGGGGTTGGCTGCTGCCACAATTTAACTTTGGGAGTTTTTAACTACTGATTTTAACTTAGACAGAAAAGTAACTAACTACTTGCTCAAGGAAAATTTAACTACTGGGTCAAGTGAATTTCAGACTGGAATGAAAATTAACTACTTAGAACAGTAAGCATAATGATGAAAACAAAAGCAACTTTGATTAAAACTAAAACTCAGAACAGTACTGCGTGAAATTTAAACTAAGCTAACACTTCGGAACTACGAAAGCAAGTAAATCGAGGAGATCCTCGGTGGGAAACTTAAGAATACGCCGACAGATATCAAGTATTCTGCAGCGCTTCTTCAATCGCCCTTTCTAACTAAGCATTACTTTATCTAAGCTATCTAGAGAACTGAACTAACTAGAGAGGTAAACTAAACTAAACTAAAGACAGAAAGTAAAGGATCGGATTCTTTTTGCGTGGTGGCACATCCTCTATGTATAGGCTCGGCATGACCTCCAGCTGGATAACGATCTTGGCAGGGAATATTCGCTCATGCTGAGAGTGAGCGACTCGTTGATTGCTACGTGTTTTCCTTCTAGAATGACGACGCTTTTCTGTAACAGATTCATGACTCAGCTCCATCCTTGCGTCTCATATATCAGCACGTGTCCCCTTCTAGAATGTTGTCCTTGCTAACAGAATGATGCGCACCATCCAACTCATTGCCTCACATGTCTGATAAGTCGTATTCTAGGCCTCGGTTACTGGTCAGTATGACAGGTTTAAATGATTATATTTGCAAAGCAGTTGCTCAAAGTGTGCAGGATAAGTGTTCCGGCCAGTAGGGAAGTTCCGGAGTGTTCGGGTAGAAAAAGTGCCAGCATGGTCTCATACTGATCCGTATACGTGCTAAAACGGCTTGAGATGAAGAAGACGGATAGCTGGGACGGATTACCCACAATTAAGGGCAAAGAAGTCAAATTGCAGCGAGGATTTACCCTAAAATCAAGGGTAGCCTCCCTATAAAAGGTAGCCAAGTTGGAGAGAGAAGGAGAAGCCGGGGGGAGATAGACTTCAATTCACCATCATCTTTAGGTAGAGAGTTCTCTCGGTAATTTCAGTCTTTCAGCCGTGTCCACTTCTTGCCTCGCCGAGCCATGATCACCTGACGTTCAGAATGTTCCCGAGTTCCAGTCATCGTCCGTTCCAGTTAGCTAGATCGTAGTTCCAGTCAGAGATTTTATCGCCCGGAGTGGCAAACAATCTTTAAATTGCTTTCGTAGTTTAATTAGTTCTCCGTCTTTACGTTGGATTTCTGTTACATTTTGGGATTTTGTTGTTTTGAAATGCTTGCTTTAGATATCCGAACGTGTTAATGCTATGAAGTTGATTTCCGTTTCGTTCATTGTAGTGTTCTTTTCTTTCCTTGTCTAGTTAGCTTAGATCTAAGATTTCTCGGTGTTTTAAGTGCTAAATCTCTAAATTCTGTTACGTAACAAATTTCTTTAGGATAGGTAAACATGTACTATTTGATCTGGAAGTAGATCGTTGCATGCAAGGCTTCGTTTTATTTTCTGAATCGATCTTTCATGTTGACCAGCATGCAGAAGTCCAGTTTCAGCGTTTGATTTCAGAGTTGATTTCTTAGTTTTAGATCTGTGTTTGCGAGTTGTTAATCTGCGTTTGCCGGGTTGGATCTGGAATTGTTATCTGAGTTTAAGTTGTGTTGTTGGAGAAGACGATGTCTACATCCAGATTGGGGACCACCTTACTTTTATTTACTTTTGCTTTCTTTTGTCCTTCACCTCTGGTTGTACCTGCAGATCTGTCAGCCTAGTCACCACTACCTCCACTACACTCTGAATATTCTGTTTAGCCAAAAATAGAAATACCGTCCTTTCCAAACAATTTCTGTTACACCATGTCCCCTCATTTCCACGTACACAGTTGCATTCCATGATCTGCTCCCCCATCCTAGTCAGTAGGACGCCACCCTTTAATTACTCGCCTAGGTAGAAACTCAACCCGAGCGTGGTAGCTAACCAACCCTCCAAAACATCACCGCAGTAGTTTAAACGCACCATCTCTGTGGGATTCGACCCTTACCTCCACTATACTGATCAGTAGAAGTGGGTTGAGGAATCTTTGAAGACGAGGTCTAGGCTTAGTTAGGATCTTTATCCTGCCAGTAGGATATATCCTCACTTGAACGACACCTACGCACCTCGTAACCTCTTCAAATGGCGCCGTTGCCGGGGATGGATGGCGTTTTATATACTATTGTGTGTGATACTTTGGCGTAAATATTGTGTATAATTTTTTCTCTTTTTCTTTTGTTTCAGTTTATGAGAAGCAGTTCGGATCCTAATCCGTGGAAACCGAAGATACTTCAGCGAGGATCCATACTTGTGACCACTCGTTCTGGCCTGTCAACAACTCTGTCTGACCTAGACACGAGTAGCGACGAAGAACAGGACACCATAGAAGGACCAATTCCCGTGGAGTTACCACTGTTGGAAGGCAATCCAGGAATGGCTGCCAACATGGACGAAGATCCAGAGATCGGTACGCTGAATGCGCATACCGAAGGAGAACCACCGCAAGCTATCGTGGTCACCCCGGGACAGACTGCTTGTGACGTGAAGCCTCATGTCATAGCGATTCTACCTACATACTGCGGGAAAAGCTATGAAGGGCCGTATGAGTTCCTTCACGAATTTTGTAAGATTTGTAGAGCGCAGAGAAGACCAGCAGGAGCGACTGAAGATGATTATAGGCTGAAAGCTCTGCCATTTGTGCTCAAGGGGGAAGCGAACACCTGGTTCATGCGCTTGCCCCCTGACTCTATTGAGACTTGGGCCGACTTCAAGTCAGCATTCCTGGGCGAGTTTTTTCCGTCATCTAAGACAAGCGCACTGAAGAGAGAAATAACGAATGTGAAGCAAGGATATGACGAGCCCTTGAGCGACTATTGGGCAAGATACATGGGTCTTTTGGAATCGTGTCCCAACCATCGCATGGCGGACATTGAAGTACATCATACTTTCTACGAGGGCATGAACGCGGTAACCAAAGACCTGGCCAATTCATCTTCGGGAGGAAGCTTCACGCAATTACGGGTCAGCGAAGCAAAGAGAGTCCTAAGGAAGCTACTGAATGCAAAGAAAGAGTATGACCATTCAAGGGAAGGATACAACCGAGAGCGGGCTGCTGTTGCATCGACTACTGATCAGGAGAACAAGCTGGAGCAGAAAATGGACTTGAAGATGGATGAACTGAAGAAGTCACTTTTGAGTGCCATCGAGAAGAGCACTCCACCACCTCTCCCAACTGGGAACTACAAGGGTGCAGAGCAGGGGAATCAAGGGGCCCAATACGAGCATCCGAATGACTTGATCAGTACGGAGCAAGCTAATGCTGCTGGGTATTTTAACCAGAATGGGAATTGGATCCAGGGGAGACAACGGGACGCACCATGGAGGGACCACCCGAATTTTCGATGGGGAGAAGGGAACCAAAACCAGAACCAAGGTCAAGGCCAGAACCAATATAACCCTTACCCGAACCAAAACCCTAACCGTGGACCAGCAAACCCAGACTTCCAGCCCAACTGGTCAGGAAGAAACCAACAAGCCCAAAACTATAACCCACAAAGCTCAAACTCGAACCCTGTTTACGTGCCACCCCATCAGAGAAATTTCCAAAACTACCAAAATCAACCAAACCAAGCATCCCAACACCATCGGAACCAGAATCAATTCCAAGCCCAGCACCAGAATCAATATCCTCAAGATCAGTACACTCCTCCTGCCCAATATAACCAATACCCGCCTAATCAAGGACAGCAAACCTTCCAGAACTATCAACACCAAGGGCCGGGTCATTTCCAAAACTCGAACAGGCCGAGGAGATCCGTTGAGGACATGATGAGTGAAATGCTAGCATCACAACAGAACATCAAAGGAGAATTGCAAGCCCATAATGAGGTCGTGCAGGGGATGCAAAATTCCCAGAAAGAACATAAGGCGAACATGGATATGATGAATAGGCAGTTAGCTCAACTGGCCAGTTCGATGGGTGATTTGAAGGGAAATGCAGGAAAACTCCCATCTACAGTCCAAATGCCCGAGAAGGCAAATGTGAGTAAGGTCACGTTGAGGTCAGGAACTACTTATGATGCACCTCAACCGAAACAGCCGAGTGAAGGATCGAATGGAACGAAGATAGGAGGCGAGACAATTTCAGCTGAGGAAATAGGGAATTTCATGCCTCGAATGCAGGATCCATTCTTCCTGGATGATACACCAAGTATAAGAGGTGAACCCGATGCCTTACTGACCAGGAAGGAACCTCCTCAAGAGAAAAATCCCAGAATGGAGGCTCGGACCCAAGAGCTACCAAGGAAAGTTGCTGAGGAACCCGTAGAAGAGAAAAAAGGGGAGAAACCATTCCCATTCCGATTTGTTACAAAGAGGAAGAAAGAGAACCCGGTCGACTACTTGTCGATTTTTGGAAGGTTGGACGTCACCATACCATTCCTCCAAGCCGTGAAACTACCCCCGCTCGGAAAATTCATTAAGGATTTCATAGCCGGGAAAGCTCAAAAAGATGGACAAATCATGGTGGAAGGGATCGCATCCGCAATTGTGCAAGAGAAACTGCCGCCCAAAAGGGCCGATCCAGGTATGTTCACTTTACCCATAACTATAGGGGATGTGAAGGTTGAACATGCGATGTGTGATCTTGGAGCTTCCATTAATGTCATGCCATTATCAATCTATAACCGACTGAAAGGAGTGAGGCTGTCAAACACTAGGGTGTTGATCCAGCTGGCTGATAGGTCGTGCATAAGCCCTGAGGGAGTTTTAGAGAACGTGTTGGTTAGAGTACAGGAGTTCACATACCCTGCTGATTTTTATGTGATCAAAATGAGTGAGCATGAAGCGAGAGAGTCTAGTGGAGTCTTGTTAGGGAGACCTTTTTTGAGAACGGCTAAGACAATAGTGGATATGGCCGAGGGGACTATTTGCATTGATTTTAATGGTGAGAAGTTTACTTTTGATATAAATGATGCCATGAAGAAACCCATTGATTCTGAAAATCTATGCTTTGTTGATGTGATTGACCCTCTAGTCCAAGATTTTCTTGAGACCGAACTATTACAGGAAAAACTCCAGGCTTTAGATGCTTGTGATCAGGCCGACGAAGAAGCTGCTGCGTGGTGTGAGTTGATCAGTAGCCAGGGGTTGACCGACGAAGAAATAGAAGGAGCGATCAAGGAATTCTGTCAAAAGTCGGCGTTCATTGGAGCCGCAGGGGCCAAGCTTCCAGTCAGTACGGAAGAACCTTCAGGGGAAGACTTAAAGAAAGACGGGGAGGCCCAGAAAAACCCTCTACCCGAAGACACACTTCCACCCCAAGTCGAGCTAAAAAAGTTACCATCGAACTTGAAGTATGCCTACCTCGGGGAGGAGAACTCATATCCCGTAATCATCAACAGCAGTCTCACAAAAGAACAAGAAGCGCGGCTACTGACTGTGTTGAATAGGAATAAGAAGGCAATCGGATGGAGCCTTACAGATCTAGTAGGGATAAGCCCCGACGTTTGCATGCACCACATCAGGCAAGAAGAGGGAGCGAAGGCTCATCGATATGCTCAAAGGAAGGTAAACCCTAACATGCGAGAGGAAATTTTAAAGGAAATCTTGAAGTTGTTGTCGCTAGGGATTATCTATTCAGTGCCGGACAGTGAGTGGGTCAGCCCGATCCACATGGTTCCAAAGAAATCCGGGATCCAAGTTGTCAAGAATGAGAGGAACGAGCTGATTCCAACAAGGCTGGTCACGGGTTGGCGAATGTGCATCGACTACCGGAAGCTGAACAACGCAACAAGGAAGGACCATTTTCCTTTGCCTTTCATCGACCAGATATTAGAGAGATTAGCTGGGAAAAAATTTTTCTGCTTCCTAGATGGGTACAGCGGGTACTTCCAAATTCACGTGGATCCTGAGGACCAGGACAAAACCACTTTTACTTGCCCGTTTGGAACCTATGCATACCGTCGCATGCCTTTCGGTTTATGCAACGCTCCAGGTACGTTTCAACGATGCATGATGAGCATATTTTCCGATTTGATTGAGGAGTGCATAGAAATATTTATGGATGACTTCACGGTTTACGGAGACTCGTTCGACTCTTGCCTTCATCATTTGGACATAGTTTTGGAAAGGTGTCAAGCAAAGAGTCTGGTTTTGAACTTCGAGAAGTGCCATTTTATGGTCACCGAAGGGATAGTCCTAGGACACGTAGTCTCAGAAAGAGGTATCCAGGTGGATCGAGCCAAGGTGGATGTCATATCCAAATTACCATTCCCTACTGATCAGAAGGGAATAAGGGGTTTCCTGGGACATGCTGGATTTTATCGAAGATTTATAAAGGATTTCTCCAAAATCGCCCAACCCCTTACCAGACTGCTTCAAAATGATGTGGAGTTCGTTTTTGATGAGCAATGCAAGGCAGCTTTCGATCTTCTCAAAGAAAAATTAGTATCCGCACCTATCATACGAGCTCCTGATTGGAACCATCCTTTCGAAGTAATGTGCGACGCCAGCGACTTTGCGGTAGGGGCCGTGCTGGGTCAGAAGATCGATGGGAGGAGGCACGTAATTTTTTATGCGTCCAAGACTCTAAATCAAGCCCAGCGGAATTACGATACCACCGAAAAGGAGATGCTGGCAGTGGTGTTTTCTTTCGAGAAGTTCCGGCCATATTTGCTGGGATCTAAGGTCGTAGTATACACTGACCATGCAGCCCTTAAGTATCTAGTTACCAAGAGAGAATCAAAACCACGCTTGATCCGATGGGTACTCTTGTTGAAAGAATTTGATTGGGAGGTGGAAGATAAGAGAGGAGTCGAAAACAAGGTGGCAGACCATTTGAGCAGAATAGTGCAAGAAGGAAACAGCGAGGAGGTGCACGACCAGTTTCCAGAGGAACACTTATGTGAGGTGATTTTTGCACCCAGAAAAATTGATTGGGAAGAAGTGTACAAACTTACTGGTCAGAATGATGCAGCAAAAGGAAAAGAGAAGGTAGGGCAGGAGCCATGGTATGCGGACCTGGCCAACTACCTAGTAACTGGAGAACTTCCAGAGGTACCAAGTGTTACCAAAGCCCAACGAATGAAGATCAAGAGTGAGGCAAAATATTATTTTTGGGACGACCCTTACCTATGGAGGGTAGGATCCGATCAAGTGATAAGAAGGTGCATTCCTGACTGGGAACAGCGGGATGTGTTGACCCACTGCCATTCGTTAGCATGTGGAGGGCACTTCGGATCCAAGAAGACGGCAAGGAAGATTCTGGATAGCGGCTTTTACTGGCCAACTCTCAACAAAGATGCATACGAGTTCTGCCGGAGCTGTGAGCGTTGCCAACTGACCGGTGGAATATCTGCCCAAGATGAGATGCCGCAAGTACCGATTATTGTTTGTGAATTATTCGACATATGGGGAATGGATTTCATGGGGCCTTTTCCCTCGTCCTATGGCAATCTGTATATCCTAGTCGCGGTGGATTACGTCTCCAAATGGGTAGAAGCGACGGCCACAAGTACGTGTGAAGCAAAGGAGGTGGCCAAATTCTTAAAGAGTCACATTTTCAGCCGTTTCGGAGTCCCAAGGGCGATCATCTCTGATCAAGGTACACACTTTTGTAATCGTACAATTGAAGCTTTAATGAAAAAGTACGGTGTGCACCATAGACTTTCAAGCCCCTACCACCCGCAAGCTAACGGCCAAGCCGAGATCTCTAATCGAGAGATAAAGAAGATTTTGGAGAAAACTGTAAATCCTTCTCGGAAGGATTGGAGCGTGAGATTAGAGGATGCTCTCTGGGCATATCGAACAGCCTACAAGACCCCCATTGGTATGTCCCCTTACCGAATAGTTTTTGGAAAAATGTGCCACTTACCTGTAGGGATCGAGCACCGAGCATACTGGGCAGTACAGAAAGTGAATATGGATGCTACAGCCTGTGAGGAGGAAAGGAAGCTGCAATTACAGGAGCTTGAAGAACTTAGATTGGAATCTTTCGACTCGGCCATGTGGTACAAGGAGCGAACGAAATTATGGCATGATAGAAATCTGAGAACCAAGGAGCTCCATGTTGGCCAGAAAGTACTACTCTTCCAGTCGAGATTGAAGTTAATGCCCGAGAAACTCAAATCTAAGTGGACAGGACCGTACATCGTAACAGCCCTCCGAGCTAATGGAGCGGTGGAGATTTCAGGGAGTCTTTCTAACTCTGAGCCTTTTGTTGTGAATGGACATAGGTTGAAAATCTTTAGGGATAATAGTGAGGTGGGGGTAGTGGATGAAATTCCACTACTACCACATACTAAGGTCACATACTGATTAGTAAGATAGGAATTTGGAATTCCACGTGGCTAGTTTCATTTTGATAATATTCTGCATATACTGGCCAGGTAGGATTCCAAATTACCTAAGGAGAATGTAAATACTGTATATACGTAATTAATTTTTGCATGCTTGAAAATTTTCTAAAAATCCAAAAAATATATTTTCGGGCCTTAAATTTAGGTTGGGGTACACTTTGACCAAGAGATTACCTATTTAGTGTCACTCCAATTTGTATTTAAGTGCCATTTTGAATTATTTTCCGTAATAGGTAAGTATAGAGGGAAATTGTGGATAGGACGTAAATTTGAATTAAGCGTGTGCAGCTTTTGCAGGGTGGCAGTGCTGGAATGGTGTGGAGCAGAGAGAGTACACACGCTAGCCAATCAGGAACCAACGCCTGTCGCCCAACCACTTTTCACATGAAGCGGCATGACCGGTAACCACTGATAGCCGGTTGAAACCACCTGCAACTGCCATTTCTAATCCGAACTAAACCAACCGACCCTCCCTTTCTCCCTCAAAAACCCTCATTTCCAAAATACCTTTCAAGAAATTCTCCTCTATCCCTCTCACAGAACCATCGTTCTCAAACCAAACCCTAATTTCTACCGTCAAATCACAAATTACAGTCATGGGTAAGAAAGCTATCGCGAGGAAAATCAAGCCCCGTCGTGCGAACACCCAAGATACGCAGCCGCTGCGAGAAGATACCCCGGAGGCCCAACCACAGTCGAACCAACCACCCGCACCGACTGCTCAACCGCCGGCCACTATTTCTTTGGATGCCGTAATGGTATTCCTTCGCCAACAAGACCCGACTAGGGACTGGACGGCGGCATTGACCAATTTCGGCCACACGGGGGGCATAGGAACCGCACCCAGTGAAATTCCTCATGCACAGGTCAGACACGCAGAACTACAGTCGGAGGAAGGATCTCCCTCAGCCACCGCGGCATCGGAACCCTCGGTACCAGATTCGGCAGACCTGGAAGCTATCGCCGCGTTTTACAGCTCCGACTCTGAGGAGCGAAAGAAAAGGTCCAGCCAAGTAAGGGAAACCCAGGGAGAGAGTGGCGGAGCAAAAATGACGCCCGAGAAGGACCCAGTATTTCAAGAAGTAAGACGGCCAGAGATAGATCTGAACGAATCAGCCAGGAAACAGGGCCTCATGACGGACGAGGAGTTTGACTCGATAATGAACAGGGTAAACCGAAGAGAGGAGACAACTGACTTGGTGGCTGAGGGTCTGGACCTCGCACCAAGATCAGTAGGAGAGAATGAACAAGCTCTTAGAGAACCCATACCGAAGGATAAGACATCCCAGTCAGAAGGAGAAGAGGAGAGGGAAAAGCAGAGTGAAGCCAAGGAAGCAGGAACAGAGACAACAGAACCAGAGGTAGAGGCATCCACCCCAGGGGCACCTCCGGTAGTTAAACCGATCCCCGTCAGAAGGAAACTGGTAGTGAAGACAGGCTCCAAGGCAGAGCCACCCAAACCGCAGAGGAAATCGCAACGTTGTTTGGGTAAGTGGGCACCCAACAGGGCGAAACCGAACACGGCGGAGGATCCCCTAGAGATCGTGAGTGACGACGAACCCTGTCCGGCGCAAGAGGATCAGGGTGTGGAAGCCGAGCGGGTGGCTGAGGGACTGGACCTCGCACCCGAGTCAGTGAGCCCCGAACAATTGGAGAAGGAAGATGCCAAGAAAGAGTGTAGCTCCACTACCCAGGAGACGCCACCAACCGAGGCGGAAGAGGAAGCTAGATACCAAGTAGAAAGGAAAAGAAAGGGCAAGACTGTTGTGGAGAAAAAATCAAAAACCAAAAGAATGCGTACCCCGAACACAGGCATAGTGATCACTGAGACTGCCCGGAGGACCCCATCAAACCGGCAGACACAGAGCGATAGTGAGTACGAGGCCAGTGAAGAATCTGAATCAGATAGCGACACAACCATGGAAGAGGAGGAATACAAGGAGCGGGAACTCCCCAACGATCATCGAGAACTGTTGCATCCACCTGCCGAACCACTCCGGTATAAGCGTTGGACGGTGGAACTCACGGATGACGTTGTGGAAGAGATGAAGTTGTTTGACGACAAGAAGCTCCAGTCAGTTTACCGCACAAAGAACGCAAAAGGCAAGAAGGTTAAGTGTGGAAAGGTAATTCATCTCCCATCCTTAGATGAGATGCAAATTAGTGAATCGTTTCTAGCCCTTTTGCATGAGTTGGGTTTTGAATGGTTGTTGAGGAATGAGAAGTTAAGTGTCCCGGTCGATTTGGCCAAGGAGTTTTTCGCAACTTTTCGATTCGAAGTCACAACTGATTTGGATATAGAGTGTGTTAGCTTCAGGGTATTTGGAGGAGAAATTAGGATGAATCTGATTGAGTGGACTGTGAGGTTGGGTATATGCAGTTTGGAGGAGGCAATAGGACTTGAATGGAGAAACAGGGAGCGGGGGATTCCCCGCCGGCATGTGGAATTTGAGCCCCAGTCGGCTTGGGAGGAACTTACTCACCCCGGAGCAGGGCAGTTCCAATCCACGATCTCCCGATCGATCCACCTTAGCGACCCCGTTTTACGCCTGGTTCAACTTTTTTTAGACTACAATCTTTTGGGGCAGTCTAATTCGGCAGTCCGGACATCAATGACGGAGTTGTACCTTATATGGTGTGCAAAAAAGGGCAAGAAGCTGCACTTAGGGTTCTGGACTGCATACACATGTCACCTCGTCGCAACTCACCCAGCACGGAATATTTCCCTCTGCCATATATTGGGAATCTTCATGAGGAACAACATCACCGTTTCGGAGGACGAAGACCTAACCCCACTAACGATGGTGAGCGCCCCAGGATTGTTCGACATCCCTCTGTTCGTCCGAACGAACACGGTGTACATGAGGCAGGGCGTGCCCTACTTTTATGCGATGGGAGAAGAGGCAATACCCACTGCTCGGATAGCAACAGCTCAGGAAGCACCAGGACATGATCAGAGGCGAGACAGAATTGAACAATCTGTGGAAAAGATGGCTGAGGAAAATAGACAGATGAGGGAAGAGATGATTCGTTTAGCGTCAGCAATGGAACAGGTATTGAAGGAGTCTGCGGAGCAGAGAATACTGACTCAGAAGCAAGCCGCTCTAGAAAGGACAGTCACTGAAATGGCAGAGGAGAATCAGCAATTGAAGGCAGAGGTGATCAAGCTGGCAGGAGTTGTGGAAAGGATGTTGAAGGGCTCTGCAGAGCAGGTTATGATGCATCAGAGGCAGGCGGCCATGGAAGCTATCGTATCAGATCTCGGGGAGGAAAACTCCAAGATGCAAAAAGCAATGAACAGAATGTTAGCCAGTATGGATAACATCTTAGAAGAAATGACCTACCTGAGGAAGGAGCAAGCTGCAGGACCGAGTGGCCATGGTGGCCGGACTGATGAACCACATATCCAAGAGACCGGAGTAGCAGATGAGCAAGAGACAGCGGACGCCGAGGTGCCGGCAAGAGCCGAGGAGCCGGCGAAGGAAAATGAAACTGGAACGGAAGAGGACAACCCGAAGGAACAACCTGCACCACCTGCCCCACGAAGGAGCAGGCGACTTCGATAGACCCCCCCCTACTGACCAAGTTAGTTTTTTTTTAAGCTTTTTTAACTTTTCGTATTTTTGTTATGTTGTGGTATTCGGTTAGGTAGTATAATCTGTGTTTGCGAGCAAACCCCACTTCATAACACTTAGCCTATTCCATAGTCTAAGTGTGAGAAGTTAGGGTTTGTTTCTTGGTAGCATGTTTTCTGTGTTTCTTTTGTATATACGTGTTTCTTTGTTTAGTGGATTTTGTCCGGTGTTCAAACCTCTCCCACTTAGCCTATTCCATAGCCTAAGTGTGAGAAGTTTCTGTTTGAGTTGTTATTTTTGTTTGTTATTTTGTTGTCTATGTGTCTACCATACTGGCCAGTACTTTTTTTTTCCACTTCACAGCCTTATCTGGGGCAGACACTTGTGAAGTAGGAGGGGGGACGTAATGGCCAGTATGATGTATATATGTGTGTTCTGTGTTTGTGCTCGTTTTGTGTTTTTTAGGTCTAGTTTTTTTTATGTTGTGTGCTGATTTGGGCTTAAAACTCAACCGTCCTGAGCTGGAGGTGAAGGGAATTGAGGGAGATAAGACAAGCTGGAAAACCGAAACCACTCTCCTTAGTACCTCCTGACCAGTATGGATGATGTGAGTATGAGAGAAAAGCCCACACTTAGAGCCAAACACGAAAGCCCTCTAAAATGTGAGTTATAAGCCTTAAAGTGGAACCACTTTCCACATACACTTAAAGAAAAGGGAGGCTGCCACAATTTGCCTAGGGTGAAGTGATCACGGGTAGCAAATACTGAAGGCAGTAGGAACCCCCCCATAAAAAAAAAAAAAAAAAAAAAAAAAAAAAAGAAAAGAAAACCACCACCTTTAGAACCCTTTTTTCTTAACCTTTTATACCCAGATAAACACCCCTAGCCCCTGGGACTGTGTGTAAGGCATGAAACAAATGGAGCTTACTGGCTAGGAAGAAGTGTGAAAAAAGCAGAAACCAGCTGGGCAGGAAAGTTAGAAGAAAATCGACCAGGGAGACATTCCAGGTCCAAAAAAAGGAAGGGATAAGGGTGGCAAAGCCACGAAAAAAAAAAGAGAGGAAGAAAGAAAGAAAAGAAGAAAATGGTCAGAGATTTGACCACACAAAAAAAATGAAGGAATAAGGGTGGCGAAGCCACAAGAAGCCTACTAACCAGTTGGAAACTCAAGCCAGAAGCACCAGCTAAGAAAAGCAACTGATCAGAAGCCTGATGCACACAATCCCCCTTCATAAATTAAATAGAAGTTTTTGAACCTTAGAGCCTTAGGAACATCTACCCAAAACACTACAACCCAACAGCCCCGTTACAAGCCTTAAAGTCCTTCAGTAGCTGCACGTGAGATCTAAGTCCAAAGCAATAGTGGTTGAGCATGATGAGAGAATTCAGTCCTAACGTTCCTGGTGAGGTGCGAGTGACTGAGTGAACCTAGTGGTTGACCGAGAGTGTGGGCGATCTTGACAAGCAGATGTACTGACTGGGAGAGAAGGAGGGGGGCGGCAGAAGTTCAAGGCTGTCTAAGGCCGGATTGCACCTGATCCCGAGGGGAGGGATGGTTGAAAATGTAGCCCAATCTGTTAGTGTTTTATGTATTTCTGTGTTTGTGTTTGTGTTTTCTTTTTTTCTTCGTCGTTGTAGTCTAGAGTCCAGTTTTAGGTAGAGTCGGGCAGGGAAGTAACCAGGCTAGAATGCGACTTATTGCTTTTTGTTTGTTCTTCACGCTTGAGGGCAAGCATGTGGTAAGTGTGAGCAGTTTGATAAGTCGTATTCTAGGCCTCGGTTACTGGTCAGTATGACAGGTTTAAATGATTATATTTGCAAAGCAGTTGCTCAAAGTGTGCAGGATAAGTGTTCTGGCCAGTAGGGAAGTTCCGGAGTGTTCGGGTAGAAAAAGCGCCAGCATGGTCTCATACTGATCCGTATACGTGCTAAAACGGCTTGAGATGAAGAAGACGGATAGCTGGGACGGATTACCCACAATTAAGGGCAAAGAAGTCAAATTGCAGCGAGGATTTACCCTAAAATCAAGGGTAGCCTCCCTATAAAAGGTAGCCAAGTTGGAGAGAGAAGGAGAAGCCGGGGGGAGATAGACTTCAATTCACCATCATCTTTAGGTAGAGAGTTCTCTCGGTAATTTCAGTCTTTCAGCCGTGTCCACTTCTTGCCTCGCCGAGCCATGATCACCTGACGTTCAGAATGTTCCCGAGTTCCAGTCATCGTCCGTTCCAGTTAGCTAGATCGTAGTTCCAGTCAGAGATTTTATCGCCCGGAGTGGCAAACAATCTTTAAATTGCTTTCGTAGTTTAATTAGTTCTCCGTCTTTACGTTGGATTTCTGTTACATTTTGGGATTTTGTTGTTTTGAAATGCTTGCTTTGGATATCCGAACGTGTTAATGCTATGAAGTTGATTTCCGTTTCGTTCATTGTAGTGTTCTTTTCTTTCCTTGTCTAGTTAGCTTAGATCTAAGATTTCTCGGTGTTTTAAGTGCTAAATCTCTAAATTCTGTTACGTAACAAATTTCTTTAGGATAGGTAAACATGTACTATTTGATCTGGAAGTAGATCGTTGCATGCAAGGCTTCGTTTTATTTTCTGAATCGATCTTTCATGTTGACCAGCATGCAGAAGTCCAGTTTCAGCGTTTGATTTCAGAGTTGATTTCTTAGTTTTAGATCTGTGTTTGCGAGTTGTTAATCTGCGTTTGCCGGGTTGGATCTGGAATTGTTATCTGAGTTTAAGTTGTGTTGTTGGAGAAGACGATGTCTACATCCAGATTGGGGACCACCTTACTTTTATTTACTTTTGCTTTCTTTTGTCCTTCACCTCTGGTTGTACCTGCAGATCTGTCAGCCTAGTCACCACTACCTCCACTACACTCTGAATATTCTGTTTAGCCAAAAATAGAAATACCGTCCTTTCCAAACAATTTCTGTTACACCATGTCCCCTCATTTCCACGTACACAGTTGCATTCCATGATCTGCTCCCCCATCCTAGTCAGTAGGACGCCACCCTTTAATTACTCGCCTAGGTAGAAACTCAACCCGAGCGTGGTAGCTAACCAACCCTCCAAAACATCACCGCAGTAGTTTAAACGCACCATCTCTGTGGGATTCGACCCTTACCTCCACTATACTGATCAGTAGAAGTGGGTTGAGGAATCTTTGAAGACGAGGTCTAGGCTTAGTTAGGATCTTTATCCTGCCAGTAGGATATATCCTCACTTGAACGACACCTACGCACCTCGTAACCTCTTCAATGTCCTTCTTCTGGAATCCAGTGGTCCCCTCCTTGATTGCTTGATTACTTCCCTTGATCAACTCCCCCGCTTTCTGGCCTTTTTCGCCTATTGTACTTGCTTGATCAGTTTGGCCTGGTTTCCTTGGTCAAGCGGCATTTCTGCACATTTAACACTTGCTTTGCACGATAAAATCAATCAAGTAGCGTATTTACCCCTAAACCGATGCATGAAATGCGCCTTATCAACTGGTGTCTGCCCCTATCATCAGGGCACCCGACTGGAGTCAGCCATTTTAAATAATGTGTGATGCAAGCGACTTCGCAGTGGAGGCAGTACTAAGTCAAAGTATTGATGGAAAAAGTTACGTGATCTTCTATGCATCGAAGACACTCAACCAGGCCGAGTAAAACTATGACACCACGAAGAAGGAAATGTTAGTAGTCGTGTATTCATTTGAGAAATTTCAACCATACTTACTGGGGTCGAGAGTGATAGTTTTTACTGACCACGCGGCTATCAAGTATTTACTGGCGAAGAAAGAATCAAAGCCAAGGTTAATCCGGTGGGTGTTTCTTCTGCAAGAGTTTGACTGGGAGGTGAAAGACAAAAAGGGGACGGAGAATAAAGTGGCTGACCATCTGAGTCGGATCTTCCAGGGAGAGACTGAGGAAGCTATACCAGACGCATTCCCTGAGGAACATCAATACTACATAGGAGAATCTCCTAGACCTATCAGTTGGGAGGCAATAAAGGCTATAACAGGTCCAGGAAATGCTGAGAAAAGGAAGTGTCAGCTGAATGCTGAACCATGGTTCGCAGACCTAGCAAATTACTTGGTCACATGAGAAGTGCCTAGTTCACAAGAAAATTCCCGGACCCAGAAGATGAAGCTTAAGAGTGAGGCTAAGTATTATTTTTGGGACGATCCTTACTTGTGGAAGATGGGCGCTGACCAAGTAATCAAGAGATGTATTCCCGAATGGGAGCAGAGGGATGTACTTAATCATTGCCATGCGTTGGCATGTGGAGGTCATTTTGGGCCAAAGAAGACTGCGAGGAAAGTCTTAGATAGTGGATTTTATTGGCCTACACTACACATGGACTCCTTTGAATTCTGTCAAAACTGTGAGCGATGCCAGCAAACTGGAGGAATTTCAAAGAGAGATGAGATGCTGCAGGTCCCAGTCATCGTCTGCGAAATCTTCGATGTCTGTGGGATGGATTTCATGGGTCCATTCCCATCTTCGTTGGGAAATACGTATATCCTTGTGGCCGTAGATTATGTGTCAAAGTGGATAGAAGCCAAAGCTACAACTTCTTGTGAATCTAAAGAGGTGGCTAAATTTCTTAGAGCTAACATTTTTAACAGGTACGGTGTGCCCGAGCTATTATATATGACCAAGGGACGCATTTCCGTAATCGAACCATAGAAGCTCTGATGAAGAAATACGAAGTCCACCACAGGCTTTCTACCCCTTACCATCCTCAGTCTAATGGGCAGGCAGAAATCTCGAACAGGGAGATCAAGGCAATATTGGAGAAAACCCGTCAAGGAAGGACTGGAGCAAGAGGCTCGGAGATGCATTGTGGGCTTACAGGACTGCGTATAAAACTCCTATTGGGATGTCGCCCTACAGGCTGGTGTTTGGCAAGATGTGCCATCTACCCGTGGGAGTGGAGCATAGAGCATATTGGGCGGTGAATGAGATTAATATAAAACGCCAGGCTTGCGAGGAAGAGAAGAAACTGCAACTTCATGAGCTGGAGGAGTTAAGGCTTGAGTCGTATGAGTTCGCAATGTGGTACAAGGAGAAGACAAAGCTTTGGCAAGACAAAAACCTCCAGGTCAAGGAACTAAAAGTGGGTCAGAAGATGCTCCTTTTCCAGTCCAGGCTCAAGCTGATGCTTGGAAAGCTGAAGTCCAAGTGGATTGGGCCATACACTATTGTTGGCCTTCGAGAGAATGGAGCTGTGGAAATCCAGGGAAGTACCTCGAACACTATCCCTTTCCTTGTTAATGGTCATCGAGTGAAAGTCTTTAGGGATAATTCGGAGTTGTGTGTAGTGGAGAAAGTGCCACTACGCGCACTCTCTATTATCGTCTAATCGTTCTAGTGAGTAAGTATTCTCGGTGATTTCCTGGATCAGGTAAATAGGAATGCATTTTTAATCTATACACTGAGCCAGGGGATCTCGAGAATACTCGAATGAATGTATAAATAGTTTAATTTCTTTTCAAAAATAAAAAAAAAATTCCAAACAAAGAAAAAAAAAACTAATCTTCCAAAAATATTTTCGAAACACCAGACTTCTTAGGGAAATTGTTTTGTCTCATATTGAATCCTTGACCTGGGAGTCTGGCGTTTCATTTTTGTTTTTTTCCCAAGTGTGGAATGCGGAAAATGGCATTTACATGGGATGGAGAGATTTTCGGACCAGATGTTTGAGAGGGAAGTTGTGATATTTTCGAAATTCAAATTTACACTTTATGGGGGGGAGAGATTTTCGGACCAGCTCACACCACGAAGGCGGGGAATCCCACCATCGCCGCAGGTTCCGACGCGGCGGCGCTCATAGATGATTTGATACGAAGATTCGGAAGTAAGGAGGAGGCACTGAAAGTTTTCGCCCTCTTCTCAGCAATAAGTGAGAGGGAAACGCCTACCGCAGCCACGACCACAGCACCACCGCCGTCGACGATTCCAAAGGATTCAACAGCTCAAACCGCAATCTCTCCTTCAGGAACCGAGCCGAGCACAAGGGCGCTGGAGCGAGAAGCGGCAGAGGGCGGTGAACGGGAGGATGAGGGTGATCTGGCCGTGGGACTTGAGCGCATGGCAGTGGATGAACAGAGGACAGCGAAGGTTGTTGAGGGGGAAAACCCTAATTTTGACGGTAGTTTGGAGGGGGAAACCCCTGTTTCGGAAATATTGGTTGCTAAGGGGGAAACCCCTATCTATATTGAGGGGGGAACCCCGAGTTTGGAAGAGGAGGGGGAAACCCCGAAAAAGTCTGTGGTGGAAGAGGCCCCCGTTCATGCTGAGGTACAGGAGCCCGAGGAAAGAGGGCCAAAGGGAGTTGTGGATCTGGTAGAAGATCCAGAGGACGAGGACTCGCTAGTAGACCAGCGAGAGGCCAGATGAAGGGCCAGAAGGTGCTTGCGGGACGAGATAGATGATCTCGCCCAGCCTACGGAGAAGGAGTTCCTTGCCCCAGGGGCAGAGGGCGAGCAGGAGGAGGAGACTCCTGGGTCTGACGGGGAGGAGGATGAAAAGGAAGAACGCCGCTTGGCCTCGGAATGAAAGCGTAAAGGAATCATGCGGCCACTCCCCAGCCTAAGAAGTCCAAGAAGATTGCATCCGTCAAGAACGATGAGGCTCCACTCCCCGCTCCAGCCAAGGTTCCTTATGCCAAGGAGCAAGTCGGCCCTAGCCCGGCCAACGAGTCTGAGGATGAAGAGGAAGAAGTGCAAGAGGAAGAGCTCAACTATGAGCCAACGGAGGTCTGGGTGACCAAGGGGCTGCTAGAAGCTATGGGAAAATTTGATGATCTGAAGAGGGCAGCGACTTACAAGGAGCGGGGCGGTTTTGGGCAGCTGGCAAAGTCTGGAACGCAGTATGATCCAGAAGAGCTGAGGGAAATTGATTCGGACGAGGAATTCCGCCAATATATCGGTGCTGTTGGGTTCGAATGGCTACTGAACCATAGCACGGCTGAGGTGCCCACAGCGTTAGCCTGGGAATTCTTCTCAACCTTCCGGCTCAAACCCACCACTGACCTCGACGCTGACTCCATCACCTTCAGGCTTTTCACCGAGGAGTACTTGATGAGCATAAGGGAGTGGTCCCTGAGGATGGGTTTATTCACCCGCGCTGAGGATGATGATGGAATCTGGAATGAGCGCATGGTAGGAGCTCCGAAGTAAACCCCTGGTTCAAAGCACAGTCCGCTTGGGAATTCATTACCCATCCCAAGATGGGGACGTTCAAAACCAGCTATTCCAAGGATTTCCACATCGAGTACCGCATCCTCCGCTTCGCGCAGACGTTTATTAGTTATAATCTGATGGGGACAGCTAACTCCGCCTTGACCACCGCAGACCTCTACTTCACTTGGCTCAGGCTTGTCATCAGATGACCGCCAACCCTTCTCGGCACATGTACACTTGCCATCTTCTCGGTGCATACCTCCAGCGTAATATAATCATGAAGATAGCTAAGTCCGCACCAGAGGTGATCATGTGTGAACTCCCGGAATCATTCAGCGTTGAGTACTTTTTCAACAAGGGGCTCCTATACATGCACGGGAAGGACGTTTGTTTCTACGAGGTGGGAAGGATGGAGACCCAGGTGAAGACGGAGCCAAACGGAATTGAGGCAGTGGCCAGCGTGGACTATGAAGAAATGAAGAAAGAGATGGGCCAGATGCGAAAGGAGCTCGGCGAGGTCCGAGAAGAGATGACGGTGCTCAGAGGGAGTATAACCGACTTGGTGGGGAGGTCGTCCATGCAGAATGATCGCATGGCGGGAGCTGTTAAGATAATGATGATGATGACCAATTGGCTAGAGAAAAAGTTCCCCCAGCTCCATAAGAAGTTTCCCTCTGGACCCAGTAGTGTGCCCACGCAGCCAGGGCAGGGAAGCTCATCTCTTCAGCAACCCCCACCAGCTTCTAAGCCTTTGTTAGTCCCATCTGCACCAAGCCCCTGACTGTGAGGAAGCCTGTACCAAAGCAACCTGAGACTGAGGAAGAAAAGCCGGCGTCACCGCTAGGAGGAAAGTGAAAGTGAACCGCCCCAACGTACCACCCCAATCTGGCTTCCGCGGGGGCCGGACTCAGAATTGATACCCCCCGATGACCAAGTAAATTTTACTTTTCAGTTTCTTTTCGTTTTCTTTTCATCTGTTTATATGTTTGTTGTTCTGAGTCTGTGATTTTGTGTTCGTTGCTCAAGCATGCCACGTATGTATATATGTGTATGTGTTTTCTCCCACTTAGCCCAATCTTTGGTCTAAGTGTGAGAAGTTTATTTTTTTTGGCATGTTTTGGTTTTTGTTTTGTTTTAGTTTCTCCCACTTAGCCCGTTACTCAGTCTAAGTGTGAGAACGTTGTTTTTTCTTTTACGTGTTTGGTGTTTTATGTGCCGTCTGTTTATGTTTTGTTCGCATTAACTGCCATGTTTCCCCCCATGTCTGTGTCTAGCGTGAATAGGAGTCATTAGGTCTAGGTTTTTGTGTGTTGTTGCATGAGCTGGTGAATATAACAAGGCAAGATTCCCTTAGCGAGAGTAATTGAAGATAGGATACATGTCAACTTTGAGGCCTCTTTCTTTAATAAGCTGAAATCGGTTTGGATGAAGTGAGAACGATAGAGGATGCCTTAGCTGACCTAATTGTGAAACCCCACTATATAAGTGAGTTATAAGCCTAAACACTTTGAGCTAACATATACAAAAGAGGGCCGCCACTGGATGTTTAGGGAGAAGAGTCAAAAAGAAAAAAAATAATAATAATAAAAAGTAGAAAAATGAGGTATAAGCTGGACGAAGTCCAGGAAAAGGAGGTATAAGCTGGACGAAGTCCAGAAAGAAAGAAAAAAAAGAGAAAAAAAAATTCTAAGGGCAGGTAGCAATAGTAACCTGACCCGGGAATGAAGGGAAAAGAAGTTGTAGGAAGGAGAAACTCTCATAACCCAAAGCATTAGTGGTGTGGCAATGACTTAAGAATGATTATCTTGACGTTAGTAGGTTATCTTGACGAACTGACAGACCGATTAGGTAGAAGAAGGGAAGGGGAGGATTTGGAGACTGTAGACGTTCGGATAGACCTTAAGCTTGTGGGGACGGTTGCCTAAAAGTTGAAACTGGTTCATGCATTTCTGGTTTATTTTCTTAAAGTGTTTATTTTCTTTGTGGTCGAGTCCGTTAATGTGTCTAGGTTTAGAAGTTTGTGTCTTTTGTGTGTCTGTGGGGTTGGTCATAGGATAACCATGCATTGAGATTCGCCTTATTCCTTTTTCTTGTCTTTATACTTGAGGACAAGTATGGTTTAAGTGTGAGCAGATTGATAAGGCTAATTTCATGCATCAGTTATGGGGTTAAATTCAACAATTTACGGGGTCTGACACATCTTTTAGGCCAGGTGTAGAAGAAATCGCCAGGTCCAGGAAGGAATGAAGATAATCGCCTGGCGAAGGAAATTGGCGAGAAAATGAGCAGAATGAAGAAGAATTGCCAGACGGAGGAGATCATTAGCTGGAGGGCAGACCGGAGAATTCAAGAGAAAAGCTTCTAGAATATCGCCTCTACATCTATAAAAGAGAGAGCATGCAACATGAAGGAGAATGAATTTTTGGCTCTGAGCTCACTTTCACACACTTCTACACACACTTGGGGTGATCGGAAATCTAGGGATTTTGGGGTCATTTTCTGTTGGTTGTTGTGCTCCACCGTCCTCGTGTAGGGCGAAGAAACAATTTATCTGTTGCTTTCGTTTTAGTTTTCTGTTTAGATTTCTACCGAGTCTTCGCTGTTCGAAGCTCAGCTTTCGTTGTGTTGTTGAAATCTCGTTTAGCTATCCATGGAATTTCTATTTTCTGTCATGAATGATGCTGATGTTGAGGTTTGTTTGTGTTTGATTCTGAGTTTGTGGTTGTTTACTTGAATGGATGTTTTTCGCACTTGATCTGGTGAATTGGAGTTAAATCGTGGTTGAATTGTCGTTGATTGGAGTGGGTCTGTTGAATCGGAGCTCATGGAGTTGTTTTTTGTTGTAGTTTGGTTCAGATTGCTTGGATCCAGAGTGGATTAAGCATCGGACGTGTGGATCTGAAGCAGAGTTGGTTGATCGTGCATAAATCTGATGGCTAGTTTCTGTGTTTCTGTTTACTTAGTCTAGTAGATGTAGATCTGTTCAATTTCCGATTAATCGCCAGTTTCCGACGTCTGAATTATGTTGTTCTGTTTGATTCTGGGTTATTACTCTATTTTCTCCATGTTCGAGCTTGAATCAGGTGATAAGATGCAGATCGTTATTTGTTAATTTCAGAATTAGTTATTTGCAGCTTTTTATCCGAACTTTACTGTTTTGGGAAATGGTCCACACTGCTCGTTTGATCTCTGTTTAGCTAGATTAGGAAGTTGTTTACTAGGTCGAGGAAGTTCGTTTGAGATATTGAAGTTAAGATGATGTTCCATGTCCGCATGATATTTACAGTTTCCTAGGTCTAGTGTTAGTTTTCATTTCCCAGCCTAGTTATAATTTTCTCAACCCAAAATTGCGTGGCAGCAGCCAATTCCTTTTCCATAATCTTTTAAATGCCTTCTTACGTATCCATCTTCGTGGGATCGATCCCTACTTCCCTGTACTAGTTCATAGTATAGCGGGTTGAGGGTTTTGAACGCGGAATTTGTGTGTCCGACGACCGAGACTCCCAGGATCCTCTGAGTTCCTAGACCTTGTGACCTAGCGGATTCTCTGGGCTTGAGAGGCTTGACCTAGCACAAAAGCACACACTTTCTCTAATACCAAGCTTTCAAGCGTGCTTAACAGACGTTACGATGCAAACAAGGTTTTCCATATTATCCTTGCCTTTATGGGGATCATGTTGTTTCTATTTGGTGTAATTGCAGGGAAGATACTGTAATTCCATATGTTAGGGATCATGTAATGCTTATGTTTATGTCTAACATTAGCTGTTGGTTACTTCTGATGGTCTTCAAACAATTTTGTGTTCCCTTTTTGTGATTAAATGTGTAATCATTAACTCGATTACTTTGGAAAAGTGTGATTACGAATATGTTTCAAGATGGATAGTTGATTATTAAAATTCTATAGTTTGTATGTACAACCCGAAATATATGTAGCTCACATCTCCACTAAAGAAAAATGAGGAAGAGAGTAACTACTGAAAATTAGTGAAAAGAAATAAAGAGAAAGTATTATTATGGAACTGAAGAAGAAGAAGAATAAACTTGAGGACAAAGTTAAATCCAAGAAGAGAGCTTGGGAAATAGTTACAGAATGAGGAAAGAGAATTGTGGAAGAAGATAGGGCATTGCATTGAATTTTTATTACTAATATTTATTTTTTAATTTAACTTACAGTGATAAACAGTGTACCATGCTATCACCGTATTTTAGGCCAAGTGCGTACAGGTATCATGACCATGAAACAAGCCATGGCCACTCTATTATTTTTGTCCCAACTTTATAGCATGTCACTGCCGACTACTGTAATTAAATGCCTTATATTGACTCGTAATAGGTTTTAAGAAATTTGCAAAACAACCAAATCATAGTGCATATTTATGAGCACTTATTGGAAGCAATCACCCCATATCTCCTTGGTAGTTGGCTGTCAAGTCACGTTATTAATACACCATAATAACCCTATAGACAATGTCAATAAAAATGATAACTCCTTGCAATTGAACACCGACAACTTCATAGCTTTGGTCTTGATTATATACCCAAATATGGTTCTCCCCATCCCTCGCCAAAGTTCATTCCTTTACACAGTAAACTGGACTCCAACTCTTGACTTCACGCTAGTTCAGACGTTGATGCGGCTGAAAAAGAAACACGGGTGGGACGACACCATTTTCCCATGCTATTTCTTTGTGGAGGCACAAGGTTTCATCGAGGAGAAGCTTGGATATGCGTTCAAGTGGGAGAAATTGTATGATCGACTACATTTTCTAGAACTTCGTTACACAACGTTCAATATCATCCTTGATGTGCAAGGTACTCTATGGAACTGTGACGAAAACTCGATGGTGATAGTCGATCATCACTTGGAGCCTCTAATGAATGTAACCTCAAATCTTGTTATTATAATCATTTGATCTCATTTGCATGACATTTACTAATATTTGTTCTAATTTTGTCATAATAGATGAACCCATTGACAGCTTTTTATAACCGGCGAGGTGAACCAGCGTACAATGAGTTGACGATGAAAGAAGTGAAGGGGCACACCGTGATCAACATATCTGATTCTCCCTCACCACCCATGATGGAGAAACTCAAAGCGTGCATGTCACCTCTGGTCGGCGTAAGTTATTTGATGAAGATGACATCCCGTGGTGATGGAAATCCATGGGTTCCATCCTAAAACCAATTGGTGATAGGAGGAGAGGCCCATGAGACTTATATAGTGGATTAAACTCTTTGTGTACACCGATGTGGGATATTTTTTATGTTCATTTTATGTTTCAATTGCCAACACCCTCCCTCAAACCCTTCAAGGTGAATCTTGGAGGGGTTGGACTTTTTTTTTTATGATCAATTGGACAATCGGCCCAATTTTGTTCCATTAGTTGGACCACTGGCCCAAATTTTCAGCCCAGTTATACTGCTGGGTCAGTCATTTTTTCGGTTTCAGCCCAGTTATACTGCTGGGTCAGTAAATTTTAGCCCACAATCGGTGACCCGCTCTGATACCATGATAAACTAGGTAAGGATCGGTAGGGAAGAAGAGATTATTATTCATTCATATGATAATTGTCATACATAAGGTATTACTATATAGGCCTAACGAGAGCTATACAAGGAAAACAAATAAATTTACATTAATTGGTATCTTCTATGATTGGCAGGATATATTCTTCCGTGATCTTCCGTGATTGAGAGCCGATTCCTCGTGATACTCCGAGATCTTCTCCAACACTCCCCCTCAAGTTAAGTAACGGGATTTCCGATATTTAACTTGCATAACACTTCTCGAAATGATTTCGAGTTCACTGCCTTAGTCAATATGTCCGCCAACTGGTCTTCGGATTTGACATAAGGCATTTCAACTATCTTTGCTTCAATATTGTCCTTTATAAAGTGCCTATCCACTTCCACATGCTTAGTACGATCGTGTTGAACTGGATTCTCAGAGATACTTATCGCAGCCTTATTGTCGCAGAACAGCTTGCAAGTTTGAGATGAAAACATCTCCAACTCCCTCATGAGTTTCCGAAGCCACAATAATTCAGTTAATCCACTCTTAATACCACGAAACTCGGCCTCTGCACTAGATAGTGCCACTACCTTTTGTTTCTTACTTCTCTATGTTACGAGGTTTCCTCCCACAAACGTGAAGTATCCCGCGGTGGATTTCCTATCATTAGGATTTCCAGACCAATCAGCATCAGTAAATCCATGTATCTGTAGGTGCCCGTGTTTCTCAAATAGTAACCCGTGTTCGACAGTTCCCTTTAAATAACGAACAATCCGTAGAACTGCCTCCCAGTGTTCTTCTTGGGGTGCGTGCATAAACTGACTCACCACTCCTACAGCATAAGCTATGTCTGGTCTTGTATGTGACAGGTAGATCAACCTTCCGACCAATCGTTGGTATTTTCCTCTGTCAGTCAGCCTTGCTCCTTCCTTCATCTGAAGTCCATGATTTTGGATCATTGGAGTGTCGGCTGGTTTACAATCCAACATCCCTATTTCGGCTAATAGGTCCAGCACATATTTCTTCTGGTTGATGAAAATTCCCTTTCTCGATCTCAGAACTTCTATTCCCAGGAAATACTTCAAAGGTCCCAAATCTTTCATCTCGAATTCACTGAACATATTCTTCCTTAGTTCGGCCATCTCTTCTGTGTCATCCCCGGTAAGTATCATGTCATCCACATATATGATTAAACATGTGATTTTGTCTCCCCTCTTCTTCATGAACAGTGTGTGGTCGGAGTTACTTTGCCGGTATCCATACATTTTCATCACCTCTGTGAACCTCCCAAACCACGCCCTTGGAGACTGTTTTAGCCCATAAAGCGTCTTCTGCAGCTTACACACCTCTCCACTTCGAAACTCATCCGTGAATCCCGGGGGAGGATCCATAAACACAGGCTTTGGCAGCTCTCCATGCAGAAATGCATTCGTCACATCGAACTGATGAAGGGGCCAATCCTTGTTGGCAGCAACTGAGAATAGTACTCTCACAGTATTAATTTTCACCACAGGTGAAAAGGTCTCAGCATAATCGACCCCATACGTCTGGGTGTACCCTTTTGCCACAAGTCTGGCTTTATACCTCTCTATAGTACCGTCTGGTCTCCTTTTGATAGTGAACACCCATCTACACCCAACAGTTCTTCCTCCTTCTGGCAACTTGTCTTTGATCCATGTATTGTTTCTTATCAGTGCCTTCATTTCGGTAAGCATAGCATCCCTCCAGTGCTTATGCTTTATTGCTTCCTCGGCAGTTTGCGGGATCTCCTCTTCTTCGTACAAGGCAGCTTCAAATGCCTTTGCCATTTTTGCTAGGTTCCCTTGCACAAAATTCACCACTCCGTACCGACTGTTTTTTCCAATTTTCTCAGGTGAATATCTCTTTGGGGGAATTCCTCGAGTGCTCCGGGAAGGAAGGACGTACCTCCCTGTGTCGCTGTCGATTGTGTTGTCTTCTTCCAATGGTTCTGCACTTGTTTGATCAGTGGAAATTGTATAGAGATTCGGATCAGTAATTACCTCAGATATCGGGGAAGAAGGATCGAGGGGCGGTTGGGATGACTCACTGGCCGAGGACAAGACATGCTCGGCAGTAGTGACTGTCACTGGTTCTGGTGGATCCCCAATCGAAGAATTTGGAAGTGGCACAACCCAACTTAGATAGTCCACTGAATTACTGGTACTACTACTACTCTCCCCCTGACTACTAAGGTGGGTATGATAGAAGTACTCGGTTTCTAAGAAGTTACAGTTCATGGTGGTGGTGATTTTCCGGGTATGAGGATCAAAGCAGCGGTAGCCCTTTTGGTTTACCCCGTACCCCACAAATACACATTTGGTAGCACAGGGGGATAATTTGGTCCTCTCATGTTTAGCGACATGGGTGTAGACAGTGCACCCAAAGACTTTTGGTTGAAGGTTCAAGTGTTGAGGGATTTTGGACTGGGATGATAGTATATCGAGAGGGGTTTTTTTGTTTAGTATTTTTGTGGGCAAACGGTTCATGAGATAGACGGAAGTGGCTATGGCTTCGGGCCAAAAATGTTCCAAAACTTTTGATTCAATCATTAGGGCTCGGGCGATTTCTAGGATTGTCCTATTTTTCCGTTCGGCTACCCCATTTTGTTCTGGTGTATAGGCACAAGAGGTTTGATGAACCATTCCTTGGGTTTGGAAAAACTGGGTCATGGGGCTATTGATAAACTCCCTCCCGTTATCAGATCGAAGGATTTTGATTGAGTTATGAAATTGGGTTTGAACCATTTTACAAAACAAAACGAATTTATCAACAACCTCAGATTTATGCTTCATAAAATAGATCCAAGTCATACATGTGCAATCATCAACAAATATAATAAAGTAACGGAAACCATTCCCCCCAGCAAAAGGTGCCGGACCCCACACATCAGAGTGAACCAACGAAAACATAGATTGCATACGAGTGTTTGAAGGTTTAAAAGATTGTCGGTGGCTTTTTGCCAAAACACAAGTCTCACAAAAGAAATCAGCAGGAATAGAATGGTTTGGAAAAAGTAGCTTAAAATAACCAGGGGAAGGATGTCCTAGTCGTCGGTGCCACAGCCAAATTTCTTGTCTCGTGGATCCGTGAGCCAGCATTGAACTACCCTGTTGAGCTATCTCATCCACGTAGTAAAGTCCACAGTGCTCAGTGCCACGCCCAAGTATCCTCTTCGTCCGAATATCCTGTAGAATGCAGAAAGTAGGGTGCATCAGAAGAGTACAGTTCAATTCCTTTGTCACATGACTAATTGACATCAAACGCTGAGATAAGGTCGGAACATATAAGCAGTTTCGGAGACGGAGTGTGGGAGAAATTTCTATAGTACCCGACCCTTCAACTGTAATTAATTCCCCACTGGCGGTTTTAATATAGGTTTTAGCAATTTTACTCATGCTAATAAAATCACTTCGGTTTGGGGTCATAGTATCAGTGGCCCCACAGTCAAAAATCCATCCCTTCGTCATATTGGTTCCCTTGTTTACATGGAATACAGTGGGTATTTTATCTAAGGGAGCAAATGGGATTTTTGTTACATATTCACAAACATATGGGCTAAAATCAGAACTTTCAGCATGATATGGGCCTAAACATAAATTATCACAGTCTGGGGGTCTACTTGGCAAATAATGGGGTTCAATTTCCAATTTTTGAAACTTGAGGGGGGGTTTATGTAGATAGAGAGAGTTGCTAGGGCTTGGTGTATAACCAAGCCCAATACCTCCTTTGTCCGTCGGCGCCTCCACTCTCTTCCAGCAAAATTTCCGGCCCCCCTGATGCTGCCGCCACCGGTTGGAGCCTCCGTGCTCACCGTCGGTCCATTCTGGGTTGTTCCCCCACGCCCTCCGTTCTGATTCCGACCGCGATTTTCGCCGCCCTCATCTTCTGCCTCTCCTCCCACCATTCGGGATAACCTAGCCGTTTAAAACACGTCTCATACGTGTGTTTGGGCTTCTGACAGTGTGTGCACCACAGCCCTGATTTGTCCGGTCGGTTTCCCGGTCGGCCGGTAGCTGTGGTGGGGCGCGGTGGTCCTCCATTCCGATATGCTGGACGTTGGCTTTGGGCCGCCAATCCATTCCCGATTCCATCTCTAGATGATGTATCGGTATTCACACCGACGGTTTCGAGGTTCGGGGAAGACGATGCCGGTGGCATGATCTGTCGTCGAGCCGCCTCTGTCTTCACCCACCCGTAAGCCGACTCCACTGATGGGTAGGGCTCCTCCTTGAGGATGTCCCTCTTGATCGAATCGTACTCTGGGTTCAGCCCGGCTAGGAACTTGAACAGCCGCTTCTCGTTCAAGTCGACTCGGTATTGGTCGACCCCCTTATCACAACATGTGATCGGCTTCTTCTGGCACCGGTCAACATTGATCCATAACCCATGGATCCTTCGGTAATATGTCTCTAAGTCCATGCTTCCTTGTTTAATCGTTAAAATTTTCTCCTCCAGATCGAATATTAAGTATTTGTCTACCTTGTTCTCGAATGTCACTGCGAGACTATCCCACAGCACCTTGGATGTTTGATGGTGCGCGAAATCGGCGATGATTTCATCTTCGATGTTGTCGACGATCCACGAGAATACCACCAAATCGTCCTCCTCCCAATCATCGTACCCCTTGCTCCCTAGCTCTGGGGGTTCTTTTCGGATGTGCGAATACGCACCTCGGCCGCCTATCTTGACTTTCATAAGTCTCGACCACAGCGGGTAATTTTTTTCCGTCGAGTTTTAACGCCACAACGACATTCTTACTATTTTTCAGTCTGGTTGGTTGTTCTGGATCAATTTTGGTTTCGGTTGTTTCTGACATTTTCTGTAGGATTTGGTTATTCTGGATTTTGGTTGGAAAGGGTCGGGATTGGTATATCTTCGGCTATGATGAGATTTCTCTGAGCCGACATCTAACCTGCTCGGATGCCATGATAGAAATCCATGAGTTCCATCCTTAAACCAATTGGTGATAGGAGGAGAGGCCCATGAGACTTATATAGTGGATTAAGCTCTTTGTGTACACCGATGTGTGATATTTTTTATGTTCATTTTATGTTTCAATTGCCAACACGTGGGACCTGCAATCAACCAATGAATAGGTTGAAGTGAGCCCCAGTGGTGAATTAGTTCACCGGCAGAAAACAGTCATGTCGTCTTGCTCACTACCAAAACCATCCCTTCCATTATCTTCCCCTAATGGTAGCTTCTCGATGTCTTATAGCCATCCGATGAGATGGCGGGCGCAGAATAAGTAGGAAGCCATAACAATCGACATGAGACGTGTATTTTGTGTTGTTGTTTTAGTTGTTTCTATGTATTTATTTTATCTGTGTTCTAGCATGGTATATCTCCTCATCGTAGCAGTTATACCCACAAGTTTGGGAACCATATTTTGTGTAGAATATTGAAGTGAAACTCATGTATATTCAAGGTATTAAACAAAATATGAAGCCACGGGGTTATGAACTATATTTTGTGTTGAATTTAAAGTGGCAATTGTGTGTGTATGCTCTGCCTTGCTGGTACTTAGAATAAAATTCAATTACAAAGCAGCGTACACAAATTGCTCATTATTATCACGTAAAGTATGACTTTTTGGATGTTATAATTAGAAGCCATAAGTTAAATAAGAATAAAAATCAATTACAACATACCTAAATATATGATTGTTGTTACATGATTTGTGATCATCTTCATTTAAAGATATTCATGTAATTTGACGAATGCCTTTTTCTATTGTAATAAGATTCAATAAGTTAAAGAAAAGATGTTTTAGTCAAAATATATTAGCAACGAAAGGAGTTTGTTAAAAAATATGATAACAGAAAGAGCAAAATTATTATCAAAATAATAATGGTATACAAAACCAAATTTGGTTTGATATAAACATAACTACATGAACCTTAACTAACGTATAACTAACCGGCATAATGTAAAAGAGTTTGATGTTAAATACACAAAATAACCCACAAAAAAACCATTTCAACCTTAGATATCTGTTCCTATACAAAATGCACACAAAAAACAAACATATTAGTCTGATGTAAGGTCCCTGCACACAAATCCCATGCTAGGTAATCTATTTCCAGCTGAATGGATTTCACATCGCATTCTCCTTCTCAAGAACGCCCTACACATATCATGCCTTCGACTCTAGTGGTATACCCATGAAGACCTCCAACCTAGTGTTCTCTTTGCCAATTATATCGCACAAATCATACCTCGGAGAGCCTAGGATTGCCACCGAGCTGCTCAAACACCGCCTGCCTTGGTTTACCAATGTCAAACTCGTGGCCAATCCTAGCAGACAAAGTATCTAGACGAGAGTTTGTCTCAATATGGAGTGTCTCGAGCAGCTGAAGTAGTCCATCGCTGTCGTCATAATTTTTCCTTTTTTGAGAAGCTCATTTGGGAATGGAGGTTGGCACAAATGCAATCTTGTTGTGCTATCTTCACCATGGTCACTTGCTCTGTTGTAACCAATTGGCATCGAGAGAGAGAGAGAGAGTTCTCTTAAGGGGTTGGCAGCGGAAGCGTGCATTATAAAACAGATCACATGAATTTGATCTATTTAGCAGATTACTTAGACAAATTCTATTCGCGCAATTATCACATGTATCATGCTCGTAACTTGAATTTAAATCATGTTTTAGAACAAATAAATCCTAAAACATGCATACTACGGAGTCACAACCAATTTACCTTGTTGATTCTCCAAAGAATCGAAGATGGCTTGCGTCTTCTCCACGTGAAGATCTTCAGAACTCAACCTCGGATCTTATGACTGGTGTCCCGGACTGTATACTGATATTTGTGTGGGCAAATCTCACCAGAATACTAGGACTCAAATAATGAAGACAGAACTCTACTCACGGAAGAAGTAATTTTTGAACTCTCTCTCTCAAATAGGAGGGGACGAAAATTTTAATGAGAATAATTGTGTTTTCTGTCTCATTTATTCTCCTATTTATATTAAGTCACATATTGGGCTCAGTCAGGGATCTAAGGAAGAATTTGGACATGGCCTCACCCAATTAGCTTTTTACTAATTAAATTGAACCCACAATTTAATACAAGTTTATATTGGAATATTACAAGCAGTCACTACAGAATTAATATTGCACTGTCTTTCCAAATCCGAAATTACAAGTGTTTCGGGTTTCCTTTAATTTGTTTGATTCATTTCCCGTGCTTAAGATAGAAACATCCATAATTAATTAATGTCTGCTATGGACTTAATTAATTAACATATTTTAATCTCCAAGAGTGGACTTAGCAAGAAACTCTTATTTATTATTCATAGAGTAATCAAACTCCAACTAGCTAGGTTCCGAATAATAAAACCTTATTTCGAGCTCCTCTTATGGATGTTATCAAACGAGACTCTCCTCGCGCCCAATTCAATATAATAGCAATCCTAGCACCGCCAGATAATGATCACCACTACCCAATATACCTGGATCGTTGGGTAACGAAAAACCCGCACATTTGATAAGTAAAAGTAGTAGATCAATATGGTCGCTCCAATTATTAATCACTACTTTCTCGTATCACGACTTCTCACACAACCGTTCATATATAACGATTATAAAATACGTATAATAAAGCAAGCTACGTATGAGCATGTAACACTAACTATCATCACTCAAAATTTCATCCACACTTTCCGAACGTTTATACTTATTATTTTCTTTTATTCTTTCGGTATTAGAGATTCACTATGGTTCGCTGTTCCACGTTCATTTAATTTGCTCGGAAAAGAAATAATTGAGTTGCTACATACAATTAGAATCGATGATGTAAAGTCTAACGTTCATCCAAAACAGTCCGCAATCACACAAGGAATTCAAAATATCATACTTCAGTATCTACGAGTCATGACTCAAATCATCACGTAAAGACCACATAATCGAGCATACACAAACAATTATCACCAGACGTCTCAACACATAACAACATTATGTTCCTCAAAATCTCAATAGGAAAAGAGCTAGCATGCTTTCACTTAAAGTTCAATTATTTTCAAAAATTCCACAAGTTTCAACAACATAAATTTTTTTTTCTCGCCAATCTAATTCCATCATGCACAACTAATCATTTCCATTCTCAAAATATTTACCACAAAATCACTTACAAAAATTTTGGTTACCTCTTTTCAGGTTGAGCGCGATGGTCGGATGTTGAGCCTTTGACACTATTTTTTAAAAAAAATTGTTTATTTAATTATTTAATTATTTTGATCTAGGGATACTAATCTAGATCAAGAAGCAAAGAAGACTCTTGGGTCCAGAGCGGAAAGAAAGTCGCTCTGATACCACTCTGTCACGCCCGCATTTCTAAGGATAGAAAATACGGTTGATCGCGACTAGGGGAGGATTAAAGAAGCGGGGAAGAAAGGGGAAAAACATACACATTTGACCAAAAATTTAATAACTGAATTAAATTTGAAAACGTCATAATATTATCCTAACAATAATGTCAACTCTAAGGAAATAACGAATGGACAGAAAACTATTTTTTTTTAGCGAGTTCGACTCTGCATGAATAACCAATTCTAAAGAAAATGACTCTTGGCGGAAGCGTTCAAGACACGGAAAATGCCGAGTATGAAGACATGACAAATCCAACAATCATTAATCATGACTAAACAATCCATGAACTCTGCTCAACATCCTCCACGTCCATCACCGCTCAATCTGCACATTAAGAAAAACAATATGCAAGGCTGAGTACTTGATGCACTCAGTGGACACATGCCAAAACATAGTTTGTCAAGCCATAATCAAGTGACATTGGGGGTTTTAATTAAAAGAACCCAAGTACACTAAAAAGCATTTCACATAAAAGTCGGTTGCGCAACCATTTTCCATCCACATCCACCATCACCATATCTGAACATACATGACAAGGAACGTGGCCACGAACCAAGTCACTAGACCGGCCAACTCCAAAGAGATAGCACACGATCTACGGGGTGTACACTAGTTCGAGCAGGGCTTGCGGCCCTACTGGGACCCGAATTCGATTAAACATACATGGCATAGCCACTTCAGATAGGTTCATTCAAAATACAAAACATGGCAATACAAACATTTTCACCTCCTTTTCACATCAAAATATATTTAGGACATAGTCCTTATTTAAAAAGAAAGCCCACCTCAACAGCTTAACTCCCCAAACACTTCCTGTTCCAACCGCAACAACGTGCACAAGTTCACCCTTTTTGAAATAATATAATATGCAACAATCAGACTTTGCAAAATAAATTAATTTAAACCATGCATGCATCCTAAGTGTGTGCTCAATTTATTCTCCCATCATTTCTTAGAAACTATATTCTCGTATTTTATGGCTCAAAACATCACTTAAGTAATCTGTTAACAAAACTAAATTTATCCCTTAACTAAGCAAAGTATAAATATTCCCAACTAGCTCATAACAAAATAATGGCCGAACAAAATTATTAAAATTTCCCAACACTTAACTTAAGAAAACGATACTATCTTAAAATACTCTAGCTCCTCCGTAATCTTAATAGACAAAAGCAATAACTAAATAAAAGAATTTAAATATATATATATATACTCCCTGACTAACCCACGTATACTCCATTCACAAACATGTGTACACACTTATTATTATATTTACAATCACATATTGGCATAGGAAAAAAGAAAAGAAAATAGAAATGAAAGGAAAAAAGAAAAGAAAATAGAAATGAAAGGAAAGGAAACGAAAATGCTGTAACCTAATATTACTGCCAAACAACTACACGTATACATTCACTATCTCCTCTTCAATTTAAAAGCCTATAATGAAACAACCACTCTCTCTTTCTCTGCCTCCATTCACCACTGTTATTGTACTACTATCTCTCTCTAAATTCTTCAAGCTGTTCCAGCAGCCATCGCCCAAGGCTGCCAAAAATTCACTGCCGTCGCTATCTCTCCGTCGCCACCGCTGTCCGCCCAGTCAGGCGGTCAGCCCCTCCGTCAGAGCGCCGCTACTCCCAACGGTAAGCTCTCGCTCTCCCCTTTCCCCATTCTATTATTATTCAAGCTTTCATATGATTTCTAATTATTCGATTTCAAATATTAATGGGCACAAAAGGATTTCCAAGAACTACAGATTAAAGGAATGAAAGGATAATTTCTAATGGCCTTAAAGATCGAGACTTTATCAAGCACAAAACATTCTGCAGATTCAAAAAAATACAATTTGTGTACTACTATGAATGTTTGAATGTTAGTGTGCAGGGGATTTCCAAAATTAGGGACTCTACCTTTGGAATGAAGAGAATAAATTGGGATTGCAAGGAGAATTTGGATTCACAGACTGCTCGATTCCTCCTTTTCACTGTGACAAAACAAAATGGTGCTATGGATTTAATGTCTAGAGAGTGGTTTACGGTGAGTTAAAGTGGAAGATTATACCTTGTTGGAAGGGACGAAAACTGCACTGTAGATTTTGAAATGGCTGATAAAAGATGCAGTTGTGGGGAGAGATATATAATGCAGAGATTAGATTTGTTTGTTGGAGAGAATTTTGTGGGTGGAGATATTGATGGGAAAAAAACGTGGGTTTAGAAGAAGGGATTTATGTTGGCTGCAGGAATTCAATAGGAATTATAATAAATGGCTATATTAAAAGTGGCACAATTGAATAAGGATAAATAGGCTAAAAGAAAGTAAATAGACAAAAGTGATAGGCCCAAAAATATATAAATTTTAGTACATTGATTAAATTGTAGTGTTTTATTATTTTAGTACTTTGGTGTTATTCCAAGTACATTGTAAACGAACGCCCAAAATTTCCCATCGACAACTGTCACGTCAATCTCGTCGACAACTTACACCACACAATTAACCAACAATAATTCAAGCATTCACTATTTCCATTCACAACCAATCGAAACAAACACGGTATTTTATTCAAGGTCTATCACTCGCTCGTTCTTAAATCAAAAATCTTAGTTTAAAAGATAGAAAAAAATGGGTATTACACTCACCCAATTAGCTTTATACTAATTAAATTGAACCCACAATTTAATACAAGTTTATATTGGAATATTACAAGCAGCCACTACAGAAGTAATATTGCACTGTCTTTCCAAATCCGAAATTACAAGTGTTTCGGGTTTCCTTTAATTTGTTTGATTCATTTCCCGCGCTTAAGATAGAAACATCCATTAATTAATTAATGTCTGCTACAGACTTAATTAATTAACATATTTTAATCTCCAAGAGTGGACTTAGCAAGAAACTCTTATTTATTATTCATAGAGTAATCAAACTCCAACTAGCTAGGTTCCGAATAATAAAACCTTATTTCGAGCTCCTCTTATGGATGTTATCAAACGAGACTCTCCTCGCGCTCGATTCAATATAATAGCAATCCTAGCACCGCCAGATAATGATCACCACTACCCAATATACCTGGATCGTTGGGTAACGAAAAACCTGCACATTTGGTAAGTCAAAGTAGTAGATACTCAATATCGTAAGCTCAATGCTAACGTACATTGATTAAGAAATTAGTTATCAAGACCTCGTCTTTCAGTAGATAGCATAAAGACTCATCTTGCTGTTAGATCCATTCAGTGCTATACCATACCAATGTCATCATATTTCAATAAGGCTTAGAAATAATCGGACTGACATTGCAACCTTTCACAATAGGTAGTCTAGGCCTATCTAGGTTGTGAAATTCTTATTTTTCTTTGTTCAGAACTGACCGCGTACCTTAAATTGAGCGCAGCCCACAACCGGTCTACTTAAACAAAGACTTGGACTTTGTTATGTTGACTTATACATTTAAATATGCATTAAACATCCATTAAATGTAAAACATAACAACATTACGACAAAAATAATCTGTTGCATTCATTGGAAAATAATTATTAGAGTTTTACAATATTCAATCAACTCGAAAGGTGATTTCTAGTATACAAACCCTAACAATCTCCCACTTATACTCAAAACAGGTTTCGAGTATACAAAACAATAGTGCACATGCGTCAAATTTCTCCCACTTATACTGAAAGCGAGTTGAGGCTTGAATGAGTCGAACTCTCATCCCTTCAACGTGGCTCTCAAACGGTTTTACCGCCAATGCCTTTGTAAAAGGATCTGCCAGGTTGTTCTCTGACGCAATCTTGACCACTTGTATGTGTCCTCTCTGCACTATATCTCTTACGATATGATACTTCCGCTCTATGTGTTTGCTCGCTTTGTGAGCTCTCGGTTCCTTCGAATTTGCTACAGCACCAGAATTGTCACAATAAACCGTGATGTTCTTGGGCAGATTCTTAACCACACCTAAATCCATAAAGAAGTTCTTGAACCATACTGCCTCTTTTGCAGCCTCCAAAGCGGCCACATACTCGGCTTCCATGGTCGAATCCGCGATGCATTTCTGCTCACACTCTTCCAAATTACGGTTCCACCTCCTAAGGTGAACACATATCCTGAAGTAGATTTTCTCGAGTCCTGATCAGCTTGAAAGTCTGAATCAGTATATCCCTAAGGACAGAGCTCGACTGCATTGTAAACTAGAGCATAGTCCTTAGTCCGTTTAAGGTACTTGAGTATGTTCTTTACGGCAGTCCAATGTCCTTGGATTCGACTACTATCTTGCCACCATGCCAACAACAAAGCAAATATCAGGCCTTGTACAAAGCATAGCATACATGAGACTTCCAACTGCCGAAGCGTATGGAATCCTTCTCATTGCTTGTATCTCAGACGGCGTTTTAGGGCACATCTCTTGAGATAGATGGATGTCATGTCTAAAAGGTAAGAAACCTTTCTTGGCGTCCTGCATGCTAAAACGACTAAGTACTGTGTCGATGTAAGATTCTTGAGATAAGCACAACATCTTCTTTTCTCGATTTCAAAGAACCTTGATCCCGAGGATGTGTCCCGCGTCTCCCATATCCTTCATCTCGAACTGGTTTGATAACCATGTTTGGACTGATGACAACAACTTTTTATTGTTTCCAATTAGAAGAATGTCATCTACATATAATACTAAGAACACTACATTCCCCTTTTCAACCTTCTTATACACGCAGCTTTCATTTGGGCACTTTTCGAATCCAAATGTGGGAATAGTTTGATCGAAACACTGGTTCCACGATCTAGATGCTTGCTTAAGCTTCCAAACCATGTGTTCTTTGCCCTCTATGGTATATCCTTCGGGTTGTTCCATGTAAATGGTCTCCTCAAGACTACCATTTAGAAATGCAGTCTTAACGTCCATCTGCCATACATCCCAATCCATGTAAGCTTCTATAGACAACAGTATCCGGATCGATTTGAGCATGGCCACTGGGGAGAAAGTCTTGTCGTAATCGACACCTTCGTTTTGGGTATACCCCTTAGCCATTAGTCTTGCCTTGAAGACTTTAACTCATCCATCGGGTCCACGTTTACGTTTATATATCCACTTGCACCCAATGGCAGTACAGCCTTCGGGTAGGACGGACAAATCGTAGACGTCTTTGTCTATCAAAGATTGTAGTTCCGAATCCATTGCTTTCACCCATTCGCAATGATCGACATCTGCTAGCGCCCTCCGCAAAGTTCCAGGGATCTAATATATTGCTATCCGAGGAGTGATCCATGGATTCCCCAAACCAATGTATCTCTCGGGCTCATACGAGACCCTCCCACTGCGGCACGGCTCTACAATTCTTGGTGTAGAAGTTGAAGTTTCGGAAATTGTTTATACACTTGGTACTTGTTCTTGGTTAACGGAACTTGTGACAGAAGTTAGCTCTTCAAGAGCCACTTCACTATTGGGTTTATGATTCATTACATAGTCTTCCTCTAAGAACGTGGCGTGACTGCTCAAAATAACTTTCTTATCTCAGAGACTAAAGAATTCATAACCTTTCGTCCCTTTGGGGTATCCTATAAACATATATACCTCCGTCCTAGATCCTAGCTTAGTTGGATCCTTTTCCAATACATGAGCCGGGCAACCCCAAATCTTGAGATGTGCTAGATTGGGCTTGCGCCCAATCCACAACTCAAAAGGAGTAGTAGGTACGGATTTTGATGGTAAATTGTCTAATATATGGCTTGCAGAAAGCAAGACATATCCCCAAAACGAAATAGGTAGTCGTGCATAACTCATCATCGATCGGACCATGTTTAACAAGGTCACGTTCCTTCTTTCAGCCACGCCGTTCTGCTGGGGCGTGCCCGGTGCAGTCAATTGGGATTGGATTCCCGACTCCGATAAGTAATCCAAAAACTCGGCACTTAGGTATTCGCCTTCACGATCAGATCGCAGGCATTTGATACTCTTACCATGATGCCTTTTCACTTGAGCCTTAAATTCTTTAAATTTTCTAAAGGACTCTGACTTGTGGGTACGTATCCAATTTTCGAGAAGTCATCAATGAATGTGATGAAGTATCGAAAACCACCTCTTGCTTCAGTAGACATTGGTCCACACACATTGGTCCACCTCTTTCTTAATAACGCAGTTGTCATTAAAAGAAATCGAATATCCATCAAAAACTAATTTAGAAACTGAAATTAAATTTCTTCTAAAAGAAGGTATCAACAAAACATTCTTCAAAATCAAAAATCTATCACTACTAAAACGCAAATAAACGTCTCCCACAGCAACGGCCGCCACTTTTGTAGCGTCGCCCAGCTGGACTTCGATCTCACGATCACGTAGCCGTCTTGTCACCTGCATTAAGTCAGGATCAAAACAAATATGATCAGTAGCTCCTGTGTCAATAACCCAAGTGCAAGTAGACTTCGAAGCCAAACATGAATCGACTACTAAAGCTTGGTGCATACCTGTAGCCTTACCCATTTTAGGATAGTCTGGCTTTCAATGCCCCTTTTCTCCACACTTGAAACACTTCTCCGTGGACTTCTTGTTTGCCCTCTTCTTCTTCTTTCCCTTAGCTATCTTGTCCAGTCCTGAGTTTGGTGCCTGCCTTTTTCCTGCGCTAGGCTTAGAGCCAGAGGAACAAGGCACCGAAGTCATCATGGCCGCCTTAGCCTGAATCATAAGATCCTCTGCCGACTGAAGTTCAGTCAACAGCTCCGCCAAGGTGTAGTTCCTTTTTTTCATCTCGAAGTTGAGTTTGAACTGCTGGAAGCTAGGGGGAAGACTCTGAAGGATAATGGTCACTTGGGACTCGAGATCGATCGTCCCTCCCAAGACCTCAATCTGGTTGAGGTGGCCCATCATCTCGAGGACATGGTCCCTCCCAGACGAGCCTTCCTTCATAGTCTTCGACATGATACTCCGAAAGGATTGAGACTTAGCCGTTCGATTCTGAGTACCAAAAAGATTCTTGAGATTCTGCATGATCTCGGCGGCAGTTTCCATGGTTGAATGCTGATACTTGAGTACTGATGACATAGATGTCAACCTATAGCACTTAGTCATCTCATTCGCCTTATGCCACCGTCTGTGTGCATCTCTGACTTCTGCCGCTGCGTTGGCTGGCGGCACTGGAGGTCGCGGGGTTGTGAGCACAAAGTTGTACTCTTCTGCTGTAAGAACGATGTCCAAATTTTGCTTCCATTCTATGTAAATTTGGCCCTCGAGTTTGTTTTCTTTAAGTATTGCAGAAAGAGGATTGAACGACATATTGACGATTTGATTTGCCTTGCAAAATAGAATATTTACCATTTGTCATAAACTTATGTAAGAAATTTGATTAGATTAACCATAAAACTTTTCAAAATCTTACAACAGTAAAATTAAAATTGTATCCTCCACAGATCAATACGCATTAAAATCTTACAATTTTACTGGTCACAATCATCGAAAATAGTCCAGAGACCACAAGTGTGGCATGGCCGCCTAATGTTCCCTAAGCAAGACCACCGAGCATTATAGAATCTCATTTCTACAACACACTCTCATAACAATGCTCATGCGCTGCTAACAAGATCAAGCTATCACATAAATTCTGTGTGAACTTCTGAATCTCGTAGTTTCTTAGGATTATTGTCCCCACAGTGCAGGTGGCGATAATATTGGAAACCACATTCTAGTTCATACTATTTATACTTGAGAAGTCCGCCTTATGAACTCGCTATTTCTTAGGATTATTGTCCCCACAGTGCAGGTGGCGATAATATTGGAAACATCTTCATAAATTACAGACCAATTGGTGGAGACCAAATACAAACGTTGAGTTCGTAATTACAGCTTAGATATTTTGGGTTATGGTTTTTATTCAATTATCCTTAGCCTTGAGGCAGATTAAGGCTTAATTAAATTCTGTTGGTATTTAATATGCTGGATAATTAAATCTTTTATACATAGTTGGTGTCTTCCATTAAGAAAATAATGTTCTAGTATTTAATTCTTATTCATGTCTACTATAAGATATATCTAAAATAATTAAGTTATTTAATTCTTAATAAGACATGAAAAATTAAATTCAAAATATTTCCATGTTCAATGATTAGGAAGAGAAGATTTATTATTTAATGTATTCATATCCTAATTAGGATTCTAGATATATAAATATTAGAAAATTATTAAATTATTCTCATCTATATCATCTAGAAAAAAAATATTATTTATTTCCATAGATATAGATAATAATATAATAATAATAATATTCCTAAAATCTAGATAAATATTAGAAAACTATTAAATTATTCTCATCCATATCATCTAGGAATAAAATAATATTATTTATTTCCATAGATATAGATAATAATAAAAATATTCCTAAAATCTAGGTAAATCTTCCAAAAAGATTTTATTTCCATTAAATAATAATATTTTAATGATATCTTTTAATTAAAAAATTAAATAATCATTAAAATAATCTTTCATCGTTATCTCATCGTACGAGGTTCGCACGAACGATGAACGATGAAAATCCGACGAGTTCTTCGTCGGACCACAACGCACGCAGCGTCACAGCCACCAGCGCGCAGGTGGCGCGCCAGCATCTCGGCCAGCGGCTCGTCGGGTGTCGCCAGCGTCTCGGCCAGGAGCGTGCGCGGAGGCGCGGCTCCTCTCGGCCCAGCGACGAGTGCCCGTCACGGCCTCATGTTCCGTCGGGCTGCTCGAGCTCTTGGCCAGCAGCGCGCACGGTGGCGCGCCTGCTCTCGGCCAGCTCCGACCGCCCGTCTTGGTCCACCTCATTCCAGGTCCTCCCACTGCCCGAGCCAGCGTCATGCACACAAGCGCGACACTCTCGGCCAGGCGTCTCGTCGGGTTGCGCTGGACCTTCCGCCTAGGGTTTGGCCTGGTGACTCGTGGTGTCTCGGTGGTTCTCGGATGAACCACCAATCCTCGTCGGCCACCGCCTTGTCGAGGCTGTCGCGGGCTCCGCCTGGGTGTGCGATCTCGGTCGGCAGTGCGCACGAGCCCACGCTCGTCTGCGCGTCGCCCCATGATCGCGATCTCTCGGCTCCCACTCAATCGACAACCCTATCCTGATCGTTCGTGGCGCGATCCATCTCGATGCAATCGCCGACGGATCGCACGTCTCGTACGATCGATAAATTCAAGTTCTTTGATTTGATTGTTATTGAGTTCATCATGCGTAAAATTAAACAAAAAAACAACAAGAACATGCTTCGAAATCAAAAAACATATGCATAAATGAATTTCGCGAAATTTAAATCCAAATAATCAGAGCCAAAACCTGGCTCTGATACCAATTGAAGGGGTTGGCAGCGGAAGCGTGCATTATAAAACCGATCGCATGAATTTGATCTATTTAGCAGATTACTTAGACAAATTCTATTCACGCAATTATCACATGTATCATGCTCGTAGCCTGAATTTAAATCATGTTTTAGAACAAATAAATCCTAAAACATGCATACTACGGTGTCAGCCAATTTACCTTGTTGATTCTCCAAAGAATCGAAGATGGCTTGCGTCTTCTCCACGTGAAGATCTTCAGAACTCAACCTCGGATCTTCTGACTGGTGTCCCGGACTGTAAACTGGTATTTGTGTGGGCAAATCTCACCAGAATACTAGGACTCGAATAACGAAGACAGAACTCTACTCACAGAAGAAGTAATTTTTGAAGATCTCTCTCTTAAAAAGGAGGGGACGAAAATTTTAATAGGAATAATTGTGATTTCTGTGTCCTTTATTTTCCTATTTATATTAAGTCACATATTGGGCCCAGTCAGGGATCTAAGGAAGAATTTAGACATGGCCTCACCCAATTAGTTTTTTACTAATTAAATTGAACCCACAATTTAATACAAGCTTATATTGGAATATTACAAGCAGTTACTACAGAAGTAATATTGCACTGCCTTTCCAAATTCGAAATTACAAGTGTTCCGGGTTTCCTTTAATTTGCTTAATTCATTTCCCGCGCTTAAGATAGAAACATCCATCAATTAATTAATGTCTGCTACGGACTTAATTAATTAACATATTTTAATCTCCAAGAGTGGACTTAGCAAGAAACTCTTATTTATTATTCATAGAGTAATCAAACTCCAACTAGCTAGGTTCCGAATGATAAAACCTTGTTTCGAGCTCCTCTTGTGGATGTTATCAAACGAGACTCTCCTCCCGCGCGATTCAATATAATAGCAATCCTAGCACCTCCAGATAATGATCACTACTACCCAATATACCTGGATCGTTGGGTAACGAAAAACCCGCACCTTTGGTAAGTCAAAGTAGTAGATACTCAATATCGTATGCTCAATGCTAACGTACATTGATTAAGAAATTAGTTATCAAGACCCCGTCTTTCAGTAGATAGCATAAAGACTCATCTTGCTGTTAGATCCATTCAGTGCTATACCACACCAATGTCATCATATTTCAATAAAGCTTAGAAATAATCGGACTGACATTGCAACCTTTCACAATAGGTAGTCTAGGCCTATCTAGGTTGTGAAATTCTTATTTTTCTTTGTTCAGAACTGACCGCGTACCTTAAATTGAGCGCAGCCCACAACCGGTCTACTAAAACAAAGACTTAGACTTTGTTATGTTGACTTATACATTTAAATATGCATTAAACATCCATTAAATGTAAAACATAACAACATTACGATAAAAATAATCTGTTGCATTCATTGAAAAATAATTATTAGAGTTTTACAGTATTCAATCACTCGAAAGGTGATTTCTAGTATACAATCCCTAACATTCTCGTAAAATGTGATACTTCATCAGTATTTATACTCCATTCGATCTCCTAGCATCCATCATATCCTCGACAGTTTCACACTAGCCCTATCCTTTCCAAAGATCACCTTCCAATCCTCCCAATAGTGCCATGCTTTAGTCGTCATACCATTGAGACTACTTTCTCCACGGTGAACAAGAGTTGAAGCATCACTATGAACTACATTATGTAATTACAAAAAAATTAAGATGAATTTCAAACTAACCTTAATAATATGATCCCATTGTTCATTATTGCAGTCAATTTTGTAGTCATTGTGGACATTAAACCCGACCCCACTATGTTCTAGAATAATACAGAGGCCATTGTAGTTCTTCTTCCAAGTTGTTATCTTAGACTAAATATGAGGGTTGGCCCACAAATCCGTGGTAGGAAAATTATGTATAGTGATTCCTCCACTTTGTTCAGATAGCCCTCTAAAGCCATTGTCAGATTTCCAACCATTCGCAACTTATTCCTTCATGGCTGCTATAAGCTCAAGCTCTTCCTCATTCGACCAGCTCTGGTGTGATCTGTCTACCTCCGTATGCCAGGCCTCCATACTGGAATGCACCTACACAAAAGCGATGAATAAATTTCGTGCGATTTGAAGGTTCACCACATGTCCTAGTAAAATAAATAAAAGAATAAAATGCTTTTGTATGTCGCAACTTACTCGGATTGCCCTGGCTCAAACTTCCATTTAGCATTGTTCGACGAAAATGAGACATGGCGTTGTGTGTAGCTGGCGTTTATACCGGAAAACATAACAACAATGAAACCAAAAATTAAATCGGAGCACCACCTTAATCAACTCGCATCTATAGGTTGATGTCAGAAACATGTCAATAAGTTCACGGTGTATAAACTATAGAAGAAGTCAAAAGATTTATCCTGGGGATTTCGTAAGAAATTTGTATTGATACCACTATTAAACCACACAAGAAAAAATAAATAGACATAAGAACTCAAATCTTAGAACCTAAAAGAAACTTAGCGTCGGACATGTTCAAATAAATACCATGACAGAACGACACATGAGTTGTAGCAAAATATAAGAAGAAAAATGAAAAACTAAGACTGGTTCAATTGGACAACCTGGTAAATTCGTGAGACCAGGCTTCAACGAGAGAGATAATTCGATGGAGACGATCACCACAACCTGGCAAAATTTTTTATGTGGCGCGAGAGAGATATGTTGGGTTTTTGTTCACCATGAGGGTGTAGATGGAAATACCGGCAAACCCTAAGGTTAACTTAGTCATTTAAAAAAATAGGATCCTGAGTCCATGATACGAAACACCAGATAATACAAACCAAATACCCATCAAAATTGTCGTCACATGTAATATTTAATCCATTATTAACCTCTATGTCTGCACTTATCCATGCGTAAACCAAGCGAACCCTAAGAAGGTTGTAGTGCAACATAAAATATGATTCATAATTTTAGAAGTATGTTATGATTTGCTTAATAAGTTACTACTACTACAACTAATAATAATAAATAATGGTGGTAAATAATATTTTCTTCATTTTATAATAGATGAGATAATTGAAAAATGATTCAGGATTTTAGAAGAGGTACAGTATTGTTAATTTGGACCACACAAAGATGTATGGTATTAATAATTTGGAATAAAAAAATTACACACTTAATCAAAGGAGAATCGCAATAATCTCTCAATAATCACACTCACATGCACAAGACATCATTAAGGCGTGTTACAACTTACAAATAGCGGCTAGATAATCGAGAATGGTAGTTGAAACAGGTGGTGAATACATATTCAGATATGACTCGGATACAAGGGAGTGTGCGCCACTGAAACTTAACAAGTCCTTCTCAACGAACCAGTCTCGCCTACCACATGGATGGCACATACACCTGTTCTTTAAGATTCTGCGCAGCACTCTCCGTGGGAAAACCTCGTACCGCACCTATCGTCCACTGTGATATTATCCCCGCTGAAATGGCAAACCGGAGCTGCCTCTCCAAAACATCGCGATTCTCAAACATCTCAGGCTGTGTGGTGAGCTTCCGCATGATTCCAGCCACAACAGCATCACCCGAACCAGTTCTGTCGCAGGTATACGGTGTTATGAGCACGTCTTCCGTACCAACCACAGCTCCATCAAAACTAGGAGTGTAGTATTGTATCCGGAGCGTCCCATCTGTGACAAACAGGAATTTCAGGCCGTCATGCCACAGAGGCGAGAGCTCCTCGCGGGTATAGTGATAGTAGTCTCTCCGTTGCTTAGTCTGCTCATAGCTCTCGGCATATTACTGAGGTGTGTAGTTTCTTTTCCTCTCGTAATGCTCTTCATCTAAGAGGAATTCCAATTCTTGCTTGGTGACCTCGATGATGTCTGCTTTTTCCCAGGCTTCCTTGACCACCTCCCTCGTCTCGTCCCGTGATTTCCACAGCGGTAGGGGGAGATTCAAGTCGAAAAATACAAGACCGCCGAACTTCTTAGTCCACGCAATCGCTTTAAACAGGGTAGAACGCATAGAAGTTGATGTAAGGACTTGAGAAGTGAAGTGAAATATCCTAGCCTGCAACAAACCAAATCAACTAGCATCAATCAGTAAATCAACATATCTCTACACTGCAATTGCAAACAACTACAAGTAGATTGATAACTCTGCATTCTTCCAAACTGAATACTCACTTCCACGTAAAATAGTCTTATTTTGACATTTTGGAATGTCCACAAAAATAGTTTCATTTCTAAAAATAAAAAGCTTATCTCTCATACTTTATCTAATTTTTTTCTCTATCTCTCTTACTTTATCCATTTTTTCTTCTCATCTCTTTTACTTTACCAATTTCTAGTTAAAACCCGTGCCATCCACAAATGAGACTATTTTGTGCGGACGGAGGAAGTAGTAGTAATAGTAGTACTCTCTCCGTCCCTATATAGCCGAGTCGTATACATTTTTGGGTTGGCTATAGTCATTTCTTTTTTTTTTACAAAAAGAAACCTATTTCCTCCATGTTACTTTATTTTCTCTTTGTACTCTATTATCCCTTCACTTAACTCTCTTTTAACGTAATTTCTTAAATTTTGTGCCGAAGGAACGAAGGGAGTAATACACTATCAACAATTCAACAGATAGAGTGATACGGATTGCACCCAACAAGACGAGGTAGATGGAGTGCAGGCCCAGAACCGACGTAACTCGAGCCCAGCCAGAGAAGAATACGAGCCCACCGTCGAAATGGCCCAAGAAAAGAAGAAGAAGACCAAGCCCACAAGGAAGAAGTCAAGACCTGCAAAGTTCAAGGATTATGTCCTTCACTGAACGTGAAGAGTGGAAGGAAGTTAGGATTCACACGTTCTCCATGATAAGAGACGTGATTGTATTGTTTTTGAGTTGGTTACTTGGTTAGGATAGATCGAGTCCACTTCTCAGGTTTTCTTCTTGGTTCTTTCCCGAGTCGCATGTCCAAACCAAGTAGGGGGGGAATTCTATATATAATGGAATTCCTGTAGATCGAGTCATCATGGAGAATTAAGGAAATACAGTTTCTTCTTTCTCAAACCCAGCTTACGTCCTTTTTGCACAATTCAACAAACACTTTCATACACACATTTCATCAAACGCCATACCCACCCCCATTTTCGTATCATTTGGTGCCTTCATTTCGACCTCTTCCTCCATTCCTGTACGCCATGGCTTCAGCGTCACAACCATCAGAGGATGCGTTGGCGGAATATTCTATTCAGGAGCTGGGTCAAATGCTATTTGACGTCAAAGTCCGATAGTCGAATAATGAGAAGAAGATGATGTCAAACCGTTTTGATCAGGAGGCATTCTCTCGACAACAAGCAATGATTAATAAGAGCTTGGAAGACCATTTATCCAAACTCTTGGTAGCGGTCGAGAACCTGGGCTCCACACAACCTAAACCCACTGCTTCAATCTCGGCTTCACGTGGATGGTCAATCCCGATGTCAGTAGTCTCCAAACCACCGACGTTCGACCTAGATTCATGGCCAAAACTGAAATTTGATCCCCCGAGATTTGGGGGTGACAACGTGGTCCGATGGATTAAAAGAATCCAAAAGTACTACAACCATTCCTTCACGCCATTGGCGGACCGTCTATATCTCACCGAGTTCTTATTGGATGACGCAGTAGCAAAGCGGTTCAGCTATTGGGAGGACAATAACAACGGCAGAACCTGGGATGAATTTCTCATCACGGCAAAACTGCGCTTTGACCTTGACCTTTACGACGAATATATGGGTCGTTTAGCGACTCTTCGGCAATCCGGTTCGTTGAATGATTATTTGAAGGCGTTCCAACCGGTTCTCCAGAAGGTGGGAAATGTAGGGGACTCTACTCTAACTTCCCTGTTCATTGCGGGTCTCTCACCCTCTTTGAATGCCGAGTTATTAACGCGGCGCCCAGCTTCATTAGGCGACGCTATGGCCCTCGCTCAGCAGCTTTCAGCTTGTCACTCAGCCGCTTCGATTGGGATGCCGGTCCAGAATCCTTCAATGGATTCGCGCGACACGAAACAAATCACAAAATATACCCCACCGCACTCTCGACCGACGGGTAACCCAAGCCCGGCACCGAGTCGTAACGCTCGTGATGGTCCACCTCGTGACTACCCAATTGTGCGGGTCTCAGCCGCAGAGAAGGCCGAGAAGGCCAAACGAGGTGAATGTTTCTATTGCCCTAAAAAATACTCGTACTCATATTTGCAAGAAAAAATTTTACGCCTTCATGGGCGAGGACGATGTGGAGGAAATTCCGGAGACACAAGATGCCTCCGACTCTGAGGACGAGGCTAGTACAATGGTCATTACGGGTGATATATCCACGATTCATGTCATCGGGCCCAAACTGCGTCCGTGCGCTATTCGCCTAACAGGACATATTCATGAGTCACCCATCTCGGTCCTAATTGACGGCGGCAGCACACACAATTTTATTAAACATGCCGTAGAGGAAAAGCTAAGTTTATCTCTTCACTCGGTTATTCCTTTTCGGGTGTTTGTCGGAAACGGTTATTCTTTACGTTGCAAATATGCTTGCTTATCCACACCAATTTCTCTGCAGGGACATATGTTTGCAATTGATCTGTTTATTCTCCATGTCGAAGGTCCAGACATCATCTTGGGTGTCCAATGGTTACAAGATCTTGGTGAGGTGACGAAGAATTACAAGACTTTATCCATGAAATTCAAATGGGAAGACAGACTGATCACCTTGCAGGGATAAGCCAAGCCCCCACAGTCCATTTCCTATCATGGACTTTTTGCTCTCCTGGAGCAAGAACCAGAAGCCGAATTATATGAGATCACTCCCCTCGTGGAGCAACCGACTCCACCTGACTCAGACAAATCAGAGCCGCTCATTCCCTTGCAGCCGGTACTGGACGAATTCCGGATGGTTTTTGAAATTCCCACAGGTCTACCTCCAAAACGACGATGGGATCACCGCATCCATTTGCATCCCTCGTCCAAACCAGTCAATGTCCGTCCATATCGATACCCGTATTTTCATAAAACGGAGATCGAGAAACAAGTACGGGAGATGTTATCACAAGGAGTCATTCAACCAAGCACAAGTCCGTTTTCCTCGCCTGTCCTTTTAGTGCACAAGAAGGATGGTTGTTTTCGTTTCTGTGTGGATTATAGAGCCCTCAACGCTGCCACTACGTACGACCACTTTCCCATTCCCACAGCTGATGAGCTCTTTGATGAGCTACACGATGCCAGGGTGTTCTCCAAGCTGGACCTTAGATCCGGTTATCATCAAATCCGGATGCACGTCGATGATATCCACAAAACAGCTTTTCACACTCACGACGGCCACTTTGAATTCTTGGTGATGCCGTTTGGACTCACGAATGCACCGTCAACATTCCAGGCTGCAATGAACGTTATTTTTGCGGATTTTCTCCGAAAATTCGTAATTGTTTTCTTTGACGACATTCTCGTCTATAGTCCCGACGTTGAACAACACCTTTGCCATCTGCGGTTGGTGCTCTCGGTATTGCATTCAAATTCTTTTTTCCTAAAAGAATCTAAGTGCGCCTTCGGCGTTTCTACCATTGAGTATTTGGGACACATAATTTCCAGGGGCGAAATCCGAGCTGATCCGTCAAAGATTGATGCAATGCTGGCTTGGCCGCGAACAAAAACTGTCAAACAACTCTGCGGTTTCCTTGGACTGACGGGTTACTATCGTCGTTTTGTTCGCCACTGTTCATTGATTGCAGCCCCGCTGACCGAGCTCTTGAAGAAGGATTGCTTTTCCTGGACGGACGCAGCGATTACGAGTTTTGAAGAGCTCAAAAAAGCAATGAGTTCAACACCGGTCCTCAGTCCGCCGGATTTCAACTCACAGTTTGTGGTGGAAACTGACGCGAGCGACTTTGGCATAGGGGCAGTCTTGTTACAAAATGGTCATCCCCTCGCCTACTTTAGCAAGAAACTTGGCCCTCGTCGACGTCTTGCCTCTACTTACCATAAGGAGCTCTATGCAATTGTCGAGGCCGTACACAAGTGGAGGCAATATCTTCTAGGTCGGGAGTTTATAATTCGAAGCAACCAACGAAGTCTCAAGGAATTGTTATCTCAAGTAATCCAAACACCAGATCAACAATTCTATGTTCGGAAACTCATGGGTTTCAAGTTTTCGATAGAATATAAAGCGGGAGCCTCCAACAAAGTCGCCGATGCGTTATCTAGACGAGACGAAGGCAAGTTGTTCGCCTTGTTTGCTCAACCGGTCACCGAAGTAATGCAGATCATCCAGCGAGAGAACTCCACATTGCCTGATTTATGTCATCTGCATGAAGCACTCAAAAAGAACTCTGCCCCCGCAAACGTCTCTGCACATGGAGGGATGTTGTACTATAAAACCAGAATTTATCTTAGTCATGCCTCGTCGGTCCGACTACAAATTCTTGAAGAATGCCACTCCTCTCGCGCGGCTGGTCACCCAGGGGAAAAGCGCACTTTCACACAAGTGGCAAGCTCATTTTATTGGCCCGGAATGCGCCGAGACGTGCGCGACTTTGTGGCCTCCTGTTTCGTATGTCAATCTACGAAATATAGCCGCAGCAAGCCACACGGCCTCATACAACCACTACCGATACCGAACATGGTTTGGGAAGCAGCTTCAATGGACTTTATTGTGGGGCTGCCACCATCACACGGGTACACAGCTATTATGGTGGTCGTCGATCGCCTTTCGAAGTACGCTCATTTTGGAGCCCTTCGGCTAGGATTTGATGCACAACAAGTGGCGCGTTTGTTCGTCGACAAGGTGGTAAAATTACATGGTTTCCCAGCCAAGTTGTTGTCTGACCGTGATTCAATTTTTATGAGCGATTTCTGGGATGAATTATTGTTATTAAGTGGAACCAAGTTGCAATTCACGACGGCTTATCACCCGCAGACGGATGGACAATCCAAGGTTACAAATCGCGGGCTTGAACAATACTTACGAGCATTCACACATGACCGCCCCTCACGATGGTTCAATTTGTTGCCATGGGCAGAGCTCGCTCTAAATTGCTCAACAAATGAGAGTATCGGCATTTCGCCATTCGAAGCCCTCTATGGCCGCTCGCCGCCGAACATATTTCAAACTTATTCCCGGCCGTCACATAATCAATCAGTGGCGAAGCTGCTCGAGGAAAGACAAGCAACTCTGAAATTCCTTAAGGATCGCATCGCACGAGCTCAAAAGCATATGACTGAATTCGCAAATCGACATCGAAAGGATATAGAGTTCTGCGTCGGGGATAAAGTCCTACTTCGCCTACAACCATATCGACAAAAATCGGTTGGTAGGCCGCTATCGACCAAGTTGGGACGTCGCTTTTATGGTCCTTTTGAAATTACGGAACGAATTGGTGCAGTGGCATATCGGCTGCGTTTGCCAGTTGAAAGCCGAATCCATGATGTATTTCATGTTTCCCTCCTACGGCCATTTATCGATTCAGTTGCTCTTCCGGTGGAGTTTCGACACCACACACCTATGGATATTCCTATTCGAGCTACAGACAGCAGGCTGGTACTGGTCGACAGGATACCGCAAGAGCAATGGTTGGTCTCTTGGTCCTCGGCGAAGTCCGCCGCACCAACTTGGGAGCCTGCTGCAGTAATGCGTGCCAAATTTCCTCATCTTCACCTTGAGGACAAGGCGCTTCCTATGGGAGGGGGAATTGATACGGATTGCACCCAACAAGACGAGGTAGATGGAGTGCAGGCCCAGAACCGACGTAACTCGAGCCCAGCCAAAGAAGAATACGAGCCCACCGTCGAAAAGGCCCAAGAAAAGAAAAGACCAAGCCCACAAGGAAGAAGTCAAGACCTGCAAAGTTCAAGGATTATGTCCTTCACTGAACGTGAAGAGTGGAAGGAAGTTAGGATTCACACGTTCTCCATGATCAGAGACGTGATTGTATTGTTTTTGAGTTGGTTACTTGGTTAGGATAGATCGAGTCCACTTCTCGGGTTTTCTTCTTGGTTCTTTCCCGAGTCGCATGTCCGAACCAAGTAGGGGGGAATTCTATATATAATGGAATTCCTGTATATCGAATCATCATGGAGAATTAAGGAAATACAGTTTCTTCTTTCTCAAACCCAGCTTACGTCCTTTTTGCACAATTCAACAAACACTTTCATACACACATTTCATCAAACGCCATACCCACCCCCATTTTCGTATCATAGAGCAACGTAAGAATATAAAGTTGAGTAAAGAATTAACCTCTTTGAGCACAGCAAGATTGAGTTCTGAAACAAGTAACGAATCCTCGGGGCAATCCTTGGAATTCTCAGCAGACATTTTCCCGTCCTCAAATTTGATCTTCATATAGCTACACGCCGTTCGAGCACCCTCTTCGAGCTTCACCCCTCTCGTCTGCACCCTCTCCTGATTCATCATCAACACAAGCTCCTCGCCGAATTCGTCCTTCCCTACCTTCCCCATGAAAGCAGCCCGCCCGCCGAGCCTCACGTGAGAGATCGCCACATTCGAGGGCGGGCCACCGGGGGCCCGGGAGAATTCCGGGGGATTCCACTGCAGCATTTTCCACTGCGAGTAGATGTCCGGGTGCATCTGCTTCGGCGCCACTCTCGCCGTCGGCACGAACTCCTTCTGCGCCGCTCCGAAGCAGCATACCAGCGGTGGATCCAGGTACGGGAAATCGACGCCGTCGTCGTAATCATGGAGCTCTTCGGCGGCGTTTTTGGTGGCTGGTGATTCCTCTGTTTTTCTCGATCGCCTTGTTTTTTTGGTGGTGGTGTTTCTGCGGCTGCGGCGGGGATTGGTGGAAGTGGTTGAGAGGGAATCAGTGGCGGAGGATTTGATTGGCGTTGATTTGTGAGAAATTTGGTGGAAATTGTGTTGAATTAGGGCAAATGAGTGAGAATGGTGTAGTAGGAGATGAAGAGTTGCCATTTTCCGAGTTTCAGGTTTTATCCAATTACGGACGTTTATAATTTATTTCATTCATTATTGTTTTTCTAATAATAAAAATTAGAGTTAACATCAAATTTTGTCTTAGAAATTGCACTTTGCATATTTTAGTCTCTGAATTAGAAAAATATAAATTTTTAAAAAAATACTCCCTCGTTTCTTGTTAATAAATGCATTTCATTTTAGCATGACGATTAAGAATAGTGTGTTAAATAAATCGATGGTGAATAAAAAAATGACTCAATTAACATGCAACATAGGAAGTAGTATTTTAGGTGATTAATTTTAATTTGATGTGATCCTTGTTCTAGAATTTGACGCTCGACTAGGTTCTTGACAAAGAAAGGGGTGAAAAGACTTGAAAGAGTGAATTGGTGGGGTGAATGATGCCACAACAAGGATAAATGAATCATTGATAAGTCGTGAAGGTGAAATGAATGACGCCAGGACCGATTATGAAAAGATTGTTTGATAAGTCAGATAAAGGTCTCAACGAAATGAGAACTCAAGAGTAATAAAACACATAATTATATTAATCTTCAAATGTATGTCTTTGTCCTCCAACAATGAGACATTTATATAGGCAAAGACAAATCCCAAACTTATGGAAAATAAAATTGATAGGAAATAACTAGAAATGAAATAACTAGAAATGAAATAAACTAGAAAGGAAATGAGTAGTAATTTGGTAAAAATAAAAGGAAAAAAACAATTAATATATACTAATTCTACTAACTAGAAAATAAATAAATATTAAAATAAACTTGGAAAGCCTCCGAGTATTGTATGTATCATTTCCCATTTTTTCAAAAGGTTTTGTCTTCAAATCCTGAATATATAATCCTTATCACGACCAAAATACTTCTTCATGAACCAACTCTAAACCCTGAACCCTTAATCTTCAAAGGTGTGTCTTTGTAGTCCAACAATGAACCTAAACCCTAAACCCTAAACCAACTCAGTAGCTTGTCTTGTTTCGGCCCTTTCACATGCAAGTTAAGTATACATGTTTTTTTTTGCCAGAACATAACCCATATTTTACATTGCTTGAACATCTTGGGCAACTCACGAGACCACCCTTCTTGATTTAATCTATTTTTCCACTTTATAGCTCGAACCCTTGTATTGAAATCAACAAAATTTATAAGGAGATAGGATAGTGTCTTTGTTGGCTCCATGAAAGCAGGAATAACTTTTCAACGACCAACTTTTGTAACTCTTTATTGTTCTTCACCTCATAATTGCAACTTAGGCCGCATACTACCTTCGTTGCTTTTCTTCGTGTTGATGTTGCACATATTCTTGATCTTTACTTACTTTGTGAGACGAGAGAGGGGAAAGAAGAAATCTTCTTCTGATACAACATCAAAGAGTATTTATCGTGAAACTTATTGAATTTCACTTGATGATCAACCTGCCATTGTGCACCCAACATAATATGGGTTGAAAGTAAATGTATAGCACATAATACCTTTTGTTTATATGTAACAAGACTAATAGGTACTATCACCTCTTTACAACAATCCCGCGACTTCTTTTATGAGACGTCTGTTGAGCATGCTCCACTAGAGGTAGTCCTAGTTTTTCAAACAATTACTCCCCCCGTTTCATAGTAGTGAGGTCATTTCTCTTTTTAGTAAAAGTTAACGCATTTCTTCCCATTTACTTTATTATCTCTTACTACTTTATTCTCTCTTCATCTCTCTACCTTTTTCATTTCTTACTATATTATTCTTTTACTTAACTCACTTAACACAATTTTTCTTAATCTCTGTGCTGGGAAAAAATGTCTCTATTATTATGAAATGGGGATGGAGCATATCACTAACCGCATTGATTTGCGTCCTTTTTTATGGCCACACTCCAACCTTATCTTCGATCTAACAAAGCGTGTACAACGCATTCTCTCTCTGCCTAGTATCATACTCCCAAATTTGCTCTTTCAAGATTCTTCCTTGAAATTCTGTAGACATGGTATACTAAGCGAAAAAAATTCGGTAAAAACTGATTTTAATAAAACTTGAAATTATAAAAAAAATATTTTTTTATAAAACACGAAAAAAATCAAAAGAAAAAAGGACCACAAAAAATTTACTCTCTCTGTCTTATAATAGGAGTCACATTTGGTGTGGGTACGGGTTTTAAGAAATACTCCCCCCGTCCCTTAAATTTCGTCACACATTGACCGGGTACGAGTTTTAAAACCTGTAATGGAAAGTGAGTTGAAAAAGTTAGTGGAGAGTGGGTTCTATTTTTATATATTAGTTTTATGATAAAATATAAGTTGGAATGAGTTAGTGGAATATGAGGTCCACTACCAAAAATAGTAAAAAAGTGAAACGTGACAAATTTTGTGGGACGGACGGAAATGGAAAAATGTGACAAAATTTAAGGGACAGAGGGAGTATAAAGAATAGTTAGTGGGTTGAAAAAATTAGTGAAATATGAAGTCCACTTTTTATATTGGTTTTATAATAGAATGTGAGTGAAATGAGTTAGTGGAATGTGAGACCTACTTACCATTTACGGTAAAAGTGAAATGTGACTCTTATTGTGGGACGGACCGAAATGACAAAATGTGACTCTTATTATGAGACGAAGAAAATATTTTTTACTTTTTTATTAAATCACGAAAATTTAAAAATAGGAAAAAAATCACTTGACCTGACTAATGATACCAAATGATGTGATCCTCATTCTAAAATTTGACACTTGACGAGGATCTTACTATGTGGGTCTTAAGTAATATGTGGATATTACCACCTTGATTTCCATATTTTCAGTGAAATGAACTTGGTTCAACTCAGCAAGGGCCATGTCATAGATTTGATCTAAAATGTGGGTGATTGACTAGGTTGCTAGGAGGATATCATGGACACTGTATGTTCTTTATAAATTGGACAAAAATATAGTTTTTGATAACATTCATCTCCATTCGTCTCCATTCTTTTGTAAACAAGTAGATAGCTTAGATGGAATGATCAGAGGCAAAATCATTAAGAGCATGTTTGGGAGCATGTTTGGTAGGAATGCTAAATTAGCATAAGATAATTAATTAAGATGAGCTTTAAGATAAGGATATGCTATCTCACTCTTATGGGCCGTTAAATAATCTACCTGTTTTAACTAATTCGCTCCGGGCCTCAGCGAGACGAGATGAGCTTTAATCAAAAGCATAGCAAACAATAAAAAATCACAATTGTAGATGCTCCATTACTTAAAGTTATCTGTAGGAAAACCTTTATTATTCTCAACATTGGTAGTAAATGGTGCTGACTAAAATGTGGCTGTTTTGTATTGTTATTGATTAGCTAGCACTTTGTATGAAGTCCAATATTGGTTTAACTTTGGAAGGATAGTTATTTTTATTGGTAACTTAGTTTCTTTCATTTCATCATATGCCCATTAACCCAATAGTAATGTAACAGATGCAAATTATTTTTTGCTCGATATACACATTTTCGGGATTTCGTAGACAAAGAAAATCAGTTGACATCTACGCATTACTTTCTATAGTACTATTATTTTTACATTGCTTTCAGTTAGTATTGAAAACATCAACAAAAAAGTACTAGTTTGTAGAAACCAAAGAATTCCCTATTAATAGTCAGTACCTCTTGTTGAATATTACGAATATTTCCTTGTTAACAACAGGAATCTTGATACGACCCTAATCAACAATGCAACGACCGACGACGAGACGGAGCTGCATGAGCCCATGCAGCTAGACACTTCGGGGTTGGGCGACGATGGGATGTCGGCTCCGAGAAGCAGACCGAAGAGTAGAGTGGCTAAGAAGGATATACCAAAGAGGGAGGCTCCAAGACCTGCCAAGTATCGTGATTATGTCTGGAATTAGAGATAAGATTGTTTTGATTTGTTTTTTATTTGTTTTTATTTTGTTTCCTTATTCTGCAAAACTATCTACTTTTATGATTTAGTCAAATATTTTCGGGTTATCTTCTTGATTCTTTCCCGAATCGTAAGTCCGAATCAAGTAGGGGGAATTCTGTATATTATAGAATTCTCATAGATCGATTCATTGAGAATTAAAGTAATAAAATCGTTTTTTCTCATCTTGGAGTTCACAAACCCTAGCCTCACGCTAGGGTTGATTTTCTGTTCTTTCTTCGCAAATTCAACGTTACGAGTGCTCGGAGTTCACAGTAGGATCTTGTATCCTATCAACTGGTGCTTCATTGACTCACTCTTCCCCCGCCCCATAGTTCATGATGTCTGGAGATACAGGTTCGTCGTCCGAAAGACTGCCACCCACGGAGTTTACCCTCAACGAGGTTGGTCGGATGGTTTACGACATGACGATTCGGCTTGCCAACGATAAAAAGAAGATCCAGGCAAACCAATTCGCCCACGAGTCGTTTGAGAGGCAGCAGACGTCTCTCAATAAGAGCGTCGAGGATCAAATGACCCGATTGCAGGTTGCGGTTGAGGATTTGGGAAAGAAACCGCCAGAGGGAACGATGAGAGTGACAGCGTCAAGACCGCGGGGTTGGCCGCTGCCTCGCTCCGTCCTTGTCAAGCCGGTTGGATTCGACGCGGATGCTTGGCCAAAGCTTAAGATTAAACCCCCACGTTTTAGTGGTGAGGGAGTCAATTTATGGATTAAAAAGGTCCAGAAGTATTACAATCATAACTTTACGTCATTGGCAGACAGACTATACCTCACGGAGTTTTTATTGGACGATGCCGCAGCGGAATAGTTTGGCTTTTGGGAGTCTAACAGCGAGGGTCGTGGTTGGGAGGATTTTTTGTTGGATATCAAACAACGCTTTGATCCCGACCTATATGAGGACTATGTCGGCCGCCTCGCTTCTTGATAAGGCTCATTTCATGCATCGGTTTAAGGGTAAAATGTACTCTACTTGATCGGTTTATCGCGTAAAGCAAGTGTTAAATATGCAGGAATGCCGCTTGACCAAAGCAACAAGACCAAACTGATCAAGCGAGTACAATAGGCGAAAAATGCCAGATATCGGGGGAAGTTGATCAAGGGGAGTAATCAAGCAGTTAAGGAGGGGACCACTGGATGTCAGAAGAAGGACACGCGAGGCTATGAGCTGGATGGTGCGCAACATTCTGTTATCAAGGACAACGTTCTAGAAGGGGACACGTGCTGAAATATGAGACGCAAGGACGGAGCTGAGTCACGAATTTGTTGCTGAAAAGCGTCGTCGTTCTAGAAGAAGAGCACGTAGCAATCATCGAGTCGCTCACTCTCAACATGAGCGAATATTCCCTGCCAAGATCGGTATCCAGCTGTAGGTCGTGCCGAGCCTATAAATAGAGAATGTGCCACCACATGAAAATGATCTGATCCTTTACTTTCCGCCTAGTTTATCTTAGTTCTCTAGCTTAGTTCAGTTCTCTAGAATAGCTTAGCTTAGCTTAGATAAAGTAATGTTTAGTTAGAAAGGGCGACTGAAGAAGCGCTGCAGAATACTTGTTATCTGTCGGCGTAGTCTTAAGTTTCCCGCCGAGGCTCTTCTCAGTTTTACTTGCTTTCGTAATTTCCAGAGTGTTAGCTTAGTTTAAAATTCACGCTGTACTGTTCTAGTTTAATCGAAGTTGTTTTCGTTTTCATCCTCGCATTTACTGCTTTAGTTTCAGTTTCGTTATGATGCACTTGATCCAGTAGTTAAATTTACCTTGTTCAAATTAGCCAGTTTAATTCTGTCTAGAGTAAAATCAGTAGTTAAAAACTCCCAAGTTAAAGCGTGACAGCAGCCAACCCCCTGTTCACTATTCACACACTTGATACACCAACTTCTCTGTGGGATCGACCCCGAACTTGCCGCTTTAGTGTTAAAGTAGTGCAAAATTGGGAGTTATAAATTACTTTGGTGGGTAAACGAGTGAAAGCGAGATCGCCTTGATCAAGTGGCAACGACATTTGCTAACTGATCCAACCGGTTCAGTTATCTTTCCATATAACTTGGTCCAAATTCGCGCTTGTCGTTCATAAAAAAACCTCGCCACTTCCCTACGACAGATCGGTTCTTTGGAGAACTATCTTGCCGAGTTTGAATCACTCCTCCAGAAAGTTTCGAATGTGGGCGATAACACTTTTACGTCCCTTTTCATCGCAGGACTCGCCCCCTCGTAAAAACACGAGTTGTTAACGCGTATAGGCCATCTTCTCTGAGCGACGCCATTGCACTTGCCCAGCAACTGTCAACCTGCCGCACCGCCGCCACTCAGCTAGTTCAGACCAGGAGTCAGCCACAGTGGCAGCGCCGTGATCAGCGCTCTCCTGCACCGGCCACCACCAATGGCCCCAAACTACTTGGGGGCCCGAAGCCTGTCACCCCGCAGCCGAGGCAGCAGCGGAAGGGTGCCCCCGCGCGACTACCCGATCATCCGCATATCTGCGGCCGAGAGAGCCGAGAGGACGGCTCGAGGCCTTTGTTGGTACTGCCCGAAGAAGTACACTCGGGACCATGTCTGGGTGAAGAAATTCTACACCCTCTTGGGTGAGGACAGTGAGGATGAGGAGTTTAGCCGAACTTATTCCTGGCCACCCCAATGCGGACAGGATTAACATGGCCATCACCGGGGATGTGGGGCGCATTTTTGTCATCGGGCCGAAGATAAAACCTCGCTCTATTCGTCTCACGGGCCACATAAATGATTCACCTCTGACCGTACTGATTGACGGGGGCAGTACACATAACTTTATTAAACCCTCCGTCACTGAAAGGTTATGTCTTCCTCTCCATGTTATTTCTCCTTTTCGCGTGTTTGTTGGCAATGGTGCATCTATGCGATGCGATTATATGAGTTTAAGCACACCAATTGCGAGGTAGGGACACTCTTTCAGTATTGACCTTTTTCTCTTACAAATCGAAGGCCCAAATGTGGTTTTGGGCGTTCAATGGTTCCAAGATTTGGGAGATGTTACGAAGAATTACAGAACACTGCAGCTAAAATTTGAGCTTGATTCGGGGCCGGTTTGCTTGCAAGGGGAAGACACACCCCCGCGGCGCATCTCGTGCAATAGTTTGTTTACACTCATTGCCCACGAACCGGACTGTTAAGGGCGTTTCCCTTAACAAGCACCGGCGGCGAGTTTCGCTCGGCGGTGGAGATAAATTTCCGGCGGCCAACAGGCTCGGCGGACGATTGCAGAGTTTCTGTGCGCGGGAGTCGCTCCCGTCGGGCAGATAACTCGGCGATTGATAGAATACTCCGGCGTCCAATTAGGATCGCGGAGGGAATCCAAAATTAGGATTGGAAAACACACGTTATCTTTGAGAGAGAAAATATTTCATTAATTGATTGGATGAATAAAGTGATAACAATAACTCCTATTTATAATTCTACTGACTTAATGAACAAGAAAACAAGGATATAGAAAAAGATATGCAAATCCCTAATATATCTAAACTAAATAATAATAGTATAAGACTTGTATCAACTCCCCCACGGTTAAAATCCACCTTGTCCTCAAGGTGGGAACCACGAACCAAGGACGAGAGTTGAAAGCAAAAGCTTTAGCTAGACGTCTCCTCCTGGATCAAACACGTATCGAACAGCGGAATGTCTCCCTTTATATTCTTGCACGGAATGATTGCTTACCAAGCAGATGTCCCACTCGTCCTGTGTATGTCCCTGCAGCAAACACTTGAAATCCCTGTCGACATCTGACAATAATGTAGCAGCAGGCAGAGGCACTGTTGAGAGGATGATATTCACATCGAAGCTGCACGACCAATATATTTCTTTAGAAGCTGAAACCTGGTAGTTTGCCGGACTTACAACTCTATCCTCCTCAACTCTATGCTTTTCACCCAGCAAGGCAATAGACGAAATCAATACACCAGTAGTATTCGAATTAGAAGCATCATCGCCACATACATCTTCCACTTCTGTCTCGGATTTAGAGTCCATAAAAAGCATACTGCCCAAGTTTTCACAATGCTCCTCTTTATCTTCTAGCAATGTCTCCTCCTCTTCACCAATCTTCTCATCATATACCCCGACTAGCACTTGCAGCGGCGTATTGTCGGTCTCGACGATCTCTTCTAGGGACTCGTCATTTGGTACAACAAGATTAGCACCCCCATTGTGAGCAACGCTGTCGGGAACATCCTCAACTAGATTATCGTCATCAATATTCTCCTCATCCTCATCAGCGTAGCAGAGCAATCTCTGCTTGCACACATGCCCTATAATCCACTTCTCGGGGCAATAGTAACACAAACCCAGACGGCCTCGTTCAGCCTTTTCCGCTTGTGATACCCGAATCACCGCGGGTCGCGGCCGTTCTCCGTTGCGACCCCCTGAACCTGTGGCCTGACCCGAGCCGGTAGCGGCCTGAGGTGGTTCCATCTTAACCCGTTGTTGTCCGTCGAAACCCTGCGTGTTGATCTGATATAGCTGATGTGGATCCCAACACGGCTTCGTACGATCATAAGACTAATCGACCCCCCCAAACTGCTGGCTTGGGTGGCGGTTACCTTGCGTGGTCCATCCCGGTCCATTATGACCCCCGCTATCGCGTCGCGCCCTGTCCTCATGTGGGCCCTCGCGAAAGCCCCCGCTAGGGTTTCTCCCGCGCAAACCCCTATCTCCTGATCTCTGCCGACGCACATCCTCATAATCCCAATCATCGCCGTCGTCGAAACCGGAAGGAGGTTCGGTCTCAAGATTCTCGAAGCGGCGATCTGTGTCGTCTCTCCAAGCATCGAATTTTTCCAATCTGTCCAAAACGCGATCTAGTTTACTGGAAACGGGTTCATAATCCGAGTATCCTTGCGATGCACGGTAGGGCGGTGGTTCCCAACAAGAAGGCTGCCTTGACTGTGGTGGGTCATAAGGTTGGAAACCTGGTAGTGGTCGGGTACCGGGAGGATCCCAACAGGTGGGGCGGCGTGTCTGGATAGACCCCATTTGGTGAGGTTGCGGCGGACCGTAGGGTTCACGTCTGTACTTGGGTGGCGGCTGATCATATGGCGGAATACCCGGTGGGTCGCGGCTGCCCAGAGGGTCCCAGCAGTTTGCACGTCGTGGTCGGACCGGCTGGTAAGGATGTAACTGCTGCGCGACCTGAGGAGGGCCGTATTGACGACGGTGATAGTCGTATGACATGTTGACGGACTGAGGCGTGGCTGTGGTGGATGATGATCGTCTGACTTCGACGCGGCACACGGAAATCCTTCCCGTCGGGCGTTGCAGAAGTAGAGTTGTCCGGCGGCTAGAGCTCGGGGGACAGACGAGACTCGACAACCAAAGCAGTTGCTGTGCGTGGAATGTTTTCCGACAGGCAGCGGTGTAGCTTCGGTTCGAGATGGTGGGAGGGTAAGCTCTCAATGAAAGCACCAGTTGTTAAGGGCGTTTCCCTTAACAAGCACCGGCGGCGAGTTTCGCTCGGCGGTGGAGATAAATTTCCGGCGGCCAACAGGCTCGACGGACGATTGCAGAGTTTCTGTGCGCGGGAGTCGCTCCCGTCGGGCAGATAACTCGGTGATTGATAGAATACTCCGGCGTCCAATTAGGATCGCGGAGGGAATCCAAAATTAGGATTGGAAAACACACGTTATCTTTGAGAGAGAAAATATTTCATTAATTGATTGGATGAATAAAGTGATAACAATAACTCCTATTTATAATGCTACTGACTTAATGAACAAGAAAACAAGGATATAGAAAAAGATATGCACATCCCTAATATATCTAAACTAAATAATAATACTATAAGACTTGTATCACGGACACCCAGCTCTTCGAGCTCCTTCAGGTCGACCGATCAGCCGTGACAGATAAGGCACCGGTCCTTCCTATCAATCCCCTCTTGGCGGAAACTCTAGCCGCATTTGACTTTGTTCTCCGTGCCGATCGGCCTGCCCCCTTCACGCCGCTGGGACCATAGGATCCATCTACCATCCTCCGCCAAGCCTATTAATGTGAGGCCGTACCGTTACCTGCATTTTCAGAAAGCAGAAATTGAGAAACAGGTCCGCGAGATGCTCAAGCAGGGTGTTATATTGCAGAGCATGAGCCTCTTCTCGTCGTCGGTTTTGTTGGTCCGCAAGAAGGATGGTACTTTCCGCTTCTGTGTGGATTACCGTGCATTGAACGCCGCAACAACTCCGAAGAATTTTCCTATCCCCACGGCGGACGAGCTCTTCGATGAGCTACACGCTGCACGGATTTTTTCTAAATTGGATCTCCACTCGGGATACCATCAGATCCGCATGCACGTGGAAGACATCCACAAGACGGATTTCCGCACCCACGACGGGCATTTTGAGTTTCTGGTGATGCCTTTTGGGCTCACAAACGCCCCATCGACTTTCCAAGCAGCCATGAGAATCTTCTAGCCGTTCCTCCGCAAGTTCGTCATTGTATTTTTTGATGATATTATGGTTTATAGCAGTACAATGGACGACCACATCCGCCACCTCACCGAGGTTCTGTCAACTCTGCAGACCAATTCCTTCTTTATCAAGCAGTCTAAATGTGCTTTTGGGGTGGCCACAATCGATTACCTCGGTCATATTATTGCGGCGGGCGAACTGCACGCGGACCCGTCCAAGATCGAAGCCATGGTAAATTGGCCGACGCCTACCACCGTTAAGCAGCTTCGTGGGTTCCTGGGTCTAACAGGGTATTACCTCCGCTTCGACAAGAATTACTGTATTATTGCGGCTCCTTTGACTGAGCTCTTGAAGAAAGATTCGTTCTTTTGGACTGATAAGGCCGAGCAGAGCTTTAACGAGTTAAAAGCCACCATGATCTCTGCCCCCGTCCTCCGTCTACCAAATTTCTCGGTCCCATTTGTAATTGAGACGGATGCCTCGGATTTTGGGATTGGTGCAGTTTTGATGCAGCAGAACCATCCCATTGCTTATTTTAGCAAGAAGTTAAGCCCGAGGAGGCACCTCACCTCGACTTATCACAAAGAACTCTACGCCATCGTGGAGGCGGTGCAAAAGCGGCGGCAATATTTGCTGGTCGGGAGTTCCTAATTCAGAGTGATCAGCGGAGTCTTAAGGAATTACTATCTCAGGTGGTGCAAATGCCGGATCAGCAGTTCTACATGAGGGAGCTTATGGGATTTAAGTTTTCCATCGAATATAAGGCGGGCGCGACAAACAAAGTGGCTGATGCACTATCGCGCCAGGATAATAATTTCTGCCTCTCCGTTCCGGGGCTTTTTGAGCTTTATACACGCCCGATGCCAACGGTTTTGGAGGTACTCCGGGCAGAAAATTCGACGCTCCGGATCTGGTCCAGTTGCACGCTGCGGTAGCCGCCAGAACCGGCCACGGATGGGTTGTTGTATTTCAAGCAACACCTTTTCGTCAGTCGGGACTTTGTGATCTGCAGGGCGATTTTGAAGGAATGTCACGATGCGCCTACGTTGGGGCATCCGGGGGAGCGACAGACCTTCGCCCGGGTCTCGTCTCTATTTTATTAGGAAGGTCTGCACCGGGACGTGCGTGATTATGTGGCGGCTTGCTTCACATGTCAAGCTATAAAATATGTTCGTGATAAACCCAACGGTCTCATCCAACCATTACCGATTCCCGACATGGTGTGGGAGGCGGCGTCCATGGATTTCATAGTTGGGCTTCCCCCTTCCTTTGGGTACACCACGGTTATGGTGGTCGTCGACCGTCTCACTAAATATGCGCATTTTGGTGCCTAAGGTCGGGGTTTGATGCACCGACGGTCGCACGACTCTTTGTTGACACAGTGGTCAAGTTACATGGATTTCCCAAGAAACTTCTTTCAGATCATGACTCGATTTTTATGAGCGATTTTTTGGACGAGTTGCTTTCTCTTAGCAGCACGAAACTCCAGTTCACTACCGCCTACCATCCACAAACGGACGGCCAATCTGAAGTGACAAACCGTGCGTTGGAGCAATACTTGCGGGCCTTTGTCTATGATCGCCCCAAACGCCGGTTCGCCCTCCTCCCTTAGGCTGAACTTGCCAGTGTAAACTCGAGCATTGGGATGTCCCCGTTTCAGGCACTTTATGGCCGAGAGCCGCCAAGCTTGTTTGACACTTATGCACGGCCTTCCCATAACAGTGAGGTCGTCGAGTTATTGGCGGAGCGTTAGGAGACTCTGCGTGCTTTGAAGCTGCGCATCCAGCGCGCTCAACATTCGATGACGGAGTTTGCCAATCGCAAGAGAAGGGATGTTGAATTTAAGGTGGGAGGTTCGGTTCTTCTTAAACTCCAGTTGTATCATCAGAAGTAGGCAGGATGGCCCCTTTCCAACAAGCTCGCTCGTCATTACTATGGCCCGTACGTGATTCTCGAACGTATCGGGAAGGTGGCTTATCGTCTTCAGCTCCCGGCCAACAACAGGATTCACGATGTCTTTCACGTCTCATTACTCAAGGAATTCGTGCCCCATAAATCTGTGGGAGTGGAGTTACCACCGGAGTTTAGTCGGAGCCAGCCACTGGATACCCCGATTGAGGCAACACGTAGGCGCACAGTCCTAGTGGATCAAATTCCTCAAGAACAATGGCTGGTACGGTGGTCGTCCGATGTAGGTGCAGTGCCTTCATGGGAACCGGAGGAGCTCCTTCGTTCACATTTTCCTCATTTGCGCCTTGAGGACAAGGTCGTTTCTAAGGGAGGGGGAGTTGATACGACCCTAATCAGCAATGCAACGACCGACGACGAGACGGAGCTGCATAAGCCCATGCAGCTAGACACTTCGGGGTTGGGCGATGATGGGAAGTCGGCTTCGAGAGGCAGACCGAAGAGTAGAGTGGCTAAGAAGGATAGATCAAAGAGGGAGGCTCCAAGACCTGCCAAGTATCGAGGTTATGTCTGCAATTAGAAATAAGATTGTTTTGATTTGTTTTTTATTTGTTTTTTATTTGTTTTTATTTTGTTTCCTTATTCTGCAGAACTATTTACTTTTATGATTGAGTCAAATCTTTTCGGGTTTTCTTCTTGATTCTTTCCTGAATTGTAAGTCCGAATCAAGTAGGGGAAATTCTATATATTATAGAATTCTCATAGATCGAGTCATTGAGAATTAAAGTAATAAAATCGCTTTTTCTCATCTTGGAGTTCACAAACCCTAGCCTCACGTTAGGGTTGATTTTATGTTCTTTCTTCGCAAATTCAACGTTACGAGTGCTCGGAGTTCACGGTAAGATCTTGCATCCTATCAAATCTACTATGTAAGAAACAACTTCTTATACTTTTTTTGAGACATGAAATTAAAGCTGTCATCAATGATGAGATTTTACATAAACTATCTTCTATTGGCCCTCTTGAACATCTCAACAATCCTCGGACATAATGTGTATCCATCTTCTTAGTGCGGCAACGTGAGCGTGCTTTACCCTTTCAACCTTGAACACCCTTCAGTTTCGATCAAGTGCACCTATTTCAATCTGATCTACAACACGACCTCAGGCACCGCCATTTTTCACCTCCCTCCAGCAGGACATTTCTACGTGCAAAATATCAACTACACTCAGCAGCACATCCAACTCTACGACCCTCAAAACTACCTCACAAAGAGACTGTTCGACTTGAGCCCTCCTACTTTCAAGACAAACTATGAAAACTACACTCTGTACGTATGCCCTCCTGATCTTGCTATGGGCTCCATTCCTTGCTTGAGCAACTCCACCAACATAACCGTACTTGCTAGTGGATCCTTCAAGGATGACAACAAGTGTGAGCCCACACGCTCTCGGCTTCTTCCAGTTAATGGAAGATAATGCTTTCTCCTTAACTTGGGATTCTAATGGTTGTGCAAACTGTGATGATCATGATTAAGGTCAGGAGTTACTCTCTCTCTCTGATACGTTCATTATTCAATATATCTTTCATATCTTGCATTATTATTTAGTTGCATTATTTAGTTAGACATTTATGGAGTGCATATCTTTTTCATATCTTTTGTCTTGCTCATTAAGTTAGTATCCACTATTATAAATAGTGGACATTGTTATTCATTTGAATCAATCAATGAAATCATAATTATTTCTCTCACTCTTCTTCTTTTCAACGTGCACAAACGCACAAACCCTAATTTCTATGCCGGATTGATCGACGGGCAAAAGCTCCCGCGACGTTCGACGCGGAATCTACCGTTGAGGAACTTCTTCCTTAACAATTGGTGCTTTCATTAAGAACTCATGGCCGAAGTCAATCTTCGTTCATGGCCGGAGATATCGCAGGCATTCGAAGGCTTGCAACTGAATTCAACAGCAGCAACATGGGAGAATATTCTCGCTAGGTTTGCCAGAATTGAGTCTCGATTGCTTGAGCATGAGCGTAGGGCAGCAGCCACGCTCCCTCTATTGCGCCCGGAACCTGACCCCCTGATGGACCTCTAATGTACGCCGCCGCACAGCCGCAATTCCAGATCATCTGCTACCAGCCTCCGCCTCCAATCACCCACCAACCGCTGCAACCTCCCCAAACCTACCAGCGGCAGCTCACATGTAGGGCGACACAAATGTAGCCCCGACGGCAGTTCCCGCAGCCTAATTCTTACTGGTATCCGGCAACCCAACAGCTGCACACGCATCCATAGTACCCGTCCTACACCAATGGACCGACGGTATATTCGGGGTATGAACTCTACCAGCAGCGCATACCTCAGCCACCGGATCCGGGACCTCCATATGGAGTGCCAACTTATGGGCTCCCTGCAGCACGACCGCAAAAGCAGGACCCGATTCAACCTGTTGGACAACCGCCCGACACCGGGCAGCCCGCTATCGGCTGGTGTCCACTGACGAGTCACCACCACTCAGCAGCGCAACTGTCGGCTGCTGCGGTACTGCTGTACAGAGGAGGCCCATTGGAGGCCGTCGTCGTACCAGATGAGGCCGATGTAGTAGATGAGGTCCAAGATAAGAGCTGCAGCGAAGTCATGCTCTTCAACCGCAAGTCCTATGATGGAGATGAGATGGTAGTGGTTGTCCTGCCCTCTCCAGTCGCGATCTCTCTGCCGTGCAGCCCCAATGTCAATGGAGAGGAGGGGGAATTGTTTGAAGATGAACCGACCCTACCAGCCCGGATCCCACCGCCGTGCAGCCCAAATCAGGATTACAGTGATCACACTTCGGTTCCAATTGAATTGGTCGATTCAGTGGAGTTTGTGCATCTTGGCGAGGGGAATGATAGGATTGAAGTTAATGGTGAAAACAAGAATCGAGACCAAGTTGATGAGAAAGTGTCATTGGTTTTGGCTGAAGATGAGCGTTGTGATGAACGGGAAAGAGTACATTCCACGAACTCTATATTTGAGACAGAAGCAAAGGAAACCTTAGTTCATGATGTGGCTACTTGTTTAGTTGCACGTATGAAGCAACTGTCGAATGATGCCGCAATTGCTCCAACGCAGCGACCAGAAACGTTTGATCTAGGAGGGGATACATCAAAGCTTTTGTTGTCTTCGACTCTCTTCGTTGTTTCGTGGTTCCCACCTTGAGGACAAGGTGGATTTCAACCGTGGGGGAGTTGATACGTTCATTATTCAATATATCTTTCATATCTTGCATTATTATTTTGTTGCATTATTTAGTTAGACATTTAGGGAGTACATATCTTTTTCATATCTTTTGTCTTGCTCATTAAGTTAATAATACTATTATAAATAGTGGACATTGTTATTCATTTGAATCAATCAATGAAATCATAATTATTTCTCTCACTCTTCTTCTTTTCAACGTGCACAAACGCACAAACCCTAATTTCTATGCCGGATTGATCGACGGGCAAAAGCTCCCGCGACGTTCGACGCGGAATCTACCGTTGAGGAACTTCTTCCTTAACACTCTCTCTCTCTAAATAAATGGTTATACAACACTAAGATAAACATAGTAAGGAGATAACATATGAGTGCTCTTTTTTAAAGTAGTTTTGCAGAAAACTTATTGTATTTTATTTTAATTGTCCTCTGAAACTATTTTGTACTGCAGGTAGATGGGGACCAAAGATAATAGGCAAAATAGTTACAGTGGCATTGACTTTACCTGGCCTGATTATAAGAGCATCCACAACCGTGCTCTTGTCAGCGGCACGGTTGTGGGCCCGGGCGGTACTATTCATGTCTGCTCTCTGGCAAGAGCACAACACCCACAACTGTGCTCTTCCGCAAGGACAAGCACAATTAATTTAATATTCAATTAAACATAAACATTTCCATAATACTAAAATTCATTAAAAAATCACAATAAATATTACAAAATACGAATAAAATAAAAAAGACATAATTAAAATCCTAAAAATTAAAAATTACATAATTAAAATACTAAAAATTAAAAATTACATAATTATTGGCTAATATTACCCGAGGAAGACTACTCATCCGGCGGCAACAACCCCAATTGTTTTTGGAGACCTTTTATCATGGTCTCGTGTGTTTCAAGTTGCGTGGGGGTCATAGATGACCTATCGGCCATATTGAGTTGGCTTAAGAGCATCCACAGCGAGTTGTTCGGGGGTGGATGTGGCACATAGGGAGCGGGAGTGGCTTCGGGAGTCGAGCCGCGACGACGGTTGGCCGCCGCCTTCTTCCTTCCTTGGGGGCGGCGTTGGGAACCGCTCGGTCCGGCGTCGGGGCTACCCAAGTTAGCTTCGGCGAGTTGGCTAGCCACTTCTTTCGAGCCGGAGTCGGATAGGGCTACCGACCTTGATCGTTTGGAGGAGCCGCTAGAGGAGGATGTTATGCCTCCCTTATACTTCGGGTGCGTCCGCGTCTCCTGCCAAACGTTAAGATATTTGAACGACTTACCGTTCATGGATTGGTAGGTGCTCAGCGCGGCGGTGATGATGTCGACCTCGCTTCGGCCGCTCCCGGCATTACGGGACTCTTGGATGAAATAGCCGTTGAACTTGCCAATTTCTTCGTTGGCTCGGCCGATGCAGTTGCGCACCATACTCTCGTTGCGCTCGATCGTTCCGGGCGGCCGGTTTGAATTGTACCGGCTAGAGACGCGCCACCAAAAGTGATCGCCGGATTGGTTCGTTTCAACCACCGCATCTTCGGAGATTTCCAAGTACGCCTTGAACAATCTTTCCATCTCCGCCGGTGAGTACGGTGTGCGGACACCGGCGCGAGATGGAGGAATCGGCATTTGGGAAGGGGCGCGATGCCTAGGCTCCGGTGTCCACCCGTAGCGCCCTTCGGAGGCACCTTGGTCGTCGATTGGGTATGGACGGTAGCCACCCGGAACGGCCGAATCTTGGGTTTGAGGAGGGGCCGAATATTCCGTTTCCGGACTAGGAAACGGTTGTGAACTGAACCATTTGGGGTTCCAACCGTGGGAGCCCGAAGGGTTATCTTCTTGGCCGGACATAGTGATGTTGTAGGCTATGAGAGAATGAAGATGAAAATGGATATGAGAGAATGGAGATGAGAATGGATATTGGAGAATGATGATGAGAGTTGTGTAGTTTGATGTGAATTTTTGGGGTGAAATTGGGGGTATTTATAGATGAAAGTGTGTATTTTTGTGGTAAAAAAAATGAAAAAAAAAATGAAAAAGGTGTAAAAAACGGTTATAAACGGATATATTTTTTTGGGGAAGTGAAATTTTTTTTTTATTTTTTATCGGTTTTTTTAATAAAAAACCGATTTTTTAAAAAAAAAATAAATTTTTTTTAAACACAACGGTCGAGCCGTTGACGAATGGGAGGCCGCCACGTGTGCGTCCGCTGGCACGGACGTGCTCGATACATCGAGCAGCGCCGTGCCAGCGGCGCGAGCGCAGCGGCGGCGGACGGCGGTGGCGACGGACGCCACCGCTGCGCATGCTCTAATGAGCTTAGGTTGTTGTTCCCTGTCTTGCTTTCTCTTATTGAGTTTGATGAGAGAAAGAAATGTTGTGGAAGAAGAGGTTGCAGCCACTTCCACAACAAGGCTCGACGAGTCCAAGATTGTGGGATGCACCGAACTAGTTATGGCTAGTGAAGGTAAGCAAGGTTGTAAGAGTAAGACGTGTTCAATATGCTTAGAGGCTTACTCTGAGAAGGAGAAGGTGAGTGTGATAACTCAGTGTGGACACTGCTTTCATGCTAACTGCGTTCACCAGTGGCTGGGAAAGAATGCTACTTGACCTGTTTGCCGGACCTCTCTCCTTTAGTCGTATGTGTTTTACATTATCATATGACTGCCACGACATTGTCTATGCCTTGTTTCTGATGATAACTAGTTAAACTTTTCTTTGCGTCTTAAGGATTTTATCGTGACATTGTTATTATATGATACTTGAATTTTTAGGCTGTCTTTACCATGTGCTTATATAAATGATGAAGATAATATAGGCAAAAAATATTCAATTCAAAAAGGACATCATCCTATATGTAACCCACATTTTTGTAAACCTATAAGCAAACCAATACACGAGGATGAAAAAAGGGAATAAGTTAAGATTAAGGATATGTCGGCTTGTAATAAATACCCAGAAATGACTCTATTTCTTCCCATTTCTATTTGTTCAATCCTTTGAATCAGCAAGGGTCCGCCACTGTTCATAAGAATTATGCAAATTTCATTTATTTTCGAGGGAGGTTGTTAAGGAAGAAGTTCCTCAACCGGACGATTTCGCAAGAACTAGAGTTTGGAGGAAGATTTGGACGAGAGAGAAAGGAGAATAGAGAGATTGAGAGGAAGTAGTTTATTTCTTGATTGAATGATTCAAAAGAATAACTATGTCCACTATTTATAATAGTGGATACCCTAACTTAAGGAACAAGAAAATAATCCTAATAAATATGAAAAGATATGCTAAATCAATACTAAACTAAATAAGAGAGATTTGGAGATATTCTTGGAGATATTCACGTATCAGAGGTGGTTTTTGATTAGTTGAAAATTGTACGAAGAATTGGAAGAAAAGTCCGAGCTCCTGCTCGTCCTAGCTGCAAGAACCACACACTATACCCATTTCGGCTGCAAGGAATTCGAAATCCATCGTTTGGCACCTCAAAACGGCAATTTATAGAAGAGGAAAAACAAACCAAATATGTATTTCAAAGAGGTAACGAATCTCTAGTAATTGGAAGTTATTTCACACCTTTCGAACTTTTATTTGTTAAATTGAACCCCTTAAGTTCAATTTGAATATTATAATCAGTCACTAGTAGAATAACATGAACTCTTTTACCAATCCAAAATTACGAGTAAAAAACAGAAATTGATGGGTTTGATGTCACAAATTCGTTCACTCTCTTTACATAAGACAACCACAAATGAGCAGAAGCACAATTTGTTCACTCTCTTTACAGAAGACAATCACAAATGATCACAATACACAGACAGAAGCAGGCAACAGTAGATGAATAAAAATAAAAGAAATGCATATGTAGCTAGTATAGTATTATTCTTAGTAAGAAGTCCAGTTTCCATAAGAAGCATCTTAGGAAGTGAAATCAGGTTCAGATGGTTTCTGAGGTAGCAAGGTTGGGGAGGGTACATGATGGGCACGCCTCATATTCCCTATCATGTTTGTAGCAAATCTGGAGGCATAAATGGTGGCTGCCAAACTAGGCGCATGTAACGTTGCATCCTTGATCGCCCTCTCCGTCTTTCTCCTACAATGCCTTCGCCACGCGGCCTGTATGAAGCACGCGCCCCACGTCCTCCACTGCTGCGAGTAGAACCTGAAGGTCTGCTGCAGCTGCTTGCTGTGGAGGCGCCTGAACTGCGACGCCACGCTCTTCAAGTCATCAGGCATCAGGCAGAACGCCTCCACGTCCTTCACAGCTCGCACTGTCCTTGTTGAGATGGGAAGGCTGGACGTGGAGTTGGGGTCCAGCGCCCACGTAAGGAGCTCCTCCCCGCAGAAATCTCCCGCCATTAGGCCCACCGCGTTGAAGAACCCAGTCCTCCCTCCGTTTGTGGTCACTGTCAATATATTTCCCCTCATTATGAAAAGCATCTCATCCACTGGATCTCCCTCCCGGATTATGATGCTGTCCGCCGTGTAGAGCACCGGCTTTAAGCGGGAGCACAGAGCGTCTAGAAGCTGCTCGTCCATTTTGTCGAACATGGGCACCTATACATGTATATACTGAGAGTTGAGGAGATGGTTCATTACAGAACTCATATTTTGAGTTAAAATAATACAGTATCAATTATCAATAGATTTTGTGATGACAGCCGATCCGATATAAATGTACTAAGTGACTACATATGTGTTTTGAAGTGAACCACTCTGGAGCCATGCATCTATTAACAAGGAACGGAGAGAAGAGAGTATTATATATGATGAGATTGAGTTGAGATTGCTAACTCTTGTGAGCAAAGTCCAGCAGAGGTGGCGCTTGATGTCCCTTCTCAAGTCATTGGGGAGGTTTCGGATCAACGAGTCTTCCTGGACGCCTCTGTTTTCCTGCCATATGTACTGCTCGTAGCGCCTCACACGAGCTCGAAGGTGCTCAGGGAGCATGCGGTGTGACATCCATTGCTCTGCATCGCGGCGTTTCACTCTCATCTCCTCCACCCTAGTAGTAATGGACTGCAGATACTTCTGCATGTTGCCGATAAGCAAGGAAAACAGAATGAGGCCGATGACCGAGATAGCAATCGCAAACATAATCTCCCCCACAAACGTGCTGGTTTTCAGGTTCTGCCCCAATGAACTGCATCACATGTAAGTGCACATTACTTAATCTGCATACTCATTACTCATACAACAACATTCAATTTCAAAACCTACCTCAAATTGCGCAGACCCCACCAAAAGCAGAAGAAGAATTTCCTCCAGAAGTAGTTATGTTCAGCTACACCTGCCCGAAGAGCATCCAACGCTATCCCAAAATCGAATTCGCTAGAATTTAACTCATCTTGCTCCCGTAGCGGGCATGAAGAATTTAGAAACTCCAAGTTGTTGCTTCCAGTTATGTCTAAACAGTACAAACCATCCACATTACAACCACTGCTCTTCCCACATACATCGCTCCAACACGACTCCTTCCGTTCCACTGCAAACAGATACCAAAACGCGCCTAACACCTGACACATCATGTATGTATTTATGTTCAACAAACAACAGAAAGAAAAAAAAAATGAAAAAGAAATAGTCCTACATGGCTAGCAAGCATATAGAGGAAGAGGTTGAAAGCAGCTCCCGCCCACGCTGTCTCAGTAAAGATGCCGGAAGTTCTAGTAACTTCCTGATACAAAGGGTATATCCGCCATATTCTAGGAATGTACTGGAAGAAGATAACGGCCTTGAGCATCTCCTTGGTGACGCGCGAAACAGGGCCGTTGACAATGTGTGTGACCATCAGAATCACCACCTGCGGCAGAGGGAGAATCGACAGGATGTCTATAATGAAGTAGGAGCAGAGGTATCGCTTTGCAATCTGTTTCGAGTCCTCCACCAGCTCACCCCTCCCAAACACGCGGGAGGAGGGGGCAATGAAGCCAGTCCGGAACTGCAGAAGAATGTGAAATATGTACAAGATATCTACCAATGAACGAAGAATGCAAGCAATTATCTCAATATTCCTATCCAGAGACAGACAAAATTGGTCGCGGATGATCACAGGAATGTAGAAGAAGAGAGGATCGAGGGAGAGAGCGATGATGCAGGAAAACACGAATATCTTATTCCATCTCTGTAGAAAATTCCCTTGCGGATCCAGAATTCTCCTCTTCTTCCCACTTCTCAAACTTTGAACAAATCCTGGGGTTATTCCAGCTTTGATTGAGCTCCAGCCAAACCTCGCACCACTAGTGTCGAATCCTCTTCTTATTCCACTTGTGATTGAGCTCAAGCTTGGTTTGGTTATCCCAAACAGTTTGCGTTTCGAGTTTCCGTCCGAGTTTTCATCGAATCTGCAACAACAATTAAGTATATACATGTAAGTTTTCATTGAATCTGCAACAACAGAGCAATCTTCTTGTGATAGTACTAACCTGACATATTTCTCTCCCCTGAGATTCATAGTAGATAACAAGCTTATTCAAATTCAAGGCCCTGCAGAATTCATGATTGATCAGTATTAATGAATGGGATTAATGTAAAGAACAGCCTCTCTCTGAGTTAGAAAATTCTTTCATGGACTTTTCCCAGGAAAGACTTGTCAGGGAATACTCTTCAAATATTATTATGAAATTAGCATTCTCTAATTTTAGGTAGATTCAAAACATTGACGTCTATTTGAAAACACCAACATGGAAAATTACTAAACCATGATGTAAAATGTACAACTTTGAATAAATCTGAAATGCACAATATTCCAATCCCATCAATTTCACGATTAAATGCATGTTAAAATCACTGCTTTTAGTCGTTTTCATGACAATCAGAAGTTCAGAACCCCGTGTCATCTTTCCGACCGCTAGAAACAATGGTGAAAATTAATTGTAAATACTATTTGAAAGTGGAATGAAATTACAAAATGGAAACAAGTTGGTCATTTGGTTTATTATAATATCTATAATTATTATTAGTACGTAAACACGTTATATACTCCATGAAATTTCAATACCTAAACTGTTCTTTTAATTTGGATACTTAAACAGTTCATTTAATTTGAATACCCCAACTGCTATCATAGTCAGATATGAAAAATAATAATCTAAGAAAACGACATGGTTGGACCTGATTAACCTAATTCATGAAGGATGTAGGAAATGCAACTCTTGGAGTCAGAATTTTCCTATTATTATTACAACCAATTAACATGTCATTCATATTCTCACCTTTCATCTTATTTCGCAACTCTAACTTACACGTAAATGTATGTGAATATCATGGAGTATATCTTCAAAGAAGATACTCCCTCCGTCCCATATTTGGAGTCCCGCAAGCTTTTCTCCACTCTTAATTTACTATTTCTCCACTTTAACTATTTATTATTATTTTTATAAAACGAGTGCAGAAAAGTCAACGGAGCTCCTAATATGGGACGGAGGGAGAAGTAATTAAATTTAAGTTAAACAATAATCAATCATTTTGTTTGTATACTGAATTGAGTTTAACTCAAAATAAAAACTAATAAAGAGTAATTGACCTATATAAAAGACTTCGCGGATCGAGGTGTTTAGACTGATGTTAGGTGGCCAAATTAATTGACGTCGTTCTGAATTTTGATATCCCTTTAAGCTTACAATATATGTTAGTTTATTGATTAAGATGACCTGGTCTTGGTGCATTTGTAAATACATAGATACATGACCTTTCGAAGTCAATTATATGCTCTCATCTCTACGGTCTCTTCATTCATAAATAATAGTCTCATTCAACCACTTTAAGGTAAAAAAAAATAGTGTGAATTCAAAAATGTAAATTTTTTCACCTACTTTATCCACTTTTTCTTCTCTATTTCTTACTTTTTATCCCATCTTTCTTACTTTTTTTTATTTCTCTCTTCTAATTTATGTATTTTTTTACGGAAGGAGTATAAAAAATATTACTACTACAAACTAGAGAATGTTTGCATTTTCAAGGAATTCACCAAATTCAGAGTTATAAATTATATTCTCCTTCCGGTGCCTCTAAGAGCATCTCCAAGGGAGAGGGTAAATGGAGAGGTAAAGAGAAATAACTACCATATTTATCTCTTCTTCATAAAATTTCATGCTCCAATAGAAAGGGTATTCGATGAGGTATAAGAGCATCCGCAATGGCGGACGTCCACGCGGAATTCCCACAGGCGTGCGGGAATTCCGTGGCGGACGTCCGCGCGAAATTCCCGTTTAATGCATTAAATGTTTTTTTTTCGGTTCCTATATATACATCCCGTTGAACTTCATTTCATTCGGTTCCTATATTTGTGTCGACTATTTAACTCCGTAAATTTCTTACTTCCAGAAATTGTTTAATTCGTGAATTTGTGAATTTTTTTAATTGTGGAAATTTCTTCGGGAATTCCGCCACTGTGCAGTGGGAATTCCTTATGACGTGGCAGTGCAGTGAGAATTCCTTATGACGTGGCAGGAGGTGTTTTTGGAAATTCTGCGAGGAATTCCGCTGGGAATTCCGCACCATTGTGGATGCTCTTATACCTTCTTTCATTTTGAGAAGGTATCTTTACCTCTTCTTTATAGAAACGGTAAAAAGTTAGTTATTTTGTTTGCCTTTTTAATTTACCTTCTTTCCTTGGAGTCCATTACTTTTTAAGAAGGTATAATAACCTTTTGAGAAGGTAAATAAGAAATATACCTTCTCAATATACATTTCCCATTGGAGATGCTCTAAGAATAACATTTCTTATTTAAAAGGAAATTTCATGTAGGAATGTCAGTGCAGCCCGTAACTGATGGTTTGATCTGAATAGCTCATTAAATTTAGAGGGTTGGGGTTGGAAATTTATAACCCGATAAAAATATAACCCGATGAGCCCGCTACCCGAATAGGGCTAAACCGAAAACCGGATGGACTGGCCCAGAAACCCGATAAAATTTCTATTATTCTGTTTATTTGACTCCTAATTCACACTTCATTTATTATTTTTATGATACAAATAACTAAAAAAACTAGCCTTCAATTTTGTATTAAGTAAAGTGGGACCAGTTTCTCTAACTAACGATTCTAGCAGAAAAGCTGCGGAAAAGGCATAAAGCAAAAGAACTCTAGATCTGATTTTCTACAGCTAACAATTTCATCTTTTTCATGTAATCAACCAAAAATATAGTAGAACAAAACATAAAAAACCATTAAAACAGAGCATGCTTCGAGACAAGACATGGACACGAAATTCAAGCTAGGACTACCAGATCTACTTTATCTGACCAAGCAGAAATGACTTCCGAACAGAAACATGCCATATTAATGCAGATTCTAATCAGAGAGTGTGAGATCTAAGAAGTTAAACTCTAATCTAACATGGATCTACTGAAATAAGACTTCAACAAGCATGGATCTGCAGAATTAGACGTCAATAAACTAGATCTAAACATCATATAACTATCAATTGCGAAAAGCATCCAACAAAGAGTAAACAAGGCTCAACAAGACAAAATCCAACAGAAAACCAGCTGAAATATCCATGATTCAAATTCCCAAAATAGATTCAAAACGAGATCCGACGTCAAGCTTCAGAATTAACAACATACACCTACAGAATTCAACTGAAACGAAGTTCAAACACCAACGAATGTCTCAAAGCATAAAAGTTAAAACTAAAACAGAAATTAGAATTATTTCTTCGCTCCGTAGAGCGGTGGGACACGAGTATCACGAACTAAAACACCACCAGTAGCTGGAATTGAGCTCCCCTCCAAGTGCGCAAAACTTGACACTAAGAATTGAAGTGATTTGAGCTCGGGAGACTTGAGCTAAGAAGGAGCTGCCTCATTCTTCAATTTTCATCCCTTTATATAGGGAGGCTTGAGACTCAAATCCCTAGGGTATGCCTCATGATTTGACATTTGTACCCTTAAAGAAGGATCTTTGAAATCTACTCTTTCTCCCATTTTCTGCTCCTGTCGCCTTCTTCATGATTCTCCTTGGTCAGTTTGGCGGCTTGTGGTACTTCACTTCAAATTCTGCTTGATTTTTACGTCTGCCTAGTATATCTGCACTATTTTCTTGGACCCGACAGATTCTACGCACCTGAACTCAAAATCACACATTAGTTCTCCGAAAATATAAAAATTCACCTCATAACCAATGCATGAAACGAGCCTTATTAGTTAGCTAAGGACTTAATTAACTAATATCTTGTTTACTCCAAAAGTGGACTCTGCAAGAAATGCTTATTTATTATTAATGGAATAAAATTCCAATTAGCTAGGTTCCAAATAATAAAACTTTATTTCATGATTCTCTTGAGGACATTATCAAACCAGACTCAAATGGGGCACGATTCAACATAATAGCAATCCTAGCACCACTAGATATTGATTACCACTACCCAACTTCATAAAATAAAAAAATAAATTAAAATTATTAAATTCTTAAAAGGACACCGTAAATTTATTTTGTCCAACTTATAATATCTTGATTTTTTATTTTGGAGTGTTATGGTCGAAACTCTATCATAAAGTACTTAGTTAATACTTTCTCTCTTGTTTAAATAATAGAATATGTAGCTTAATTCATAATATTATGAAACAAATGAAATTTTGATATACGATGTGTTAATACTAATTGAATTTATGGTTTTGATTTAGGAATTTCATAAGTTTTATTTGAATACTTTGTTTACAAAATTATATTTTCTTTAAATTCTTAACTTTTTGGAATATTACAGTGGAACCTTGATAAAAAAAATAATGCATGTTCCTAACTCATCTATTTAAAATTTTAAAATATATATAGTTGATATTTTATTTTATTTTTTTATTATAAAATATTAGAATCTTTAGTTCAATTTAATATAACATGTAATACATCTATATTTGATATATGTAATATTAATTCTAAATGAGTTTACGATTTTGATTTTAAGAATTCATAATTTTGATTTTTTATTTACTTTGCAAAATTTTAATTTTTTTAAATGTCTAATTTTTGGAACGTTACAATTGACCTCGATAAAAATATAGTCACATGATCTTAACTCGTTTATTCAATATCAAAATATAATCAGATAATCTTAACTCGTCTATATGATTTATTAATACTAATTGAATTCAAGGTTTCAAGTTTAAAAGTTTCATAATTTTATATTTGATTATTTACTTTTCAAAATATTAAATTCTATAAATTCTTAATTTTGGAACTTTACGGCTAACTTCTATCAAAAAAATCACATTTTTAACTCATTTATTTAATATTTCAAAGCTTCATAGTTAATACTTATTACTACTCCCTCCGTTCAATAGTAGTACAATCACTTCTTTTTTGGCACAAAGATTAAGAAATAAGTTTAAAATAGGAAAGAAAGAAAAAATAGAGAATAATGTAACTAAGGGAAAAGTTACTTTTTGCTAAATTGAGTATCAGAGATCCAACTACTCAATTTAAGGAGGAGTGTTAGAAAGTGAAAAGTATATTAGCTTGGAGGACAAAAAATATATTATCTTCAAGGCTAAGAAATTATAATACCCCAACTTTTCCTATCACTTTTAATTGATTTGAAAGAACGTAGCTTGTATAGCCAAAAATTTAAGCCCATATTCTTTCATGTTTTTTTTGGATCAAGTATTCAAAATCCTAGAGAAGAAAAAATTCCATATTATTTTCTTAAGCATCTCGATCTCTGATTTTTTTTAGCAACCTCTTTTACTTCTACAAGGCAAAGGAATTTTTAAGCATAGACTTTGGGCCTAAACTATGATCTAGCACAAAACTTGGTGATGAAACCCACTTTTGAGGAGCTCAAATCAGAAATTTCCTTTACTGAGATTTCTACCATGATCTAGTCCAGTCATCCACCTGAGAAAGAGGAAAGTTAGTTTTGCCGAATCTAAGCAAACAAGCAAATTTGACGAAGCAGTTGCAGGCGTTATATGTATATCCACCCTCTCACCCCAACACGTTGGTTCATCACTTTTTTTGTATCAAACACAAATCAGCAAAACAAGAAATTTGAGGGAGAAAGAGCAATGAAGAAGAGATTGGCCCTGACCCAGATGATGCAGGGCTGGAAGGCAACGTCTCCTGCTCCGATCAGAAGCCTCGCCGAGAAGGCAGCGGACTTTACACTTATTTCCATTACAAATAAATATACTTTTAGCCCAAATTAATTTTTATTGGATCACTTTAATTAGGCAACTAAAAAAAGTAACTATACACATTAAATTAGTCATATAGAAGCCAAAATTTCTAAAACATTATGTCTCTAAAATAAATCCATTTATTCAGCTATGTACCTATACTGCCTAAAATACATTATTTTTTGAAATAATGATTCAGTTATTAGCATGAAAAGTGAGTAAAATGAAGGGCAGAGTTTGAATGGAGAAGATGAAGAAGACGAACTATAAAAATGAGCAGCTTTGCCGGGCAACGGCACTTTTGAGGAGACGATGGTCCGGACTCCGGACCAGTTGTGGCGCCACGCTTGGAGGAGTCGGCGAATGGATCGGGCAGAGAATTAGGTTGTAGCACAAAGAAGGTGAGAATGAGAGAAGAGGCAGAAGTGATAAAATATGTAGAGTAAAAAAGAAAATCCCGTTGTCATCTCCACTATGGGGATTTCCGTCTAAAAAACTCGGCTGTATTTTATTAAAATTGAGTTGGTGGCTAAACAATTTTAGTTTTATATTTTTGACTTTGATTTAAAGTGTATTAGAAAGTGAAACTTATTTAAAACTTGTAGGGTGACCATGACACAAACAATACTTAACAAGCTAGGAGTAATTATAGTAACACATGCACACATACAGGAAGTGAAAAAAAGGAAAATCAATAGGCAGTGCTGAAGCAAGTCTTGACAACATTGGCCGCCAATATCTGTATGAGCTTCCCATTAGCATGGCCGACGCAACGCGGAACTGACTGACCGCTCCCCCCATTCCCACAAACTGATCCATAACCTTCTGGAACGTTCCCCTCTTTACTATCCTGCGCCCCAATCCCATTTATCCTCCGCGTCCACAAACGACCGATCCAAGCATTTGCAACACTCCTCCACCACCTCGTCGCTCGCCTCTCCGCTCATCTCCCAGAACTCCACGTACCTCGCCGGCTCCGTCGACGCCTCCACGCACCTCCACCTTAGCCGCCACGACACCTCCACCAAAAGAATCGTTAACGACATTTTTCAATATAATTAATGACGCTAATTTGTGTTTCTAAATACACCACCAACGCTTCAAATGGTGTTTATATTGTTTCTCTTGCGCCTTGAAAAAGTTGGTAGGACGTGGATCCTATTTTTAAAGTGGAGTATTAGTTTTGTAATAAAATGTGAGTGAGAATAAGTTAGTGAAATGTGAGGTCAATTACTAAAAATCGTAAATTGTAAAATGTGACAAATTTTCTGGGATGAACAGAAATAAAAAAAAATGTGACAAAATTTCAGGGAGCGAAGTATTATTTTTTAAAATTTTAAAAACAAGTTTTTGCAGTGCACACCTGTAGATCCCTCTCCGTGTTCTTGTCCAAGTTTATGCTGAGAACCACGTTCCTCCGGCACACGAATCTCACCTCCAGGGTCCCGTTGCTGAACCCCTCCACCCTCACCACGTCGCCCAGCTTGTAACGGTACAGCCCCGCGAAGTTCGTCGTCACCACCTCGTACTCCTTCCCGATCTCCACCTCCGTCTGCCCCACCGCCTCTTCGCCCGAATCAAACGGGATGAATTCGAAATAGCAGACGTTCGGAACCACCGCAATTGTTGCCTCCTCCGGCGGCGATGTAGGGTTCACATTCACTCCGATCCAACCCTCAGAAGCTCCGTAATCGGCGCTGACTAATGGAATTTCTCCGGCGGAGCTTGTTAATGTAGGGCTCCATGGATCCGGTCATGATGCCGTAGACGTATTTGACGTTAGGGAACAGCGCCGGGATCAATCCGTACCAATTGCTGAGGGTTAGGCATTTTTGGTGGATGGCGTCGGCGAGATTGGGGTCGGGCTTGAGGAGGAGGTTCGCCATGGAGGAATGGATCGGGGCGGAGGTGATGCGGGTGCTAAGGGAGCCGCGGCGGATGTCGGCGACGAGGTGGGGCCAGGTGTGCTCGAAGGTGCGGAAGGCGTGGACGATGCTGTCGGCGAAGGTGGAGGAGATGAGCTGGATGTGGTCGCGGTGGAGGAGGCACCAGAGGAGGTGGCAGTATAAGGAGTGGTGGTAGTTCCCGCCGAAGATGACCCCGTCGGGGCTGCTGAAGAGGTGAGTGGTGGCGGTGCCGGCTCGGAGGCCGCCTGTGGTGGTTAACTGCTTGCTGCTGTAGATGAATTGGAGCGCTTTTCCGTTGTCGATTGGGTATTCTCTGTTTGGGAGGGATGGCGCTGTTATCAGTTTTGGAAAACATGATATTGTTGATGTTTTTGAATTTGATTACCTATTTCTGAAGGCAAACGAGGTCTTATAAACTTGCATGGTGTTTTCGACCAAATCATCGTTGAAGGGTAGGTACTTTGGCTTCCCCTGAGTAGTGCCCGAACTGCAAAAACATAAGATCAAACAATTTCTTAAGATTTGTGGAAAAGTTAAAACACATCTTTTGTTCATAACAGATTTAGAAAATGAATAAAAGCTTATAATTTAAGTCTAAGGGCATCATTAACCCCGTCCCATTTCCGGCCCCAAGTCCCCTCCACGTCATCATTCCTCTACAGTTGCGGCCCAGGCCCCAACTGCTGTAACCCTGCAGGTTGCGGCCCGGGCCGCAACTAATAAATGACACTATTGACAACTTCAACCTATTTAACTCGTAAAATAAAAAAAGCTGGAAATTTATAACACGGAAAATTTAATTTCATCGAATACTGCAAAATTACAACATAGAAATTTTAAAACTGAAAATAAAATACATAAAAACATAACGTCAATTTTGGAAAACATTGGTGCGAGTCCAAATTTCTTCGATTAGATCGGCTTGGAGGCGAGTGTGTTGTTCCTCTTGGCGCATCGCAGCTGAACGGGCCATGACATTGCGGATGTCGTGAGGAAGGCCCTACACGGGCGGCTCGGTGACAACGTAGTTGCTCCAGGTGCTGGCGAGCGGATCGTCGCTCCACAAAGTGACGTTATCTTGCTCGTCCTCAACGATCATGTTATGCATTATGATATATGCATACATTGTGTCGGCGATGTTTGACCGCTGCCAACCACGGGCCGCTCCCTTCACGATAGCCCACCGCGCTTGGAGGACTCCGAATGCACGCTCGACATCTTTCCGAGCCGTCTCTTGCCTTTGGGCAAACATTGCCCTCCGATCGGTTGTCGGAGCTGTGATAGTCTTCATGAACACGGGCCATCGAGGGTAGATCCCGTCTGCCAGATAGTACCCCATACTATACCGACGGTGGTTGGCCGTGAACTCTACGTTCGGTGCTCGCCCAGCACACAAGTCGTTGAACAATGGAGACTCGTTCAACACACTGAGGTCATTGTTGGACCCCGCGACACCAAAGTAGGCATGCCAGATCCACAATCTGCAATCGGCAACGACCTCCAACACAATCGTGGGATGTGTGCCCTTGTGCCCGCTAGTGTATTGTCCTCTTCAAGCCGTTGGACAATTCTTCCACTGCCAGTGCATACAGTCGATGCTTCCAAGCATCCCCGGGAAGCCGTGGGCCCGCTCGTGCATGTCGACCAACTTCCTAACGTCGTCGGTCGTTGGCTTTCGCAAGTACGTATCCTTGAATGCTTCGACGACTGCCCGACAGAATCTAGCGAGGGACTCCCGACCAGTAGGCCCGCTTACATGGAGATACTCATCGAACATATCTGATGTAGTTCCGTAAGCGAGTTGACGAATGGCAGACGTGTATTTCTGCAACGTCGATATACTTTCCCGGCCCACAGCATCAAATATAGTTTGGCAGAAATACGGGTCACGAGCTACAACTGTGTTGACAATGCGTAGGAACAACAGCCTCCGCATCCGGAACCGGCGACGGAACATCTGATCACTCCATCGCGGATCTCTAGAGAAATAATCCGTGAAAAGCAGCAAGGCAGCTTGTTCACGGTCTCGGTGAATATACATCCGGGTACGTGGTACCCAGGTTTGTTGTTCGTTCCAAGCTTGAATAACAGCTTGGTAGCGTTCAACTTCGTTGTTGATTTCTTCTTGTATTGCCGGTAGCGCCTCTGCTAACGACCGGGACATTTGATCTTCGAATATTCTTTGACGTGGAGGCATTTTTTCGAATTCTAGGAAGAGATTTGAAGTTGAATATGAAGTTGAATGTGTATGAAAATGGAGTAGTATTTATAGAAAAAAATTTCGAATTTAAAAAAAAAAAAATTTGGTTGCGGCCCGTCACCGTGCAACGTCGTCCCAGGCTGGGACGCGCGACAGGCCGGGAACGCGGCCCCGAGACGGGCCTGGGCCGTGACTCTCCTCCGTGCAACGCTCGGGACGGGCCGGGACTCGCGAGATGCGGCCCGGCCCCTTGCGTTACAGATGCTCTAAGCATGCAGTTGAGCATAAACATGAGAAATCCAAATCAAGATTCTGTCACGTGTAATATAGTACCCCCTCCGTCCATGATTAAATATCTCATACCTTACCGACACCGACATGAGTTTTAAGAAATTGTTTGACTTTATAAAGTAAAGTGGTAGAAAAAATTCATAAAATGTGAGTCATACTTTTATACTCCTAGTTTTATAATAAAATTTGAGTGGAATGAGTTAGTGGAATGTAGGGTTCACTTACTAAATATAGTACTCTCTCCGTTCCTTGTTAATAGAGGCATTTCTTTTCGGCACAGAGTTTAAGAATAGTGTGTTAAATGGATGGTGGAAAAAGTAAGAGAGAATAAAGTAAGAGACATGAAGAAAGAATAAAGTAAAAGTGAGAATTACTTTTTGCTAAAAATATAAATGACTCAATTAACTTGGAACTTCCCAAAATAGAAAAATGACTCTATTAACATGGAACGGATGGAGTTAAGTGAAATGAGATATTTATTGGCGGACGGATGAAAATTGAATTATGAGACATATAATTGCGGACAGAGGGAGAGAGTATAATTATACTAGCATCTACGGCCAATTCAACATGTGAAACTTTATCTAAATTAATCCTACCTTTGTAACGCCCCACTTTTTGAACCATAATTTTCGAACCCTAAAACACTTGCATTTAATGCTTTTAATGTTGCGAAGTCCGTGGATTAATTGTCGAGTGGAATTGTTGTTGGATAATTTCCGTGACCTAATTTTGAGTTGGAATTTTGACTGGGTCAACTCTGTTGATTATGTGGCGTGGCTGCTTGAATAATTGATGTGGGGTAAAATAAAATGTTTGTGAATAATTGACAATTTATTACTAGAGCTAGAAATTGTGAAGTAAATCACAATGCGAATTTAAATAATTCCTTTCCGTGAGGAATATTCATTGGACTCGATTTCGTGTTGGATACGTTAAATTAAATAAATAATACAAAAATCCAGTCCGGTGATAAATAAATTGTGGGCTGCACAATTTAAATAAAATACAAAGGACCGTGAATCAAACTAATCTATTAAATCTTCTCCCTGTTGACTTGGTCACCAAGCTGCATTAATTCAAATTTTAATTAGAGATTCTGTAAAGATTATCCTCCTCCGTCATGAGATATTCATCCTCCGTGATCTGCAAATAAATATCAAATAAATTCAAATTTATCCAAAATAAAAAAGAGAAGAAAGCAGAATTCGAAAGATTGTCTCCTTCCCCACGTTGGAAAAACCGTCCCCTCTCTCCCCAAATCTCTCTCACATCCAAACCACCCATCCCACTATTTTAAATCTCCAATTCAGTTTATTTTCCTATTCTACACGTTCTCTGCAAGCAAGAAAAACCAAGACCCATTTTGCTAAATTTCAATTCAAGGTAAACAATTCTTCCATCGATTTGTACCTAAATTACTCCTATTTCAGAATCTAACATCAGATTGCTATCAACAGAAATCGAAACTCCCGCGTTCAAAGAATCTCCCTTTTCAGCTTTGTGAACTCCACAACCAAATTCAATTCACAGAGGTAAAATTCCTACCCAATTCTAAACATGAATTATCGCATTCTACTCCCAACACATCATCACACTTCACTCCCCACATATTCAATCAACAATTGAGTTTCTGCTATATTAATTGACTTCAAGTGTACGGACTGCAGTCGTAAAATATGCTAATCAGATCATTAACAGTGATGATGATAAATTAAACGTTAAGTTAATATAACCATACCACACGATTAGCATCCTCTCGACTATATTCAAATACAGATGATCCATTTTACTTGTTTCCATTTTTACCGCGATTAAACAACACAATCAAAACCAAAAGAACATAACTTGAATAAGGGGAACTTACCTTTCATGGGATAGGAGTCTTTCGGGCTGTCGAAGGAAGCTGTCGAAGCCTGACCCGGTGACTGTGCCGACAGCACTATGGCGGCCGCAATTTGTCCTCCCGATGAGCAGCGGCCGACGACGAGGAGTGAATCGGCGGAGGCGACAACCAATTGAGAAAATTCTTCAAATTGTCGAAGAGAGAGAGAGGGAGATACAGAGAGTGTGAGAGAGGCGTGTAGAATGGGGGAAGAAAAAGGATCTGGGCCTCACAAATTAAAATTGGATGTTTTTGGGTTCTTTTTATTTTGTTGGGCTTTAAATTTTAATTGGAGATATAAGGTGGGGAAATAATTAAGTTTTGGGCCGATAATTAATCATGACGAATATTTAACTAATCTCCGGAATAATTCAAAGAGCGCTTAAATAAATATTGGGATTAATTTCTACATTTTGGAGGAAAGTACGAGGAGCCAACGGAGGAATTTTTGGGCACAAACGGCCGCCGAATAATTGAAAATATGCAAAAATCGAGAAACGAGATAAAAGACTTTACTTAGGATGCATGCATCTTTATTTATGCATTTGAAAAGTGTGTTGATATATATATTATCTAAATGTTAAAGGTGAATCATCGCAAGTGAATCGTGATACCAAAGGGAATAGAGTACTTGAGAATTTAAGCAGTCGAGGTGGACTTTCTTTTACTAAACTCTTTTACGCTTTCAAAAATATGATTATGGTGGAATAAGGGTGGTTTAAATTGTTATGTCATGCCATGTTTGTTTTGATGATGAGATTGTCGCCTGATGCCTAGTTTGTGAGTTCGCTCCATTAGGCTATAGGGCTATGTTGAGATTGTTTCATGATGCCTAGTTTGTGAGTTCGCTCCATTAGGCTATAGGGCTATGTTAAACGAATTCAGGTCTGAGTAGGGCCGCAAACCCTATCAGGCTAGTATACACATATGGGATCGTGAGCCGTCCTTGCTAGTCGGCCGGTCTCGTGGGCGAATAGTGTTGCCACACTTTCGTCGCACTATGGTAAGAGGATGTAAATGATTGATTGTTGAGAAAGTGGAGAGATTGTTTTGCTTGGCCAGGTTATAAAACTGTTTTTATGATACTCGATGATTTTCTTTTCTAAATGTAAAACTCGAGTTCACTATGGTATGGATGGCATAACTTTTATCAACTATTTTCGGCATGTTTCCACTGAGTATATTAAGTACTCAGCCCTGCATGTGTTTTCCCTATGTGCAGGTTGAGCGGCGACTAGAATATGGTGGGGTTGAGCAAGTAAATTGGAGAATGGATTGTTTATCTTTGAATTATGAGAGTCGTTGTGTCTCCACACATGACGTCGCTCTTTCTCTTCGTCGTTTCCGCTGTGACTTTGCTTTTACTTATCATTCGTTGGGCCTCCAATTTGAATCGTTTGGATATTGGATACTTGGGATTTTTGTTGGATAATGTCAAACTCTTGGTCATTTTCTTTGAATATTAATTTTTGGCCCAACTCGTTATTGAAACCCTAGTTCTCTTTGTCTGTTTATTAATCCTTTTAATCACGATCGCCCGTATTTATTAACCCCAAAGGGCGGTCGTGACAGTTTGGTATCAGAGCCTCAGTTTCTTTCCGATCTGGACCCAAGAGTCCTTTTGAGTCAAAATCTTTTCTTGTATTGATTGACTAAGGGTTAAACATCGAAGGCTCAACACCACGACTCGTCACGCCCAACCGCGAAGAAAGATGTAAAAAAAATTGGTGACTATGGGATTGGATTATTGAATATCGAAAGTTGCAGTGGGAAAATTTTGATTCTTACATGATGGTTTGAAAATATTCATGTTTTTTCTTTAAAAATGTGGGATGATATGTGAGGTTGCTCTTTTTGATTGTGAAACATAATATGATGAATATTGTCAACTATGAGAAATTGTATCTTACTTGATGAGGAAAATATGTGAAGGTTTGCTGAACTTCTGTGATTGTTGGGAAAATTAAAATATTTATTTTATCCATATATGGTGTGATTTACATGGTCTTGGGAGTTGTGGAACGCTGAGTATGATACCTGCTGATTTTAATAGATACAAAGATATAGAATATGAAATACAATGCCTATGATGATGAACTTCTTGCGTGTAACCATACGTACCTATAGAGTACGCAATAAATAATTTCGCGATGAAAATAAACGTGGATCTATGAAATACGAAGCAAGTAGCCTATGGGGAAAACAGAAGTTGACGTACTGTGATATGACGAGATACAAAATCAAACAAAATGAACGAACCAATTACCTTGAGAGCGAAAGTTTATTCTTGGAGTGATACAACTATCATACCCCTATCTTATATACGCATCCATATGCATCTACTTATTACTCTCAACATCATATTGAGCCATATATCTTCCTTATTCCTTCCTATCTTTGAGTTGATGTTGAGATTTCCTTCTATGTAGATGGCTGGATCGTATTTTGCTCAAATGCGTAATCGTTACGCCAAAAATAGGAACCTCCCCGTTGAGAAGTACCGAGAATACAAATGGGATGGAGAGATCGATCTCATGAGTTACGTCACTGAATTTTGGAACTATGAATGGATGCCTATGCATTCGGGGGAGCCACCCACCATGCTGGAATTGCAAAGCTTATTCACACCCTACCGCCCTCTTGGAGCCAATGGGTCGCTCAGGCGGCAGAATCGTTCACATGGTATAGTCCGCCCGAGTACACACCGCGAGGGGACTTGCCCGGCCTTCTAGAAGTACTACTTCCGGCCTTAGTGAGGGCAACCGATGGACCACCGCGTTCCCCACCTCCGCAGATCTTTCCGCCGGATCAAGCTCTCATAAAGAAGTATCGATACGATAGTGAGACACATGTCTCGCGCGTGCCCAGAAGAACAAGGCCCGGGATGCGCACTTCGGCCCCTTTAAGAATAGGAAGGGAGGTCGAGAAGATAATCACGACAGTCCCTTCACCAGTACGCGCTCAGGAAGATGACGAGGAGGAACCCTTCGAGGAAGAATGAAACCAGAATATGGAGACTGATGGTGAGACCGAGTAGGAGGAGGAGAGGGAGGAAGGAGAAATTTAGGAACAATAGTCATGGGATAGATTGTTTCGTTTTTCCCTTGTTTTGATACCGTATTGTTTTTGCTAGACTATTATTCATTTTATTTCCACGTTTTGGCTCTTTCTTCCTTGGTTGTGATTGATACTAAGACCTCTTGGAGGCAATGTTTTGCTATGGAAACTTCTAATTTTGCTACCTTGTTGGGCCATTGTCTTTTGATATTCTATTGTGCAATCGTTCTTGCTATCCTATTGTGTAATCGTCCTTTGATATTCTGTTGTGCAAACATCTTTTGTTATCCCATTGTACGAACATCTTTTGCTAATCCATCATACAATTGTTTCTCTTTATTCTATCGTGCAAACGTCTTTTGTTATCCCATTGTGCGAACATCTTTTGCTAATCCATGATACAATTGTTTCTCTTTATTCTATCGTGCAAATGTCTTTTGCTATCCTGTTGTGCGAACATCTTTTGCTACACCATGGTACTATGGTCTTACTCTGTCCATGACACAATTATCTTTTGTCCTTTTGTACAATTGTCTCTTGATCCCTACTTGTGAAATATTACATGACCTTTCCAACTATACAACATGACTATTGATAGATTTGAATAAGTGCGATAATAACCCGTTTGATTGGTAATAAATCAGAATGCCGCCAAGACGTAATGTAAGGAATGGGAACCGGGCGCCTACACCTCAGACGACGGTAGACGAGATTGTAGCGCAAACAACGCCACAACCACCTTCACCACCTCCTCCGCCTCAAGTAGACCGAGAAATTGTGAAGTTGTTCCTGAAACAAAAACCACCTGTCTTCGATGGAATGGGAAAGTCGGAAAACGCTGAAAGTTGGATACGCGCATTAGAGCGTATTTTCACGATTCTAATGTGCAACGATGCAGAACGAATGACTTGTGTGACCTACCAATTAACTAGGTTAGCTGACTTCTGGTGGGATACCAAGATGAAGACCATGCCACGAGATCAAGTGGGTAGAATAACTTGGGAGAATTTCAAGGAGGCAATATATAACAAGTACGTGCCAAAGAGCTACCGAAAGGCGAAGGCGGCTAAGTTTTATAACTTAACCCAAGGGCGCATGTCGGTGACTTAATATGATCGCACACTCTGCGATATGACCCAGTATGCACCTGAACAAGTTGATACTGACGAGAAACTGGCCGAGAAGTTCCGTGAGGGTCTAAGGCATGAGATAAAGATGGTGTTAGCTAGTCGTGGGAGACTTACATATGCAGAAGCGTTGGGCCTTGCGCTAAATGTTGAGGTAGCTATGCCCAAGGAGAGAGTGACGGAGAACACTACACTGGCCTTACCTCTACCACATCATTCCCGAGAGAAGAGGAAGTGGGATGGGAACAGGACCCAATATAACAGCAAGAGGTACCAGTCCACCCAGAACCGACCATAGTATGGAGGCAGACAAAACTTCTCTAATCAGAGAAGTGACTTCCGACCCAGACCACCACAATGCAATGTATGCTCCAAGTACCATTTCGGAGAGTGCAGAATGCTGAATAACACCAAGTGCTTCAACTGTGGTGGAATTTGCCACTCCTTTAGAGAGTGCCCGAGCAAGAACGTGGGGATGGGCTCAAGGCAGAACAACTAAGGGTTCCATCCACAGTCGAGGGCACCACCGGCGCAACCAAGGGTGAATCATGATCAACCTCCGCGACAACAACAACCTCACCGTCCAAGACTTCCCTCCCAGGCTAGAGCATATGCGCTGAGTTTTAGACAACCCAAGACTGAACAAGGGAGTTACGAGAACGGGAATTTGGCAGGTATGGGCGAACTCCTCGATACACCTATTGTTGTGTTGTTTGATACGGGCGCATCACATTCTTTCATATCAGAACTATGTGTGGACACATTAAGTTTGCCAGTTACTAAATCTGAACATAAGATGATGGTGAACTCACCAGTAGGAGGGGTAATAGAGATCTCTCGAATATGCTCGAACGTAGAAATTGTAATGGGGAAACTTAGGCTAGTCGCGCACAACTTACAAGTTATGGCCATGAAGGATGTCGATGTAATCTTGGGAATGGATTGGTTGACTGCAATTTTGCTACGATTCGATGTAAGGATAAACAAATATCATTACAAGCCCCTGGAAAGGAACCAATCGTGTATCATGGAATCACGATGAACAGAAAAACGTCTATCATCTCCGCACTCCAAGCCACAACGATGTTGAGAAAAGGGCGTCCTGCCTATCTAGTCTACCTACAAGGAGATGAGAAGGAAGAAAGGAAAGTGGAGGATGTCGCTGTGGTAGGAAAATTTCCAGACGTCTTTCCTGAAGCGTTGCCTGGTCCACCGCTAGATCGACAATTGGAGTTCACAATCGACCTAGAGCTAGGGTCGGCACCGGTGTCCAAGGCCCCATATCGAATGGCGCCTAAAGAGTTGTAAGAACTCAAGATACAACTACAAGAGCTTATGGACTTGGGTTTCATTAGACCCAATGTTTCACCGTGGGGCGCGCCTGTGCTTTTTGTGAAGAAGAAGGATGTATCGATGAGAATGTGTACCGATTATAGAGAGTTGAACAAGATGACTCTCAAGAACAAATATCCACTGCCGAGAATAGATTACCTATTCGATCAACTTCGAGGAGCTGGTGTGTTCTCAAAGATAGACTTAAGGTCCGGATACCATCAGTTGAGAGTCCGACGAGAAGACATACTGAAGACTACTTTTCGTACGAGATATGGTCACTATAAGTTTGTGGTAATGCCGTTTGGATTGACAAATGCACCTGCGGTATTCATGGATTTGATGAATCGAGTATTCCATCCATATTTGGATAAATTCGTTTTGGTCTTCATAGATGATGTACTTGTCTACTCGAAGGATGAGAAGGAACATGAGGAACACCTGCGAATCACATTGGAGACGTTGAGGAGTGAGAAACTGTATGCCAAATTCAGCAAGTGCGAGTTTTGGCTTAAGGAAGTGAACTTCCTTGGTCACATTGTGTCAGCAGAGGGAATCCGAGTGGACCCCACCAAGGTTGAGGGGGTACAGCAATGGAAAGCACCTTCAACACCAAACGAGATTCGGAGTTTCCTAGGCTTGGCAGGATACTACCGAAGGTTTATAGAGGGATTCTCCAAGATAGTGAGACCCATGACCCAACAACTCAAGAAGGGGGTAAAAGTCAATTGGAGCCCAGAGTGTGAGGCAAGTTTCCAACTGTTGAAGGAAAAGCTAACTAGTGCACCGATTCTAGCTGTGCCAAAGCCAGGAGTGAACTACGTGGTATACACTGACGCTTCGAAGGTGGGACTTGGATGTGTATTGATGCAAAACAACCAAGTGATTGCTTACGCGTCACGAAAATTGAGGCCACACGAGTTGAACTATCCAACCCACGACTTGGAACTAGCAGCGGTAGTACACACCTTAAAGATTTGGAGACATCATCTCTACGGAGTCCGATGTGAGATCTTTACGGATCACAAAAGCCTGAAGTATTTCTTCGAACAGAAAGATTTGAACATGCGGTAACGAAGATGGCTCGAGTTGGTGAAGGACTACGATTGCGGCATCAATTACCACCCCGGCAAAGCAAATGTAATGGCAGATGCCTTGAGCCGGAAGGACCATTCCCAACTGGCCACTTTTCTCACCAAAGAGGAAAGCCTGATTCTCGAGTTCAGCAAGATGCGTCTGGAAGTGGTGAGGACACCTGAAACAGTGAATGCACGAATCACCACTTTAGCTGTTGAACCTGATCTAAGGTCGAGGATTATTGAAGTACAACAGATGGATGCGAAATTGGAGGAAACTCGTGTAGAAGTGCGAACTGGCGAATCTGGGAATTTTAGTGAAGAAGGTGACAATGCCCTTACTTTCGAAGGAAGACTATGCATGTCGGATAATGAGGGGCTAAAAAATGAGGTTATGAGTGAAGCGCATGAGACTCCTTACACCGCCCACCCAGGAAGTACAAAAATGTACCAAGATCTGAAGAAGTCCTTTTGGTGGAATGGTATGAAGAGGGACATAGCGTCATTCGTCGAAAGGTGTTTAGTCTGCCAGCAAGTAAAGACTCTACATCAACGACCGTATGGGAAGTTACAACCACTAGAGATTCCTGAGTGGAAATGGGAACACATCGCCATGGATTTAGTGACGGGATTGCCGAGGACTTTGAGAGGGAACACCGCCATTTGGGTAATTATAGATCGACTTACCAAGAGTGCGCACTTCATACCGATTCTCATAAGCTATGGGTCTAACAAACTGGCTCAAATTTATATATGGGAGATAGTTCGATTGCATGGAGTCCCAGTGACTATCACGTCCGATCGTGACCCAAAATTTACTTCAAGCTTGGAACCAAATTGAACTTCAGCACAATGTTTCACCCAAAAACCGATGGATAGTCCAAGAGAACGATCCAAACTCTCGAGGATATGTTGAGAGTTGTGGTACTCGACCGAGGACGAAGTTGAGAGGCAGCACTACCACTGATTGAGTTCGCCTACAACAAAGTTTTCAGGCAACGATAAACACGGTGCCGTACGAGGCATTATACGGAAGAAAGTGTAGATCGCCGCTCTATTGGGATGAAGTTGGCGAAAGAAGAATACTTGGACCCGATGCAGTTGAAGAAATGGTGGGAATCGTTCGACAAATTCGTGAAAGGATAAAAGAAGCTCAAGACAGACAGAAATCATACGCGGATGTCCGACGAACTGACTTACAATTCCAAGCTGGCGATAAAGTCTTCCTAAAGGTATCCCCGTCAAAAGGGATAACCCGATTTAGCGTCAAGGGAAAATTGAAGCCACGTTTTATTGGGCCTTATGAAATTCTTGAAAGAGTGGGCCTAATATCGATTGGCCCTACCACCAAACCATGGAAATGTGCACAAGGTTTTCCATGTGCCCAGTTACGAAAATACGTATTCGGCCCAAAGCACGTGATTTGTTTTGAGGAAGTCACGTTGAATTCCGACTTGAGCTATGAGGAGAGACCGCAATCTATTTTGGACCGAAAGACCCAAAATGTGAGAAATAAACCTATTGCTTGTGTGAAAGTACTTTGGGAAAATCATGGGCATGAAGAAGTCACATGGGAGAATGATGATAAAATGATGGAATTGTACCCAGAACTCTTTACTTGAGGGTAACAAATTTCGGGACGAAATTTCTGTTAAGGTTGGTAGGATGTAACGCCCCACTTTTTGAACCCTAATTTTCGAACCCTAAAGCACTTGCATTTAATGCTTTTAATGTTGCGAAGTCCATGGATTAATTGTCGAGTGGAATTGTTGTTGGATACTTTCTGTGACCTAATTTTGAGTTGGAATTTTGACTGGGTCAACTCTGTTGATTATGTGACGTGTCTGCTTGAATAATTGATGTGGGGTGAAATAAAATGTTTGTGAATAATTGATAATTTATTACTAGAGCTAGAAATTGTGAAGTAAATCACAAGGCGAATTTAAATAATTCCTTTCCGTGAAGAATATTTATTGGACTCGATTCCGTGTTGGATCCGATAAATTAAATAAATAATATAAAAATCCAGTCCGGTGATAAATAAATTGTGGGCTGCACAATTTAAATAAAATACAAAGGACCGTGAATCAAACTAATCTATTAAATTGTCTCCCTGTAAAGATTATCCTCCTCCGTCATGAGATATTCATCCTCCGTGATCTGCAAATAAATATTAAATAAATTCAAATTTATCTAAAATAAAAAAAAGAGAAGAAAGCAGAATTCGAAAATTTGTCTCCTTCCCCACGTTGGAAAAACCGTCCTCTCTCTCCCCAAATCTCTCTCACATCCAAACCACCCATCCCACTATTTTAAATCTCCAATTCAGTTTATTTTCCTATTCTACACGTTCTCTGCAAGCAAGAAAAACCAAGACCAATTCTGCTCAATTTCAATTCAAGGTAAACAATTCGTCCATCGATTTGTACCTAAATTACTCCTATTTCAGAATCTAACATCAGATTGCTATCAATAGAAATCGAAACTCCCGCGTTCAAAGAATCTCCCTTTTCAGCTTTGTGAACTCCACAACCAAATTCAATTCACAGAGGTAAAATTCCTACCCAATTCTAAACATGAATTATCGCATTCTACTCCCAACACATCATCACACTTCACTCCCCACATATTCAATCAACAATTGAGTTTCTGCTATATTAATTGACTTCAAGTGTACGGACTGCAGTCGTAAAATATGCTAATCAGATCATTAACAGTGATGATGATAAATTAAACGTTAAGTTAATATAACCATACCACACGATTAGCATCCCCTCGACTATATTCAAATACGGATGATCCATTTTACTTGTTTCCATTTTTACCGCGATTAAACAACACAATCTAAACCAAAAGAACATAACTTGAATAAGGGGAACTTACCTTTCGTGGGATCAGAGTCTTTCGGGCTGAACGGGTTAGTTCCGGGACGTTTCGGGGCTGCGCGATGTCTGTTCGGGGTGGAGTCGGAGTCAATCGGTGGCTGACCGATAGGCTGGGACAGCAGCGGCTGACATCGGCCCTACCAGACCCTCGACGGCTCTGTGCAGACGGATTTGGATTGGACAACAGCAGCGGCGACGTGCGACGGAGGCTGTCGAAGCCTGACCCGGTGACTGTGCCGACAGCACTATGGCGGCCGCAATTTGTCCTCCCGATGAGCAGCGGCCGACGACGAGGAGTGAATCGGCGGAGGCGACGACCAATTGAGAAAATTCTTCAAATTGTCGAAGTGAGAGAGGGAGATACAGAGAGTGTGAGAGAGGCGTGTAGAATGGGGGAAGAAAAAGGATCTGGGCCTCACAAATTAAAATTGGATGTTTTGTTTGGGTTCTTTTTATTTTGTTGGGCTTTAAATTTTAATTGGAGATATAAGGTGGGGAAATAATTAAGTTTTGGGCCGATAATTAATCGTGACGAATATTTAATTAATCTCCGGAATAATTCATAGAGCGCTTAAATAAATATTGGGATTAATTTCTACATTTTGGAGGAAAGTACGATGAGCCAACGGAGGAATTTTTGGGCACAAACGGCCGCAGAATAATTGAAAATATGCGAAAATCAAGAAATGAGATAAAAGACTTTACTTAGGATGCATGCATCTTTATTTATGTATTTGAAAAGTGTGTTGATATATATATTATCTAAATGTTAAAGGTGAATCATTGCAAGTGAATCGTCATACCAAAGGGAAGAGAGTACTTGAGAATTTAAGCAGTCGAGGTGGGCTTTCTTTTACTAAACTCTTTTACGCTTTCAAAAATATGATTATGGTGGAATAAGGGTGGTTTAAATTGTTATGTCATGCCATGTTTGTTTTGATGATGAGATTGTCGCCTGATGCCTAGTTTGTGAGTTCGCTCCATTAGGCTATAGGGCTATGTTGAGATTGTTGCCTGATGCCTAGTTTGTGAGTTCGCTCCATTAGGCTATAGGGCTATGTTAAACGAATTCGGGTCTGAGTAGGGCCGCAAACCCTATCAGGCTAGTGTACACAGGTGGGATCGTGAGCCGTCCTTGCTAGTCGGCCGGTCTCGTGGGCGAATAGTGTGGCCACACTTTCGTCGCACTATGGTAAGAGGATGTGAATGATTGATTGTTGAGAAAGTGGGGAGATTGTTTTGCCTGGCCAGGCTATGTATCTGTTTTTGTGATACTCGATGATTTTCTTTTCTAAATGTAAAACTCGAGTTCACTATGGTATGGATGACATAACTTTTATCAACTATTTTCGGCATGTGTCCACTAAGTATATTAAGTACTCAGCCCTGCATGTGTTTTCCCTATGTGCAGGTTGAGCGACGACGAGAATATGGTGGTGTTGAGCAAGTAAATTAGAGAATGAATTGTTTATCTTTGAATTATGAGAGTCGTTGTGTCTCCACACATGACGTCGCTCTTTCTCTTGGTCATTTCCGCTGTGACTTTGCTTTTACTTATCATTCGTTGGGCCTGCAACTTGAATCGTTTGGATATTGGATACTTGGGATTTTTGTTGGATAATGTCAATATCTTGGTCATTTTCTTTGAATATTAATTTTTTGCCCAACTCGTTATTGAAACCCTAGTTCTCTTTGTCTGTTTATTAATCCTTTTAATCACGATCGCCCGTATTTATTAACCCCAAAGGGCGGTCATGACAACCTTCATCCACGAAAAATACTCGATTTGTCCTTCAAAAATAATTTTGTTTGTCAATGACATGAATATTAATATAAAATTGGTAACTAATGGAATATAAGTAGATAAAGTGGATTAAGCAACGTAGTAAAAGAGAAAATGTAAAACAAGTACAAGAGAGAAAAATAAACCGAGCGTAACTTTCCATTTTTAATACTCTACAGACTAAATTTGATAAGTGGATAGAGATGTAAAGATGGTGTACGGACAAAGATGGAATTATTTTTTGTGGAGAGAGTAGTTCTAGTTTTTCATTTTGGATAGTCTATTTATTTATGATATACTCCCTCCATCCATAAAAAAAAATAGTCTCATTTGTAGATGACACGAATTTTAATGAGAAAAATTAGTAAAGTAAGAAAGATGAAAGGAAAAAGTGGGTAGAGCAAGAGTGATATAAAATAAGGTGGGTAAACTTTCCATTTTTCTCATTCTAATGAGGTGATCCCATTTTTTACTTAAAATCATAGTATTTCACCTACATGTTTCTCTTAATTTATTAATTTTATTTCTCATATTAAAAATATTTTTGGTGGACAAATATAGTACTTCGGCAAATAAAAAGAAGTATTCCAAACAGATTGAGCCATGAACAAAATACAAACTGGCGGGGATGGGTTGGACGGTGATGATGGATGAGTTATGGAGGATTCCGGCATCAGCGATCCGTCGAATATAGGGCTCGATATCGGTATGTGTGACGACGGGGACACAAGCCTTGTAGGTGTCTGGATCAGTTCTTCCGTTGAGATCCCATTGAGACAGATACTCAGTTGCACCATTTTGCTCCAAGATTTTCTTCAGCGTTTCCCTCTGAACTCTCTTCGTTAACAACTCAAATTCTTCCACAACCTCCTCAACTTCTACTCTTTCTTGCATTTTCTCCAACATTTTCTTCTAAACAATCATGTTTCTCATTAAAAAAAATTCTACCAGGATGTATTGCAAATTTATTATATCAAAACATAAAAGATGATCGTACAAATGTTTTAAGTATCACATTTTACTCTTCTTCTTTTTATCTCATATTCCTTCAAATAATATCATGGGAAAAAGTATCATGGTACATATTCTTAAAGTGACGATAACTTTGTCACTTTTAATGTATAACCTTTTTTCCTTGTTGATTTATTTCTACTTTTGACGCCAGAGATCAACTGATAGGTGAAGAAAGATAATGAAAAAGGAAACCTATTTTTAAAACAATTTAAAGATTAAAATAAAAAATAAGTACAATAACGGAACTGAATAGAAAACTCAAGATTCAATGAATATAGAATTGGAATGTGGGGAATTTGTGTCGATGAGAAGTAATGAACGAAAGTGATATCAACGAACTCAGATTTCTAGAAGATCAAATCCGCCAATAGAGAAATTACGAAAATTTAGGGAAATTGTATTTGTGGTATACATGCATTATTGAAAAGATATTATGATATGTGAGGTGACACTATAAGTGGACTACTACAATGTGTAGGATACAATTTTCCGAAATTAATTGATTCACATTAACATTTCCATATATTAGAAGTAAAAGTTCCCGATTTAGAGTTGGAAACAAATCCAACTTTATGTACAATCCACTAATGTTTTATTCGTTATAAAATTTGGAATACGGATTAAAATAGTACTAGCATGACTGACACAATTGGAAAGAAAAATAAATTAAAAAAAACAGTTGAGAACAATTATATGGTCTATAAGGTAGTTGGAACATTTATTTTGGGTACAAGATTTAAGAAATTAATAGGTTAAAGGTTAAAGTGAACACAGTAAAGTAAAATAGAAAACAATGTAAGAAAGATAAGGAGAGAATAAAATAAGACAGTGAATAAAAAATTTAAGAAAAAGAAAATGACTCGACTAACTTTTGACAATATAAAAAGGAATACGATTTAACTAGATTGAGACCGAGACGGAAGGATTATATAAATAATAAAGAAGCGTGAAAGCAAACTCGCTTTATATATTGGATATGATCGAGTTGGTTTTGCAGCTTTCTCTCACTTAAACAATTTAGGTAATATGTAAGCTGAAATTTGCAGAAAAGCTTGGTAGAATAGTCGACAAAGTGGCTGAGTTTATATAGAGTGAAGAGAGTGGACGGAAATAAGGGCGTGTACAGTGAAATACAAAACGTACCCTTGGTGGAAAGTTTTGTAGTGGAGCATTCAGTTTGTTTCATGGCAACAGTGGCTAATGACATCCGACTCCACTATTCTATCGCTAATCCATATCTATCTCTTTACATTGCCAACTGAAGCAATTCCAAAAATATCATAATGTGTAGTGGTATTTATTTATTTTTATTTTTTTAAAAAAAAATTATATAAGATTAATTATATTCTTGTAGATGTCAATGCACTTTTCGTTATAAGAGGAGAAATGTTTTTATAATACCGACAAACCGACCTCAGCCGTTTCTACATAAAGTAAGGAGTTGTTAATTGAGCCAATGGATATTTCTTTATTCACTTTTTTAAGTAGGGGAGTCTGGAATATTATGTGACAGTTACCACTATAGAATTAGTGAAGGGTCTAAAAAAACGTGGACGGAAAATCATGCTAAATAGTTCGTCCTCTATTATTGCACTTTATTTCCCTATAGACAGGCCCATGTTCTTTTTTGTCATGATAATGATATGAAATTAAAAACAAATACTTGCTGAGACAAATAAAATATTGATTTAAGCACAAAAATTAATTTCATTTTTATTTCTGTAAATTTTATCATCATTTGTTTATTTTCTCATTCCTGCTTTATCAATAATGAATTCAAATCTTATTTACCACAGATATGGATGGAAAAAGTATAATCTTTAATTTTAGGTTTATGAAGAAATCTTTAATTCAAATACTTTTACAATAGGAGAAAAATTTTTATAAAAAAAATGTAATGACATGAATCCTTTTATTGCTAGAATTTAGGAGTTAGTACTTTTTCTACTTTTTTAATCAACTGACGACGAAATCAACTTAGGCAAGTGTTTCTTATAACTCCTTAAGTTGTTATTGTGTATTAGAAGAGTACGAGTATACAAAATAAATATGCATTTTCGAATAGTACTTTAGATATCATGTTATACACTGTGTTTGTATATTGCTTTACAATGGTACCTGCGAGTATCCGTACCCGAATTTACAGGTACCTGAAAGAAAGCTGCGGAAGTCATGAACACACACACTCTGGAGATATATTTGGAGAGTTCACTCAAATCGGCATTTTTCATTTATTAAATGTAACCAGATGCAATACATATATACTACATTCAAAAGACCTAAAATATTGTACTAATCTACTTTAACAAACTCTGCAAGACATGTTTCCTCTTTAAACCGCGCAACACCACGTCGCGCCAAGTACACATGTGGTCCTCCATCTTAGCTGGCTTGTCTGCGGTTTCAACACGTGTGAGGTTGATCATTGGCTCCTTTTGTGCCGCACACTCCTTACTCTTCTTTGTCTCATTCTCAGCTTCAGCTCTCATGGAGTTCGTGGTTGTTCTGGCTTGCGCATAACGCACTCCAGCTTGATCAACTTGACGGTCCAATGACTTGAGATCACGGATCGCGGCTTGTTGATCAACTCGGCAGGTGGCGGCTTGATCAACTTGGTTAGCAGCGGCTTGATCAACTTGGCTAGTAGCGGCTTGACCAACTTTGTTATCTCTTTCAGCTTGATCAACTTGGCATGCAGCGGCTTGACCAATAGCTTGATCAACTTGGCATGCAGCGGCTTGACCAACTTTGTTATCTCTTTCAACACGCCCCCTCAATACGAGTGAGGCTAAAGATATTATTCCCAACCTTTCTCTCAGCTTCACGAAGGGTTGATGACTCAAGGGTTTAGTGAATATATCTGCTATTTGATCCCCCGTTGGAACATGCCTCAGCTCAATCTCCCTGCTCAGAACCTTATCTCGAACAAAGTGGATATCTATCTCAATGTGCTTAGTTCTTGCATGTAAGACAGGTTAGAAGCCAGTGCAATTGCACTCAAGTTGTCCACCCAAATCACTGGACTCCCTTTCTTCTTAATCTTCAATTCACTAAGCATTGAAGACAACCAACTCACTTCAGCAGCTGCTTGAGCCAGGCTCCTATACTCAGCTTTTGTGCTGGATCTAGCAACCACAGTTTGCTTTTTAACACACCACGAGACAAGGTTCCTTCCATGATAGGCACACACTCTTGTAGTGGATCTCCTATCATCTAGGTCTGCTGCCCAATCTGAGTCAGAGAATGCACAAACCTCACCAGTAGACTTTCTAATTTGAATTCCATAATCTAAAGTCCCTGAAAGATATCTTAAGATCCTCTTCACAACCCTCCAATGTGTGTCTAATGGTTCAGCCATGTACTGACTCACCTTGTTGACAGCAAAATTGATGTCTGGTCTGGTAATAGAAGCATATTGCAGAGCTCCTACAATGTTTCTGTAGAGTTTTGCATCAGAAAATGGATCTCCAGAGTTTTTGCTCAATTCTGAGGTGGAAATCATTGGAGTTGGACAGCCTTTAGCTCCTGTCATGTTAGCTTTCTTTAAAAGATCTTTGATGTAGTTGGATTGGCAAAGATGTAGACCTCCATCAGAAGTCTTGACAACTTCAACTCTCAAGATCTTTTAATGAAAAGCAAGAGTTAAGCTGAAATATCACCTTCTGAATGGAGTCTTGAGAAGTCCCTGTGATGAGCATATCATCTACATATATAAGCAAGTAGATAACCTCCCACATCTCTGTCTAATGAACATGGAAGCATCAGATTTACTCTGGGAGAAGCCAAGCTTGATCAAGACAGAATGAACCGTGAAGAACCATGCTCTGGAAGCTTGTTTTAGTCCATAGATTGCTTTGTTGAGTTTGCATACCAAGTGAGGACCCCCTTGTTCAAAACCAACTGGTTGCTTCATGTAGATGTCCTCCTTAAGCTCACCATTAAGAAAGGCTTTATACACATCAAGGTGAGTCACTGTCCAGCCGAGAGACACAACAAGACTAAGGATAATTCTGATTGTAGTAGGCTTCACCACAGGGCTCAAAGTCTCATTAAAATCAAAACCAGGCTGATGAGAGAATCATTGAGCCACTAATCTTGCTTTATATCTAGCAATAACACTAGACAAGTGAAGCTTAATCTTGAAAACCCAAGTGCAGCCTATAAGATTCTTGCCTGGAGGAAGTGTTGTTAATATCCAAGTTTTATTGTTAAGAAGTGCATTGAATTCACTCAACATAGCAGATTTCCAGCAGGGAATAAGTAAGGCTTCTAGAGCTGATTTAGGAAGATGAGATGACACAGAAAGAATGAAGACTCTGGGCTTAAAGTTTCCAGATTTTGATCTGGTTGTCATCGAGTGAGTTGCATGAGTGACTGCTGGAATGATTGGAGGTACATCATGAGGTGAGGAATCAGGTGACTGAACATCAGGTGATAACAGTGATGAGGGACTGTTGACAGAGTCTGTACCAGATGAGTGGTCTGGTGCAGTATTTTCTCTATGAGGGGAAACAATAGGTGCAAGGATTGGAGACAAGGAAAAGGAACGATCACATGATGATGGTGGTGGAACAACAGTGGTAGTAGGAGAAGGAGAATTTTGAAATGGAAAAATAGTTACATCAAAGATGACATCTCTAGTTACCATGACCTTCCCTTCAGGCAGAAGAACTTTGTATCCTTTGTGAGAGGAGCTATATCCTAGGAAAATCCCTTTAACAGAGCTAAATTGAAATTTGTGGTTGTTATAGGGTCTAGTATAAGGAAAACACAGCCAGCCAAAGACTTTGAGTGCTGAGTAGTCAGGTTTGGAGTGAAAAAGAGCCTCATATGGAGAAATGTTATTGATGATTTTGGATGGCATAAGATTAATGAGATAAACAGCTGTGACAAAGGAATCATCCCAGAATTTCTGTGGACGATAAGATTGAGCTAACAAGGCTAGACCAGTTTCCACAATGTGTCTGTGCTATCTCTCAGCCAAACCGTTTTGTTGTGGTGTGTATGGACAGGATACTCTATGAACTACCTCACTCTCTTTCAGAAAAGGAACTAATCCCTGATACTCATCTCCCCACTCTGATTGAAGAATCATAATTCTTGATCCGAGGAGGTTTTCACTCATAAGCTTGAACTGTTTGAAAACAGCAGTGGGAACACATTTATTTTTGAGTAAGTAAATCTAGATGAATCTAGAAAAATGGTCAACAAATGAGACATAGTAAGAATATCCATTTCTAGATTTAACTGGAGAAGGCCCCCGAAGATCACTATGGACAAGTTCCAGAGGTGCATTGTATTCTGAGGCAAAGTGTGGATATGGTAATCTGTGAGCTTTAGACACACAACAAGGATAGCAAAGTGGAGTAGTTTCCATTGAATTATAAGGAATATTACAGCTGTTGAGATCATGTTTAACAACATCTAGAGTAGGATGTCCTAGTCTACTATGCCATAAAGACAAGACTAAACTAGAAACTTGACTGGAACTACTGCTGGATTGTTTGCTCAAGCTCAGGGAATGCACAGCTGGACTTTCTGGAGTGGAGGAAGAAAATGGGACAGGGCCACGCTTGATTGGAGTATGATCTATTAGGAAATGATATATGCCCCTTTCAAGAGTTCCTTTGAGCACTACCTCCCTGGTGCTCTGGTCCTTGACAAAACAGAAACTTGGATGAAATTAAAAAAAGATAGAATTGTCTTGAGCAAATTTGGAAACACTCAGAGATTCTTGGTGATATTAGGTACATGCAAAAGATTTTTGAGATGAAGCTTTCTAGAGAATTTAGTTGAGTGAGATTTAAATGCACTTTCTCTAATATTTACATTATTAACAGCAGATCCATTACCAAGCAAGAGATTCTTACCTCCTGTGTATTCAGTGTTTATGTTGAGATTGCTCAAGTCATTGGACACATGGTGCGTTGCTCCTGAGTCTGTCTGGATACCGGCTGGATGACGCATTTGATCCATAGCTGAACTCTGATGGAGTCCCAACAGAGAAAGATGCTGAAGGAGACCTATGCACTGACTGCACAAGATGAGCTGAAGGATTGAAGAATCCTTGATTGTATAAGAGAACGTAACAAAGTCTAAGTCTTTGTTTTAGTAGACCGACTGTGGGCGTCGTCCACTTTAAGGTAACACGGTCAGTTCTGAACAAAGAACAATAAGAATTTCACAACCTAGATAGGCTTAGACTACCTATCGTGAAAGGTTGCTATGTCAGTCCGCATATTTCTAAGCCTTATTGAAATAAGATGACGTTGGTGTGGTATAGCACTGAATTGGATCTAAACGGCAGGACGAGTCTTTATGCTATCTACTGAAAGACGAGGTCTTGATAATTAATTTCTTAATCAATGTATGTTAGCATTGAGCATACGATATTGATTATCTACTACTTTGACTTACCAATAGGTGCGGGTTTTTCGTAACCTAACGATATTGGTATCTTGGGTAGTGGCGATTAATATCTAGCGGTGAGTCTCGTTTGATAACATCCACAAGAGGAGCTCGAAACAAGGTTTTATTATTCGGAACCTAGCTAATTGGAGTTTGATTATTCTATGAATAATAAATATGCGTTTATTGCTAAGTCCACTCTTGGAGTATATAATATGTTAATTAATTAAGTCCATAACAGACATTGATTAATTAATGGATGTTTCTATCTTAAGCGCGGGAAATAAATTGCACACAAATGGAATCCAGGAATACTTGTAATTTCGGATTTGGATGGGCAGCGCAATATTACTTCTTTAGTGGCTGACTGTAATATTCCAATATAAGCTTATATTAAATTGTGGGTTCAATTTAATTAGTAAAAATCTAATTGGGGGAGGCCATATCCAAATTCTTCCTTAGATCCCTGACTGGGCCCAATATGTGACTTAATATAAATAGGAGAGTAAATGAGACAGAAAATACTCTTGTTTTTCTTAAAAAAATTTTGTCCCCCTTATTCCAAGGAGAGGAACGATTTTTGTTCTCCCTCCGCGAGCAGGATTCTGTCTTCTTTATTTAAGTCGTATTCTGGTGAGATTTGCTCTCACAAATATCAGTTTACAGTCCGGGATACCAGTCAGAAGATCCGAGGTCGAGTACTCAAGATCTTCATGTGGAGTAGACGCAAGCCATCTTCAATTCTTAAGTGAATCAGCAAGGTAAGTTGGCTTACTTCGTAGCAAGAATGTTTTAAGTATTATTTATGCTGAAGCATGTTTAAATTCAAGTTATAAGCATGATACATGTGATAATTATGCGAATAGAGTTTATCTAAATAATCTGCTAAATAGATCAGTCTTTATATGATCCGTTTGAACACACGGTTCCGCTGCCAACCCCTTCAATTGGTATCAGAGCCCGTCTTTGGCTCTGATTATTTGGATTTAAATTTTGCGAAATTCATGTATGCATGTGTTATTTGATTACGAAGCATGTTCTTGGTGTTTTGTTTATTTATTATGCATGATGAACTCAAGAACTATTGAATCAAGAAACTTGAATTTTTCGATTGTACGACACGTGCGATCCGTCGGCGCTCGCGCCGAGACGGATCGCATCACGCGCGATCGAGAAAAGGGTTCTCGATTGAGTGGGAGCCAAGGGTTCACAGTTACGAGGTGACACGCAGACAAACAAGGCCTTGTGCGCGCCGCCGAACGAGACCAAACCCTAGGTGGCACCCACACCAAGGTCGACGATATGCGGCAGGCGCGGCGTGACGGTTCGACCAAGAGGCACCGAGACACCGCGAGCCACCAGGCAGGAGAACCCGTGACAGAGCCGTAGCTCTTGGCCGGGACGGGCGTACCACTAGACGCGACGTGTGCCGGAGTAGTGGGAGCGGAAGGCTGAGACGGGTGGTCGGAGCTGGCCGAGAGCAGGCGCGCCACCGCGCATGCTGCTGGCCGAGAGCTCGCGCCACCCGAGGAATCACGGTGCTGAGACGGAAGATCGCGGCTAGCCGAGAGGAGCCTCGCCACCGCGCATGCTCATGGCCGAGAGTCTGCGAAACCCGACGAGCTAGATTGCCAAGACGCTGGCGCCACCTGTGCGCTACTGGCCGTGACGGCGTATCCGTCATGATCAGGTGACGAACTCGTCGGATCTTCGTCGTTCATCGTTCATGCGAACCTTGTGCAATGAGATAACGATGAAAGATTATTTTAATGATTATTTAATTTTTTAATTAAAAGATATCATTAAAATATTTTTATTTAATGGAAATGATATATTTTGGGAAGATTTCCCTAGATTTTAGGAATATCTATATTATTATCCATATCTATGGAAATAAATAATATTATTTTGATTCCTAGATGATACGGACAAGAATAATTTTATAGTTTCCTAATATTTATATATCTAGAATCCTAATTAGGATAGATATGTAAGAATACATTAAATAATAAAAATTTCTATTCCTAATCTTGAACATGGAAATAATTTGAATTTCATTTTTCGTGTCTTATTAAGAATTAAATAACTTGTTTATTTTAGATATATTTTAAAGTAGACATGGATAAGAATTAAATTCTAGAATAATGGTTTCCTAAAGGAATATACCAAAGTAAATAAAAGATTTAATTATCCAGCAAATTAAATGGCAACAGAATTTAACTAAGCCTTAATCTGCCTCAAGTCTAAGGATAATTAAAGAAAAACCATAACTCAAATATTTAAGCTATAATTACGAACTTAATGTTTGTATATGGTCTCCATCAATTGGTCTGTAATTTATGAAGCTTATTTCCAATATTATCGCCGCCCATTATGTGGGGACAATAATCCTACGAAATAGCAAGTTCATGAGGGCGGACTTCTCAAAGATAAATAGTATGAACTAGGATGTGGTTTCCAATATTATCGCCACCCATTACGTGGGGACAATAATCCTAAGAAACTGCGAGATTCAGAAGTTCACACACGATTTATGAGATAGATTGGTCTTGTTTGTAGCACATGAACATTGTTATGGGAGTGTGTTGCAGAAATGAGACTCTGTAATGCTAAATTCAGTGATCGTGCTTAGGCAACATTAGGCGGCCATGCCATTATGTGGTCTCTGGACTATTCGTCGGTGTTGTGACCAGTAAAATTGTAGAATTTTAATGCGTATTGACCTCTTATGGAGGGTACAAAATTTTAATTTTACAGTTGTAAGATTTTGAAATGTTTTATGGTTAACCTAATCAAACTTCTTACATAAGTTTATGACAAATAGTAAATACTCTGTTTTGCATTGCAAATCAAATCGTCAAGATGTCATTATCTCCTCTTTCTGCAATTCTTAAAGAAAACAAACTCGAGGGCCAAAGTTACATAGAATGGAAACAAAACTTGGACATCGTTCTTACACCAGAAGAGTACAACTTTGTACTCACATCCCCACGACCTCCAGTGCCGCAAGCTAATGCTACGGCAGGAGTCTGAGATGCACACAGACGGTGGCATAAGGCGAATGAGATGGCTAAGTGCTACATGTTGACTTCTATGTCTTCAGTACGTGCTACATGTTGACTTATATGTCTCAAGCCTTTTGGAGTATCATGTCAAAGACAATGAAGGAAGGCTCGTCAGTGAGGGACCATGTCCTCGAGATGATGGGCCACCTCAACCAAATTGGGGTTTTGGGAGGGACGATCGATCCCGAGTCTCAAGTAACAATCATCCTTCAAAGTCTTTCCCCTAGCTTCCAAAAGTTCAAGCTCAATTTCGTGATGAACAAAAGGAAATACACCTTGGCGGAACTGTTGACTGAACTTCAGTTGGCAGAGGACCTTATGGTTCAAGCTAAGGCGGCCATGATGACTTTGGCGCCTCGTTTCTCTGGCTCTAAGCCTGGCGTAAGAAAGAAGTCGGCACCGAACTCAGGAGCGGCCAAGATGGCTAAGGGAAAGAAGAAGAAGAGGGAAAACAAGAAGCCCACGGGGAAGTGTTTCAAGTGTGGTGAAAAGGGGCATTGGAAGCCAGACTATCCTAAAAGGGGCAAGGCTACAGGTATGCACCAAGCTCTAGTAGTCAAGTCTTGTTTTACTTCGACATCTACTTGCACTTGAGTTATTAACACATGGGCCACTAATCATATTTGTTTTAATCCTGACTTAATGCAGGTGACAAGACGGCTACATGATCGTGAGATCGAAGTCCAGCTGGGCGACGCTACAAAAGTGGCGGCCGTTGAAGTGGGAGACATTTATTTGCGTTTTAGTAGTGATACAATTTTGATTTTGAAGAATGTTTTGTTGATACCTTCTTTTAGAAGAAATTTAATTTCGGTTTCTAAATTGGTTTTTGATGGATATTCGATTTCTTTTAATGACAATTGCGTTATTAAGAAAGATGGTTCTTATATCTGTCGTGGTATCATGGAAAACAATCTGTACACAATCACATATACACAATTTAATAATCGCAAATCAGGACTCAATACAACATCAAAAATTTCAAAGAAATGAAAAGAACCTTCAAGTTCAATGAACGAAACGTACTTACGGCACCTTAGACTTGGTCATGCTAATGAGAGGAGAATCCATTCTCTTGTGGAACAAGATCTTATTAAAGGTCTAGAGGTGAAACCTTTTCATATGTGTGAGTCATGCTTAGAAGGCAAGATGACCAGGAGGACTTTTCAGGCTAAGGGCAATAGGGCCAAGGAAGTACTTGAGCTCGTTCATACCGATGTATGTGGACTAGTGTGAACAGAAGCAAGAGGTGGTTTTCGATATTTCATCACATTTATTGATGACTTCTCGAGAATTGGATATGTCTATTTGATGCGCCACAAGTCAGAATCCATTGACAAGTTCAAAGACTTTAAGGCTTATGTGGAGACGTATCATGGAAAGAGTATCAAATGCCTGCGATCTGATCGCGGAGGCGAGTACCTCAGTGCCGAGTCTTTAGACTACTTATCTTTCACGACTGCCCTTACTAAGGATAGTAAAGACGGGGAACTCGTGACTAGGGGATGAACTAAGAAACGAGGAAGAAATTGGGGAAGCAATAAAAGACAACAATAAAGGATGATATTTAATATGAAACTCAATTAACTTCCAAAAGAAATATTTTAGTCTATCAAATAGTTAAGCAGCGGGTAAATGTCTCAAGGTACTTAATGGCATAGAATTGTATAGAGTAATGCGGAAAACTTTTAGAAAATACTTTCAAACAAGGCAGTGAAAAACAAGTATCTAGGGAGAGTCATAGGACGACGCCCATGTATGAAGACATGACGCATCCGGGAATTCCTAAGGCTCAAATTAACATCCGCCGCAACATCACTGCACAACCTGCACATATTAAAAGAAATGCAGGGCTGAGTACTTAATATACTCAGCGGGCTCATGCCGAAAACATTTGATAAAAGTTATGTCATCCATACCATAGTGAACTCGAGTTTTACGTTTAGAAAAGAAATGTCATCAGGTATCACAAAAACAGTTTCATAGTCTGGCCAGACAATCAATCTCCCCACTTTCTCAACAATCCAACAATCACATCATCATTCCACAGTGCGACGAAAGTGTGGCCACACTATTCGCCCACGAGACGGGCCGACTAGCAAGGACGGCTCCCGATCCCACCGGTGTACACAGCCTGATAGGGTTTGCGGCCCTACTCAGACCTGAATTCTTTTCACTCATAGCCCTATAGCCTAACGGAGCAAGCTCAAACGAACTAGGCATCAGGCAGCAATCTCAACATCAAAACAATCATGGTATGACATAACACTTTAAACCACCATTATAACTCCGTAATCATACTTTTGAAAAAGTAAAAGAGTTTAGTAAAAGAAAGCCCACCTTGCTTGCTTATACACACAATTCATCAAAAGAGCTGAAATTTTGACACAACACAGAAGACATCCAGTCAAAATAAGATCGTTTGATTGGTCAAACACTCGTAGGAAGCTACTGTCTGAACACAACAGTTTTCATGCTCAACATTCACAATAGTTCGTCTATCATACATATTCACGCTTCCAACACATATTCATGCTTCAAAATAAGATTACACCCATGCTTTCATAATCACACATAACATTCACCAATGATTCAACAAACTTAGAGACTAAGGGCCTTCAATACCTTAACCCATAATACTATTAACTAGTAAATGGAAGTAAGAGTCGAATCCCACAGGGACATAGGGGGGTTGAGTTGTGTATAAGACATGAGGGGTTGGCTGCTACCACGCTTCACTACTGGCGGGTTAACTAAGACTAAGATAACTCAAGTCGTAAACTAACTTGATAAACGAACACGCGTAAGAGATTTGTACGTTCTCATTATTTTCATGAATTGTATAAAAAATTACAATCTATGAAACAAGGTACTAAATCTTTTGATGAGTACAACAAAGACATGAAGATTGCTATGATTAGGGCAAATGTTGAAGAAGATAGAGAAGCAACCATGGCTCGATTCTTATGTGGGCTGAATAGGGAGATTGCAAACATTATGGAGCTTCAACACTCTGTGGAGTTGGAGGACATGGTTCACATGGCCATGAAGGTGGAGGGACAATTGAAGAAGAAGGGAACAATCCAAAAGATTTTTTCAACAAGTTCTCATTCATCAAGGACAAAAGAGTGGATTTCATCCAAATCCAATTTTGGGGCAGCTTCTAAACCCCAAAATGAAGCATCGGCATCCAAGTCCAAAGTATTTGAGAAGGGTAAAGGTATTTCTACTTCTACTTCTACTCGAAATAGAGATATCAAATGTTTTCGTTGTCAAGGTGTTGGACACATTGCATCTCAATGTCCAAACAAAAGGGTGATGATTTTGAAGCCAAATGGAGAGATAGAATCTGAAAGTGAACGTGAAGATGATGATGATGATGAGGAGGAGGATAAACACTTAGAGGAGATTGGACCAGAACATGGAGAACTTTTGGTGGTTCGAAGGGCTCTAAACATGCAAAACAGAAATGATGATCAACAAAGGGAGAACATCTTCCACACAAGGTGTTTGGTCCAAGGTAAACTTTGCATAATGATTATTGATGGTGGTAGTTGTGCAAATGTTGCAAGTTCTGAAATGGTGGAAAAGTTTAGCTTAACAACGGAAAAACATCCTAATCCGTACAAGCTATAATGGCTTAATGAATGTGGAGAAATTCAAGTGACTAAGCGAGTTCTAATTTCGTTTTCAATTGGCAATTATAAAGATGATGTTCTTTGTGATGTTGTGCCAATGCATGCAAGTCACATTCTTTTGGGGAGGCCATGGCAGTTTGATCGTAGGGTCACTTATGATGGATTTCACAACCACTACACCTTCAAGCACAAAAACAAGTCTATTATGCTTATCTCATTGACACCTCAACAATTTCAAGAGGACCAACAGAAATTGTCACAAGCAAGGAAAGCTCGTGAGGTTGAGAGAAAAAAAAGTGAGGGCATTGAAAAAGAGTCGAGTGAAAAAAAGAGTCGAGAGAAAAGTAAGAATGAGAGAAAAAAGGTGAGGGCATTGAAAAAGAGTCAAGTGAAAAGGGTCCGAATGAAAAAAAGAATTTTTATATGGGAGCAAAAGAAATAAAGAGTGCAATAGTTGAAAAAGAGAGTGTTTTCATCTTAATGTACAAACAATCTTTGTTTACCACTAACGAATTAACCACTTCTTTGCCAAATACTTTTGTGTCTCTTTTACCGGAATTCGAAGATGTTTTTAGTAAGATCGATTTGAAAAGTAGTTATCATCAAATTCGAATTAGAGAAGGAGACGAATGGTAAACAGCCTTTAAAAGAAAATTGGGTCTATGAGTGGTTAGTAATGCCTTTTGGTTTAACTAATGCACCAAGTACTTTCATGAGATTGATGCACCATGCTTTGAGAAAATTCATTGGAAAATTTGTGGTTGTTTATTTTGATGATATTCTTGTCTATAGCAAAAATGTGGATGAACATCCGAACCATGTGCGTGCAGTTTTGGATACCTTATGAAAAGAATCATTGTATGCAAATCTCAAAAAGTGTTCTTTTTGCATGGATAAAGTTATTTTTCTGGGTTTTGTTATAAGTGCTCATGGGATTGAAATGGAAAAGGAGAAGGTGAAAGCTATTTTAGAATGACCAATTCCTCAAAATGTAGCACAAGTTAGAAGTTTTCATGGTCTTCCAAGTTTTTATAGGAGGTTTGTCAATGATTTTAGTACAATTGCTACACCTTTGAATGAAATTGTGAAAAAAGATGTTTGTTTTTATTGGGGAGAAAAACAAGAGCATGCTTTAATCTCCTTAAAGAAAAACTTACAACTGCACCAATTCTTTCTTTGCCTAACTTTGATAACATGTTTGAGCTTGAATGTGATGCATCTGGAGTAGGCATAGGAGCTGTTTTGTTGCAGGACGGAAAGCTAATCGCTTACTTTAGCGAAAAGTTGAAAGGAGCTCAATTGAACTATCCAATGTATGACAAGGAGTTATATACTTTGGTCAGAGCTTTGGAAACATGGCAGCATTACTTGTGGCCTAGAGAGTTTGTATTTCATACGGATCATGAATCTCTCAAGTACTTGAAAGGTCAAGGTAAGCTTAGCAAGAGACATGTTAAGTGGGTGGAATTCATTGAATCATTTCCCTATGTAATTAAATACAAAAAAGGGAAAAGAAAACATTGTGGCTGATGCATTGTCTCGGAGGTACATTTTGATCACTACTTTGAGTTCTAAGTTGTTTGTTTTTGAGTTGATTAAGGAAATGTATGATAATGACCCGGATTTTTCTTCTATCTATTTAGCTTGTGAGCATGCTGCATTTGACAAGTTCTATAGACATGATGGCTATTTGTTTAGAGAAAATAAACCGTGCATTCCTAAAAGTTCTATGCGTGAATTGCTTGTGCGTGAAGCTCATGGTGGTGGTTTAATGGGGCATTTTGGAGTCCATAAGACAATGGATGTTTTGCATGAACATTTCTTTTGGCCTAAAATGCTTGTGGATGTTGAAAGAATTTTGTAAAAGATGCATAACTTGCATGCAAGCCAAGTCTAAATCACACCCACATGGTTTGTACAAACCGTTACCAATTTCTAGTGCACCTTGGGAGGATATTTCAATGAACTTTGTCGTTGGTTTGCCAAGAACAAAAAGAGGGAGAGATTCAGTTTTTGTGGTTGTTGATAGGTTTTCAAAAATGACACATTTTATTCCATGTCACAAAACTGATGATGCATCTCATATTGTTGATTTGTTCTTTAAAGAAATTGTCCGTTTGCATGGTGTTCCTAGATCAATTTTGACTGATCGAGATGCTAAATTTGTGAGTCATTTTTGGCGTGTGTTGTGGAATAAGTTGGGAACTAAACTCTTGTTTTCTACTATTTGTCATCCACAAACTGATGGACAAACTGAAGTAGTTAATAGGACTTTGTCTCAATTACTACGAACTTTAGGTAAAAAGAACTTGAAAAGTTGGGAGGAATGCTTACCTTTAAATTTGCTTATAATCGAAGTGTTCATTCTGCTACTAACTTTTCTCCATTTGAAGTTGTATATGGTTTTAATCCATTGAGTCCACTAGATTTGATTCCAATACCTATTGAAGAACGTGCAAGTCTTGATGGAAAAGCTAAGGCTGAAATGTTGAAAACATTGCATGAAAGGGTAAGACTCAACATTGAAAAGAGGACAGAACAATACGCAAAGCAAGCGAACAAGGGTCGGAAACAAGTCATCTTTGAGCAGGGAGATTGGGTTTGGTTTCATATGAGAAAGGAAAGATTTCCTTCGAAAAGAAAGTCCAAGTTGCAACCAAGAGGAGATGGACCATTCCAAGTGATTGCAAAAGTCAATGATAATGCTTACAAACTAGACTTACCTGGTGAATTTAATGTAAGTGCTACTTTCAATGTTTCTGATTTATCTCCTTGTGTTGGTGAATTAGATTCGAGGACGAATCCTTTTGAAGAAGAAGGGAATGATGGAGACACACCCAAGCTGATCTACAAGGACAAGAAGATGGATCCATTGATCATTCAATGTGGGCCAATTACAAGAGCTAGATCTAAGAAGATAAAGGAGTCCATGTTGCTTTTAGTTGCTGAAATAAAAACCTAATTCCAAGACCATTCTACATTGGGCCAAGTGGTGAATATTATTCAAGTTAGTAGGTAGCCCAAGGCATGAAGTTTGGAGTCACTACATATCACATTTTGGATGCCCAGATTGATGATACATGATGCATTTTCGTCCAAGTTGGAGCAGGCAAAATGAAGGGTCTTTTTTAATTACATTTTATGTTAAATAAGTGACTTTATATGTCCTAGAGTTACACCAAAGGTTTAGGAGTTACCTTTCTTTTATTATGAGTCATTTTAAGTGTCTTAAGTTGTACTAATGATGTGAGACTTTCAAGAGTCCATTCTAGCCTATAAATAGGCTTGTAAGCATGTCATTTAAGGACACCATTGATCAAATACGAAAATAGACTTTGTCTTGTGAGTTGAATTCTCTTTGTAGAGTGTTTCACTTATTTGGAACTTATCAAGATACTTTGAGCAAGTTCTTGTGGCGTTCAATCATACCGAGGTTCTTGGCTGATCATATAGCCAACAGGTCGAGGTTTTCCAAGCTCTGGAAGGGAATCAAACCAGATTATCAATCAAGGGAGTCCGCTGCCAAACCTTATACGTGGGGGGGGGTTCTTGGATCAATATATCCAACGGGTCCTTCGTCGTGTCCCAATCTATATCATATGGTATCAAGAGCCAACTGGTATTGATCTATCCTTATCTTTATCTTACATTGTTTATCTTTCATATCCTTGAAAAAAAAGAAAAAAAACCGAAAAAAACCTAAAAAAACCCAAATACATATTTTACCTCATATTTTAATTGACCATTTCCTTTCATCCTTCATTCAAGGGCTGAAGTTTGGTTGGTCGTTATTAGTTCTTGTTTGTTCTTGATTTGTTTTTACTTATGTTATCTTTGCAAAAGATAAAGAGTGGCAAAAGGCTTGAGCGGTGAGATTATTTGAGGGGAGGTAAAAGCCAACGAGTGATATACACGAATGTTTTGTGAGGTTTATTTTTGTGTGATACACGAGTGAACTGTTAGGATGGATTCTACTGATGACAATCAAATTGATCTTACGTTGAAAGCCATGCAACAACATTTTAGAAGACTTGGACTTGTTCTGGAAAGTGTTTCAGAGCGCTTGGAGAGACTGGAATTTCAAGTAAATGCAAACAATAACGAGGAAGAAGAGAGTGGAGGAGAGGATAATGCTTCATATAGGCATCGAAATGAGAGACAGGGAAACGGTAGAAGAGGGCGTACAAATGAAGTTGATGGTGATTTGAGAAGCATCAAACTAAAGATCCCAACATTCGAAGTAAGGAGTGACCCCAAGCTTATTTGGAGTGGGGGAGAAAGGTGGATCTCATTTTTTAATGTCACAACTATTCCGAGGAGAAAAAGGTTAGACTTGCTGCTATTGAATTCACTGACTATGCTATAGTTTGGTGGGATCAATTGAAAACCAGTACAAGGCGATATGGAGGAAGACCAGTTTCGACATGGGAAGAAATGAAAGGCATAATGCGTAAGAGATTTGTACCTTCTCATTATTTTCGTGAATTGTATCAAAAATTAAATCTATGAAACAAGGTACTAAATCTGTTGATGAGTACTACAAAGAGATGGAGATTGCTATGATTAGGGCAAATGTTGAAGAAGATAGAGAAGCAACCATGGCTCGATTCTTATGTGGGCTGAATAGGGAGATTGCAAACATTGTGGAGCTTCAACACTATGTGGAGTTGGAGGACATGGTTCATATGGCCATGAAGGTGGAGGGACAATTGAAGAAGAAGGGAACAATCCAAAAGAATTTTTCAACAAGTTCTCATTCATCAAGGACAAAAGAGTTGACTTCATCCAAATCCAATTTTGGGGCAGCGTCTAAACCCCAAAATGAAGCGTCGGCATCCAAGTCCAAAGAATTTGAGAAGGGTAAAGGTATTTCTACTTCTACTTCTACTCGAAATAGAGATATCAAATGTTTTCGTTGTCAAGGTGTTGGACACATTGCATCTCAATGTCCAAACAAAAAGGGTGATGATTTTGAAGCCAAATGGAGAGGTAGAATCTGAAAGTGAACGTGATGATGATGATGATGAGGAGGAGGATAAACACTTGGAGGAGATTGGACCAGAACATGGAGAACTTTTGGTGGTTCGAAGGGCTCTAAACATGCAAAACAGAAACGATGATCAACAAAGGGAGAACATCTTGGATCAATATATCCAACGGGTCCTTCGTCGTGTCCTAATCTATATCAGTTTTTTTCTACTTGAGTTGATCACTTTGTGATGTGTTGTTCTTATCATGCCTAGTTTAGTTGATCAAGTTAATTATGTGACTTGAGCAGTCCAGACCCCACATTAGTAAAGCGTGGCAGCAGCCATCCCCAACGTGTCATAGAATCGATCTCGAGTAGGTTCCTAGTCCCTGTGGTTTGACCCCGCTCTTGCCGCTTATACTTAGTAATATTTGTTGCAAAAGTGGAAAACTATAAATCTTGTTGAAGTAGGGACACGTGCTTACGACACACGTGCAAAACGTCTTTCTTCAAATGGCACCGTTGTCGGGGACTATGGTGTTATATACTTGATTTTGTTTCTATGACACTGTGAATAGCTTTTGTTTTTTTATGTTCTGTTTTTGATCGTTTTCTTTGCTTTAGGAAGGACTTCTTATCCAAGGTGTTCCCAAAGTTGAAAAAAATCCATCACTGGAGTGAAGTAGGAAAACTCTACAATCATTTGTTGCTCAAAGAAGCCTAAGGGGTGAACAAGTCCACAGAGTTTTCTTGTTCTCTCCATCTTTTATTTGTTGGTTGCATTTATATAGTCCTTGGATACTTTAGAAGCTATTTTTGCAAATCCAAAATATTTTAAAAATCAGAAAATTACAAAAAGATTTTTGAAATTTATAAGCATAGCTGGGACAAGACTTTTAAGCAAGGAAAACATTTTGGATCTTACATCCACTTGACAAGTTTGTTTAAGAATTTCAAGTTTTTGTTTCGTAGGTGAAAGAGCACGTTTTGTGCAGGCTCGTGTGATCAACTGGTCAGGAGGGTGATTCTCAATTTAGTCGTGTCATAGGCACCACGACCTAAAAACTTGGTATCAACAATTTCCTCAACCCACATGTACTGCCTAATATAGTAAGAGCAAGGGTCGAATCCCACAGAGATGGATGTTTGCTTCTTGTGTCGTTGGCCCGCTTGGGTTGAGGTTCTATCTACACACTGTTATAGTTTGTATACTAGAAATCACCTTTCGAATGATTGAATACTGTAAAGCTCTATATTTTATTTCCAATGGATGCAACAGATTATTTTTGTCATAATGTTGTTATGTTTTACATTTAATGAATGTTTATTGCATATTTAAATGTATAAGCAACGTAACAAACTCTAAGTCTTTGTTTTAGTAGACCGGTTGTGGGCGTCGTCCACTTTAAGGTAACACGGTCAGTTCTAAACAATGAAAAATAAGAATTTCACAACCTAGATAGGCCTAGACTACCTATCGTGAAAGGTTGCAATGTCAGTCCGCATATTTCTAAGCCTTACTGAAATAAGATGACATTGGTGTTGTATAGCACTTAATTGGATCTAACAGCAAGACGAGTCTTTATGCTATCTACTGAAAGACGATGTCTTGATAATAAATTTCTTAATCAATGTACGTTAGCATTGAGCATACGGTATTGATTATGCACTACTTTGACTTACCAAATGGTGCGGGTTTTTCGTATCCCAAGAATCCTGGTATATTGGGTAGTGGTGATTAATATCTAGCGGTTGCTAGGATTACTATTATATTGAATCGTGCGCGAGGTGAGTCTCGATTGATAACGTCTACAAGAGGAGCTCGAAACAAGGTTTTATTATTCGTAACCTAGCTAGTTGAAGTTTGATTACTCCATGAATAATAAATAAGCGTTTCTTGCTAAGTCCACTCTTGGAGTTAATAATATGTTAATTAATTAAGTTCAAAGCATATATTAATTAATTAATGGACGTTTCTATCTTAAGCACGGGAAATGAACAACAAAAAAATGGAAACTCGGAATAATTGTAATTTCGGATTTGGATGGGTAGTGCAATATTACTTCTGTAGTGGCTACTCGTAATATCCCAATATAAGCTTATATTAAATTATGGGTTCAATTTAATTAGTAAGAAGCAAACTGGGGGAGGCCATATCCAAATTCTTCCATAGATCCCTGATTGGACCCAATATGTGACTTAATATAAATAGGAGAATAAAGGAGACAGAAAATAGACGTAATCACTATCATAATTTTCGTCCCCCTCTCTTTCTGGAAGAGGGACGATTTTCAACTCCCTCTGTGAGCAGTTTCTGTCTTCTTTATTTAAATCTTAGTATTCTGGTGAGATCACTCCACACTGATATCAGTTTAGAACCAATCAGAAGATCCTTTGTTTAGTACTCAAGATCTTCACCTGGAGAATGTGCTAGCCAACTTTGATTCTTTGGAGAATCAACGAGGTAAATTGGCTAATTCCGACGTAAGCATGTTTTAGGTTTCAATTATGCTAAAGCATGATTAAATTCAAGTTATGAGCATGATACATGTGAGAATTACGTGAATAGGTTTTGTCTAAATAATCTGCTAAATAGATCAAGATATTATGTCATCATTCTGTTGCATGCTTCCGCTGCCAACCCCTTCAGACACAAACTAAAGGGTTGACCTGTACTCTACTGACTCGTATGAAATTCTCATATCGGGATCAGGTTGGGCACATGAAAGGTGGGTTGGTACGACTCAAGTGCATGTGAAAAGTAGAAGTTTACAAAAAATAGGCAGACAAAGACAAAACGGATCTCCGATCGAATTGGCTGATGAACTGCCAGATCCGCCAAAAGTCTGAAAAAAGGTGAAAAACAAAATGTAAAAGCAGCTGAAAAGTAAAAGTGGTCCACAAAATTGATGTGGATGTGGATGTTGTCTTCTCCATCAAGTATGCACAAAAATCAGATAAACACAGATTCCATTGATGACAACTCAGATCAACAACTTCACAAGCCAAGATCCACAATTAAAAAGCTAAAACTCAAAGATTAACAACCGATAAGCCCAGATTATGCATACTGGCTAACATGCAAGGTGGCGACAGTCACGTAAACTCAGATCTCATGCATTAAACTTCGGATCGAACGCTTAAACACTTAGAATCATAATTAGCAAACTCAAATCTAGCCTACTCAAATGAATTCATACTTCAACACTTCGAAAACTCATGCAAACAACTGGATCTAGCTAATCTAGACAGAATGAAACACGATTGCAACGAAAAGATGAAATAAAACCAACTTCCATATCATTGCATTTGGATCTCAACAAAATACTTCGAAAATATTAATAGATTTAAGTTCAAATGGTAGATCCAACGAAATAAAATGAAATACGAAGTTAAGCTAAGAAAGCATGTAAAGATTGGTTTGCCACTCCACCTGATGAAATAATATTCTGGTGACTACTACGGCTGGTGGAGTTGATGATGAACGATCGCGTTGTAACTTTGAGATCCTCAAGTGATTCTGACTTGTGGCGAGGAACGAAAGGTGTGGCGCTTGCCTCTGCTCCGGAACTAAGACTTTCGTGAGCGGTTTCTAAGTGTTCCTTCTAAAATGAGTAGTCTCTCTTCTTTCTTCATGTGACCTTCTATTTATAGGGAGGCTTGCCATAGGATTAGGGTTGTTCTTTTCTGTCATTTGTCGCTTTTGCCCCCGTTAAATAGTTGGTCGTCTACTAGTAGTCCTCCCCTCTCCATCTCGAGTCTTTGGGCATGCATCCTGGTTAGTATTTCACCCTTCTGGCGTCCTTTATAACTTGAAACCTCCGATTCATTTCCTGCACACCTACGCTACTTTTCTTGCAGAATATGCATGTTAAGCTCATCATACTAACTAGTAACCAAGGCCTAGAATACGACTTATCAAACTGCTCACACTTAACACATGCTTGTCCTCAAGCATGGATGAACAAACCAAAAAGTAATAAGTCGGATTCTAGCCTGGTTACTCCCTTGACTGACCCTAACCTAAAAAGACTAAAAATAAGAAGACTCGAACAACCTAAAACTGTTGGCGCAAATGAAAAAAAAACACGTAGAAAGAAAAAAAAATGAAAAAAACTCTTACGAGTAAAACATAGAAAACACATTAAAAACACATTGAACATGCTATATTTTCCACCATTCCTCCCCTCGGGATTGAGTGCAATTCGGCTTTAAAATGTCTTGAACTTCTGCCCCCCCTTTTCCTTCCTAGCCAGTATATCCGCTCGTCAAGATTACCCAAACTCTCGGCCAAACACTAGATTCGCTCAGTCACTCATTCCTCACCAGGGATGTTAGGAATGCTTTTCTCAACATGCTGGACCACAAATGCTTCATACTTAGAGCTCACGAGTAGATCCTAAGGGTCTTTAAAGGTTTGTAACGGGGCTGTGGGCTTGTAACGTTTGGGGTGGATGTTCCTAAGGCTCTAAGGTTCAAAACTAAACTACTTTATCCTGATTCGCGGGAGCTGTGTGTACTTGAGCGCTCGGCTGGATGACCTTCTCGGCTTGATCTTCTTTTATTGAATTTCTTCAATTGGTCAGTAGGCTTCTTGGTGGCTTTGCCACTTATTTGATTTTCTTCTCCCTTCTTCTTCTCTTTTTTTGGGGTCGGATGACTTTCTGGCCATTTTCTTCTTTTTCCTTTATCTATTTTTGGGAACCAAGTGTTTCACTCGGTCCTTTTTCTCTTTCCTCTTGCCTTTCTTTTCCAGTAGACTTCTCAGTTCGCCTTCTCGGTTAGTTGCCTCCCTGCCTCATGCTTTCCATACACACAGTCCCAGTGGCTAGTGGGTTATATATGGGTTAAAAGAGGGGTTAGAAAATGGGGTTCTAAGGGGATGATTTTTTTTTTTTTTGGGGGGGGGGTCCCTAATGCCCTTAGGATTTTGCTACACGCAGCCACTCTTCTTTTTTTCTATGTGTTTAGTGGAAACTGGTTCCACTTTAGGCCTTTAACTCATCATTTAAGAGGGCTTTCGTGATTGGCTCTAAGGTTGGGCTTTTCTCTTATACTTGCATCCTCTGTACTTGGATCTATTTGGGGGGATGGTTTCCATTGTTTTGCATGCTTTATTTCCCTCAATTTCCCTCACCGTCAGATTGAAGCAGTTGAGTTTTTAGCCCGTTCATTAAACACATATCTTAAAAAACTATTCTAAAAAAAAACTAGAACATAAATCCTAAAAATAAATAACTAACACATAGCCCTAAGACAAGAACTAGCACATAACACATCTACACACATGTAATACTAGCCATTATCCACCCTCCCACTTCACTAGTGTCTGCCCTTAGGTACGGGCTTTGAAGTGGAAAAATAGGATGGCTAGTACGACAGACACAAAGATAAAAACAAATACAATAGAAAAACATACTACGTCTAAAAACTTCTCACACTTAGATTAGGCAATAGGCTAAGTGAGAGAGTATTAGATGAAAAACAAGAAACAAATAACAAAACATATACAGTTAAACATGCGCCAAATTCGCAAACTCTTTCTCCTCACACTTAGACTACCGATAGGCTAACAAAACTAAAAACACACATATATATAATTTATGCTACCTAAACAGAAACATAGAAAACACAAAATAAAATAAGAGAGAAAAAAAAGAAAAGAAAACTAACTGGTCAGTCAGGTGGTGGTCAATTGTTCACCCTACTCATTCTCGGAGTGGGGTTTGGTGCATGTGCTTCCTCTGGTACGTCCTCGGGTTGTTCATCTTCGTCGTAGTACTCCTCTCCTTCATCATCCTCCTCAGCCGATTCATGTGGTTCAACACTTCTACCAGCTTGGCCACTCGTCTCAGCCCGCTGCTTCTTCTACTCCTTGCCAGGTCCTTGAATATGTTTTCCATCACATCTGCTAGACGTGCCAACTCTGCCCGCGCCTCTCTGTTCTCAACTGCCAATTCCGCCACAACCCTCTCTAGGTTTGCCTGTCTCTGCTCTTGGGCCTGGACTCCCTGGCCAGCCAGTACTCTTCCCGCAGGGATCGCGGCTTCACCCATGGCATAAAAATGCGGGACGCCTTCCCTGATATACAATGTGTTTGTGCGGGAGAAAAAGAGAGTATCAAATAGGCCAGGAGGATCCACCATGAACATGGGGGACAAATTCTCCGTCTCCACTGTGGCTATGTTGTTTCTCACGAAGGCCCCTAAGATATGGCAGAGGGATAGATTTCTCGCATTGATAGGCGGCCTAGAACCTAAGATGAACCCTTCTTACGCCTCTAGCACACCATAGAAGGTACAATTCGATCATTAAGGTTCGGATGGCAGAGTTTTAATCCAAGTAGAGTAGGACGAGGCGCAAGATAGGGTTGTTGAAATGGATGGAGCGAGATATAGTAGACGCAAACTGCCCAGCAGTTGGATGGGTTACCTACTCCCACGCCTCCTGGAGATTTAATTCCACATGTCTCTGAGGGATCCCCCTCTCTCTGCTCCTCCATTCAGGCCTTATGGCCTCTTCTAGGCTGCACATGCCAAGCCTAACTGTCCACTCTATCAAACTCATGATCACCTCATCCAGGTTAGTGGTGACTTGGAACCTAAATGTGGTGAAATACTCTTTCGCCAGCCTAATGGGTATATTGGGGTCTCTATTTTCTAACAGCCAATCAAATCCCATCGCACGTATATATGATAGAAAGGGTTCACGAGCAGCCAACTCATCGAGGGAGGGAAAGTGGTGTACCTTGCCACTTTTAATTTGCTTGATGTCGTCGTCCTTATCATCGAAGGCGTCCTGATGCTTTTTGGGGTTAAAATGCTTCATATCCTCCTTCAGGTCATCATAGAGATCGACTTGCCAGGGCAAGTACTCCAGCCTCTCTACGGGAGGATGAACTAACTCACGGTGGTTCTCTGGTAGCTGCTGCTCTTGGAACTCCTCATCTTCCAGCGACACGTCGCTCTCTGAATCTGCTCTTTACTCGAGGTGTATTCGTTGTTGCTAGCCTCTCATCGATGTGGTGAATCCCTCCTCTCAGGCTCTCTGATCACTACTCCGGTGTTGGCTGTGCTGGGTCTCTTGCTGCTTCGTTTTATTTTAATAGGGCCTTCCTCTTTCTCTTCATTTCCTGGAGGTATCTCTCCTCCTCTTCTTCGTACATTGGCTTCTTCTTGGTCGACTCCGAAGGCTTCTCCAAGGCGGTAGGTTTGGTCACCACGGCTATGATAGGCTCCTCCTCCGCTGGTGTACTATCTTCTACTGCCATTGATGCGAGCTGCAGACCCCCAACCATCTCCGCAGTCTCCTCCCTTGGTTGTGTAGGAGTTCCCGCCTCCCGGTCAGTTGGGGTAGAGGTTATCACTTCTGTTGCCGTTGAGGTGTCCTCCTGGTTGGCAGCCGACAAGGATTCCGCTCCTCAGGTTTTGTAGGAGTAGTCCTCTCATCTTCGCTGGAAATTAGCACTGCATCAGACGCAGTGCTGGCTCCTGCCTTCTTGGTCATTCCTCGCCCTAGACACCTTTGTGAAATGCGCTTGGGCTTCTAACTTTCCGCCTACGGGTTGTTCTTCAGTACCAATTTCCTTTTGACGACTTTTGGTTTGATCACTAGGGGTGCTACAGACTCTGGCTCCTTATATGGAACTTCGTGTTCCTTCTCCACTGGTTGTTTATTTCCCACCACAGCTACTGACTGGGGGGCTACGTCCTCTGGTTCTCTTTCTGGTTCCGATATATTGCTGTCTCCTACTGCCATCTCGGCAGTATCCACCCTTCTCCCGGTCACTCCATCCAGAATCGACTGGAATTTGTCATCAGTCATTAGGCCTTGCTTCCTGGCTGTTTCAGTCAGATCCACCTCTTCTCTCCTCTCTTCTTTTGTCACGGGTTCCGCAATAGGCTTCTCATCCGTTCTCTCCTCCTCTTTCTCTCTCTTTCTCCTACGCTACCTTTTCCTCCTCGGTTTCCCTTTCTCCTTCTGTGCTCTTGTCTGCGCGTCGCCCTGTGATCTTGATCCCTCAGCTCACACTCAATCGACAACCCTGTTTCACGATCGCGCGTGGTCTGATCCGTCTAGGCGCGAGCGCCGATGGATCGCACGTCTCGTATGATCGAGTAATTCAAGTTCTTTGATTTGATAGTTCTTGAGTTCATCATGCATAATTAATTAAACAAAACACCAAGAACATGCTTCGCAATCAAATAATACATGCATACATGAATTTCGCGAAATTTAAATCCAAATAATCAGAGCCAAAGACTGGCTCTGATACCAATTGAAGGGGTTGGCAGCGGAAGCGTGCATGAAATCCGATCACGTAAATTTGATCTATTTAGCAGATTATTTAGACTAATTCTATTCGCGTAATTATCACATGTATCATGCTCATAACTTGAATTAAAACATGCTTTAGCATATAAAATCCCTAAAACATGCTCACTACAGAATTAGCCAATTTACCTCATTGATTCAATCAAGAATCGATGATGGCTTGCTCCGTCTCCACGTGAAAATCTTCAGTACTCGACCTCTGATCTTCTGACTGGTGTGCCGGACTGTATACTGATATTTGTGTGGGTAAATCTCACCAGGATACTAGGACTCGAATAATGAAGACAGAACTCAGCTCACGGAGGGAGCATTTTTCGAATTCTCTCTATATCTAGAGGGGGACGAAAATTCTTGCTTTTTCAATTGTGTTTTCTGTCTCCTTTATTCTCCTATTTATAAAGTCACATATTGGGCCCATACATGAAGTCACATATTGTCTCCTTTATCTCGAATAATAAAGTCACATGCATACATGAATTTCCTTTTATTTGTTTAATTCATTTCCCGCACTTAAGATAAAAACATCCATTAATTAATTAATGTCTGCTATGGACTTAATTAATTAACATATTTGATTCTCCAAGAGTGGACTTAGCAAGAAACTCTTATTTATTATTCATAGAGTAATTAAACTCCAACTAGCTAGGTTCCAAATAATAAAACCTCGTTTCGAGTTCCTCTTGTGGATGTTATCAAACGAGACTCTCCTCGCGCATGATTAAACATAATAGCAATCATAGCACCGCCAGACAATGATCACCACTACCCAATATACCTAGATCGTTGGGTGATGAAAAACCCGCACCTTTGGTAAGTCAAAGTAGTAGATACTCAATATCGTATGTTCAATGCTAACGTACATTGATTAAGAAATTAATTATCAAGACCTCGTCTTTCAGTAGATAGCATAAAGACTCGTCTTGCTGTTAGATCCATTCAGTGCTATACCACACCAACGTCATCATATTTCAATAAGGCTTCGAAATAATCGGACTGACATTGCAACCTTTCACGATAGGTAGTCTAGGTCTATCTAGGTTGTGAAATTCTTATTTTTCTTTGTTCAGAACTGACTGCGTACCTTAAATTGAGCGCAGCCCACAACCGGTCTACTAGAACAAAGATTTAGACTTATGTTATGTTCGCTTATACATTTAAATATGCAATAAACATCCATTAAATGTAAAACATAACAACATTATGACAAAAATAATCTGTTGCATTCATTGGAAAATAATTATTAGAGTTTTACAGTATTCAATCACTCGAAAGGTGATTTCTAGTATACAAACCCTAACAAGGTTGGGGTAGTTTTCTAGAAATTCTGTAATCGGCGATAGGGGATGTATATTGGGGAAGAGAATGCAGGTGAGGGTTTGTGTCACGACCGCTCTTACTAAGGATAGTAAAGACGGGGAACTCGCGACTATGGGGAAACGATAATGAACAATATTTAATATGAAAACTCAATTAACTTCAAGAGAAAGTGTTTTAGTCTACAAAATGGTTAAGCAGTGGATAAATGTCTCAAAGTACTTAGTGGCATAAAACTGTATAGAGTAATGCGGAAGACTGAAAAAAAATAGTTTCAAATAAGGCAGCGGAAAAACAAGTATCAAAGGAGAGTCATAAGATGACGCCCATGTATGAAGACACGACGCATCCGAGAATTCCTAAAGCTCGACTCGACATCCGCCGCAACATCCCGCTCAACTTGATCATAGAGAAAACATATGCAGGGCTGAGTACTTGATATACTTAGTGGGCTCATGCCGAAAACATTTTATAACAGTTATGTCATCCATACCACAGTGAACTCGAGTTTTACATTTAAGTAAGAAATATCATCGAGTATCACAGAAACAATTTCATAGTCTGGCCAGACAATCAATCTCCCCACTTTCTCAACAATCCAACAATCACATCATTTTTCCACGGTGCGACGAAAGTGTGGCCACACTATTCGCCCATGAGACTGGCCGACTAGCAAGGACGGCTCCCGATCCCACCAGTGTACATAGCCTGATAGGATTTGCGGCCCTTCTCAGACCCGAATTCGTTTCACACATAGCTCTATAGCCTAACGGAGCAAGCTCAAACGAACTAGGCATCAGACAACAATCTCAACATCAAAACAACCATGGCATGACATAACATGTCACGACCACATCTCCCTAGTCAAAAAAAGTGTAGCTATATCGCGACTAAAACTTACTGAAGCTGTCTCAACTCATCATAAGATGCTTAAATCAAAGGAAAACATTGTCTGAAATGTGTTGAGGGTACATATCATACTGAATCAGAGTAATTATGGAACAATTGTCTTTGCTAAAAGAAAGTTCTAAATTTGTGCAACGGAAGAGTACCAAGACAGATGTAATATGTATGAAGACATACTACACCAGCTATCTTCCTACTTATTTAGCCTTATGTCCCAACACCTCCTCGGCTTTGACATCGATCAACCTGCACATTAAGGAAAACAATATGTAGGACTGAGTACTTGATGCACTCAGTGGGCTCATGCCAAAAATATTTTCTCTTTTAGTTGTCAGCCAAACTGAGTGAACGCGGGGTTTTTCTGAAAATAAGTCCCGGTCACTAAAACTGTTTCTTTCTGAAAATAGACTGCAGTCTTTTAAACTTCTGATGATATACCATATCAGATCTGTGTGAACCGGGAATGTGGCCACATTCCACGATCACTGAGCCGGCCAACCTGGCGCTAGCTCACGGTCCATATGTGTACACTAGTCCGAGTAGGATTTACTAACCTACTGAGACCCGAATTCGATTTAATTAGTTGGCATAGCCAACAGATAGGCAATCATAAAATAAAACATGGCATGACAACTCATTCAAATAATCATGTTTTCACATAAAACACGCTTTAAAAGAAAGAAGAGAGAGCCCACGTCGTGCGACGACGTTCCTTTATAACAAAAAATATACTTAAATTAGGCCTTTAAGTAACTATTTATCTTGCATGCATGCATGCCTAAGCGTGTGCTTATTCTTTACTTCATTTCTTCTAATTCTAGGAAATCTTAATTCCTAATTAAATCGGCGATTTAATTTATTCGGAATCTGGCCGATCTGTCCGGGTATAATAAATTTCCGGATTATATTAAGTATTTTAAAATACTTTCTGTGACAATGAAATTCTCATCTATTTATTTACTGGTTACTATTTCAACACAGCTCGGTAGTTTCTTTCTCCTGTGGCTTTAGGAATTAATCCAATTCTTTAAACCCGAACTTATTTCGAGTTATCGCCCACCAAAACTAATTATTTTAGTCCATCAATTATGAGAAATAGGGCCAAGATCAAGGAAGGCCAATTTCTTCTTTCTCTTTGTTTTTTGTATGAACCGGCCCAGTTTAAAATGGGCAGCGGCCCAACTCATATTACTCCCTTCCCTTCGCCATTGGTCTCCCTCTCTTCTCTTTCTCACATTCCAGCAAAAACCCCAAATTCCAAACCCTAGTAGATCGGGCGCCTCCTTCCTCCTTGACAATGCTCCTGCTCCGGCGACGGTTTGGCAAGGTTCAACTTGTCTCGTCGTGTTCCCTCTAGGTATTCTTAGAAGGAATCAAATCCCTCCTCAATCAGGGAGGATCGGACCCCGTCTGCATCCCCTGTATGTGGCGAACCTCGCCGCCATGCCGGTCGTCGGGGATCCCACTGTCGTCCGCCGTGCGCTTGCGTCAACGGAGGGAGACGTCAACCTTCTTCATTCCTATGATTCGAGCTCGGACTTTAATCTTTCCGGCACCATAGCCTCGAGAGTCGAATGAATCCTCTCCGAGACCTTTCTCTCTCTCTATGCAGTCGGTGCTCCCGATGTCGCCGTTGGCTGCTTGCAGCGACGGCTCTAGCTCTCGGCGTCACGGTCGCCGTCGTCTCAAGCTGGCGCAACCTCCGCCGTATTCGACCTTAAAGCTAAGCCTCTAACTTCTATTACCCATTTCACTCTGTTGAATTTTGTATAGAATCTAGTAGCACTAGGGTACTGATTGAGGCATGTATGATTGGTCAAATTTTGGGTTATTTCCTTATTGATTCTTCTAAGGAACTGTAGGTAACTGATAGTTCTGTTACTGAGCTGCTACTTCCTATGTTTTAACGGCAGGTGATAAGTCGTATTCCAGGCCTTGGTTACGGGTCAGTATGATGTGCAAAATTGATTATATCTGCAAAACAGTTGCTCAAAGTGTGCTGGTTAAGTGTTCTAGCCAGTAGGGAAGTTTCGGAATGTTCAGGTGAAAAAGGGCGCTAGCATGATCTCATACTGATCAGTATTCGTGCTGAAACGGCTTGAGATCTTGACCGAGAGTGTGGGCGATCTTGACAAGCGGATGTACTGACTGGGAAAGAAAAGGGTGGAGGCAGAAGTTCAAGGTTGTCTAAGGCCGGATTGCACCTGATCCCAAGGGGAGGGATGGTTGAAAATATAGTTCAATCTTTGTGTTTAGTCTTTCTGTGTTCGTTTATGCGTTTTCTTTTCTGTGCTTGTTTTTGTGTTTTTTGTTTTCTCTTTCCGTTGTAGTATAGAGTCTAGTTTAGGTAGAGTCGGTCAGGGGAGTAACCAGGCTAGAATTCGACTTATTTCTTTTTGTTTGTTCTTCACACTTGAGGACAAGCATGTGGTAAGTGTGAGCAGTTTGATAAGTCGTATTCTAGGCCTTGGTTACGGGTCAGTATGATGTGCAAAATTGATTATATCTGCAAAACAGTTGCTCAAAGTGTGCAGGTTAAGTGTTCTAGCCAGTAGGAAAGTTTCGGAATGTTCAGGTGAAAAAGGGCGCCAGCATGATCTCATACTGATCAGTATTCGTGCTGAAACGGCTTGAGATGGAGAAGGCGGATAGCTGGGACGGATTACCCACAGTTAAGGGCAAAGAAGTCAACTTGCAATGAGGATTTACCCTAAAAATCAAGGGAAAGCCTCCCTATAAAAGGAAGCCAAGAAGGAGAGAGAGAGATACACATACACATTCACTTATTCACCACCATCTTTAGGTAGAGAGTTCTCTCGGTAATACCAGTCTTTCAGTCGTGTCCCGCTTCTTGCCTCGCCGCAGCCATGATCACCTGACGCCCAGATGTACTCGGAGTTCCAAGCCATCTTTCCCGCCAGCAAGATCTTAGTTTAGAAGTTTTATCGCCCGGAGTGGCAAAACAATTTTTATTTCACTTTCGTAGTTAAATTTTACTTGCTTTCCTCACATTGGATCTCTGTTGCCTTTGGATATTTTTCTGCTTTGAAGTACTTGGTAAAGATCTGAACGTGTTTATGCTATGAAGTTGATTTCCGTTTCGTATATTGTGTCGTTATCTTTTTCTTCCTTGCCTAGTTAGCTTAGATCTAAAGTTTCTTGGTGTTTTAAGTGCTGAACTATAATTTCTGTTTTACGTACCAAGTTTCTCTAGGATAGTATAATCTGGCACTGTTTGATTGTGAAGTAAATCGTTGCATACAAAGCTTAGTTTTAATTTCCGAATCGTTCGTCCATGTTGACCAGTATGCAGAAGTCCAGCTCCGGTGTTTGATTTCAGATTTGATTTCGTTGTTTTAGATCTGTGTTCGCGAGTTGATAATCTGTGTTTTCTGTGTTGAATCTGGATTTGTTATCTGAGTTTTGGATGTGTTTGTTGAAGAAGATGGCGTCTATTTCAATTGGAGGGGACCACTTTTGTTTTTTTTGATGCTTTTTACCTTTTGTCCTTCACCTTTAGTTTGTACCCTGCAGATCTGTCAGCCTAGTCACCACAACCACCACTACCCTCTAAATATCCTGTCTAGCCCAAAATAGAAACCCGTACCTTCTAAATATTTTCTGTTACAAAAATGTCTTCCCATTCCACGAACACAGTTACATTCCAGATGTCTTTCATACCGTCTGACCAGTAAACACCACCTTTAAGTTCTTGCCTAGGTAGAGACTCAACCCAAGTGTGGTAGCTAACCAAACCAGCCAGAATATCACCACAATAGTTTTAACGCACCATCTCTGTGGGATTCGACCCCTCCTTCACTATACTACCCAGTAGAAGAGGGTTGAGGATTCTTCGAAACCAGGGTCTAGGCTTAGTTAGGATCTCTATCCTGACCAGTAGGATATATCCTTGCTTGAACAACACCTACGCACCCATGGACCTTTCAAATGGCGCCGTTGCCGGGGATGGATGGCGTTTTTGAGTTGCTATTGTGTGTGATACTTTGGTGTATATATTGTGTATAATTTTCCTTTTTCTTTTCATTTCAGTTTATGAGCAGTAGCTCGCCTCCTGATCAGTGGAGGCCGAAAATACTCAAGCGAGGAACTATACTCGTAACCACTCGTTCTGGCCTGTCGACCACCTTGTCTGACCTAGGCACGAGTAGTGACGAAGAGAAGGGCACTATAGAGGGACCAATACCAGAAGAGAAACCACTGTTGGAAGGCCTGCGATGTGAAGCTTCATGTGATCGCGTTCCTGCCTACATACTGTGGGAAGAGCTATGAAGGGCCGTATGAGTTTCTTCATGAGTTTTGTAAAATTTGTAGGGCGCAGAGGAGACCAGCAGGAGCGACTGAGGATGATTATAGGCTGAAGGCTTTGCCATTTGTGCTCAAGGGGGAAGCTAACACCTGGTTCATGCGCCTGCCACCCAATTCCATTGAGAGTTGGGCCGATTTCAAGTCAGCATTCCTGGGCGAGTTTTTTCCGTCATCCAAGACAAGCGCGCAGAAGAGGGAAATAACTAATGTGAAGCAAGGGTATGAACGCGGTAACCATCGCATGGTACATGGGTCTCTTGGAATCATGTCCCAACCATCGCATGGCGGACATTGAAGTACATCACACTTTCTACGAAGGTATGAACGCGGTAACCAAGGACCTGGCAAATTCATCGTCAGGAGGAAGCTTCACGCAATTACGGGTCAGCGAAGCGAAGAGAGTCCTAAGAAAGCTACTAAATGCAAAGAAAGAGTATGACCATTCAAGGGAAGAATACAACCGAGAGCGGGCTGCTGTTGCCTCGCTTACTGATCAGGAAAATAAGCTGGAGCAGAAAATGGATTTGAAAATGGATGAGCTGAAGAAGTCACTTCTGAGTGCGATCGAGAAGAGCACTCCACCACCTCCCCCAGCTGGGAATTACAAGGGTGCAGAGCAGGGAAATCAAGGACCGAACTATGATCAGCCTAATGACTTCGGGAATATGGAGCAAGTTAATGCTGCGGGATACTTCAATTCTAGTGGGCATTGGATTCAAGGTAGACAACGGGATGCAACATGGAGGGATTATCCAAACTTCTGATGGGGTAACGGAAGCCAAAATCAGAACCAAGGTCAGAACCAGTATAACCCCCATCTGAACCAAAACCTTAACCGTGGACCAGCAAACCCAGACTACCAGCCCAACTGGTCAGGAAGAAACCAACAATCCCATAACCAAAACCCACAAAACCAGAACCCGAACCCTGTCTATGTGCCACCCCACCAGAGAAACTTCCAAAATTTCCAAAATCAGCCGAACCCAGGATCCCAACACCATCAGAACCAAAATCAATTCCGAGGCCAACACCAGAATCAATATCCTCAAGATCAGTACACCCCTCCTGCCCAGTATAACCAATACCCGCCTAATCAAGGACAGTAAAACTCCCAGAACTATCAACACCAAGGGCCGAGTCATTTCCAAAATTCGAACAGGCCAAGGAGATCCGTTGAGGACATGATGGGTAAAATGCTAGCGTCACAACAGAGCATCAAAGGAGAATTGCAATCCCATAATGAGGTCGTGCAGGGGATGCAAAATGCCCAGAAGGAATATAAGGCGAACATGGATATGATGAATAGGCAGTTAGCTCAACTGGCCAGTTCGGTGGGTGATTTGAAGGGAAATGCGGGGAAACTCCCATCTACAGTCCAAATGCCCGAAAAAGCAAATGTGAGTAAGGTTACGTTGAGGTTAGGAACTACTTATGACGCGCCTCAACCGAAACGAACTAGTGGAGGATCCAATGGAACGAAGATAGGAGGCGATACCATTTCAGCGGAAGAATTAGGGAAACCTATGCCTCGGATGCAGGATCCATTCTTCTTGGATGATACACCAAGTGTAAGAGGTGAACCCGACACCCTACTGACCAGGAAGGAACCCCCTCAAGAGGAAGAGCCCAGAATGGAGGCCCAGACCCAGGAACTAACCAAGAAGGACTCCAAGAAGGTTGCTGAGGGACCAGTAGAGGAGAAAAAAGAGGAGAAACCATTCCCATTCCGATTTGTTACAAAGAGGAAGAAAGAGAACCCGGTTGACTACTTGTCGATTTTTGGGAAGTTGGATGTCACCATACCATTCCTCCAAGCCGTGAAGCTACCCCCTCTCGGGAAATTCATAAAGGACTTCATAGCCGGGAGAGCCCAGAAGGATGGCAAGATTATGGTGGAAGGGATAGCGTCAGCAATAGTGCAAGAGAAGTTACCACCCAAGAGAGCCGACCCAGGTATGTTCACCCTACCCATAATTGTAGGAGATGTGAAGGTCGAACATGCAATGTGTGATTTGGGGGCATTTATAAATGTCATGCCATTGTCTATCTATAACCGGTTGAAAGGAGTGAGGCTGTCAAATACTAGGGTGTTGATCCAACTGGCTGATAGGTCGTGCATAAGCCCTGAGGGAGTTTTAGAAAATGTGTTAGTTAGGGTGCATGATTTTACCTACCCTGTTGATTTCTATGTGATCAAAATGAGTGAGCATGAAGCGAGGGAGTCTAGTGGAGTCTTGTTAGGGAGACCTTTTCTGAGAACGGCCAAGACAATAGTGGATATGGCTGAGGGGACTATTTGCATTGATTTTCATGGGGAGAAGTTTACCTTCGATATAAATGATGCCATGAAGAAACCCATCGATTCTGAAAATCTATGCTATGTTGATGTGATTGACCCCCTAGTCCAAGATTTTCTTGAGACCGAACTATTGCAGGAGAAACTCCAAGCTTTAGATGTTTATGAACAGGCTGACATGGAAGCTGCTGCATGGTGTGATCTGATCAGTAGCCAAGGGTTGACTGATGAAGAAATAGAAGTAGCGATCAAGGAATTCTGCCAGAAATCGGAGTTCATTGGAGCCGCAGGGGCTCAGCTACCAGTCAGTATAGAAGAACCATCAGAGGAAGATTTAGAGAAAAGAGGAGAGGCCGAGAAAAACCCCTTACCCGAAGACACACTTCCACCCCAAGTTGAGCTGAAGAAGTTGCCACCGAATTTGAAGCATGCCTTCCTTGGAGAGGAGAACTCATATCCAGTGATCATCAGTAGCAGCCTTACGAAGGAACAAGAGGCTAGGCTACTGACCGTGCTGAGCAAGAACAAGAAGGCGATTGGATGGAGTCTTACAGATTTAGTTGGAATTAGCCCCGACGTCTGCATGCACCACATTAGGTTGGAGTAAGGAGCGAAGGCACATCAAGATGCTCAAAGGAAGGTAAACCCTAACATGCGAGAAGAGATATTGAAGGAAATCTTGGAAGTTGTTGTCGCTAGGGATTATCTATTCAGTACCGGATAGTGAGTGGGTCAGTCCGATCCACATGGTCCTAAAGAAGTCAGGCATCCAAGTAGTTCAGAATGAGAGGAATGAGCTGATCCCAACGAGGCTAGTCACGGGTTGGCGAATGTGCATCGATTACCGTAAGCTGAACAATGCGACCAGGAAGGACCATTTTCCCCTGCCGTTCATCGACCAAATGTTGGAGAGATTAGCTGGGAAGAAGTTTTTCTGCTTTCTAGATGGGTACCGTCTTTCACTTGCCCGTTTGGAACCTATGCATACCGTCGCATGCCTTTCGGCCTATGCAACGCTCCAGGTACGTTTCAACGATGTATGATGAGCATATTTTCCGATTTGATTGAAGATTGCATAGAGATATTCATGGACGACTTCACGGTTTACGGAGACTTGTTCGACTCTTGCCTTCACCATTTGGATATAGTTTTGGAAAGGTGTCAAGCAAAGAGTTTGGTTTTGAACTTTGAGAAGTGCCATTTTATGGTCACCGAAGGGATAGTTTTAGGACACGTGGTCTCAGAAAGAGGTATCCAAGTGGATCGAGCCAAGGTAGATGTTATATCTAAATTACCATTCCCTACTGATCAGAAGGGACTAAGGGGTTTTCTGGGGCACGCCGGATTTTATCGAAGATTTATCAAGGATTTCTCCAAGATCGCCCAGCCCCTTACCAGATTACTTCAGAATGATGTGGAGTTCATTTTTGATGAGCAATGCAAGGCTGCTTTCAATATTCTCAAGGAAAAGCTGATATCCGCACCTATCATAAGGGCTCCTGACTGGAACCATCCTTTCGAAGTAATGTGTGACGCTAGCGATTTTGCGGTAGGAGTCGTGCTGGGTCAGAAGATCGATGGGAAGAGGTATGTAATTTTTTATGCATCCAAGACTCTGAACCAAGCCCAGCGGAATTACGATACCACTGAAAAAGAGATGCTGGCAGTGGTGTATTCTTTTGGGAAGTTCCGGCCATATTTCCTGGGATCCAAAGTCATAGTGTATACTGACCATGCAGCGATTAAGTATCTGATTGCCAAGAAGGAATCCAAACCACGCTTGATCCGATGCGTACTCTTGCTACAAGAATTTGATTGGGAGGTGGAAGATAAGAGAGGAGTCGAGAACAAGGTGGCAGACCATTTGAGCAGAATAATGCAAGATGGAAACGGTGACGATGTGCATGATAAGTTTCCAGAGGAACATTTGTGTGAGGTGATTTTCGCGCCCAGAAAAATTGATTGGGAAGAAGTGTTGAAACTTACTGGTCAGAATGATGTAGTGAAAGGAAAAGAGAAGGTAGGGCAAGAGCCATGGTATGCGGACCTGGCCAACTACCTAGTAACTGGAGAGCTTCCAGAAGTACCGAGTGTTACCAAAACCCAAAGAATGAAGATCAAGAGTGAAGCAAAATACTACTTTTGGGATGACCCCTATCTGTGGAGAGTAGGGTCCGATCAAGTGATAAGGAGGTGCATTCCTGACTAGGAGCAGCGGGATGTTTTAACCCACTGCCATTCGTTAGCATGTGGAGGGCACTTCGGGTCCAAGAAGACGGCAAGGAAGATTCTGGATAGCGGCTTTTACTGGCCAACTCTCAACAAAGATGCGTACGAGTTCTGTAGGAGCTGTGAGCGTTGCCAACTGACCGGTGGAATATCTGCCCGGGATGAAATGCCGCAGGTACCCGTAATAGTTTGCGAGCTATTCGACATATGGGGAATGGATTTCATGGGGCCTTTTCCTTCATCCTACGGGAATCTGTATATCCTAGTTGTTGTAGACTACGTCTCCAAGTGAAGCCAAGGAGGTGGCCAAGTTCTTAAAGAGTCATATCTTCAGCCGATTCGGTGTACCCAGGGCGATCATATCCGATCAAGGTACACACTTCTGTAATCGCACAATTGAAGCCTTAATGAAGAAATACGGTGTGCACCATAGACTATCCAGCCCTTACCATCCGCAAGCAAATGGTCAAGCGGAGATTTCTAACTGCGAGATAAAGAAAATTTTGGAGAAGACTGTGAACACTTCTAGGAAGGATTGGAGTGTAAGGTTAGAGGATGCTCTCTGGGCGTATCGAACAGCCTACAAAACCCCCATAGGCATGTCCCCCTTACCGGATTATTTTTGGGAAGATGTGCCACTTACCGGTTGGGATCGAGCATCGAGCATACTGGGCAGTACAGAAAGTGAATATGGATGCTACAGCCTGTGAAGAGGAAAGGAAGCTGCAACTGCAGGAGCTTGAGGAACTTAGATTGGAGTCATTCGACTCAGCCATGTGGTACAAAAAGCGAACTAAATTGTGGCATGATCGGAATCTGAGAACTAAGGAACTCCATGTTGGCCAGAAAGTACTACTCTTCCAGTCAAGATTGAAGCTTATGCCAGGGAAACTCAAGTCCAAAAGGACAGGACCTTATACCATCACTGCACTCCGATCTAATGGAGCTGTAGAAATTTCAGGGAGTTTCCCTAACTCTGAACCTTTTATTGTGAATGGGCATAGGCTGAAGATCTTTAGGGAAAACAGTGAAGTGGGTGTAGTGGATGAGATCCCACTACAGCCCGGTGTCTTATCTTCCCACTGACCAGTAGGATAGGAATTTGGAATTCCATTAGGCCAACCCTTCTTAAAACTTACATACGTGGCCGAGTAGAGTTCCAAATTGCCTAAGAAGTGTAAATATTGTAATTACGTAATAGTTAATTATTTTAAACCTTCAATGTTTTTAGAAAAAAACCAAAAATATTTTCGGGCCCAAGTTTTAATTGGGAGTACGTACGAACTCACCAACTAACTATTTAATGAAACTCCCTTTTTAATTTATAAGCCCGCTTTTCTTTTTCTTTCTAGTTTGGGAAAATTTAGGGGGAATTCATTAAGTGGGAATTTTGAATTAAGGCTTGTGCAGCTTTTGCAGGTAGGCAGCAGGAAAATATGGCGCGTGAGCAGAGAGAAAAGACACGCTGACCAATCAGAGGCCAGCAACCTCAACCGCCTCCCATCTGAAGCGTTGCGACCGGCTACCCTAATAACCGGTTACAACCACCTGCAACTGCAATCTCTAACCCAAATTATACCCACCGTCCCAACCCTTCTCCCTCACAAACCCTCATTTTAAAATTCCCTTTCAAGAAATTCTCGTCCATCTCTCTCACAGAAACATCATTCTCAAACCCAACTCTCTCCCAGAAATCAAAACCCAAGACCCCACCAACAAATCACCACTGAGACCATGGGGAAAAAGGCGTTCGCTACTAAGATTAAACCACCTTCGTCTCGCCGTGAAGAAAACCGGGGAGAAAACCCTGGAACGCAACCACCGCCAAACCCTCAACCTTCGGCACCAACTCAGCAAGCCCCACCGATGATATCTCTAGACGCAATGGCAGAGTTTCTCCATTTATAAGACCCCACTAGGAACTGGGCGGCGGAGTTGGTGAATTTCAGCCAAATCAGAGGGCAAGGGAATATGACCGCAGCAAGTCCGGCAGGGGCGATGTCAGTAACCAGTGCGCATCCCACGGTGCAGCCTCCGCCTACCGATCCGTTTCCCCCTACAATTCCACAAGAAGAACACTCTCCCGTCGAAGCCGTAATTGCAGAAACAGAGAAACTCTCTCCGGTAAACCAAGACTCCGAACCCTTGAATGATGAAGCAATTTTGGCTTACTACGATTCTGATCCGGAGGAGAGGGCGGAAAGGCTGAGGAAGGAGAACCAAAACCATGAGGGGGGAAATATAGCGGAGGAAACGCCTACTGTGGAGACCGTCCGTCAAGAGAGGGTTAGGGAAGAAATAGATCTGAACGAATCGGCACAGAAGCGCAGCCTCATGACCGATACGGAGTTTGAGTCAATCGTGGAAGAGGTAAACCGCAGAGAGGATACTGCTTTGATAGCTGAGGGTCTAGACCTCGCATCAAGGTCAGTAGGAGGGGTTGAGAAAGTACAGGGTGAAGAGAAAGAGCCGGAGCCAGTAGATCCCCTAGTGGAAGTAGGGGATAGTAGAATGCAGGTAGGAGAGGAGGAACCAGCTGCAGAAACCCAAGAGCCAGAACCGGTGGCGCCTCCAGTAGTGAAGCCCAAGCCCATAAAGCGGAGCTTAATATTGAAGACTGATCCTAAGGCAAACCGGCCTAAACCGCAGAGGGTTTCGCAGAGATGCTTGGGAAAGTGGGCAGCTAGTAGGGCAAAGCCGAACACAAAGGCAGATCCCGTGGAAATCTTGAGTGAAGAGGAGAGGACCACTCCCACAAAACCTGGGGAGGAGTCTTTACCTGTTACTGACCTAGAGGATACTGCAAGGGAAACCGAAGCGGTCTCTCCAACACTGAGTGGCCAAGGACAAGAGGCTGACGGGATGGCTGAGGGTCTGGACCTCGCATCCAGGTCAGTAGGCCACAGGGAGACCGGTCCTACTACCCAGGATCCATTTTCATCACAAGCTGAGAAAGAACCCGAAGAAGAGAAAGACAAAGTTGACAGAGAGGAAGTGAGATACCGTGAAGAGAGAAAACGAAAGGGGAAAGCCCCTATGAAGAAGAAGCCTAGCACCAAGAAACCGCGTCTCGTGAACACTGGCATAGTGATCACTGAGGCTGCTCAGAGGAACCCATCCAGCCGACGAGAGCAGAGTGATAGTGAGTATGAGATCAGTGAGGAATCTGAATCGGCCAGTGATACGTCCATGGAGGATGAGGAGTACAAGGAACAGCAACTTCCGAACGATCATCGGGAGTTATTACATCCACCGGCAGAGAGACTCCGATATAAGCGCTGGACAGTGGACCTTACTGATGATCTGGTAGAGGAGATGAAGCTTTTCGACTCGAAGGAGCTACAGAAAGCTTTCGATAGTAAGGATGAAGGGAGTAAGCAGGTGAAGAGCGGAAAGGTACTTCACATTCCTTCTTTGGATGAGTTAGGTGCCCGCGAGCAGTTTCTATCTTATTTGCACGCGTTAGGATTCGAATGGTTGTTGGAGAATGGAGATCCTAGTGTCCCGGTTAGATTAGCAAATGAGTTTTTCACGACCTTTAGATTTAAGGTCACCACTGATCTAGATGAGGAGTGTATCAGTTTTAGGCTGCTTGGAGGAGAGATACAGATGAGTTTGATTGAGTGGACCGTGCGTCTGGGAATGTTCAGTTTAGAGGAGGCCATATGGCCTGAGTGGAGAAGTAGGGAGCGGGGAATTCCCCGCAGACATGTGGAATTTGAGCCCCAGGAAGCCTGGGAGGAACTTACTCACCCTGATGCAGGGCAATTCCAGTCCACTATTTCCCGCTCCGTTCATTTCAACAACCCAATTCTGCGTCTTGTACAGCTTTACCTGGATTTCAATTTATTGGGGCAGTCGAACTCCGCTGTTAGGACATCGATGACGGAGTTATATCTTCTCTGGTGCGCCAAGCAGGGGAGGAAGTTGCATCTGGGTTTTTGGACCGCCTACCAATGCCATCTAATTGCCACCCACCCAGCGAGGAACCTCACTCTCTGCCATATCTTGGGAGTGTTCGTCAGAAACAACATCATCATCACGGAGGCCGAAGATTTATCCGACCAGATCATGGTGGATCCTCCTGGTCTTTTTGATACACCTTTATTCGTCCGAACAAACACCATTTACATGAGGCAGGGCGCACCCCAATTCTACGCAATGGGAGAAGAAGCTATACCGACTGGGAGGTCTGCAGCACATCCGGGAACACAAGAACAGGAGCAAAGACATGAAAAGCTAGAGAAGGCTGTGTCCGAAGTAGCGGAGGAGAACAGACAGATGAGATCAGAAATGACACGGCTAGCATCAGTGATGGAAGGAATCCTGAAGGAGTCTGCAGGACAGACGAGGAAGAGTCAGAAGCAAAGAGCTTTGGAGACGATTGTTACCAGGCTAGGAGAGGAAAACCAACGGCTGATAACAGAAATGGCCAGGATGGCGTCCGTAATAGACGAGATATTGATGGAGTTAATGCAACGAGGCCAAAAGGAAGCTGTTGAACCAAGGGGCCATGGAGGCCGAGCTAATGAACCACGAGTATCAGAGGAGGTATTAACCAAGACGAAAGAAGCGGAACAAGAGGAAGGAGATGCCGAAGAGTCGGCAGAATCTGGGAACAAGCAATCCGAGAATGAGGAGGAGAAACCGGTAGAACCACCTACACCACAACCTGCCCCGCGAAGGAGCAGGAGGAACAAGTGACCACCACCCCCACCTGACCAGTTAGTTTTCTTTTTATTTTCTCGTTTTTAGCTTTTCGTTTTTAATTGTGTTTTGTTTGTTTAGGTAGTATAATTTCTGTTTGTGCGCAAACCCCATTCATAACACTTAGCCTATTCTATAGTCTAAGTGTGAGAAGTTAAGGTTTTGTCTTTTTGGCGCATGTGTTTGTGTTTTCTGTTTTCTTTTTCGTAAGCATGTTGGCTCACACTTAGCCCATTGCATGGCCTAAGTGTGAGGAGTTTTGTATATATGTGTGTTTTGTTTGTTGGTTTTTGTTTAGGTTTTCAAACTCTCCCACTTAGCCTATTCCATAGTCCAAGTGTGAGAAGTTTTAGTTTTAATATGTTGTTTTTGTCTGTTGTCTATGTGTCCATCATACTGGCCATTACCTTTTCCACTTCACAGCCCTATCTGAGGGCAGACACTCGTGAAGTGGGAGAGGGGACGCAATGGCCAGTAGGATGTATGTATATATGTGTAGTCTTTGTGTTTGGTTTTTTGTTTTGTTAGGTCTAGTTTTTTTATGTTGTGTGTTGATTTGGCTTAAAACTCAACCGTCTTGAGCTGACGGTGAGGGGAATTGAGGGAGATAGGACATGCTGGAAAACCGAAACCACCCCCCCTAGTACCTCCTAGTCAGGATAGTTGATGTGAGTATGACAGAAAAGCCCATACTTAGAGCCAAACGCGAAAGCCCTCTTAAAAAAATGTGAGTTATAAGCTTTAAGTGGAACCACTTTCCACCTATATTGAAAAGAAAAGAGTGGCTACCACAAATTGCCTAGGATGAAGTGACCACGGGTAGCAAACACTGAAGGCAGTAGAACCCCCCCCCCAAAAAAAAGAAAAAAAAACACCTTTAGAACCCATTTTCTTAACTCTTTATACCCAGATATACACCCCTAGCCACTGGGACTGTGTGTGCAAGGCATGAGACGATTGGAGCTTACTGGCCAGAAGGATGTATGAGAAGGTAGGAACCAGCTGGGCAAGGAAGTTCAAAAGAAAAGCGACCAGGGTGTCATCCCAGGTCCAAAAAAAGAAGAAGGTATAAGGGTGGCGAAGCCACAAAGAAAAAAAAAAGAGAAGAATATGGAGAAAAATGGTCAGAAAACTTGACCCCAAAAATGAATGAAGGAATAAGGGTGGCGAAGCCACAAAGATGCTACTGACCAGTTGGAGATCAAAACCAGAAGCGCCAGCTAAGAAAAGCAACTAACCAGAGGCTTAAATGCACACAGTTCCCCCACATCAAATAAAATAGAAGTTTTTTTTTAACCTTAGAGCCTTAGGAACATCCACCCAAAACACTACAAACCAATAGCCCCGTTACAAGCCTTTAAGCCCTTCAGTAGGTGCTCGTGAGATCTAAGTCCGAAGCAACTGTGGTTGAGCATAATGAGAGAATGCAGCCCTAACATTCCTGGTGAGGTATGAGTGACTGAGTGAACCTAGTGTTTGGCCGAGAGTGTGGGCGATCTTGACAAGCGGATGTACTGACTGGGAAAGAAAAGGGGGGAGGCAGAAGTTCAAGGTTGTCTAAGGCCGGATTGCACCTGATCCCAAGGGGAGGGATGGTTGAAAATATAGTTCAATCTTTGTGTTTAGTCTTTCTGTGTTCGTTTATGCGTTTTCTTTTCTGTGCTTGTTTTTGTGTTTTTTGTTTTCTCTTTCCGTTGTAGTATAGAGTCTAGTTTAGGTAGAGTCGGTCAGGGGAGTAACCAGGCTAGAATTCGACTTATTTCTTTTTGTTTGTTCTTCACACTTGAGGACAAGCATGTGGTAAGTGTGAGCAGTTTGATAAGTCGTATTCTAGGCCTTGGTTACGGGTCAGTATGATGTGCAAAATTGATTATATCTGCAAAACAGTTGCTCAAAGTGTGCAGGTTAAGTGTTCTAGCCAGTAGGAAAGTTTCGGAATGTTCAGGTGAAAAAGGGCGCCAGCATGATCTCATACTGATCAGTATTCGTGCTGAAACGGCTTGAGATGGAGAAGGCGGATAGCTGGGACGGATTACCCACAGTTAAGGGCAAAGAAGTCAACTTGCAATGAGGATTTACCCTAAAAATCAAGGGAAAGCCTCCCTATAAAAGGAAGCCAAGAAGGAGAGAGAGAGATACACATACACATTCACTCATTCACCACCATCTTTAGGTAGAGAGTTCTCTCGGTAATACCAGTCTTTCAGCCGTGTCCCGCTTCTTGCCTCGCCGCAGCCATGATCACCTGACGCCCAGATGTTCCCGGAGTTCCAAGCCATCTTTCCAGCCAGCAAGATCTTAGTTTAGAAGTTTCATCGCCCGGAGTGGCAAAACAATTTTTATTTCGCTTCCGTAGTTAAATTTTACTTGCTTTCCTCACGTGGGATCTCTGTTGCCTTTGGATATTTTTCTGCTTTGAAGTACTTATGATACAAACGGGAAGTCCAAGGCCCGGGCTGACCAGACCACGACTCCCCTTAAGCTGCCCGGAAGGCCCGTTTCAATATCAATGAGACAAAAGCTTCGGGAAGGCGTTTCAAACATCATTAGGAGGGGAATGGAGGAGGCAGATGGAATGCCCGGTCGGGCGAATCCACACCTCCAAAACGCCCGACCGGGCGTTTGTGCGCTGAGCATCGTCTACAGTCCAGAAAGTTCGCCCGACCGGGCGATTTCACCATCCCAGAACGCCCGACCGGGCGTTTGAAGAAGCAGCGCCGAATCCAGAAAGTTCGCCCGACCGGGCGATTTCACTTTCCCAAAATGCCCGGCCGGGCGATTCAACTTTTACAGCTGTTTTTCCTTGTTTTTTTAGCCTTTTTTTGGGTTTCCAACCCTAACTATAAATATCCTTTTTGTAAGACTTTAGAGGGGACTTTTTGTTAGGATTGGTATACTGAAAAGCATATTTCGAGCATGTTGCACGGATAGAATTGCTTGTATATAATTAACTCTACAATCCACTTTTAACCTAAGGCGAGAAGAAGTACTTTTATCGCATTGGTGTTTGCTTAAGCATTTATAAGATGTTTCTCAAACATTTAAATGTATAAGAAGCAAACAAGTCTAATTCTTCAACATAGTAGACTGGTTGTGAACGACGTTCACAGAAGGTGACGCAGTCGGTCCTTTGTAGAAGAGAAATAGAATTTCACAACCTAGATAGGCTTTGGCTACCTATCGTGAAAGGTTGCAGTGTCAGTCCGCATGTTTCCTTACCTTAGGAAATAAACGACACTGGTGTGGTATTGCACTGAAGGATCTAACAGTTGAGATAAGTCTTTCTTGCTATTTACTGAAAGACGAGGTCTCGGTGATTGTTATTTCTTAATCATTGTTGACATAACATTGAGCATACGATATTGACTATGCACTACTTTGATTTATCAAATGGTGCGAATTTTTCGCAATCCAAGAATCCTGGTATCTTGGGTAGTGGTGATCAATGTCTAGAGGTGCTAGTATTGTTATTGCAATGAATCGTGTGCTGGGTGAGTCCAGTTTGATAATATCCTCAAGAGGTGATCGAAAAATGTTTTATTATTCAGAAACCTGGCCGGTTGGAATTTATTCTAGAATAATAAATAAAGATTTTGAACTAGACAACTCTTGGAAAAAGATATTAATTAATTAAAGTCAAATAGCATACTTAAATTAATTAATGGATATTTATATCTTAAACACGAGAAATAATAAATTAAAGAGGTAAAGCCCGGATTACTCGTAATTTGGGATTGGACGGGCAGTCAATATTATTATTCTATAGTGGATGATAATAATATTCTATTGGACTTGTATTAAATTGGGGCTCAATTTAATTAGTAAAATTCAAACAGGTTTGGCCCAAGTCCAACCTCCATGGATCCCTAATCTGGCCCATCATAACTCTATATAAAGGAGACTAAATAGAAGACAAAAAGGTGGTGATTTTACTCTTAATTTTCGTGCTCCCCAGTGGGAGTGGACGAAAAAATCGGTTTTTGAGAAAACTGATATTCTGTCTTCTTTCTAGTCAAGCCTTTTTCGATGATGACAAGCTTTGCCCACCCAAAGGTCATTATCTGAGTTCGGGATACAGGTTAGAAGATTCGTGGTTGAGTACGAAGAACATCACGTGGAGAAGGCGCAAGCAATCGTCGATTCTTTGGAGAATCAGATCGGTAATCCTAAACCGTAGAATATATCATGAATTAGGATTTTAATTCCTTAAGCATGATTTTTGTGCGTTCTTGTATGCAATTCAATGTTTTACATGTGAATCAATTAATCCCATAATCGGTCAAATAGATCTGTAGATCTGATTTATTTGTGTATGCATGACTTCCGCTGTGCAAGGGGCACCAAACCCCAACACTTTTGATGAATGTTATTATGAAGACTCCTTTGAGAGCATCTCTCATGCGAGATTTCTATCCAAATTCCAACATTGTAGGTTGCTTGTTTTATGTTCATTTGGCTAAATCAAGTATAGGTATGCATTTATGGTTGTGTAGTCATGAAAGTGGAGTCAATGGAGTGTTTGCTTTGGGTGAAAGTAGCCTAGGGTTGCCACATCTTCTTGTGGGAGGTCATAGGTCCTCAAAGAGGATTCCTCATTCTTTACACTTTCTTCTCACCTTCTTTCTCTCCATCCAAAACCATTTTGAGTTTAGTTTTTGAGGCTAGGCTCTTTATCTTTACTTTATCTTTGAAAACACAACAAAATTGGAATCAAACACGAGTTTGGGTGTTTCTTGGGCACATGGAAGGATTCCCTCACAAGGAACCTTATCATTTGGTATCTAGAGCCTAGGTGCCTACCAAGTGTTTGATTTTAAACCTCTATGAAATTTCCTTTTCCTTATTTTTAATTATTTCTTTTGTTTTACTCTTTGCTTGTTTATTGGTCAATTGTTGTAGGATTGAGCTGATTTTTGGTGTGCATGAACCTTGATATATGAACTATTTTCCTGAAAAATCTCATCCAAAAATTCTATCATTTGATAGGTCAAATTAATGTGTGAAGTTGCTGCCCTGTTTTGTGCCCTAGTTTGACAGATTTGAGGAAAACGTAAAATCGAGGGTCTTCTCGAAAACCTGCTATATTGGGAATATTTTTCCCTCATTCTAAACCCTTTAATCTTGTTATCTACCAAGTTTCATCAATTTTGGGGTTGGGTAGCCATATCAAAAAAATTCCTAAAGATCAGCCAAGTGTTACATAAATTTTCAGCTCAACTAAGTTTGTTTGTTAGCTTCCTTAGGCATTGAACCTTACTTTCACATGCTTGATTGGCTTTACTTGCTTGGTTTTATTACCTATGTGTATACCTTGATTGATTTGTCTTAGCACTTGCATTTAGGAAGTTGGATATTGAGAGTGAGTGAACCTAGCCCTCACTATATTCTAAGCCTTTTTCCGAGTGACATTGGTGAGTGAATTGGGGGTGGGATTACCAATTGGGAAGTGAGTTCTTACTAAAATCTCCCCTTCTTGTGTGTGTGAGTGTGGATTTTACTAACCCTTAGGACTAGATCCTAGTTTATTTTTATTTCTTATTGTAGGTACCATTGTGAATGCCACCTCGTACTAGATCCGCCACGATGGGGGATCCGCAACCGGGTGCGAGCACGAGTCTTAGTGTGGCGGGGGATGAGTTGAAAAACTTGATGGAAAAAATTATGACGGATTTGAGGGATCTAAAAGAAGGCCAAACCACAATGCATGTCACTCAAGATGCTATGTTCGGGGATTTGAAGGAACTCAAGGAGAACCAAGCATCCATCCATGAAAACCAAACTTTTCTCCACGACGAGCTCAACGCTTTGAAGGCCTTGCGACTATCAAGGTCAAACACCCCTAGGAGCAATCACACACATCATGATGCCTCCGAGGGGAGTAATGGAGAGGAAGAGCCATATGGTTGGTACGATCATGGGGGGCGTGGGGGACAAGGAGGAGGACGGAATGGGAATAGGAATGGTAGGTTCGGGAACATGATGGGCGGAAGAGGGAATGGAAACATGGGGCACCATGGGTGGAATGGTAGGCATAGAAGATATAGAAACTATGAGGAGGAGGAGATGGAGCCGCGGTATGATGATCCCACCAAGTCTATCAAGCACACATTTCCCGAGTTCCACGGCAAGTTTGATCCCGAGGCCTACTTGGAATGGGAGTCACAAATGAGCAAAATTTTCTCACTCCTTAACTTTTCGGAAGGTGATAAGGTGAAGGTGGCAATAGCCGAGTTTCGTGGCAATGCGGATACATGGTGGAATGATACGATGAGGAGGAGAAGGATGGTTAGGGGAGGAGAAGTGGGTTCGTGGGCGGAGTTGTGTGAGCTCATGAGGACTACCTTTGTACCAAAGTCCTATTTCCTCCGACTTCGAGGGGAGTTTCAAGATTTGAAGCAAGGGACGAAGAGCGTAATGGAGTACTACTACGAACTCCTATCATTGATGAGCAAGGTAGGGGTGGAGGAGCGAGAAGAGGCGACTCAAGATCGATTTATCCATGGCCTTAACATCAAGTTGAAGCACAAGGTGCAAGTGGAGGCATTGAGGGGAATTTCCTTGGATGAGGTGATTGGGTTTGCCGACACTTTTGAGAGGCAAAGTAAGGAGTTGGTTTCTAGCCGGGCTAAATGGGCGTCTAGCCAAACTGGAGGGACGGGGACTAGCAAGTGGAGCGCTCCCGGCAAGAAGGTGGAAAACATGGCCAATCCAAATACCCAAGGGAGATCGATCGTTAAGGCTTTACCGGGTACTCAACCTATTAAAGCTATAGCCCCTATGGAAGACAAGAAGGTTCAATGTTTCAAGTGCAAGGGGTATGGCCATTATGCACGTGAGTGCCCAAACCAACGGGTAATGGTTATCGGGCAAGATGGTAGCGTGTATAGTGAGGAAGGTGAAGAAGATGGGGAGGGTGTGGGCACTAAAGAAGTGAGCCCGGACACCGACATAGCTTTTTCTAGTGGCGAAGATGAAGATACACCCTTAAGGGCTATGGTTGTACTCCGAATGCTCCATGTACAACCCAACCTTGAGGAGCATAAGGAGCAAAGGTGCAACATCTTTCATATGAAGTGTAAGGTGAAGTCCAAGACGTGCTTGGTCATCATAGATGGAGGGAGTTGTACAAATGTGGTTGTGTGACCGGTTGGTGGCCAAGTTGGGATTGAAGGTACTTAAACACCCAAACCCCTACAAATTGCAATGGTTAGGGGATTCCGGGGAGTTGAAGGTGAAGGCTCAATGCAAAGTTCTATTGAAGATTGGGGAAGTTGAGGAAAAAATCCTATGTGATATCATCCCTATGACGGCATGTCATGTTTTGCTAGGGAGGTCATGGGAGTTTGATAGAAGGGCCTACAAAAATGGCTTCACGAATGAGTATTTCTACATGCTCAACGGGTTGAAGGTTCGTTTGAAGCCATTGCTACCTAGTGCCGTGTTTGAGGCTAGCCAACATCTACAAAATGAAAGAGAGAGAGATAGGGAAGGAAAGGAATGTTTGATAGCTAGTAAAACCGACCTTGGTGTGTTGCAGGAATTTGAAGATGTATTCCCGGAGGAACTCCCGAGTGAACTCCCTCCCATGAGGGGGATCGAGCATCAAATTGACTTTTTGCCGGGATCATCACTCCCAAACCGGGCCGCATACAAGGCGAACCCCAAGTAGACACAAGAGCTACAAAGGCAAGTCGAGGAACTTCTTGCCTAAGGTCTAATTCGTGAATCTCTATCTTCTTGTGCCGTACCTGTCATTCTTGTACCTAAGAAGGACGAAAGTTGGAGGATGTGTGTAGATTGTAGGGCAATTAACAAAATCACCATCAAATATAGACACCCTATACCTAGGTTAGACGACATGTTAGAGGATCTTTGTGGCTCTATATGTTTCTCTAAAATTGATTTGGCTAGTGGATATCACCAAATTCGCATGAAAGAGGGAGATGAATGGAAAACCACTTTCAAAACCAAATTTGGCCTATATGAATGGCTTGTGATGCCTTTTGGTTTAACTAATGCCCCTTCTACATTCATGCGTTTGATGAATCATGTGCTTCGTCCTTTTATTGGGAAATTTGTGGTGGTATATTTTGATGATATCTTGATTTATAGTCGTAGTGTTGAAGAGCATGCTAGTCATCTTAGGAATGTGCTTGAAGTGTTGAGAATGCATGCTTTATATGCCAAGTTGCCTAAATGCACTTTTTGTATTGAGGAAGTTGTGTTTCTTGGTTTTGTTGTGGGAAAGGAAGGAGTACGGGTAGATGAGGAGAAGGTGAAAGCCATTAGGGAATGGCCAACACCTAGGAATGTGAGTGAGGTTAGGTCTTTTCATGGCCTTGCTAGCTTCTATAGGAGGTTTGTTAGGGATTTTTCCACAAAAGCTTCACCCTTGAACTACCTTGTCAAAAAAAATGTTGAGTTTAAGTGGGGGGAGGAGCAAGAGAGAGCGTTTAGTACTTTGTAAAATGACCTCACGCATGCTCCCTTACTAGCACTCCCTAATTTTGATAAAACTTTTGAACTTGAGTGTGATGCAAGTGGTGTGGGGATCGGGGGAGTTCTCATGCAAGAGGGTAAGCCCATACCTTACTTCTCGGAAAAACTAAACTCAAAAATGACAATGTGGAGTGTTTTCCTAGAGACTTTTCCCTATGCCATTAGGTACAAGAAGGGAAAGGACAATGTGGTTGCTGATGCTCTTTATAGGAAACCTTTTGAGACCTTGCATGATGGCACTTTACTTGTGAGTGATACCGTGTGTTTGAGAAAGCGTGTGCTTACTATGTGTGCCTCCAATTATGTTGGATTTGAGTTTATTAAAGACCTTTATGAGCATGATCATGACTTTTCTTCTATTTACGGAGCTTGTGAAAAAGGTGCTTCTGATAAATACTATAAGTTAGATGGCTATCTTTTTAGAGAGAATAGGTTGTGCATACCTTCATGCTCTTTGAGAAATTTGTTGATTAAGGAGGCTCACCTAGGGGGCCTAATGGGTCATTTTGGGTTGCTTAAAACTTTTGACATACTAAGTGAGCATTTCTTTTGGCCTTGCATGAAGAAGCATGTTGAAAAGTTTTGTAGTAGTTGCTTAGAGTGTAGGCAAGCCAAGTCTAAATCTAACAATTATGGTCTTTACACCCCTTTGCCTACTCCTACACATCCTTGGGTAGACTTGTCCATGGACTTTGTTCTAGGTCTCCCAATGTCTCATCGGAAAAATGATAGCATCTTTGTGGTGGTGGATAGGTTTTCCAAAATGGCTCACTTCATTCCATGTCGGAAGACAAGTGATGCCAAATTCGTTGCTAGTTTATTTTTCAAGGAGGTTGTAAGAATCCATGGGGTCCCGAGAACTATTGTAAGTGATAGAGACGTCAAATTTTTGAGTTTCTTTTGGAAAACACTTTGGGGTAGGATGGGCACCAAACTCCTTTTCTCTACCACCGCACATCCCCAAACGGATGGTCAAACGGAAGTTGTAAACCGCTCATTGGGAACTCTTCTCCGTGCCTTGGTTTTTGAAAATAAAACTTCTTGGGAAGAATGTTTGCCTATAGCCGAATTTGCTTATAATAGGACCATACATTCCCCCACCCAACAATCCCCTTTTGAGGTTGTCTATGGTTTCAATCCACTCACCCCGTTTGACTTGTCCACGACCGATTTGCCTTTGTCTTATATGGTTGATGTAGGTGGGATGGAGAAGGCCAAGTTTGTACAAGACGTGCACACTCGAGTGCAAGAACGAATCCGCAAGATGGGGGAACAAGTAGCTCAAAGGGTGAACAAAGGGCGAAAGAAAATGTTGTTCAACCCCGGAGATTGGGTGTGGGTACACTTTCGGAAAATACGTTTTCCCGACAAAGCAAGGTCCAAGCTTGCCCCGCGAGGGGATGGCCCATTTATGGTCCTAGAGCGTGTGAACGACAATGCCTACATCATTGATCTTCCTAGTGAGTATAACGTGAGTTGTACTTTTAATGTGGCTGACTTGAGCCCGTTTGATTTTGTAGGGGACGACCCAGATTTGAGGACAAATTCTTCTCAAGAGGGAGAGGATGATACAAACGGGAAGTCCAAGGCCCGGGCTGACCCGACCACGACTCCCCTTAAGCTGCCCGGAAGGCCCGTCACAAGATCAATGAGACAAAAGCTTCGGGAAGGCTTTTCAAACTTCATTAGGAGGGGAACGGAGGAGGCAGATGGAATGCCCGGTCGGGCGAATCCACACCTCCAAAACGCCCGACCGGGCGTTTGTGCGCTGAGCATCGTCTACAGTCCAGAAAGTTCACCCGACCGGGCGATTTCACCATCCCAGAACGCCTGACCGGGCGTTTGAAGAAGCAGCGCCGAATCCAGAAAGTTTGCCCGACCGGGCGATTTCACTTTCCCAAAACGCCCGGCCGGGTGATTCAACTTTTACAGCCGTTTTTCCTTGTTTTTTTAACCTTTTCTTGAGTTTCCAACCCTAACTATAAATATCCTTTTTGTAAGACTTTAGAGGGGACTTTTGATGAATGTTATTATGAAGACTCCTTTGAGAGCATCTCCCATGTGAGATTTCTATCCAAATTCCTACATTATAGGTTGCTTGTTTTATGTTCATTTGGCTAAATCAAGTATATGTATGCATTTATGGTTGTGTAGTCATGAATGTGGAGCCAATGGAGTGTTTGCTTTGGGTGAAAGTAGCCTAGGGTTGCCCACATCTTCTTGTGGGAGGTCATAGGTCCTCAAGAGGATTCCTCTTTCTTTACACTTTCTTCTCACCTTCTTTCTCTCCATCCAAAACCATTTTGAGTTAGTTTTTGAGGCTAGGCTACTCTATCTTGAAAACACAAAAAAATTGGAATCAAACACGAGTTTGGGTGTTTCTTGGGCACATGGAAGGGATTCCCTCACAAGGAACCTTATCAACTTTTTAAAGATCCGAACGCGTTTATGCTATGAAGTTGATTTCCGTTTCGTATATTGTGTCGTTTTCATTTCCTTCCTTGCCTAGTTAGCTTAGATCTAAAGTTTCTTGGTGTTTATAAGTGCTGAATCTATAATTTCTGTTTTACCGTAGCAAGTTTCTCTAAGATAGTATAATCTATCACTGTTTGATTGTGAAGTAAATCGTTGTATACAAAGCTTAGTTTTAATTTCCGAATCGTTCGTCCATGTTGACCATATGCAGAAGTCCAGCTCCGGTGTTTGATTCAGATTTGATTTCGTTGTTTTAGATCTGTGTTCGCGAGTTGATAATCTGTGTTTTCCGTGTTGAATCTGGATTTGTTATCTGAGTTTTGGATGTGTTTGTTGAAGAAGATGGCGTCTATTTCAATTGGAGGGGACACACTTTTGTTTTTTTTATGCTTTTTAAACCTTTTGTCCTTCACCTTTAAGTTTGTACCCTGCAGATCTGTCAGGCCTAGTCACCACAACCACCACTACCCCTCTGAATATCCTGTCTAGCCCAAAATAGAAACCCGTACCTTCTAAATAGTTTATGTTACAAAAATGTCTCCCCATTCCCACGAACACAGTTACATTCCAGATGTCTTTCATACCGTCTGACTAGTAAACACCACCTTTAAGTTCTTGCCTAGGTAGAGACTCAACCCAAGCGTGGGTAGCTTACCAAACCACCCAGAATATCACCACAATAGTTTTAAACGCACCATCTCTGTGGGATTCGACCCCTACCTCACTATACTACCCAGTGGAAGAGGGTTGAGGATTCTTTGAAGCCAGGGTCTAGGCTTAGTTAGGATCTCTATCCTGACCAGTAGGATATATCCTTGCTTGAACGTCACCTACGCACCCGTGGACCTTTCAGTAGGGGTGTGTGGAAGTTGCACTACTTCTTCTTACTCTATCTTTCAGCCTAAAAAATGCATGGTGTTGGGATAACATGCTTTAAATGCTTACATGATGTCATGGGTTCAAAAATAATTCGAAGGAGGTTTTACTTTCGCTGTTGCGTATCTTGTTGTTCGTTACTCTCGGCTTTGATCCCCTTTACTCCATCTCGCTGCCTCGGTCCCTCTCACTCTATGCCTCACTGTATTACGATTGATTTGTGGTGATGGGGAAGGGAGGAAGAGGCTGAGGCCTATTTATACTCGTTGCCTAACTGAAATCCTGAGAAAAGCTGATGTACTTGGCTGAAAAAAAGGGATCCCAGACGGTGCAGTTGGCTACTCTTTCTCTGCAGCTCTGCAAGCCTATACCCTGAATCCTTTGGTCCCTTTTCTTACCGATTTTGGTTGTTTATGTGTGTGTCCTCGTCCATTGAATGCGGCTGCTCCCCCCCTTTACTTGGCAGCCTGTTGCAGAATCTCACTCTCTCCCCTTTTTATTCAACCGCCCTACTGACTTCGGGTACGGTTCCTGCAGGTGGTTTGGAACTAAGATGGTTGGCTGGAGGGTAGGGTGCTGCTAAAGTGTAACATCCCAAAAAAAAATTTTTTGCGACTTTTATTTTAAATATGTCGATTGGGATTTTCATTTATAAAATTAATGGTTGCTACGTGATTGAGTTGGCTATGTTGAATAAATTGTCATGAGTGATTTTGAATGAAGTGTTATTTATATTTTTCAATATGGGAAATTAATTTAAATAATGCATTTTGTTCTAGCCAAATAAAGTGGCTATTTTCGGCCCCTCCAATTATTGGAAACTATATTCTTTTTCTTGGATTTAATTAATTGTTTTGGGATATCTATCCAAATAAAATCCAAATCAAATTATCCCTAATTTATTCTACGTAAATGTCGAACCTAGCTTGTTCTTTGGAAGTTTTCGAAAATCCCTATTAAATAAGAGGATGAATTATTTTTATAGATTTAATTAGTACTTTGTTTAATTTCCTTCTTAAATTTAAAATCCAATTAAATCTAATCTTTTTTCAAATTCCTCCATATCCTATTTTAATTAGGATTTGACTCATTCCTTCTTTAAAGCCTTTAAATTTTCGCCCCATATGCTTCCAATTTCCTTGTGGAATTAATTTAATTGTTACCTATTTTGTGGGAGTCTTTTTTCCAACAAGGAAATTTCTAAATTTAAAACCTATTCTTATTTAATTGAGGTTTAAGTATTTTCCTTTCATTACTCCAATTTCACACACCCATTTTCATGTTAATTGTGGGATTTTATTATTCCTCCACAATTTTAATTATTTAATTAAAGTGTAGGATTAAACCTAGACTATAAAATCAAATTAACCCTAGCCCCCATTCCTCTCTTTCACACGCTCCCTCCTCCTTTCTCCCTCTCCCACACGCCTCCTCCCCTCTCCACATTCTCTCCAAAAACTCTCCTTCAATCCTTGTTCTTGCATCCGTTGAAGTTTATTTTCAAGAGTCTCCGACGAATCGCATCAATTCTTGTTTCTACCGATTCATTTTCATCAAGAAAGGTATATTTGATTCACTTTCCCTCAATCTTTTCATATAATCCTTGTTCTTGAATCCTACATGCATATAGTGAGTGTAGGAATGATAGATGCAAAATTAATAGGTGGGAAAGTGTGTTTGCATGAGAACTTTGATAATTATGCGATTTTGATTGAGTTTATGTGAAGTTTGATTTGAATCTTCGGTGAATGATGTGAGTTTATGTGCAAACATGATTATGAGAACATTTTTGAAGTATGATTTTTGTGTTATAAGCATGAAAATTATATTTGGATGATTGAGGAAGAAACCCTAATTTCGAATTTGTGAACCTGATATCTGTGACGTTCGAACAACAGCAGTTTTTGATGTGAAAATTTTACTGAGTAAATTTCAAGGTGTTTTATGGTGTCTCGTGTGAATTTCAGCCCTTTTGTCGAAAAATGGATTTTTAATAAATGTTAGAAGTTGACTGCGCAATTCTGCCAGAAACTTGTGTTCTCGCCCAGAATGTTTCGTATTCTGTTTGACCGAACAAATGACCTCCGTTTGATGTGATTCTTGAACTAAATGAACATTTGAAGTGTCTTCTGAGACGTGTAAAAAGTTCAGCCTCATTGGACATCGGATGAATGTATGGTGAATTTTTCAAACAAACTGCGCAATGCTGCCAGTATTTTTATGTTCCGACCAGAGAGTTGTATAAATGATTTGACTGACCAAATGCCATGATTTGAGTGTGAAACTTTAACTGAATGAACTTGAATGTGTCTACTGTGTTGTGACCAAATTTTAGCTTCATATGAGGTCGGATGAATGTTTGGTGATTTTTACAAACCAACCGCGCAGTTCTGCCAGTTTTTTGTTGTTATGTGAAAATATCACTTGTTGCTAAGTTGATGAACTATATGATGCATGTATGATTTGGGAAAGTATCCTATGACGTAATATGTTGACACGTTGAGAAATATTATGGCATGTTTTTCCTTATGTCGATGAATGATGGGATGGGTAATTTAAGGGAACGAAAAAGGAACAATAGGACATGCATGATAACATAAGTTTATGGAAAGCTGATTGTGTTGTCGTTGGCAAGGGTGTTGAGTATACGTGAGCTCGAGAAACGAGAGTTGCTAAGTTGGAATTATGTTGTTAAGCGATCGAGGTGGGCTTTCTTTTCAAACCTTTTTATTTTCCGAAAATACGATGTGGTGTTATAAGGGTGGTTTAACTTGTTATGTCATGCCATGTTATTTTGTTTGTGAGATTGTTGCCTGATGCCTAGTTCGTCTGGGCTTGCTCCGTTAGGCTATATGGTTGTGTTGTGAAACGAATTCGGGTCTGAGTAGGGCCGTAACCCTATCAGGCTGTGTACACTGGTGGGATCGTGAGCCGTCCTTGCTAGTCGACCGGTCTCGTGGGCGAATAGTGTGGCCACACTTTCGTCGCACTGTGATATGATAATTGTGATTGATGGAATGATGTGAAAAATGGGGAGATAAATTGTCTGGCCAGACTTGAAATGTTTTTGTGTTCTCATAATATTTCTTACTACATAAAACTCGAGATCACTGGTATGGATGACATAACTAATATAAAATGTTTTCGGCATGAGCCCATTGGGTACAACAAGTACTCAACCCTGCATATTATTTTTTCTTATGTGCAGGTTGAGCGGGATGTTGCGGAGGATGTTGAGTCGGCCTAAGAACTTAGGATGCGATGTGTCTCCATACATAAGCGTTATCCTTGACTCTCTCTTTGAACCTTATTTCCGCTGCTATGTTTTGAACTATGTTCCAATACTTTAATTGTTTCCATACTGTGTTTGAGTATGTTTGGTTGTGTTAGGTTTTAAGCGAGTATTTACAATGTTACTACTTGAAAATGATGTTTCTCGTGAAGTAAACTAAATGTTTTTTTAGAAGGTTGATTGGGTTTTTAATAATTAATTTTTCTCTCCTGCTGCTTTCTTTTAAAGGTATTTATTTTTGAGTCGTTTTTATTTAATAGAAAAGTTATAACTTTAAACTTCTTTAAACCAAAATTTTTTTCATTCTTTTAAGTTAATCAAGTTTTCAAATAAAACTCTATCCTTGCATGTTGTATCACGATCGCCACGTTTATAGTAACCCTAGTATGGGCGGTCGTGACATAAAGTCTCTCCTCCCTCGCTGGTCTCGTGGCAGTCTTGGCCGCAGAGTGCAGTCTACTGCAGGGGGTCGCCGCTCTCTAAGTGCGGCTCACTCCCACTCAAAGAAAGGTAGTGCCCCCTTTCCTTTTTAGCTGTAAGCTGCTGCTCATTTTTCTTGTTTCTTTCCTTGGCTTACTTGTTTGTATACTGCAGGGGACTTAGACTAACCCTCTCGGTTGCTACCTTGTTGATTTGGGCCGATGGGCTGTCGAGATTGGGCTTCAGTTTGGATCTAACGAAGGCCCATAGCTCGACACTCTAAGATTGTAATAGGCTAGCGTCTCTACTTGGAATTTTCCCCTTTCATTTCTCTTCAACTTGTAAGAAAAAAGATTATGCTAGTTGGTGTACTTCACTTCATTTATCTTCCTTATTAAAGTTTGTGATACTCGGTTTAAAAAGAAATTCTAGCTATCGAGTTTGTTTGCTCAAGGCTACAACAAATACCCTTCTTCTCATAAAATAAATTTCTAGTATTTATTTTTCATAATTCTCGAGAATCTAGGTCTCGGCTAATTACATTCAACCCCCCTTAATAAAAATTTCATCCCGAAATTTTGTCTCGGTTAGGCAAACAAAACGCTGTGGGTACTTTTCTTTCAACTGGTCCTGGAGCTCCCACATCGCCTCCACGCGGCCGTGGTGCTTCCATAGGACTTTCACTGTTACAATAGTTTTATTTCTCAACTCTTTCAATTTTCTGTCCAGAATTGCTTCGGCTTTTCTTTATAGTTCAAATCTGGTTCTAACACCATTTCTTCTTGGTGTACTATGTGTTTGGGGTCAAACACCTATTTCCTTAACTGTGATACATGAAACCACATTGTGAACATTCCCGAAGCTTGGCGGGAGTGCTATTATGTACGCCACAGGGCCGACTGTTTCTAGGATCTCGTAAGGTCCGATAAAACGCGGTTGTCACAGCTTGCTCTTGACGCCAAATCTGGTTATCCCTTTAGATGGGATACTTTCAGGAAGACCTTGTCTCCTGCTTTGAACTGTAAATCCGTTCGGCGAGCATCTGCATAGGATTTCTGTCTATCTTGGGCTTCTTTGATTCTCTCTCGAATCTATTGGACAATTTCTATCAATTCCTCTACAGAGTCTGGTCCGAGACATTTTTTTTTTCTCTCACCAACTTCATCCCAGTAAGGTGGTGATACTACATTCTTCCATAGAGTGCTTCATTAGGGCCATATTGATGGTTTGTCCTGGTAACTGTTGCGGTTGGGCAACTCTATAAGTGGAATGTACTGGCTCCCAGCCTTACTCCACGGTCGAGCACTCAAGGCTCTCAACCATATCCTCTAATGTCTGAATCGTTACCTTCGGACTGTCCATCCCGTCTGTGGATGGAATTGTTGTGCAAGAAAAGTTCAGCCCGAGTGCCTAACTCTCGCTGTGGCTTATCCAAAATCCTAGAAGTAGATTTTTAATCTCGATCTGAAGTAATCGTCATGGTACAACCATCAGGCGCACGATTTCTTGCACATAAATCTGTGCATTTTATCTGATCCATTAGGTGATACGAATTAGTATGAAGTGAGCACTTTTTGGTGAGACGATCTATAATCTCCCAGACTGGCGGTATTTTTCATTTGAGATTTTTTGCTATCCTGTCACAAATCCATTGGCTATATGCTCTCATTTCCATTCGGAAATCTCGAGGGGAACTGCAACTTTCATAGGGTATTATGGTATAAGTCTTCATTTTTGCTGGCCAGCCAGGCATTTTCTAGACACGAGGTTGCTCCGCCTCCTCACGAAAGTGGTCATGTTTCTCGGTTCTCACCTTCGCACGTGTCTTTTCCAACTTCTCATTACATCGTTGAGCCTCTATGATCTTGGTTCTTAAGTCTGGCTCAATCACTAGCGTCGTTATTCTTCCTCCTACTGTCTCGGGCGCTTTCACTATCTCTAATTGCATCCTATCGAACTTGCGGATCAATGTTTCCTCTTGAGTTAGAAAAGAAGCCAGTTGCGGGTGGTTCTTCCTACTCAAAGCATCGGCTACCACGTTCGCCTTGCCCGGGTGATAGTGAATACCGCAATCATAATCCTTCACGATCTCTAGCCAACGTCGTTGTCGCATGTTCAACTCTTTCTGCTCGAAGAAGTACTTGAGACTCTTATGGTCCGTAAAAATCTCACATCTCACTCCATAGAGATGATGTCTCCAAATCTTTAGTGCGTGCACTACTGCTGCTAGCTCTAAATCATGAGTCGGAAAGTTCAGCTCATTCGGCCTCAATTGCCGGGAAGCATATGCTATCACATTCCCATCTTGCATCAACACGCATCCTAGTCCCACTTTCGACGCGTCAGTATATACGGTGAAGTCCTTGTCGGGTTCTGGTACCGCTAGGACATGTATTGTAGTCAATTTCTCCCTCAACAGTTGAAAACTCGCCTCGCATTCCGGCATCCAAACTACCTTGATTCCCTTCTTCAACAGTTGCATCATTGGTCTCGCGATCTTAGAGAATCCCTCGATGAAACGTCGTAGTATCCCGCCAATCACAAGAAACTGCGGATTTCACTCAGCGTTTTCGGCGACTTCCAATCTTGCACAGCCTCGACCTTTGCAGGGTCTACTTATATTCCATTATCCGTCACGATATGACCTAGAAAGTTCACTCTATTCAACCAGAACTCACACTTACTAAACTTGGCATATAACTTTTACTTCCGCAATGTCTCCAACACTGTTCGCAGGTGTCATCCATGCTCCTCCTCGTTCTTCGAGTATACCAACACATCGTCGATGAAGACTAACACAAACTTATTGAGATACTCGTGGAAAACTCGATTCATCAAGTCCATGAAAACTGCCGGGGCGTTAGTCAGTCCAAATGGCGTCACGGCAAACTCATAATGGACATAACGAGTGCGAAAAGCAGTCTTAGGCACATCCTCTCGTCGGACCTTTAGTTGATGATATCTCGACCTCAAGTCCATCTTTGAAAATACGCCAGCTCCTCGAAGTTGGTCAAATAAATCATCGATCCTTGGCAGTGGGTACTTATTCTTCAAGATCAACTTGTTGAGCTCACAATAGTTGATGCACATCCTCATCGTTCCATCCTTTTTCTTCACGAACAACACATGCGCTCTCCACGGTGACACACTAGGTTGAATGATTCCAAAATCTAGCAGTTTGTGCAACTGAATCTTCACTTCAGGAAACTCCTTAGGGGCCATTCGGTAAAGTGCTTTCGATACTGGCGTAGATCCAGGTTCCAAATCAATGGTAAACTCCACTTGCCTGTCAGGCGGCAATCTAGGCAAAGTTTCAGGAAATACGTCGGGAAAGTCTCGTACTACGGCCACGTCTTCCACCTTCAAGTCCTTCTCATCCTCTCTATTTAAGTACACAAGATACGCCGGACGCCCTTTTCTGATCATCGTCGTTGCTTGCAATGCAGAGATTATGGAGGTTCGTCGGTTCATGGTAATCCCATACAAGATAATCGGCTCGTCGCTAGAGGCTTGGAAAGAAATATGTCTCTCTTTGCAATGGATCGTCGCGTGATTCTCGACAAGCCAATTCGTTCCCAAAATTATGTTAACATTCTCCAAAGGCATAACGTGCAAAAGTCGAGCTACTACTCCTAACTCTCAAAACACAAACTATATGTTCGAGCAAGTTTGCGAAATATCAATCAGACCTCCAACAGGTGAAGACACACTCAAACCCAAATCACGTTTAACAATAGAGAGTTCTAAGGTATTCACACATGACATCAAAATAAAAGAGTGCGAAGCACCCGTATTAAACATCACGATAATAGGTAGTTGCTGGAGCTTGCCCATACCTGCCAAGTTATCTTTGCCCTTGTTGGCTTGCTGCTCCTGCCCTTGATTTCCTCTCAAAGCATATGCCCTTGCCTGTTGTGGGGCCCACTTGTCGGATCGGTTGTGGTTGTTGCGGTTGTCTCTGTCCTTGTCCATTCCTCATTCCTCCTTTATTGTTCGGACACTCTCGAGACATGTGTCCGTTTCCACCACAAGCGAAGCATCGGATGCCTCCAACATGAAACTTGGAGCACCGGTTACAGTAAGGTACCCTCTGTTGATTTCCTCTCTGTTGTGGCACGACTTGTCGGCCATAGTTCTATGGGTGGCGGAGAGTGGAATGGTGTCGCTTGTTGTTAAAAGGGGCTCGGTTGCCTTCCCACTTCCTCTTGTCTCTATAGTTCGATTGTGGTGCGGGTGGTATAGGATTTGCCACCTTCTCGTTCTTAGGCAGTGCCTCTTCCACATCTAAGGCGCAACTCAAAATATCGGAGTAAGAAATTCCTTGGCGGCTGGCCACGGCTACTCTTATCTCGGTTCTAAGGCCAGCGCGAAACTTCACGGCCATCTTCTCATCCGTGTCCACCAACTCGGGTGCATATCGGGTCATCGCACAAAGTGCACGGTCATACTCTGTCACCATCATGTTTCCCTGTTTCAAGGTGTGGAACTCTACTATCTTGGCTCGTCTGTAGCTCATGGGGACGTACTTATTATACACCTCCTCCTTGAACTCATTCCCATGTAAACGCCTCTCGGCGGGCGGGGTCTATTGTCTTTCGCCTAGTTTCCCACCACTGATCAGCAGGCCCAGTCAATTGATAAGTCACGCATGCCAGACGCTCCTTATCAGTGCACACCATAAACTCAAAAATACGCTTGATGTCGCGTATCCAGGCCTCTGCCTTTTGTGGCTCACCCAACCCATCAAACATTGGGGTTTTTCCTTTCGGAAGGTCTTGATGTATTCCTTATCTTGAGGTTGCGGTAGGGGAGGTGGAGGAGGAGGGGGTTGATTCCCAACACTTCCCTTGGACCGTTCCTCTTCATTTCCCCCTACTCGTGGGCCACGTCTACGTCTCGATGACATCTTGATCTAAATCACAAGTTAGCATCGTTGTTAGTATTCGTTGTTATCAAAACAAGGCTTCCTTGCATTCATTCACGTGTACGAAACGATAAACCACAAGTGCGCGAAGTCAAACAAAACGTGGAACTTTTATAGAAGCTTGGAAAGGGAAACAAAACATTCGTTCAAGATCAAAAGCAAAAGTGTCACGACCGCCCATACTAGGGGTACTATAAACGAGGAGATCGTGACCACGGGATAGCAATGAAGACAACATTTAAGGATGACAGTTCATAAGAAAGGCTCAAATAGCTTAAAAGAATAATATTTTAGTTCATTAAAAGTTAAACAACGAGTTTTTAGCTTAAAGAAACTTAATGTCATAAATTCATTATCAATTAGTGCAAAGACTTATAGCAAACGATTTTTCAAAGGAAGCGGCGGGGAAAAATAAATATCAAAATCCATTAATCTCCAAAAGAATAATTGTTTTACTTTACGAAAACCCATTTTAGAGTAACGAAGTAAACAGCGAATTAACGTCTAAAAGGATTTGACATGCCAAAATAGTACGAAGTAAAGAACTCTTGGGGCATAGATAAAAAAAGTATAGCAGCGGAAATAAGGTTTCAAAGAGAGTCAAGGATGACGCCTATGTATGAAGACACAACGCATCCAAAAATTTCCTAGGCCGAATCAACATCCACCGCAACATCCCGCTCAACCGGTTACATAGGGAAACACATGTAGGGCTAAGTACTTATTATACTCAATGGGCTCATGCCGAAAACATTTTATATATAGTTATGTCATCCATACCAGTGATCTCGAGTTTTACATGTAGTTAAGAAATATCACGAGAACACAAAAATATTTCATAGACTGGCCAGTCAAATAATCTCCTCACTTTCTCAACAATCCATCAATCACAATCATCATTCCATGTGCGACGAAAGTGTGGCCACACTATTCGCCCACGAGACCGGCCGACTAGCAAAGACGGCTCACGATCCCACCAGTGTACAAAGCCTGATAGGGTTTGCGGCTCTACTCAGACCCGAATTCGTTTCACAACACAGCCATATAGCCTAACGGAGCAAGCTAGGACGAACTAGGCATCAGGCAACAATCTCATAAACAAAACATCATGGCATGACATAACAAGTTAAACCACCCTTATAACACCAGATCATATTTTCGGAAAATAAAAGATTTGTAAAAGAAAGTCCACCTCGTTTGCTTAAACAACACAATACCCAACTCAAAGCAACCCTCATTCCTTGTGCTCACATATACACAATCCCCTTGCCAACACCACAGCACAATCAGCCTTCCATCAATACAAATTATCATGCATGTCCTATCGTTCCTTTCATCGTTCTCTTAAATTACCCACCCCAACATTCATCAACATAAGGAAAAACATGCCATAATATTTCTCAACTTATCACACATAATCACGTCATAAGATACATTCCTTGATCATACATGCATCATATAATTCACCCAAACTTGGCAACAAGTATTATTTTGACATAACAGAAATCTGGTAGAACTGCGCAGTCGTTCTGTAAAAATCACCAAAAATCCATCCGACCTCATATGAAGCTAAATTTTGGTCACTACACAGTAGCCACGTTCAAGAACGTCCAGTTAAAAGTTTACACCGAAATCATATCATTTGGTCAGTCAAAACAACAATGCAACCCTCTGGTCGGAACATAAAAATTCTGGCAGTACTGCGCGGTTCGATTGAAAAATTTACCAAATATTCATCCGATGTTCAATGAGGCTGAAATTTTCACAAAACACAGAAGACTCTTCACATTACATCAAGTCGAAAATTCACATCAAGAAAAGGCCATTTGTTTGGTCAAATAAAAAACGAAACTCTCTGGGCGAGAATACTAGTTTCTGGCAGAATTGCGCAGTCAACTTTAAAAATTTATTAAAGTTTCATCTTTTGTCAAAAGGGGCTGATATTCACACAACACACATAAAACACCTCAACATTTACTCAGTTAAAAATTCGTGTCAAAATATGAGCGTTTGGCTGGTCAAACACACGTTAGAATCCACTGTCTAACGCCACAGTTTTCAGGCTTCACAATTTTGAAATTAGGATTTATTCCTCATTCATCCAAACACAATTATTCATGCTTCCAACACACAATCATGCTTCATAAAGTTCTCACAATCATGTTCTCATATATTCACACATCATTATCAATGAATCATCCAAATTTCACACATACACATTCATAAACGTACATCCACAAATTTCCTCACACAACACATCAATCCCCCCCGATTAAATTTTCGATCTATGATTCCTACACTCACTATATGCATGAGGGAATCAAGAAAAAAAATTCAATGGAAAGGATGAGGAAAAGATTTTAAATTATACATTCTTGAATCAAAATCAAACGGTAGAAACACGGATTGATGCGTTTCCTCGGAAACTCTTGAAATTCCAACTCCGATGGATGCAAGAACAAGGATTGAAGGAGAGTTTTTGGAGAGAATGTAGAGAGGAAGGAGGAGGCGTGTAAGAGTGAGGGAGAGAGAGGTGGACGGTTGGGAGGGGAAAAAATATGGGGGCTAGGGTTAGGTTTAGGTGATTTTATAGTAGGTTTAATCCCCAACTAAATTAATTTATTAATTAATTGTGGAGGAATAAAATAGAGGCCAATAAATAAAATCCCACAATTAAAAGAAGGGAATTTCGAAAATTGGCTATTAAATTAACAAGGAATTTATTTGGTATTTACTTGGAGAGAAATATATTCACAACTTAGGAATTAAAACAATGAATATTTCATAAACAAGGGAACAAAATAAGTTAAATCTCCAAGTAGGAAATAAAAGGGGGAGAGCGAAAATTTAATGGGTGCACAAGGAAAATTATTTAAATCCTCAATTAAATAAGAATAGGATTTAAATTTGGTAATTTCTTTATAGGAAAAGACTCCCATAAAATAGGTAACAATTAAATAAATTTCCACAAGGAAATTTGAAACATAAGGGGCGTGTGATATGGAGAGCAAAATACAAGGAAAATATTCACATCCCCAATTAATTTGACTTAGGTATTAATTTGGTATTTATTTGAATAAAATGAATTCCACAAAGCAGGGAAACAAGTATGATTTCCTTCTTAATCAAAGGGGCCAAAATTTGGGTATTATTCCCACATGGGAATAGTTCCAATATTAATCAAATTATGGTGAGGAAACAAAATGTGACAAGATTTAATTGGATTTAAAAAAAAATGAAGGGAATCAACAAGGTACCAGTTAAATCAAAGAAATAATCCATCCTCCTAATTAAATTAGGGGATTTTTCGAAATCCCTCAAGAATAGGCTAGGGTTCGAAATTCATGTAGTACAAGTTTGGAATAGTTTGTTTTGGATTTAATTTGGATAAATATCCCAAAACAATTAATTAAATCCAAGAAAAAGAATATAGTTTCTAATAATTGGAGGGGCCGAAAATAGCCACTTTATTTGGCTAGAACAAAATGCATGCTCTTATTTAAATTAATTTCCCACATTGAAAAATATAAATAACACTTCATTCCAAATCACCCTTAACAATTTATTCCACATAGCCAACTCAATCATGTAGCAACAATTAAATTTCATAATGAAATTCCCAATAGACATAATAAAATAAAAGTTGCAAAATTTTTTTTTGGGATGTTACATCCTTTCCCTCTTAACAGAAATTTCGTCCCGAAATTTGACCGTCTCACAAAAACAACTCGGGGTACTTTTCTTTCATTCTATCTTCTAACTCCCACGTGGCTTCCTGGGAATATGGTGTTTCCACAATACCATCACAGATGCTATCGACTTGTTTCGCAACTCTTGCACCTTCCGATCTGGGATTGCCTCGGGCCTTTCCTCGTAGCTCATGTCGGGGGTTAGGATCACTTCCTCTTGATGAATCACATGCTTGGGGTCGAACAAGTACTTGCGCAACTGCGACACATGGAACACGTTGTGCACATTCCCAAAACTGGGAGGTAACGCCAAACAGTACGCTACAAAATCTACTTCATCTGTGATCTCGTACGTCCCTACAAAACGCGGTTTCAGCTTGCCCTTCACTCCAAACCTCACAACTCCTTTAGTCGGAGATACTTTCAAAAATACTTTGTCACCAACATCGAATTTGATCTCTGTTCGGCGCACGTCAGCATACGACTTCTGCCTATCTTGAGCTTCGTTGATCCTTGCACGGATTTGATGCACAATTTCGGTCATTTTCTTTATGGCGTCGAGTCCTAACATCTTCCCTCACCAACTTCATCCCAATAGAGCGGGGATTGATACTTCCTGCCATACAAGGCTTCATACGGCGCCATATCGATCGTCGCTTGATAGCTATTGTTATAGGCGAATTCAACCAACGGTAGAACAATTTCCCAACTTTCCCCTCGATCTAGGACAACGGCTCGCAGCATATCCTCAAGCGTTTAAATCGTCCTCTTTGACTGCCCGTCCGTCCGATTACGGGTGATAAGCAGTGCTGAAGTTCAATTGCGTGCCCAGTTCCCGTTGCAAACTCATCCAAAACTTTGATGCAAACTTCGTATCGTGGTCGGACACAATGGTCTTTGGCACCCCATGCAAACGTACAATCTCACTCACGTAAAGCTTAGCTAACTTGTCTGGTCCACAAATTCTAATTGGTAAAAAGTGCGCGCTTTAGTCAGTCGATCGATGATCCCGCAGATCGCAGTGTTGCCCTTTTGTGACTTTGGCAAACCCGTCACGAAATCCATGGCTAGATGCTCCCACTTCTTTTCGGGAATTTCAAGCGGTTGCAAAATCCCATATGGCCGTTGGTGTAAGGCCTTCACTTGTTGACATGCTAGACATCGCTCCACATACGATGCTACATCCCCTTTCATTTCATTCCACCAAAAATGCTGTTTCAAGTCTCGATATATCTTCGTGCTTCCGGGGTGAGCAGTGTAAGACGTATCGTGTGCTTCACTCAAAATCTCATCTTTCAGTGCCTCATCGCTCGGCACACACAATCGTCCATCGAATGTCAAAGCATTGTCTGCCTCCTCACGATAACGATCAAGTTTCTCGGCTCTCACCTTCACACGTAATTCTTCCAACTTCTCATCACGTCGTTGGGCTTCTATGAGCTTGGTTCTCAAGTCTGGCTCAATTACTAGCGTTGTTATTCTTCTTCCTATTGTCTCGGGCGCTTTCACTATCTCCAATTGTATTCTGTCGAAATCACGAATCAACGCTTCCTCTTGCGTTAGGAAAGAAGCCAATTGAGGTTGGTTCTTCCTACTCAAAGCATCGGCTACTACGTTCACCTTGCCCGGATAGTAGTGAATACCGCAATCATAATCTTTCACGATCTCTAGCCAACGTCTTTGTCGCATATTTAGCTCCTTCTGCTCGAAGAAGTACTTGAGACTCTTGTGATCCGTATATATCTCGCATCTCACCCCATAGAGATGATGTCTCCAAATTTTCAGTGCGTGCACTACTACTGCTAGCTCCAAATCATGGCTCGGAAAATTCAGCTAGTTTGGTCTCAATTACCGGGAAGCATATGCTATCACTTTCCTATCTTGCATCAACATGCATCCTAGTCCTACTTTTGACGCGTCAGTAGAGACGGTGAAGTTCTTGTCGGGTCCTGGTACCGCTAGGACAGGTGTTGTAGTCAATTTCTCCTTCAACAGTTGAAAACTCGCCTCGCATTCCGGCGTCCAAACCACCTTGATTCCTTTTTTTAACAATTGCATCATCGGTCTCGCGATGTTAGAGAATCCCTCGATGAAACGTCTGTAGTATCCTGCCAATCCCAAGAAACTGTGAATTTTACTCGGTGTTTTCGGCGACTTCCGATTTTGCACAGCCTCGACCTTCACTGGGTCCTCTTGAATTCCATTATCCGTCACGATAGGACCAAGAAAGTTCACTCGAGTCAACCAAAACTCACCCTTACTGAACTTGGCATAAAGCTTATCTTTTCGTAACGTTTCCAACACAGTTTGCAGGTGCCATCCATGCTCCTCCTCGTTATTCGAGTATACCAACACATCATCAATGAATACTAACACAAACTTATCGAGATACTCGTGGAAAACTCAGTTCATCAAGTCCATGAAAACTACCGGGGCGTTAGTAAGTCCAAATGGCATCACAACGAATTCATAATGGCCATAACGAGAGCGAAAAGTAGTCTTAGGCACATCCTCTCGTCGGACCTTTAATTGATGATACCCCGACCCCAAGTCCAGTTTCGAAAATACGCCCGCTCCTTGAAGTTGGTCAAACAAGTCGTCGATTCTTGGCAGTGGGTACTTATTCTTCAAGTTCAACTTGTTGAGCTCACGATAGTCGATGCACATCCTCATCGTTCCATCCTTTTTCTTTACGAACAACACAAGCGCTCCCCATGGTGATACACTAGGTTGGATAAATGCCAAATCTAGCAGTTCTTGCAACTGAATCTTCAATTCAGCCAACTCTTTAGGGGCCATTCGGTATGGTGCTTTCGATACTGGCACAGATCCAGGTTCTAAGTCAAAGGTAAACTCCACTTGTCTGTCGGGCGACGGTCCCGACAAAGTTTCAGGGAACACGTCGGGAAAGTCTCGTACTACCGCCACGTCTTCACCTTCAAGTCTTTCTTCTCCTTTCCATTCAAGCACACAAGATACGCCGGACGCCCTTATCTGATCATCGTGGTTGCTCGTAAAGTAGAGATTATGGAGGTTCGTCGGTTCATGGAAATCCCATACAAGCTAGTCGACTCTTTGCTAGAGGCTCGAAAAGAAATTTGCCTCTCCTTGCAATGTTACATCAAAACTCAGAATATGGATCAAGAACGCAAACTTTGATCAAGCAGTCTTAACTTGGATATGAACCGATTTCGAATTGTAACAATTGGTTATGATCATCCCCACGGAGCATGAAAGAACATGAGATAGGTCATGAATATGGGATTGAATCGAATTAATGTTAATTCTCATAGTAGGCTACCCAACAAGATAATTCCGTTGTTCGACCAAATTTGAAAGATCAACACATCAATGGGATAATGACTTAAAGGGTTGCGGAAAGAAAAAAATGATCAGTTGTATAAGGATTGAGAAATGTAGGCAGTTGTCACAAAGCGGTACTGACCATGGTTCAACGACATAATATGGAATGATAGAATCACATCAATGGGTTCATAAGTTTGTGAAAGGCAACCAAAGTCAAAGGGGCTTTTGAAAAAAAATCAAGTGGATTAAGTTTGTTAAGGCAAGGTACAAAATGTAGACCTTAACTTCGTTTTGTAAAAAGAAAGGTTCTATTATGGAAAGAATACATATAGTGGAACTGAAAGAAAAAGACTTTCACTCTATGAGAAAGAACTTGACACAGACATGGTTACAAAATGAAAAGCTGAACAAAAGTTCAGAGAAGAATATCCCATAGAAAACATGTCTGCGAAACATGCCTATATTGAAGGACATGACTGCAAGCAGCCTTAGGTATGAAGTTCAATAGCAAATGATCACAAAGTCAAAATATTGTTCGTATAAATAATAAGTCAAAGAAGACCACAATCAATCCAAGTGTCCAAAGTTATGAAGGCAACACCACTTTCCAAGAATTGAAAGTGAGTTATGACTCAATGGAGGAAAAGAAATAATATGCATCACTTGCAAGGGGTGAATGAAACAAGCTGTCAAATAGACAAGGGCTCACGGTTATTTGAAAGGTCCTGAAAAATAACTTCTTAGAATCCAAGTAAGAACTGTTGATTAAAATAGTTTGTTATAGCTATTAAAGTCGCACCACCTCGTTCATCTTTCGCAAGCCGAGACTGGTAACATCGCTCTAAGAACTGTGGATTCCACGCTGAGATTCTCTGTGTCAATGCCACTAATAATGATAGTCGGAGTCCATATCTTCATAAAGTTCTCTGTATGTCATAATGATTATCCTCGTAGGATATTGTTGTCATCCTCGTGCTCCTTAGCAGGGTATGAAGATCATCTCCATCGTTTTGCCGCTTACGCACGATTACACTATACTAATTTAAATCGCGAGTATGACCGCTCTTCGTTGCATGAAAATATCACTTAGCTTCCGCTCTTCTTGTCTCGCACCTTGACTTAAGGGTTTGCCTCAACTTTCATATTCTCGTACGTTTCATTGCTCAGAGAAGTAATAGTTAAGTTTTCAACTTAGAACTACGATTCGCGCGGTCAACTAGGCTTATATTTTAGGTACTCTAAGTTCACAACACAATTCGTCATCTACCACAATTTACGTCATTCAGACCTCAAGATAAACACACAACATTTTCACATCCCATAGCAAAACACTTTCAAACTTCACAATTATATTCACAACTTTTGAAACAAAATTTCTTTACACTTTCACACTTTTCGAAAAAAAGCACATCTCACTTTTAAAGTAAAAGTTTTGACTCAAATTAAAACGTACTTTCGCATCAACTTCCATCATTCGTATAAAACACTCCATAGAATAACGCATCATACTTCGCACCTCATAACATACATAACATCACACTTCCATAGCTTAATTTTCCAAACGAAAAAGTTAATTTAATTTAATTTTATATATATATGTATTTTTTTTAACAATTCATAAACAAAACAGTTTCCATTGATAAATAAATTTTCTCCAAAAGAAAGAACTAACACGTTTTCATTTGAAGTTCAAGGATATTGCAAAACATAAACATTTTTCCTCAATCGAACAATTTCCAAAATTACCAACAACTTTCCACAATATAAACATTTTTCCTCAATCAAACTCCGCTAGAACAACTAGTCATTAATATTACAAAACATCAACCACAAAATCCTTTTCCATTTTTTTTTCTACATATCAAACCATGCAAATCTTTCAAAGCTCATAAAACATTTGTATTCCAAACAAAACACTCATGCGCTTCACATATATGTTTAAAACAACATTCTAAGATTACACATTTTTTTCAAATTTTTTTTTAACATTCTCAAAACAACTCATCCACTTTCGTCCTTCATGTAAAACACTCCATCATCCTATGTTCATATGCTCACGTCGTAGTACTTTCACACATTTAACACATACTTAGGTCATCATACCAATCTTGCTCATGTCCCACATAATCATACCATAACAATATCATATTCGCACATACAACACGTGCTTAGATCATCTTGTCAATCATGCTCATATTCCCCATAATCACACTATCACAATATCATTTTCACACATATAACACTTGTTTAGATCATCATGCCAATCATGCTCATGTTCCACATAATCATATCATCACAGTATCATTTTCACACATAACGTTTATTCACATGCGTACACTTCCCAAAACATCCTCATCATATCCTCATCAATTTTATACATCGATCTCACATTCTTTCAACAACTTAAAACATACATCACTTTCTTTGGTTGAGCGTGATGCTTTGGATGTTGAGCCTTCGTGATCTTTCTAGTCTAGGGGTACTAATCTAGACTTAGGCTGAAAGAAGACTCTCGGACCAGAGCGAAAGAACGAAGCTCTGATACCACTCTGTCACGACCGCCCATACTAGGGGTACTATAAACGAGGAGATCGTGACCACGGGATAGCAATGAAGACAACATTTAAGGATGACAGTTCATAAGAAAGGCTCAAATAGCTTAAAAGAATAATATTTTAGTTCATTAAAAGTTAAACAACGAGTTTTTAGCTTAAAGAAACTTAATGTCATAAATTCATTATCAATTAGTGCAAAGACTTATAGCAAACGATTTTTCAAAGGAAGCGGCGGGGAAAAATAAATATCAAAATCCATTAACCCATTTTAGAGTAACGAAGTAAACAGCGAATTAACGTCTAAAAGGATTTGACATGCCAAAAATAGTACGAAGTAAAGAACTCTTGGGCATAGATAAAAAAGTATAGCAGCGGAAATAAGGTTTCAAAGAGAGTCAAGGATGACGCCTATGTATGAAGACACAACGCATCCAAAAATTTCCTAGGCCGACTCAACATCCACCACAACATCCCGCTCAATCTGTACATAGGGAAAACACATGTAGAGCTGAGTACTTGTTATACTCAATGGGCTCATGCCGAAAACATTTTATATATAGTTATGTGATAAGTCGTATTCTAGGCCTTGGTTACTGGTCAGTATGATGTGCAAAATTGATTATATCTGCAAAACAGTTGCTCAAAGTGTGCAGGTTAAGTGTTCTAGCCAGTAGGGAAGTTTCGGAATGTTCAGGTGAAAAAGGGCGCCAGCATGATCTCATACTGATCAGTATTCGTGCTGAAACGGCTTGAGATGGAGAAGACGGATAGCTGGGACGGATTACCCACAATTGAGGGCAAAGAAGTCAACTTGCAATGAGGATTTACCCTAAAATCAAGGGTAAGCCTGCCTATAAAAGGAAGCCAAGAAGGAGAGAGAAGATATAGATACAGATTCACTCATTCACCACCATTTTTAGGTAGAGAGTTCTCTCGGTAATACCAGTCTTTCAGCCGTGTCCCGCTTCTTGCCTCGCCGCAGCCATGATCACCTGACGCCCAGATGTTCCTGGAGTACCAGTCATCCTCATTCCAGCCAGCAAGATCATAGTTTAGGAGTTCCATCGCCCGGAGTGGCAAAACACTTTTATTTCGTTTTCGTAGTTAAATTGCTTGTTTTTCCTTACGTTGGATCTTTGTTTGCTTTTGGATATTTTCTTCTTTTGAAGTACTTGTTGAAGATCCGAACGTGTTTATGCTATGAAGTTGTTTTCTGTTCAGTTTACTTTGCCGATCCCTTTTCTTTCTGCCTAGTTAGCTTAGATCTAGAGTTTCTGGTCGTTTTGAGTATCGAATCGTGTGTTTCCAGTTAGTAGTTTATTTCTTCGAGTTAGCATAATCTGTTTACTCTTATTTCATAGAGGTTTGTGTCAGGCAAGGTGCAGTTATGTGTTTCTTGTCTTCTTCCATGCTGATCAGTAGGCGGGATTTCAGTTTCGATGTTTGATTTTCGATTTGGATTTTTTTGATCGTAGATCTGTGTTCGTGAGTTATTAATCTGTGTTTTTATGGTGCTGGATCTGGTTTGTTTTTTCTGATTTTAGTTTGTGTTTGTTGAAGAAGATGATGTCCATATCCAAGTTTGGGACCACTTTTGTTTTTTAGATGCTTTTTGCTTTTTGTCCTTCACCTTTAGTACACCCTGCAGATCTGTCAGCCTAGTCACCACAACTACCACTTATTCTCTGCTTTTCTGTTTAGCCTTTTATAGAAACCTAGTACCTTCCGCATATTTTCTGTTACACCGCATCCACCATAATTCCACGTACACCACTACATGTCGACCACCATTCACCCTTCCTAGTCAGTAGGACACCATCTTAATTTCCCGTCTAGGTACAGACTCAACCCAAGCGTGGTAGCTAACCAAACCATCCAGAATATCACCACAATAGTTTTAACTCACCATCTCTATGGGATTCGACCCTTATCACCACTATACTGCTCAGTAGAAGTGGGTTGAGGATTCTTTGAAACCAGGGTCTAGGCTTAGTTAGGATCTCTATCCTGACCAGTAGGATATATTCTTGCTTGAACGACACCTACGCACCCTGCTGCATCTTTCAAATGGCACCGTTGCCGGGGATGGATGGCATTATTAGTTACTTTTGTGTGTGATACTTTGGTGTATATATTGTGTATAATTTTCCTTTTTCTTTTCATTTCAGTTTATGAGCAGTAGCTCGTCTCCTGATCAGTGGAGGCCGAAAATACTCAAGCGAGGAACTATACTCGTAACCACTCGTTCTGGCCTGTCGACCACCTTGTCTGACCTAGGCACGATTAGTGACGAAGAGAAGGGCACCATAGAGGGACCAATACCAGAAGAGAAACCACTGTTGGAAGCCAACCCAAGGGAGATGGCCAACCTGGGAGATGAAGACCCGGAGATCGGGACGCTGAACGCACATACTGAAGGAGAGCCCCCGCAAGCCATAGTCGTTACTCCAGGGCAAACCGCCTGCGATGTGAAGCCTCATGTGATCGCGATCCTGCCTACATACTATGGGAAGAGCTATGAAGGGCCGTATGAGTTTTGTAAAATTTGTAGGGCGCAAAGGAGACCAGCAGGAGCGACTAAGGATGATTATAGGCTGAAGGCTTTGCCATTTGTGTTCAAGGGGGAAGCTAACACCTGGTTTATGCGCCTGCCCCCCAACTCTATTGAGACTTGGCCGATTTCAAGTCAGCATTCCTGGGCAAGTTTTTTCCGTCATCCAAGACAAGCGCGCTGAAGAGGGAAATAACTAATGTGAAGCAAGGGTATGATAAACCCTTGAGTGATTATTGGGCAAGATACATGGGTCTTTTGGAATCATGTCCCAACCATCGCATGGCGGACATTGAAGTACATCATACTTTCTACGAAGGTATGAACGCGGTAACCAAGGACCTGGCAAATTCATCGTCAGGAGGAAGCTTCACACAATTACGGGTCAGCGAAGCGAAGAGAGTCCTAAGGAAGCTACTGAATGCAAAGAAAGAGTATGACCATTCAAGGGAAGGATACAACCGAGAGCGAGCTGCTGTTGCCTCGCTTACTGATCAGGAAAATAAGCTGGAGCAGAAAATGGATTTGAAAATGGATGAGCTGAAGAAGTCACTTCTGAGTGCGATCGAGAAGAGCACTCCACCACCTCCCCCAGCTGGGAATTACAACGGTGCAGAGCAGGGAAATCAAGGACCGAACTATGATCAGCCTAATGACTTCGGGAATATGGAGCAAGTTAATGCTGCATGGTACTTCAATTCTAGTGGGCATTGGATTATAGGTAGACAACGGGATGCACCATGGAGGGATCATCCAAACTTCCGATGGGGTGACGGAAGCCAAAATCAGAACCAAGGTCAGAACCAGTATAACCCCCATCCGAACCAAAACCCTAACCGTGGACCAGCAAACCCAGACTACCAGCCCAACTGGTCAGGAAGAAACCAACAATCCCAAAACCAAAACCCACAAAACCAGAACCCGAACCCTGTCTATGTGCCGCCCCACCAGAGAAACTTCCAAAATTTCCAAAATCAGCCGAACCCAGGACCCCAACACCATCAGAACCAAAATCAATTCCAAGGCCAGCACCAGAATCAATATCCTCAAGATCAGTACACCCCTCCTGCCCAGTATAACCAATACCCGCCTAATCAAGGCCAGCAAAACTCCCAGAACTATCAACACCAAGGGCCGAGTCATTTCCAAAATTCGAACAGGCCAAGGAGATCCGTTGAGGACATGATGGGTGAAATGCTAGCGTCACAGCAGAGCATCAAAGGAGAATTACAATCTCATAATGAGGTCGTGCAGGGGATGCAAAATGCCCAGAAGGAACATAAGGCGAACATGGATATGATGAATAGGCAGTTAGCACAACTGGCCAGTTCGGTGGGTAATTTGAAGGGAAATGCGGGGAACTCCCATCTACAGTCCAAATGCCCGAAAAGGCAAATGTGAGTAAGGTTACGTTGAGGTCAGGAACTACTTATGACGCGCCTCAACCGAAACGACCTAGTGGAGGATCCAATGGAACGAAGATAGGAGGCAATACCATTTCAGCGGAAGAATTAGGGAGACCTATGCCTCGGATGCAGGATCCATTCTTCTTGGATGATACACCAAGTGTAAGAGGTGAACCCGACACCCTACTGACCAGGAAGGAACCTCCTCAACCTGGGGAGAAAACCCTGGAACGCAACCACCGCCAAACCCTCAACCTTCGGCACCAACTCAGCAAGCCCCACCGATGATATCTCTAGACGCAATGGTAGAGTTTCTCCGTTTATAAGACCCCACTAGGAACTGGGCGGCGGAGTTGGTGAATTTCAGCCAAATCAGAGGGCAAGGGAATATGACCGCAGCAAGTCCGGCAGGGGCGATGTCAGTAACCAGTGCGCATCCCACGGTGCAGCCTCCGCCTACCGATCCGTTTCCCCCTACAATTCCACAAGAAGAACACTCTCCCGTCGAAGCCGTAATTGCAGAAACAGAGAAACTCTCTCCGGTAAACCAAGACTCCGAACCCTTGAATGATGAAGCAATTTTGGCTTACTACGATTCTGATCCGGAGGAGAGGGCGGAAAGGCTGAGGAAGGAGAACCAAAACCATGAGGGGGGAAATATAGCGGAGGAAACGCCTACTGTGGAGACCGTCCGTCAAGAGAGGGTTAGGGAAGAAATAGATCTGAACGAATCGGCACAGAAGCGCAGCCTCATGACCGATACGGAGTTTGAGTCAATCGTGGAAGAGGTAAACCGCAGAGAGGATACTGCTTTGATAGCTGAGGGTCTAGACCTCGCATCAAGGTCAGTAGGAGGGGTTGAGAAAGTACAGGGTGAAGAGAAAGAGCCGGAGCCAGTAGATCCCCTAGTGGAAGTAGGGGATAGTAGAATGCAGGTAGGAGAGGAGGAACCAGCTGCAGAAACCCAAGAGCCAGAACCGGTGGCGCCTCCAGTAGTGAAGCCCAAGCCCATAAAGCGGAGCTTAATATTGAAGACTGATCCTAAGGCAAACCGGCCTAAACCGCAGAGGGTTTCGCAGAGATGCTTGGGAAAGTGGGCAGCTAGTAGGGCAAAGCCGAACACAAAGGCAGATCCCGTGGAAATCTTGAGTGAAGAGGAGAGGACCACTCCCACAAAACCTGGGGAGGAGTCTTTACCTGTTACTGACCTAGAGGATACTGCAAGGGAAACCGAAGCGGTCTCTCCAACACTGAGTGGCCAAGGACAAGAGGCTGACGGGATGGCTGAGGGTCTGGACCTCGCATCCAGGTCAGTAGGCCACAGGGAGACCGGTCCTACTACCCAGGATCCATTTTCATCACAAGCTGAGAAAGAACCCGAAGAAGAGAAAGACAAAGTTGACAGAGAGGAAGTGAGATACCGTGAAGAGAGAAAACGAAAGGGGAAAGCCCCTATGAAGAAGAAGCCTAGCACCAAGAAACCGCGTCTCGTGAACACTGGCATAGTGATCACTGAGGCTGCTCAGAGGAACCCATCCAGCCGACGAGAGCAGAGTGATAGTGAGTATGAGATCAGTGAGGAATCTGAATCGGCCAGTGATACGTCCATGGAGGATGAGGAGTACAAGGAACAGCAACTTCCGAACGATCATCGGGAGTTATTACATCCACCGGCAGAGAGACTCCGATATAAGCGCTGGACAGTGGACCTTACTGATGATCTGGTAGAGGAGATGAAGCTTTTCGACTCGAAGGAGCTACAGAAAGCTTTCGATAGTAAGGATGAAGGGAGTAAGCAGGTGAAGAGCGGAAAGGTACTTCACATTCCTTCTTTGGATGAGTTAGGTGCCCGCGAGCAGTTTCTATCTTATTTGCACGCGTTAGGATTCGAATGGTTGTTGGAGAATGGAGATCCTAGTGTCCCGGTTAGATTAGCAAATGAGTTTTTCACGACCTTTAGATTTAAGGTCACCACTGATCTAGATGAGGAGTGTATCAGTTTTAGGCTGCTTGGAGGAGAGATACGGATGAGTTTGATTGAGTGGACCGTGCGTCTGGGAATGTTCAGTTTAGAGGAGGCCATATGGCCTGAGTGGAGAAGTAGGGAGCGGGGAATTCCCCGCAGACATGTGGAATTTGAGCCCCAGGAAGCCTGGGAGGAACTTACTCACCCTGATGCAGGGCAATTCCAGTCCACTATTTCCCGCTCCGTTCATTTCAACAACCCAATTCTGCGTCTTGTACAGCTTTACCTGGATTTCAATTTATTGGGGCAGTCGAACTCCGCTGTTAGGACATCGATGACGGAGTTATATCTTCTCTGGTGCGCCAAGCAGGGGAGGAAGTTGCATCTGGGTTTTTGGACCGCCTACCAATGCCATCTAATTGCCACCCACCCAGCGAGGAACCTCACTCTCTGCCATATCTTGGGAGTGTTCGTCAGAAACAACATCATCATCACGGAGGCCGAAGATTTATCCGACCAGATCATGGTGGATCCTCCTGGTCTTTTTGATACACCTTTATTCGTCCGAACAAACACCATTTACATGAGGCAGGGCGCACCCCAATTCTACGCAATGGGAGAAGAAGCTATACCGACTGGGAGGTCTGCAGCACATCCGGGAACACAAGAACAGGAGCAAAGACAGGAAAAGCTAGAGAAGGCTGTGTCCGAAGTAGCGGAGGAGAACAGACAGATGAGATCAGAAATGACACGGCTAGCATCAGTGATGGAAGGAATCCTGAAGGAGTCTGCAGGACAGACGAGGAAGAGTCAGAAGCAAAGAGCTTTGGAGACGATTGTTACCAGGCTAGGAGAGGAAAACCAACGGCTGATAACAGAAATGGCCAGGATGGCGTCCGTAATAGACGAGATATTGATGGAGTTAATGCAACAAGGCCAAAAGGAAGCTGTTGAACCAAGGGGCCATGGAGGCCGAGCTAATGAACCACGAGTATCAGAGGAGGTATTAACCAAGACGAAAGAAGCGGAACAAGAGGAAGGAGATGCCGAAGAGTCGGCAGAATCTGGGAACAAGCAATCCGAGAATGAGGAGGAGAAACCGGTAGAACCACCTGCACCACAACCTGCCCCGCGAAGGAGCAGGAGGAACAAGTGACCACCACCCCCACCTGACCAGTTAGTTTTCTTTTTATTTTCTCGTTTTTAGCTTTTCGTTTTTAATTGTGTTTTGTTTGTTTAGGTAGTATAATTTCTGTTTGTGCGCAAACCCCATTCATAACACTTAGCCTATTCTATAGTCTAAGTGTGAGAAGTTAAGGGTTTGTCTTTTTGGCGCATGTGTTTGTGTTTTCTGTTTTCTTTTTCGTAAGCATGTTGGCTCACACTTAGCCCATTGCATGGCCTAAGTGTGAGGAGTTTTGTATATATGTGTGTTTTGTTTGTTGGTTTTTGTTTAGGTTTTCAAACTCTCCCACTTAGCCTATTCCATAGTCCAAGTGTGAGAAGTTTTAGTTTTAATATGTTGTTTTTGTCTGTTGTCTATGTGTCCATCATACTGGCCATTACCTTTTCCACTTCACAGCCCTATCTGAGGGCAGACACTCGTGAAGTGGGAGAGGGGACGCAATGGCCAGTAGGATGTATGTATATATGTGTAGTCTTTGTGTTTGGTTTTTTGTTTTGTTAGGTCTAGTTTTTTTATGTTGTGTGTTGATTTGGCTTAAAACTCAACCGTCTTGAGCTGACGGTGAGGGGAATTGAGGGAGATAGGACATGCTGGAAAACCGAAACCACCCCCCCTAGTACCTCCTAGTCAGGATAGTTGATGTGAGTATGAGAGAAAAGCCCATACTTAGAGCCAAACGCGAAAGCCCTCTTAAAAAAATGTGAGTTATAAGCTTTAAGTGGAACCACTTTCCACCTATATTGAAAAGAAAATAGTGGCTACCACAAATTGCCTAGGATGAAGTGACCACGGTAGCAAACACTGAAGGCAGTAGAACCCCCCCCCAAAAAAAAAAAGAAAAAAAAACACCTTTAGAACCCATTTTCTTAACTCTTTATACCCAGATATACACCCCTAGCCACTGGGACTGTGTGTGCAAGGCATGAGACGATTGGAGCTTACTGGCCAGAAGGATGTATGAGAAGGCAGGAACCAGCTGGGCAAGGAAGTTCAGAAGAAAAGCGACCAGGGTGTCATCCCAGGTCCAAAAAAAGAAGAAGGTATAAGGGTGGCGAAGCCACAAAGAAAAAAAAAAGAGAAGAATATGGAGAAAAATGGTCAGAAAACTTGACCCCAAAAATGAATAAAGGAATAAGGGTGGCGAAGCCACAAAGATGCTACTGACCAGTTGGAGATCAAAACCAGAAGCGCCAGCTAAGAAAAGCAACTAACCAGAGGCTCAAATGCACACAGTTCCCCCACATCAAATAAAATAGAAGTTTTTTTTTAACCTTAGAGCCTTAGGAACATCCACCCAAAACACTACAAACCAATAGCCCCGTTACAAGCCTTTAAGCCCTTCAGTAGGTGCTCGTGAGATCTAAGTCTGAAGCAACTGTGGTTGAGCATAATGAGAGAATGCAGCCCTAACATTCCTGGTGAGGTATGAGTGACTGAGTGAACCTAGTGTTTGGCCGAGAGTGTGGGCGATCTTGACAAGCGGATGTACTGACTGGGAAAGAAAAGGGGGGAGGCAGAAGTTCAAGGTTGTCTAAGGCCGGATTGCACCTGATCCCAAGGGGAGGGATGGTTGAAAATATAGTTCAATCTTTGTGTTTAGTCTTTCTGTGTTCGTTTATGCGTTTTCTTTTCTGTGCTTGTTTTTGTGTTTTTTGTTTTCTCTTTCCGTTGTAGTATAGAGTCTAGTTTAGGTAGAGTCGGTCAGGGGAGTAACCAGGCTAGAATTCGACTTATTTCTTTTTGTTTGTTCTTCACACTTGAGGACAAGCATGTGGTAAGTGTGAGCAGTTTGATAAGTCGTATTCTAGGCCTTGGTTACGGGTCAGTATGATGTGCAAAATTGATTATATCTGCAAAACAGTTGCTCAAAGTGTGCAGGTTAAGTGTTCTAGCCAGTAGGAAAGTTTCGGAATGTTCAGGTGAAAAAGGGCGCCAGCATGATCTCATACTGATCAGTATTCGTGCTGAAACGGCTTGAGATGGAGAAGGCGGATAGCTGGGACGGATTACCCACAGTTAAGGGCAAAGAAGTCAACTTGCAATGAGGATTTACCCTAAAAATCAAGGGAAAGCCTCCCTATAAAAGGAAGCCAAGAAGGAGAGAGAGAGATACACATACACATTCACTCATTCACCACCATCTTTAGGTAGAGAGTTCTCTCGGTAATACCAGTCTTTCAGCCGTGTCCCGCTTCTTGCCTCGCCGCAGCCATGATCACCTGACGCCCAGATGTTCCCGGAGTTCCAAGCCATCTTTCCAGCCAGCAAGATCTTAGTTTAGAAGTTTCATCGCCCGGAGTGGCAAAACAATTTTTATTTCGCTTCCGTAGTTAAATTTTACTTGCTTTCCTCACGTGGGATCTCTGTTGCCTTTGGATATTTTTCTGCTTTGAAGTACTTATGATACAAACGGGAAGTCCAAGGCCTGGGCTGACCCGACCACGACTCCCCTTAAGCTGCCCGGAAGGCCCGTCACAATATCAATGAGACAAAAGCTTCGGGAAGGCGTTTCAAACATCATTAGGAGGGGAATGGAGGAGGCAGATGGAATGCCCGGTCGGGCGAATCCACACCTCCAAAACGCCCGACCGGGCGTTTGTGCGCTGAGCATCGTCTACAGTCCAGAAAGTTCGCCCGACCGGGCGATTTCACCATCCCAGAACGCCCGACCGGGCGTTTGAAGAAGCAGCGCCGAATCCAGAAAGTTCGCCCGACCGGGCGATTTCACTTTCCCAAAATGCCCGGCCGGGCGATTCAACTTTTACAGCTGTTTTTCCTTGTTTTTTTAGCCTTTTTTTGGGTTTCCAACCCTAACTATAAATATCCTTTTTGTAAGACTTTAGAGGGGACTTTTTGTTAGGATTGGTATACTGAAAAGCATATTTCGAGCATGTTGCACGGATAGAATTGCTTGTATATAATTAACTCTACAATCCACTTTTAACCTAAGGCGAGAAGAAGTACTTTTATCGCATTGGTGTTTGCTTAAGCATTTATAAGATGTTTCTCAAACATTTAAATGTATAAGAAGCAAACAAGTCTAATTCTTCAACATAGTAGACTGGTTGTGAACGACGTTCACAGAAGGTGACGCAGTCGGTCCTTTGTAGAAGAGAAATAGAATTTCACAACCTAGATAGGCTTTGGCTACCTATCGTGAAAGGTTGCAGTGTCAGTCCGCATGTTTCCTTACCTTAGGAAATAAACGACACTGGTGTGGTATTGCACTGAAGGATCTAACAGTTGAGATAAGTCTTTCTTGCTATTTACTGAAAGACGAGGTCTCGGTGATTGTTATTTCTTAATCATTGTTGACATAACATTGAGCATACGATATTGACTATGCACTACTTTGATTTATCAAATGGTGCGAATTTTTCGCAATCCAAGAATCCTGGTATCTTGGGTAGTGGTGATCAATGTCTAGAGGTGCTAGTATTGTTATTGCAATGAATCGTGTGCTGGGTGAGTCCAGTTTCATAATATCCTCAAGAGGTGATCGAAAAATGTTTTATTATTCAGAAACCCGGCCGGTTGGAATTTATTCTAGAATAATAAATAAAGATTTTGAACTAGACAACTCTTGGAAAAAGATATTAATTAATTAAAGTCAAATAGCATACTTAAATTAATTAATGGATATTTATATCTTAAACACGAGAAATAATAAATTAAAGAGGTAAAGCCCGGATTACTCGTAATTTGGGATTGGACAGGCAGTCAATATTATTATTCTATAGTGGATGATAATAATATTCTATTGGACTTGTATTAAATTGGGGCTCAATTTAATTAGTAAAATTCAAACAGGTTTGGCCCAAGTCCAACCTCCATGGATCCCTAATCTGGCCCATCATAACTCTATATAAAGGAGACTAAATAGAAGACAAAAAGGTGGTGATTTTACTCTTAATTTTCGTGCTCCCCAGTGGGAGTGGACGAAAAATCGGTTTTTGAGAAAACTGATATTCTGTCTTCTTTCTAGTCAAGCCTTTTTCGATGATGACAAGCTTTGCCCACCCAAAGGTCATTATCTGAGTTCGGGATACAGGTTAGAAGATTCGTGGTTGAGTACGAAGAACATCACGTGGAGAAGGCGCAAGCAATCGTCGATTCTTTGGAGAATCAGATCGGTAATCCTAAACCGTAGAATATATCATGAATTAGGATTTTAATTCCTTAAGCATGATTTTTGTGCGTTCTTGTATGCAATTCAATGTTTTACATGTGAATCAATTAATCCCATAATCGGTCAAATAGATCTGTAGATCTGATTTATTTGTGTATGCATGACTTCCGCTGTGCAAGGGGCACCAAACCCCAACACTTTTGATGAATGTTATTATGAAGACTCCTTTGAGAGCATCTCTCATGTGAGATTTCTATCCAAATTCCAACATTGTAGGTTGCTTGTTTTATGTTCATTTGGCTAAATCAAGTATAGGTATGCATTTATGGTTGTGTAGTCATGAAAGTGGAGTCAATGGAGTGTTTGGTTTGGGTGAAAGTAGCCTAGGGTTGCCACATCTTCTTGTGGGAGGTCATAGGTCCTCAAAGAGGATTCCTCATTCTTTACACTTTCTTCTCACCTTCTTTCTCTCCATCCAAAACCATTTTGAGTTTAGTTTTTGAGGCTAGGCTCTTTATCTTTACTTTATCTTTGAAAACACAACAAAATTGGAATCAAACACGAGTTTGGGTGTTTCTTGGGCACATGGAAGGATTCCCTCACAAGGAACCTTATCATTTGGTATCTAGAGCCTAGGTGCCTACCAAGTGTTTGATTTTAAACCTCTATGAAATTTCCTTTTCTTTATTTTTACTTATTTCTTTTGTTTTACTCTTTGCTTGTTTATTGGTCAATTGTTGTAGGATTGAGCTGATTTTTGGTGTGCATGAACCTTGATATATGAACTATTTTCCTGAAAAATCTCATCCAAAAATTCTATCATTTGATAGGTCAAATTAATGTGTGAAGTTGCTGCCCTGTTTTGTGCCCTAGTTTGACAGATTTGAGGAAAACGTAAAATCGAGGGTCTTCTCGAAAACCTGCTATATTGGGGATATTTTTCCCTCATTCTAAACCCTTTAATCTTGTTATCTACCAAGTTTCATCAATTTTGGGGTTGGGTAGCCATATCAAAAAAATTCCTAAAGATCAGCCAAGTGTTACATAAATTTTCAGCTCAACTAAGTTTGTTTGTTAGCTTCCTTAGGCATTGAACCTTACTTTCACATGCTTGATTGGCTTTACTTGCTTGGTTTTATTACCTATGTGTATACCTTGATTGATTTGTCTTAGCACTTGCATTTAGGAAGTTGGATATTGAGAGTGAGTGAACCTAGCCCTCACTATATTCTAAGCCTTTTTCCGAGTGACATTGGTGAGTGAATTGGGGGTGGGATTACCAATTGGGAAGTGAGTTCTTACTAAAATCTCCCCTTCTTGTGTGTGTGAGTGTGGATTTTACTAACCCTTAGGACTAGATCCTAGTTTATTTTTATTTCTTATTGTAGGTACCATTGTGAATGCCACCTCGTACTAGATCCGCCACGATGGGGGATCCGCAACCGGGTGCGAGCACGAGTCTTAGTGTGGCGGGGGATGAGTTGAAAAACTTGATGGAAAAAATTATGACGGATTTGAGGGATCTAAAAGAAGGCCAAACCACAATGCATGTCACTCAAGATGCTATGTTCGGGGATTTGAAGGAACTCAAGGAGAACCAAGCATCCATCCATGAAAACCAAACTTTTCTCCACGACGAGCTCAACGCTTTGAAGGCCTTGCGACTATCAAGGTCAAACACCCCTAGGAGCAATCACACACATCATGATGCCTCCGAGGGGAGTAATGGAGAGGAAGAGCCATATGGTTGGTACGATCATGGGGGGCGTGGGGGACAAGGAGGAGGACGGAATGGGAATAGGAATGGTAGGTTCGGGAACATGATGGGCGGAAGAGGGAATGGAAACATGGGGCACCATGGGTGGAATGGTAGGCATAGAAGATATAGAAACTATGAGGAGGAGGAGATGGAGCCGCGGTATGATGATCCCACCAAGTCTATCAAGCACACATTTCCCGAGTTCCACGGCAAGTTTGATCCCGAGGCCTACTTGGAATGGGAGTCACAAATGAGCAAAATTTTCTCACTCCTTAACTTTTCGGAAGGTGATAAGGTGAAGGTGGCAATAGCCGAGTTTCGTGGCAATGCGGATACATGGTGGAATGATACGATGAGGAGGAGAAGGATGGTTAGGGGAGGAGAAGTGGGTTCGTGGGCGGAGTTGTGTGAGCTCATGAGGACTACCTCTGTACCAAAGTCCTATTTCCTCCGACTTCGAGGGGAGTTTCAAGATTTGAAGCAAGGGACGAAGAGCGTAATGGAGTACTACTACGAACTCCTATCATTGATGAGCAAGGTAGGGGTGGAGGAGCGAGAAGAGGCGACTCAAGATCGATTTATCCATGGCCTTAACATCAACTTGAAGCACAAGGTGCAAGTGGAGGCATTGAGGGGAATTTCCTTGGATGAGGTGATTGGGTTTGCCGACACTTTTGAGAGGCAAAGTAAGGAGTTGGTTTCTAGCCGGGCTAAATGGGCGTCTAGCCAAACTGGAGGGACGGGGACTAGCAAGTGGAGCGCTCCCGGCAAGAAGGTGGAAAACATGGCCAATCCAAATACCCAAGGGAGATCGATCGTTAAGGCTTTACCGGGTACTCAACCTATTAAAGCTATAGCCCCTATGGAAGACAAGAAGGTTCAATGTTTCAAGTGCAAGGGGTATGGCCATTATGCACGTGAGTGCCCAAACCAACGGGTAATGGTTATCGGGCAAGATGGTAGCGTGTATAGTGAGGAAGGTGAAGAAGATGGGGAGGGTGTGGGCACTAAAGAAGTGAGCCCGGACACCGACATAGCTTTTTCTAGTGGCGAAGATGAAGATACACCCTTAAGGGCTATGGTTGTACTCCGAATGCTCCATGTACAACCCAACCTTGAGGAGCATAAGGAGCAAAGGTGCAACATCTTTCATATGAAGTGTAAGGTGAAGTCCAAGACGTGCTTGGTCATCATAGATGGAGGGAGTTGTACAAATGTGGTTGTGTGACCGGTTGGTGGCCAAGTTGGGATTGAAGGTACTTAAACACCCAAACCCCTACAAATTGCAATGGTTAGGGGATTCCGGGGAGTTGAAGGTGAAGGCTCAATGCAAAGTTCTATTGAAGATTGGGGAAGTTGAGGAAAAAATCCTATGTGATATCATCCCTATGACGGCATGTCATGTTTTGCTAGGGAGGCCATGGGAGTTTGATAGAAGGGCCTACAAAAATGGCTTCACGAATGAGTATTTCTACATGCTCAACGGGTTGAAGGTTCGTTTGAAGCCATTGCTACCTAGTGCCGTGTTTGAGGCTAGCCAACATCTACAAAATGAAAGAGAGAGAGATAGGGAAGGAAAGGAATGTTTGATAGCTAGTAAAACCGACCTTGGTGTGTTGCAGGAATTTGAAGATGTATTCCCGGAGGAACTCCCGAGTGAACTCCCTCCCATGAGGGGGATCGAGCATCAAATTGACTTTTTGCCGGGATCATCACTCCCAAACCGGGCCGCATACAAGGCGAACCCCAAGTAGACACAAGAGCTACAAAGGCAAGTCGAGGAACTTCTTGCCTAAGGTCTAATTCGTGAATCTCTATCTTCTTGTGCCGTACCTGTCATTCTTGTACCTAAGAAGGACGAAAGTTGGAGGATGTGTGTAGATTGTAGGGCAATTAACAAAATCACCATCAAATATAGACACCCTATACCTAGGTTAGACGACATGTTAGAGGATCTTTGTGGCTCTATATGTTTCTCTAAAATTGATTTGGCTAGTGGATATCACCAAATTCGCATGAAAGAGGGAGATGAATGGAAAACCACTTTCAAAACCAAATTTGGCCTATATGAATGGCTTGTGATGCCTTTTGGTTTAACTAATGCCCCTTCTACATTCATGCGTTTGATGAATCATGTGCTTCGTCCTTTTATTGGGAAATTTGTGGTGGTATATTTTGATGATATCTTGATTTATAGTCGTAGTGTTGAAGAGCATGCTAGTCATCTTAGGAATGTGCTTGAAGTGTTGAGAATGCATGCTTTATATGCCAAGTTGCCTAAATGCACTTTTTGTATTGAGGAAGTTGTGTTTCTTGGTTTTGTTGTGGGAAAGGAAGGAGTACGGGTAGATGAGGAGAAGGTGAAAGCCATTAGGGAATGGCCAACACCTAGGAATGTGAGTGAGGTTAGGTCTTTTCATGGCCTTGCTAGCTTCTATAGGAGGTTTGTTAGGGATTTTTCCACAAAAGCTTCACCCTTGAACTACCTTGTCAAAAAAAATGTTGAGTTTAAGTGGGGGGAGGAGCAAGAGAGAGCGTTTAGTACTTTGTAAAATGACCTCACGCATGCTCCCTTACTAGCACTCCCTAATTTTGATAAAACTTTTGAACTTGAGTGTGATGCAAGTGGTGTGGGGATCGGGGGAGTTCTCATGCAAGAGGGTAAGCCCATACCTTACTTCTCGGAAAAACTAAACTCAAAAATGACAATGTGGAGTGTTTTCCTAGAGACTTTTCCCTATGTCATTAGGTACAAGAAGGGAAAGGACAATGTGGTTGCCGATGCTCTTTCTAGGAAACCTTTTGAGACCTTGCATGATGGCACTTTACTTGTGAGTGATACCGTGTGTTTGAGAAAGCGTGTGCTTACTATGTGTGCCTCCAATTATGTTGGATTTGAGTTTATTAAAGACCTTTATGAGCATGATCATGACTTTTCTTCTATTTACGGAGCTTGTGAAAAAGGTGCTTCTGATAAATACTATAAGTTAGATGGCTATCTTTTTAGAGAGAATAGGTTGTGCATACCTTCATGCTCTTTGAGAAATTTGTTGATTAAGGAGGCTCACCTAGGGGGCCTAATGGGTCATTTTGGGTTGCTTAAAACTTTTGACATACTAAGTGAGCATTTCTTTTGGCCTTGCATGAAGAAGCATGTTGAAAAGTTTTGTAGTAGTTGCTTAGAGTGTAGGCAAGCCAAGTCTAAATCTAACAATTATGGTCTTTACACCCCTTTGCCTATTCCTACACATCCTTGGGTAGACTTGTCCACGGACTTTGTTCTAGGTCTCCCAATGTCTCATCGAAAAAATGATAGCATCTTTGTGGTGGTGGATAGGTTTTCCAAAATGGCTCACTTCATTCCATGTCGGAAGACAAGTGATGCCAAATTCGTTGCTAGTTTATTTTTCAAGGAGGTTGTAAGAATCCATGGGGTCCCGAGAACTATTGTAAGTGATAGAGACGTCAAATTTTTGAGTTTCTTTTGGAAAACACTTTGGGGTAGGATGGGCACCAAACTCCTTTTCTCTACCACCGCACATCCCCAAACGGATGGTCAAACGGAAGTTGTAAACCGCTCATTGGGAACTCTTCTCCGTGCCTTGGTTTTTGAAAATAAAACTTCTTGGGAAGAATGTTTGCCTATAGCCGAATTTGCTTATAATAGGACCATACATTCCCCCACCCAACAATCCCCTTTTGAGGTTGTCTATGGTTTCAATCCACTCACCCCGTTTGACTTGTCCACGACCGATTTGCCTTTGTCTTATATGGTTGATGTAGGTGGGATGGAGAAGGCCAAGTTTGTACAAGACGTGCACACTCGAGTGCAAGAACGAATCCGCAAGATGGGGGAACAAGTAGCTCAAAGGGTGAACAAAGGGCGAAAGAAAATGTTGTTCAACCCCGGAGATTGGGTGTGGGTACACTTTCGGAAAATACGTTTTCCCGACAAAGCAAGGTCCAAGCTTGCCCCGCGAGGGGATGGCCCATTTATGGTCCTAGAGCGTGTGAACGACAATGCCTACATCATTGATCTTCCTGGTGAGTATAACGTGAGTTGTACTTTTAATGTGGCTGACTTGAGCCCGTTTGATTTTGTAGGGGACGACCCAGATTTGAGGACAAATTCTTCTCAAGAGGGAGAGGATGATACAAACGGGAAGTCCAAGGCCCGGGCTGACCCGACCACGACTCCCCTTAAGCTGCCCGGAAGGCCCGTCACAAGATCAATGAGACAAAAGCTTCGGGAAGGCTTTTCAAACTTCATTAGGAGGGGAACGGAGGAGGCAGATGGAATGCCCGGTCGGGCGAATCCACACCTCCAAAACGCCCGACCGGGCGTTTGTGCGCTGAGCATCGTCTACAGTCCAGAAAGTTCGCCCGACCGGGCGATTTCACCATCCCAGAACGCCCGACCGGGCGTTTGAAGAAGCAGCGCCGAATCCAGAAAGTTTGCCCGACCGGGCGATTTCACTTTCCCAAAACGCCCGACCGGGTGATTCAACTTTTACAGTCGTTTTTCCTTGTTTTTTTAACCTTTTCTTGAGTTTCCAACCCTAACTATAAATATCCTTTTTGTAAGACTTTAGAGGGGACTTTTGATGAATGTTATTATGAAGACTCCTTTGAGAGCATCTCCCATGTGAGATTTCTATCCAAATTCCTACATTATAGGTTGCTTGTTTTATGTTCATTTGGCTAAATCAAGTATATGTATGCATTTATGGTTGTGTAGTCATGAATGTGGAGCCAATGGAGTGTTTGCTTTGGGTGAAAGTAGCCTAGGGTTGCCCACATCTTCTTGTGGGAGGTCATAGGTCCTCAAAGAGGATTCCTCTTTCTTTACACTTTCTTCTCACCTTCTTTCTCTCCATCCAAAACTATTTTGAGTTTTGTTTTTGAGGCTAGGCTACTCTATCTTTGAAAACACAAAAAAATTGGAATCAAACACGAGTTTGGGTGTTTCTTGGGCACATGGAAGGATTCCCTCACAAGGAACCTTATCAACTTTTTAAAGATCCGAACGCGTTTATGCTATGAAGTTGATTTCCGTTTCGTATATTGTGTCGTTTTCATTTCCTTCCTTGCCTAGTTAGCTTAGATCTAAAGTTTCTTGGTGTTTTAAGTGCTGAATCTATAATTTCTGTTTTACGTAGCAAGTTTCTCTAAGATAGTATAATCTATCACTGTTTGATTGTGAAGTAAATCGTTGCATACAAAGCTTAGTTTTAATTTCCGAATCGTTCGTCCATGTTGACCAGTATGCAGAAGTCCAGCTCCGGTGTTTGATTTCAGATTTGATTTCGTTGTTTTAGATCTGTGTTCGCGAGTTGATAATCTGTGTTTTCCGTGTTGAATCTGGATTTGTTATCTGAGTTTTGGATGTGTTTGTTGAAGAAGATGGCGTCTATTTCAATTGGAGGGGACCACTTTTGTTTTTTTTTATGCTTTTTACCTTTTGTCCTTCACCTTTAGTTTGTACCCTGCAGATCTGTCAGCCTAGTCACCACAACCACCACTACCCTCTGAATATCCTGTCTAGCCCAAAATAGAAACCCGTACCTTCTAAATATTTTATGTTACAAAAATGTCTCCCCATTCCACGAACACAGTTACATTCCAGATGTCTTTCATACCGTCTGACTAGTAAACACCACCTTTAAGTTCTTGGCTAGGTAGAGACTCAACCCAAGCGTGGTAGCTTACCAAACCACCCAGAATATCACCACAATAGTTTTAACGCACCATCTCTGTGGGATTCGACCCCTACCTTCACTATACTACCCAGTGGAAGAGGGTTGAGGATTCTTTGAAGCCAGGGTCTAGGCTTAGTTAGGATCTCTATCCTGACCAGTAGGATATATCCTTGCTTGAACGTCACCTACGCACCCGTGGACCTTTCAGTAGGGGTGTGTGGAAGTTGCACTACTTCTTCTTACTCTATCTTTCAGCCTAAAAAATGCATGGTGTTGGGATAACATGCTTTAAATGCTTACATGATGTCATGGGTTCAAAAATAATTCGAAGGAGGTTTTACTTTCGCTGTTGCGTATCTTGTTGTTCGTTACTCTCGGCTTTGATCCCCTTTACTCCATCTCACTGCCTCGGTCCCTCTCACTCTATGCCTCACTGTATTACGATTGATTTGTGGTGATGGGGAAGGGAGGAAGAGGCTGAGGCCTATTTATACTCGTTGCCTAACTGAAAGCCTGAGAAAAGCTGATGTACTTGGCTGAAAAAAAGGGATCTCAGACGGTGCAGTTGGCTACTCTTTCTCTGCAGCTCTGCAAGCCTATACCCTGAATCCTTTGGTCCCTTTTCTTACCGATTTTGGTTGTTTATGTGTGTGTCCTCGTCCATTGAATGCGGCTGCTCCCCCTTTACTTGGCAGCCTGTTGCAGAATCTCACTCTCTCCCCTTTTATTCAACCGCCCTACTGACTTCGGGTACGGTTCCTGCAGGTGGTTTGGAACTAAGATGGTTGGCTGGAGGGTAGGGTGCTGCTAAAGTGTAACATCCCAAAAAAAAATTTTTTGCGACTTTTATTTTAAATATGTCGATTGGGATTTTCATTTATAAAATTTAATGGTTGCTACGTGATTGAGTTGGCTATGTTGAATAAATTGTCATGAGTGATTTTGAATGAAGTGTTATTTATATTTTTTCAATATGGGAAATTAATTTAAATAATGCATTTTGTTCTAGCCAAATAAAGTGGCTATTTTCGGCCCCTCCAATTATTGGAAACTATATTCTTTTTCTTGGATTTAATTAATTGTTTTGGGATATCTATCCAAATAAAATCCAAATCAAATTATCCCTAATTTATTCTACGTAAATGTCGAACCTAGCTTGTTCTTTGGAAGTTTTCGAAAATCCCTATTAAATAAGAGGATGAATTATTTTTATAGATTTAATTAGTACTTTGTTTAATTTCCTTCTTAAATTTAAAATCCAATTAAATCTAATCTTTTTTCAAATTCCTCCATATCCTATTTTAATTAGGATTTGACTCATTCCTTCTTTAAAGCCTTTAAATTTTCGCCCCATATGCTTCCAATTTCCTTGTGGAATTAATTTAATTGTTACCTATTTTGTGGGAGCCTTTTTTCCAACAAGGAAATTTCTAAATTTAAAACCTATTCTTATTTAATTGAGGTTTAAGTATTTTCCTTTCATTACTCCAATTTCACACGCCCATTTTCATGTTAATTGTGGGATTTTATTATTCCTCCACAATTTTAATTATTTAATTTAAGTGTAGGATTAAACCTAGACTATAAAATCAAATTAACCCTAGCCCCCATTCCTCTCTTTCACACGCTCCCTCCTCCTTTCTCCCTCTCCCACACGCCTCCTCCCCCTCTCCACATTCTCTCCAAAAACTCTCCTTCAATCCTTGTTCTTGCATCCGTTGAAGTTTATTTTCAAGAGTCTCCGACGAATCGCATCAATTCTTGTTTCTACCGATTCATTTTCATCAAGAAAGGTATATTTGATTCACTTTCCCTCAATCTTTTCATATAATCCTTGTTCTTGAATCCTACATGCATATAGTGAGTGTAGGAATGATAGATGCAAAATTAATAGGTGGGAAAGTGTATTTGCATGAGAACTTTGATAATTATGCGATTTTGATTGAGTTTATGTGAAGTTTGATTTGAATCTTCGGTGAATGATGTGAGTTTATGTGCAAACATGATTATGAGAACATTTTTGAAGTATGATTTTGTGTTATAAGCATGAAAAATTATATTTGGATGATTGAGGAAGAAACCCTAATTTCGAATTTGTGAACCTGATATCTGTGACTGTTCGAACAGCAGTTTTTGATGTGAAAATTTTACTGAGTAAATTTCAAGGTGTTTTATGTGTCTCGTGTGAATTTCAGCCCTTTTTGTCGAAAAATGGATTTTTAATAAATGTTAGAAGTTGACTGCGCAATTCTGCCAGAAACTTGTGTTCTCGCCCAGAATGTTTCGTATTCTGTTTGACCGAACAAATGACCTCCGTTTGATGTGATTCTTGAACTAAATGAACATTTGAAGTGTCTTCTGAGACGTGTAAAAAGTTCAGCCTCATTGGACATCGGATGAATGTATGGTGAATTTTTCAAACAAACTGCGCAATGCTGCCAGTATTTTTATGTTCCGACCAGAGAGTTGTATAAATGATTTGACTGACCAAATGCCATGATTTGAGTGTGAAACTTTAACTGAATGAACTTGAATGTGTCTACTGTGTTGTGACCAAATTTTAGCTTCATATGAGGTCGGATGAATGTTTGGTGATTTTTACAAACCAACCGCGTAGTTCTGCCAGTTTTGTTGTTATGTGAAAATATCACTTGTTGCTAAGTTTGATGAACTATATGATGCATGTATGATTTGGGAAAGTATCCTATGACGTAATTATGTGTGACACGTTGAGAAATATTATGGCATGTTTTTCCTTATGTCGATGAATGATGGGATGGGTAATTTAAGGGAAACGAAAAAGGAACAATAGGACATGCATGATAACATAAGTTTATGGAAAGCTGATTGTGTTGTCGTTGGCAAGGGTGATTGAGTATACGTGAGCTCGAGAAACGAGAGTTGCATAAGTTGGAATTATGTTGTTAAGCAATCGAGGTGGGCTTTCTTTTCAAACCTTTTTATTTTCCGAAAATACGATGTGGTGTTATAAGGGTGGTTTAACTTGTTATGTCATGCTATGTTATTTTGTTTGTGAGATTGTTGCCTGATGCCTAGTTCGTCTGGGCTTGCTCCGTTAGGCTATATGGTTGTGTTGTGAAACGAATTCGGGTCTGAGTAGGGCCGTAAACCCTATCAGGCTGTGTACACTGGTGGGATCGTGAGCCGTCCTTGCTAGTCGACCGGTCTCGTGGGCGAATAGTGTGGCCACACTTTCGTCGCACTGTGATATGATAATTGTGATTGATGGAATGATGTGAAAAATGGGGAGATAAATTGTCTGGCCAGACTTGAAATGTTTTTGTGTTCTCATAATATTTCTTACTACATAAAACTCGAGATCACTGGTATGGATGACATAACTAATATAAAATGTTTTCGGCATGAGCCCATTGGGTACAACAAGTACTCAACCCTGCATATTATTTTTTCTTATGTGCAGGTTGAGCGGGATGTTGCGGAGGATGTTGAGTCGGCCTAAGAACTTAGGATGCGATGTGTCTCCATACATAGGCGTTATCCTTGACTCTCTCTTTGAACCTTTTCCGCTGCTATGTTTTGAACTATGTTCCAATACTTTAATTGTTTCCATACTGTGTTTGAGTATGTTTGGTTGTGTTAGGTTTTAAGCGAGTATTTACAATGTTACTTGAAAATGATGTTTCTCGTGAAGTAAACTAAATGTTTTTCTTAGAAGTTGATTGGGTTTTTAATAATTAATTTTTCTCCGCTGCTTTCTTTTAAAGGTATTTATTTTGAGTCGTTTTTATTTAATAGAAAAGTTATAACTTTAAACTTCTTTAAACCAAAATTTTTTTCATTCTTTTAAGTTAATCAAGTTTTCAAATAAAACTCTATCCTTGCATGTTGTATCACGATCGCCACGTTTATAGTAACCCTAGTATGGGCGGTCGTGACATAAAGTCTCTCCTCCCTCGCTGGTCTCGTGGCAGTCTTGGCCGCAGAGTGCAGTCTACTGCAGGGTGGTCGGCCCTCTCTAAGTGCGGCTCACTCCCACTCAAAGAAAGGTAGTGCTCCCATTTCCTTTTTAGCTGTAAGCTGCTGCTCATTTTTCTTGTTTCTTTCCTTGGCTTACTTGTTTGTATACTGCAGGGGACTTAGACTAACCACTCTCGGTTGCTACCTTGTTGATTTGGGCCGATGGGCTGTCGAGATTGGGCTTCAGTTTGGATCTAACGAAGGCCCATAGCTCGACACTCTTAAGATTGTAATAGGCTAGCGTCTCTACTTGGAAATTTTCCCCTTTCATTTCTCTTCAACTTGTAAGAAAAAAGATTATGCTAGTTGGTGTACTTCACTTCATTTATCTTCCTTATTAAAGTTTGTGATACTCGGTTTAAAAAGAAATTCTAGCTATCGAGTTTGTTTGCTCAAGGCTACAACAAATACCCTTCTTCTCATAAAATAAATTTCTAGTATTTATTTTTCATAATTCTCGAGAATCTAGGTCTCGGCTATTACATTCTACCCCCCTTAATAAAAATTTCATCCCGAAATTTTGTCTCGGTTAGGCAAAAAGCTGTGGGTACTTTTCTTTCAACTGGTCCTGGAGCTCCCACATCGCCTCCACGCGGCCGTGGTGCTTCCATAGGACTTTCACTGTTACAATAGTTTTATTTCTCAACTCTTTCAATTTTCTGTCCAGAATTGCTTCTGGCTTTTCTTTATAGTTCAAATCTGGTTCTAACACCATTTCTTCTTGGTGTACTATGTGTTTGGGGTCAAACACCTATTTCCTTAACTGTGATACATGAAACACATTGTGAACATTCCCGAAGCTTGGCAGGAGTGCTATTATGTACGCCACAGGGCCGACTGTTTCTAGGATCTCGTAAGGTCCGATAAAACGCGGTTTCAGCTTGCTCTTGACGCCAAATCTGGTTATCCCTTTAGATGGGGATACTTTCAGGAAGACCTTGTCTCCTACTTTGAACTGTAAATCCGTTCGGTGAGCATCTGCATAGGATTTCTGTCTATCTTGGGCTTCTTTGATTCTCTCTCGAATCTATTGGACAATTTCTATCAATTCCTCTACAGAGTCTGGTCCGAGACATTTTTTTTTTCTCTCACCAACTTCATCCCAGTAAGGTGGTGATCTACATTTCTTCCCATAGAGTGCTTCATATAGGGCCATATTGATGGTTGTCTGGTAACTGTTGCGGTGGGCAAACTCTATAAGTGGAAGTACTGGCTCCCAGCTTACTCCACGGTCGAGCACTAAGGCTCTCAACATATCCTCTAATGTCTGAATCGTACCTTCGGACTGTCCATCCGTCTGTGGATGGAATGTTGTGCAGAAGTTCAGCCGAGTGCCTAACTCTCGCTGTAGGCTTATCCAAAATCTAGAAGTAAATTTTTAATCTCGATCTGAAGTAATCGTCACTGGTACACCATGCAGGCGCACGATTTCTTGCACATAAATCTGTGCCATTTTATCTGATCCATAGGTGATACGAATTAGTATGAAGTGAGCACTTTTGGTGAGACGATCTATAATCATCCAGATGGCGGTATTTCTTCATTGAGATTTTGGCTATCCTGTCACAAAATCCATGGCTATATGCTCTCATTTCCATTCCGGAATCTCGAGGGGCTGCAACTTCCCATAGGGTCATTGATGTAAAGTCTTCATTTGCTGGCAAGCCAGGCATCTTTCTAGAAACGAGGTTATGCTTCTCTTCATGCCATCCCACCAAAATTGCCTCTTCAGGTCCTGATACATCTTCGTACTTCTAGGATGGCCAGTGTAGGGCGTCTCATGAGCTTCACTTATGATCTCGTTCCTAAGTGCCTCATCATTGGGTACGCACAGTCTTCCTTCAAAGGTGAGAGCGCTATCCGCCTCTTCGCGGTAACTGTCCCTTTTTCCGATCCTCACTTTGAGGTGGATCTTTTCCAACGCCTCATCGCGTCTCTGGGCGTCGATGATTCTGGCTCTTAGTCTGGTTCTATGACCAAGGTGGAAATTCTGCTAGTCCACCGTCTCTGGGCCCTGACTATCTCCAGTCGCATCTTGGCTAATTTACGGATGAGCTCTTTCTCTTGTGTGAGGAAAGTAACCACTTGAGGTGCGGTCTTTCTGCTCAAAGCATCTGCTACCACGTTGGTTTTGCCTGGGTGGTAATTTATACTACAGTCGTTGTCCTTGACTAATTCTTGCCATCTACGCTGTCTCATATTCAGATCCTTCTGTTCACAGAAGTATTTGAGGCTCTTATGATCTGTGAAGATCTCACATCGAACTCCATAGAGATGATGTCTCCAAATCTTCAGAGTGTGTACCACTGCTACTACTTCTAGGTCGTGCGTCGGATAGTTCAACTCGTGCGGCCTTAACTGGCGTGACGCATACACAATCACCTTGCCCTTCTGGATTAGCACGCACCCAAGTCCGACTTTCGATGCATCTGTATACACCACATAGTTGACTCCTGCTTCCGGCACGGCTAGAGCTGGCAGTGTGGTCAACTTTTCCGTTAGCAACTGGAAGCTTGCTTCGCGTTCTGGGGTGCAATTGACTTTAACTCATTTCTTGAGCTGTTGAGTCATTAGTCTCGCTATCTTAGAAAATCATTCAATGAATCTTCGGTAGTATCCTGCCAGTCCTGGGAAACTCCGAATTTCATTGGGTGTCGTTGGTGACTGCCAACGTTGCTCGGCTTCCACTTTAGCAGGGTCCACTCGGATCCCTTCTGTTGTCACTATGTGTCCAAGGAAATTCACTTCGTTAAGCCAGAACTCGCACTTGCTAAACTTAGCATAGAGTTTCTCGGCTCTTAATGTTTCCAAAGTGGCCCTAAAATGTTCCTCGAGCTCCTTCTCGTTCTTCGAGTAAATGAACATGTCATCTATTAAACTAGGATGAACTTGTCTATGTATGGGTGGCATACGCGATTCATTAGGTCCATGAAGACGGCTGGGGCATTTGTAAGCCCAAAAGGCATTATAGTAACCTCATAATGGTCATATCTGGTGCGAAATGCAGTCTTAGGTATACCGTTCTGTCGAACTCTCAGTTGGTGATAACTCAATCTCAAGTCCATCTTCGAGAATACACCACCTCCTCGCAGCTGGTCGAAGAGTTCGTCGATTCTCGGTAAGGTACTTGTTCTTGAGGGTTAACTTGTTCAGCTCTCGATAGTCGATACACGTTTGCAAAGTTCCATCCTTCTTCTTCACGAAGGGTACTGGTGCGCCCAAAAGAGATACACTGGGTCGTGTGATACCCAAGTCTAATAGTTCCTGTAACAGTATCATGAGTTCTCTAATGCTTGCATCGATCGTAATCGTAGTCATTGCGCTGGCATAATGACCTCGTAACCTCTCGCTTAGCTGATGTAGTCTACTTTCACCGCTTTCAAGATGCTTTTGTGCTTACCGCGATTCTTTGTGTTCTACTCGCGTTAATCCTTGAATACTGGATTAGTGCATGTGGAGGTGTTGGCTTCTTTCTCCCAACGCTACTGTCTCCATGCCCTTTTTGGGTCGACTGAGCGATTCGTGGTGAAATAATCTAGCATGACTTTCCAAACTGATCTAGATCTTGTGTCTAGATTAACACAAAACTCTATCGACAGCTCCTCTCTGAGCCACTTAATTGGGGTGTGGCATATCGTAGAATACTTCTTCGCATTTTATTGCCAACGTTTGCCCTTGCTCTATATTATAGGGCTCTAAACCCGTTCTCTTGCAATAACTCTTTAAGGAAAATTTTCGATTTTTCCCTTCATAGTAGGGATGGTGAGGGTAGCGATGCTATCACGCATTCCTCTTCCTGAATGTCTCTCCAGGTTTAGCTTTTCCTGTCCACCTCTCAAACGAATCCCTCTTGCTGATGGGATTTGTTTCGTCAATCATAAGCTACGCATGTACTCGTATTTTCTCCATGGCTTTCCTTACATAACCATGACTTAGACTTTGTTCTTGTGGCTTACTTATCCTACTCAGAATAAGCATTTCGATCGATCAAGAGGTTATATAGGTCTTTTACATCATCGGATGTCATTTAATCCACATATATTCCTTGATGTTTCTCTTCTCAAGCCTAGTTACTTCTCTACATAACATAATATTCGATCTTCTACCAGCTTGTTACAAGCGGTACGTACACGTGAAATATTTAACGTTTGTGCCATCGGTTATGCGACGCTTCTGGCTGGTGCCTCATCTTCTGCACATGTTTCAATAGAGACATAATTGTCATGCGTATCTGAAAGAAACTGAGACCATGCCTTTTCTGATAGTCTCGTATCAATAACTCGATGATTAATCTAATAGTCTTAACTTGGATTATTATTCACACAGGAGAGTATGACTGAAAATTTGAAGGGCTCCTGAATACCCAACTGGACAAGAATAACATCTCTTGTTCAACTCATATAAATTTTGGTCGACAATCGACCTTGAAGGTAAGTACTGAGTTCATTCAAAGAACTACGTAGCTCAACTGGTTTTAGATAAACTCATAGAAGATGAGGCTCACCCCTGGTGGGAGCTAGAAATAATCATGAGATAGGTCATGAAAACTGGATGGAAATGAATTAACTGTAAATTTCCATAGTTAGCTGCCAAATAGGACATTACTGTTGTCCAATTAAACTGAAAGGATCTGAGGATCAAGGATAGTGGTTCAAACATGTCACCACCTAACATGAGCAACCGCAAAAATTTAGAAACGTATGCGATTGCAATGAAGGAACATTGATCATGCTTCAAAGGCATCTTGATATGGAATAACAAAATCACATCAATGATTTCATAGGTTCATTAAGGCAATACACTAAAATGAACTATTTAGAAAAATCAGCTAGGCCAAGCTCGTTAGGGAAAAGTGCAATATGCTTGCCTTAACTTCAAGCCGCGGAAAAATTCCGAGATTAGGAATAATACATGTACTGGAACCGAGATAGAATAATTTTACCTTTGTAGGGAACATATTGCTACAACACGGTTTCAAAATAGGGAGGTGAACAAAAGTTCCAATACAATATGAAATTCTCTGAGGAAATATTTAAATGGCGAGACCATTTTGGAGGTCATAACTGTAAGCATCATAAGAATGAAATATCATTGCATGAGTCCAAGAAATCGGGATATAGATCCCCTATATTGTGGTTCAAATGAGACAACAACAAATAACGATGCTTGAAACATAAGAGTGTCCCAAACTTGGGAACCGAAACTGGGTCACCGCTTTCGTGAAAAGATTGAAAGTGGCGTACTACTTGCAAAACGTGAGTCAATCAAAAGTCTTAATAGACGACAAGACATCGTTGTCCAGGAGGTTCATAGAATGTCTGAAGAATAAACTTATTCTGAAGGTCACATATATAAACAACTTTAGAATTTATGACCGGAGCTTACACAATCAAAACTTTACTCTTTATGAACGATGAGTCAAAGGACTGCAGTCCATAAGCTGGAAGTGAGTCAAATCTCGCATAGAAAAAGGAATACTAACATGTTACTTGCGAGTCAAACTAAAGTCTAAATAGACGGGGGTACCGTCCTTTGGGAGGACTCTCAGAAGGAATTTCATTGGGAATCCAAGTAAGTACTATTGATTATAATCATCGGTTCAAGTTATGTGACACTCCTTTGTCTGTTCTTGTGGAGCTCTGACACGCTAAACGCGTTCTAGGAAACCAAACATTCCAAGATGGGGTTTCTCGTGCTGTTAAACTGGTAACCGTAGCTGGAGGTCATACTTTCATATCGTTCTCGATAACTTAGAATGCTGATTCTTTTAAAACATTGCATTCTCCATCGTGCTTCATAGCACGCTATAAGTATCATTTCTGCGTCACGTAGCCACTTGGGCCTGTTACGCCAGCTTAGATCACTTTACTAGATCGCGGGTACGATCTCTTTTCGTGTAGGGATGTATCTCCCGAACAGGATCGAAGGTACACTATTTTCGTTATGACTGGGTCTTTTAAAGACACTGGGAACTTCTTGGTTCATCGTTTAGTATATATGTATATTTATATATACTATCTGTGTGCTCAAAGGAAATGGACTTCCTTCCATTGTTGTCTATAGGTCGTACGACCGTACTTTCTGGTTCACTGTTGCTTTCTCGTAATTCCATGAAATTAGAAGCTCTCCCAAACTGATGGGTGTTAATTGGTTTCATCGCCCTGGAAGGCGGTAACAAATTCTCATTCTACTAGCACTTGGCCGCATATGCCTCACCTACGGTACTTTTCTAAAGCACTCTAGGTTCGCATACATAGTCCACATGACATCTATACATTCATGTCAAGCTCTTTGAACATAAATCACAGATACATTAAGCATATCTCATGCAAAGTATCAGCTATAACGTTGCATCTTGTAACCCTTTTCAAATAAACATTTTCGTTCCCATATAGGGCTGTGAAAATTCTTTTCTTTTCCTGAAAATCTCAAAAATTTCATTTTCCTTCTCAAATGGAAAATATTTTCTTTCTTTAAAACTCTTTTCTGGACGAGCGGGCGTCGACCCCTGTTTCTGGTGCAGTTGATTGTGTCGAGCTGAGGAGTTGGGATCTTGTACTAATCATTCTGTTCACTTCCTAGCCTAGTACTATTGTTCTAGACTGAGGCTTAGAAGGAAGATTCTTGAGTCAGAGCGAAAGAAAAGTCCTTTGATACCAATCTGTCACGACCACATCTCCCTAGTAAAAGAAAGTGTAGCTATATCGCAACTAAAACTTACTGAAGCTGTCTCAACTCATCATAAGATGCTTAAATCAAAGGAAAACATTGTCTGAAATGTGTTGAGGGTACAAATCATACTGAATCAGAGTAATTATGGAACAATTGTCTTTGCTAAAAGCAAGTTCTAAATTTGTGCAACGGAAGATTACCAAGACAGATGTAATATGTATGAAGACATACTACACCAGCTATCTTCCTACTTATTTAGCATTCTGTCCCAACACCTCCTCGGATTTGACATCGATCAACCTGCACATTAAGGAAAATAATATGCAGGGCTGAGTACTTGATGCACTCAGTGGGCTCATGCCAAAAACATTTTCTCTTTTAGTTGTCAGCCAAGCTGAGTGAACGCGGGGTTTTTCTGAAAATAAGTCCCGGTCACTAAAACTGTTATTTCTTTCTGAAAATAGACTGCAGTCTTTTAAACTTCTGATGATATACCATATCAGATCTGTGTGAACCGGGAATGTGGCCACATTCCACGATTACTGGGCCGGCCAACCTGGTGCTAGCTCACGACCCCTGGACCGGCCAACCTGGCGCTAGCTCACGGTCCATATGTGTACACTAGTCCCAGTAGGATTTACTAACCTACTGAGACCCGAATTCAATTTAATTGGTTGGCATAGCCAACAGATAGGCAATCATAAAACAAAACATGGCTTGACAACTCATTCAAATAATCATGTTTTAACATAAAACACGCTTTAAAAGAAAGAAGAGAAAGTCCACCTCGTTTGTTTAACTCTTTCAAACGGGTGCTTCCTGACTTGAGATTACTCGTCGTGCGACGACGTTCTTTTATAATAAATAATATACTTAAATTAGACTTTTAAGTAACTATTTATCTTGCATGCATGCATGCCTTAGCGTGTGCTTATTCTTTACTTCATTTCTTCTAATTCTAGGAAATATTAATTCCTAATTAAATCGGCGATTTAATTTATTCGGAATCTGGCCGATCTGTCCGGGTATAATAAATTTCCGGATTATATTAAGTATTTTAAAATACTTTCTGTGACAATGAAATTCTCATCTATTTATTTACTGGTTACTATTTCAACACGGCTTGGTAGTTTCTTTCTCCCGTGGCTTTAGGAATTAATCAAATTCTTTAAACCCGAACTTATTTCGAGTTATCGCCCACCAAAACTAATTATTTTAGTCCATCAATTATGAGAAATAGGGCCCAGATCAAGGAAGGCTCATTTCTTCTTTCTCTTTGTTGTTTGTATGAACCGGCCCAGTTTAAAATGGGCAGCGGCCCAACTCATATTACTCCCTTCCCTTCGCCATTGGTCTCCCTCTCTTCTCTTTCTCACATTCCAGCAAAAACCTCAAATTCCAAACCCTAGTAGATCGGCGCCTCTTATTCGAGTTCGGACTTGAATCTTTCCGGCACCGTGGCCTCGAGCGTCGAACGAATCCTCTCCGAGACCTTTCTCTCTCTCTCTCTGCAGTCGGTGCCCCCGATGTCACTGTTGGCTGCTTGCGGCGACGGCTCCAGCTCTCGGCGTCACGGTCGCCGTCATCTCAAGCTGGCGCAACCTCCGCCGCATTCGACCTTAAAGCTAAGCCTCTAACTTCTATTACCCATTTCGCTCTATTGAAGTTTGTATAGAATCTAGTAGCACTAGGGTACTGATTTGAGGCATGTATGATTGGTCAGATTTTGGGTTATTTCCTAATTGATTCTTCTGAGGAACTGTTGGTATCTGATAGTTCTGTTACTGAGCTGCTACTTCCTATATGTTTTAACGGTAGGGGTGTGTGGAAGTTGCACTACTTCTTCTTACTCTATCTTTCAGCCTAAAAAATGCATGGTGTTGGGCTAACATGCTTTAAATGCTTACATGATGACATGGGTTCAAAAAGAATTCGAAGGAGGTTTTACCTTCGCTGTTGCATATCTTGTTGTTCCTTTACTCCATCTCGGCTTTGATCCCCTTTACTCCATCTCGCTGCCTCGGTCCCTTTCACTCTATGCCTCACTGTATTACGATTGATTTGTGGTGATGGGGAAGGGATGAAGAGGTTGAGGCCTATTTATACTCGTTGCCTAACTGAAAGCCTGAGAAAAGCTGATGTACTTGGCTGAAAAAAAGGGATCCCAGACAGTGCAGCTGGCTTCTCTTTCTCTGCAGCTCTGCAAGCCTATACCCTGAATCCTTTGGTCCCTTTTCTAACCGATTTTGGTTGTTTATGGTTGTGTACTTGTGCATTGAATACGGCTGCTCCCCCTTTACTTGGTAGCCTGTTGCAGAATCTCACTCTCTCCCCTTTTATTCAACCGCCCTACTGACTTCGGGTACGGTTCCTGCAGGTGGTTTGGAATTAAGATGGTTGGCAGGAGGCTAGGGTGCTGCTAAAGTCTCTCCTCCCTCGCTGGTCTCGTGGCAGTCTTGGCCACAGAGTGCAGTCTGTTGCAGGGTGGTCGGCCCTCTCTAACTGCGGCTCACTCCCACTCAAAGAAAGGTAGTACTCCCCTTTCCTTTTTAGCTGTAAGCTGCTGCTCATTTTTCTTGTTTCTTTTCTTGGCTTACTTGTTTTTATCCTGCATGGGACTTAGACTAACCACTCTCGGTTGCTACCTTGTTGATTCGGGCCCGATGGGCTGTCGAGATTGGGCTTCAGTTTGGATCTAACGAAGGCCCATAGCTCGGCACTCTTAAGATTGTAATAGGCTAGCGTCTCTACTTGGAAATTTTCCCTTTTCATTTCTCTTCAACTTGAAAGAAAACAGATTATGCTAGTTGGTGTACTGCACTTCTTTTATCTTCATTATTAAAGTTTCTGATACTCGGTTTAAAAGAAAATTCTAGCTATCGAGTTTGTTTGCTCAAGGCTACAACAAATACCCCTCTTTCTCATAAAATAAATTTCTAGTATTTATTTTTCATAATTTTCGAGAATCTAGGTCTCAGCTATTACATAACACTTTAAACAACCCTTATAACTCCAATATCAAATTTTTGAAACGTAAAAGGGGTTTAGTAAAAGAAAGCCCACCTCGCTTGCTTATACACAATTCACAACTTTATTTCAACCCTTGCTCTTTGTACCCACGTACGCACCAATATCCATGTCAACACCATAACACAATCAGTCTTTCCATCAATACATTTGTCACGCATGCCCTATCGTTCCTTCCATCATTTTCTTATATTGCCCATCCCAACGTTGATCAATTTAAACGAAACAAACACTCAAGCATACCTCAACGTGCAACACATAACCACATCATAGGATACGTTCCTTATTAACATATGTATCATGTAATTCACTCAAACTTGTCAACAAAGTTCATTTCAACAAAACCAGAATCTGGCAGAACAGCGCAGTCTTTTTGTAAAAATCATTAAAAGTCCATCCGACCTGATATGACCCTAAAATTTGGTCACCACACAGTAGACACATCAAGGTTTATCCAATTAAAATTTCGTGCCAAAATCACATCTTTAGGTCGGTCAAATCTAAAACGAAACTCACTAGACGAGAACACAAATTCTGGCAGGACTGCGCAGTTCAATTGAAAAATTCGTTAAAAATTCATCTTTCATCAATTGAGGCTGAAATTTTGACACAACACAGAACACACCTAAAACTTCACTTGTCGGAACCTACTGTCCGAACATCACAGTTTTCATGCTCAACATTTACAAACTAGGGTTTGTCTATCATTCATCCACACATAACTATTCATACTTTCAACACATATTCATGCTTCAAAATTGACCTCACAACCATGACCTGATATTTACACATATCATTCACCAATGAATCATCCACAAACTCACACACACACATACATACACACACATACACATACTTTCTCATGCAAACATCCTTCCCAACAGATTAATTTTTAGGTCTACGATTTCTACACTCACTATATGCATGAGGGGATCAAGACACATGGATTCAATGGTAAGAATGAGAAAGATGATTCAAATATAGCTTTCTCTTACAAAAACAATCGGTAGGAATGACGAATGATGCGATTCTTCGATGAATCTTGAGTTTCAAACTCCAAAATGATGCAAGAACAAGGAATTGGTGAAGGATTTGTGGAGAGGGTGAAGAGAGGGAGAGAGGCATGTGGGAGAGAGGGAGAGGGAGGAAAAAAGTGTGAATGGGGGCTAGGGTTAGGGTTCCTTCCTTTTTATATTCTAGGATTAATCCCACACTTAAATAAATTAATTATAATTGTGGAGGAATAAAATAGAGGTCAATGAATAAATCCCACAATTTAAAAAAATAAGCGTGTAGAAAAGGGGGAGGGGTTCTCGAAATTTGCCATTTAATTAGCAAGGGAATTGATTTGGTATTTACTTGGAGAGAAATATATTCACAAATTATGTAAAAAGATATTGGGTATTTCAGAAATAAGGTAACGAGATAATTTAAAAATCTCCAACTATGGAACAAGGGGGGGTGTACTTTAAGGTGTAGCAAGGAAATTATTTAAATCCTCCAATAAAATAGGAATAAGATTTAAATTTGGTAATTTTTTTGTAGAAAAAGACTCCAACAAAATAGGTAACAAATAAATTAATTCCCCAAGAAAATTTATAGGTATATGGGGCGAAAATTATAGGGCTTAAAGAAGGAAATAGTCAAATCCTAATTAAAATAGGATATGGAGGGATTTGAAAAAATATGGTTGGATTTAATTGGATTTTAAATTCAAGAAGGAAATTAAACAAGGTACCAATTAAATCTACAAAAATAATTCATCCTCCTAATTAATAAGGGATTTTTGAAAATCTCCAAGGAATAGGCTAAGGGTCAAAAATTATGTAGAATAAATTAGGGATAATTTGGTTTGGATTTAATTTGGATAAATATCCCAAAATAATTAATTAAATCCATAAAAAGAAAATATTAATTCGAATAATTTGAAGGGGCCGAAAATTCCAAATAAAATGGCTAGAACAAAATGCATGATTTCATTTAATTAATTTTCCACATTGGAAAATATAGTACATTATTCCACATAACTCACAACAATTAAAACTCGCATCGTTAACTCAAACACATAGCAATTAAATTCCATGAATGAAATTCCAAATCGACAACCACATTAAAGAAAACAAAAGTTGCAATTTTCGGGGTGCTACATCCTTCTCTTCTTAACAGAAATTTCGTCCCGAAATTTATTCATCTCACATAAACAATTCGGGGTACTTCTCTTTCATCCTATCATCTAACTCCCACGTGGCTTCCTCGGGACCGTGGAGTTTCCACAACACTTTCACGGATGCTATTGACTTGTTTCGCAACTCTTGCACCTTTCGATCTAGGATCGCTTCGTGTCTCTCCTCGTAGCTCATGTCGGGGGTCAGGACCACTTCTTCTTGATGAATCACATGCTTGGGATCAAACACGTACTTGCATAACTGCGACACATGGAACACGTTGTGCACATTCCCAAGACTAGGAGGTAACGCCAGCGGTACGCTACAGGACCTACTTCATCAACGATCTCGTACGGTCCTACAAAACGCGGTTTCAATTTGCCCTTCACTCAAAACCTCACAACTCCTCTCGTCGGGGATACTTTCAAGAAGACTTTGTCACCAACACCGAATTTGATTTCCGTTCGGCGCACGCCGGCATACGACTTCTGTCTATCTTGTGCTTCTTTGATCCTCGCACGGATTTGATGTACAATTTCAGTCATCTCCTTGATAGCGTCGGGTCCTAACATTTTTCTTTCACCAACCTCATCCCAGTAGAGTGGGGATCGACACTTCGTGCCATACAGGGCTCCATACGGCGCCATATCGATCGTCACTTGATAGCTATTGTTGTACGGGAATTCAACCAATGGCAGAACAATTTCCCAACTTTCTCCGCGGTCTAGAAACGGCTCGCAGCATATCTTCAAGTGTTTGAATCGTTCTCTCCGACTGCCCGTCAGATTGCGGGTGATAAGCAGTGCTAAAGCGCAATTTCGTGCCTAGCTCCCGTTGCAAACTCATCCAAAATTTTGACGTGAACTTCATATCGCGATCAGATACAATGGTCTTTGGCACAGCATGCAAACGTACAATCTCACTCACGTAGAGCTTAGCTAACTTGTCCGATCCATAGGTGATTCTAATCGGTAAGAAGTGCGCGCTTTTAGTGAGTCGATCGATGATCACCCAAATCGCAGTTGTAACACCCGGACTTTTGATAGTACTTGGCGCGTTTAAATCAAAGATCGGTGGAGGAATTTATATTTGGAACAACACCAAATATTAATTATTGCGTTGGGCGATTTTAATTCCTTGTTGGAAACAAGATGACGAAATTTATTAAAGTTCCGTGAATTTTAATTATTTGAAAGAAATGCGAGAATGTAAAGTATGTATACATATAGGCTTCTCAAATTAAAATTTGAGTCTAAATGTTTTTATAAAAATGGCTTTGGCCATGACAATAAAAACAAAAGTCCAAACTAAATGAGCCCAAACAATTTAATTAAAATTGTGGGAGATGTCTTTGAGCCCAATTCTTTTTCACGTGAACAAGTTTCTTCTTCCTTTCCCTCCCTAACGCCACTCCATGGAGACTCTCCATTTCAAGTGACCTTTCACCCTCCATCTTCCGGATTAAATTCTGCAAATCAAAGGTCACCCAAGTTAATACATTAGCTCCTTCACTTCCTCTCCTTCCCTAACACAATCTACAATCTAAGCAAGAAAAAAAAAGAGAGAGAAAGAGCCGAGAGAGAGAGAAAGTGGGAGGAACTGCTGCCTTTTTGTTTCAATCTCATACAAGCCAAGCCAAGGTAATTTCTTTCACAAATTCATAGATCAAGCTACTCAATTCCATTCCAATTTCAAAACATCTGTACAATCTGCGACAGAAACAGACTCGCCAATTCAAGGAGCTATTCTTTCCTGCCAATTTCACAACCAAATTCATAGCAACGAGGTATAAATCCTTTCCCAAATTGCAAGTCATGCTTTTAGCATTTTGTACATCATACACGCATAATTCAAACAAATCGAACACACCAATCGGACATCAATAATGGAACTCTCGCTGTGAATAATCGAATCAACATAATTGTAAAAGAAACTTATCTTGCGGGTTGAATCGGGGTGATTCAAGGTTGTTTCGGGCTTGTGCGGGCTGTTCGGGTTAGTTCCGGAACGTTTCGGGGTGGTTCGGATTGGTTTCGGGGCTGCACGACCACCGACGGAGCAGCAACGAACAGCAGCCTGGCTCTGTGCAATGGCAGCAGCAGCGGCTGACTTCAGACAGCCGAGACGGTGGCTAGACGTTGGCCACCAGCAGCGAGCAACGGCTTCAGCGGCAGCGTCCCTCCGGCGACGGTACAGCAGCGCGCGACGGAACCTGGCGAAGCTAGCGAAGGCTGACCCAGACAGCAGTTCCGTCTGACAACAACCGCACTTCCCGGCGGTGCGATGTTTGGACCGAGGGCAGCAAACTGGCGACGGAGTGCGACGAAATATTGGGGATCTCGAATTAATGAAGAAGAAAGGAAAAAGAAATGTTTGGGGATGCATTAAAATGAGGGAGAGAGACAGAGTTGACCGAGAGAGTGTGATAGAGAGGGAGATAAAAGATTGGGCCAAGTGTTTTGTTTTGAGTTGGGCCTTTCTTTGAGGCTTTTAAAATTTAATTGAAGATAAAGAGGAAAAGTGGTTAAGGTGTGGGCCGATAACTTAATCGCAAAGAATGGGTTTAATGAAATTGTGAGGAATTATTTATTTAATTCCCGGAATAATCTTGAAGAATGAATAATTTTATCCTAAGGATGGAATAATTTCGAGGAGAAATAATTGCGATAATTAAAGTATACGCTTAAATAATTTTTAGAAATTATTTTCGACGTTATGGAAAATACGAGGAGCCAACGAAGGAAAGAACGAGCGTAAGCGGCCGACCGGCATCGCACGTGACGCCTTGGGCGGCCACCGAATAACCGAAAATGCACGAAAACCGAGAAAGAGAATTAAAAGATTTTAATTAGAGTGCATGCATTCTAAAATGTCTTCGTTACCGAGATTGATGTGTACTTTATGTATTTACTGAAAAGGTGGTTCGCACGCACGCTAAAGTCGGAACGAGGAACTTTTTACGGAAATCCTAAGCTTTTGAGGTGGGCTTTATTACTTAAATTCTTTTATTTTGAAATGATATGTTTATGGTGAAATAAGGGTGGTTTAAAATAGTATGTCATGCCGTTTTTATGTTTTGAATTGCCATCTGATTGTCTACTGGGATAATATCCTACTAGACTTTGACAGTTAACGAATTCGGGTCTGACTAGGGAGTGAGTCCCTACTCGGACTAGTGCACTGATAGGGATCGTGAGCCGTCCCCTAGGTCGGCCGGTCCAGTGATCGAGATTGTGGCCACAGTCTCGTTTCACATGATAGTTCAGATATGGTACATGATGGAGATGATGATGGGCTGCGCAGCCATGTTTTATGATAGAAATGATTTTAGTGTTTCTCGGCCTTTTTAAAGTAAAACCCGAGATTCACTCGATGATGGCTTGACATAATTTAATCGATGAAAGTATTTCGGGCATGAGTTCGCTGAGTGCATCAAGTACTCAGCCCCTGCATATGTTTTCCCTATGTGCAGGTTGAGCGTGGACGGGGGACGGAGGATGTTGAGCATTGGACAGAGACAATATTCAATAAATGATCCGGTTGCTATTGTGTCTTCATACATAGTAGTAGCTAACTCTCAAAATGCTTCCGCTATGCCAAGTTATAAGAATTTCCTTGATTTCCTTTGAATTGTCAAACTATGTCATTCACGTTATGTACCTTCGAGTTTTGAAACCTTGTTGATAAATGAAATTTCATCTTTTGATCGATATGTCGTACTCCTTTTGATTGTTCCCCCTTCTTCCCCGCCTCTTAAATCCCCCACGAGTCACGATTCCCCGTGCTTCCTATCCTTAGGAAGTGCGGTCGTGACAGAATGGTATCAGAGCAATTTTTCTTTCCGCTCTGGACCCGAGAGTCTTATTCAGTCTTAGTCTAGACTTGTTTCGCTAGACTAAAATGATAATAAATTAAAGTAATAATTGTGTATTGAAGGCTCAACATCCCACTTCACCATGCTCAACCAAGAAAGAGGTAATATATTTTTTTTATGTGAAAATTTTTATGAGAAAGTTTTGGAGAAAGAAAGACGAGAAAATTTTTGAGAAAGAAAAAGGAGAAAAGTTTTATAAGAAGGAAGAAGTAGAATCTTTCTGTGAGAGACTGATTTCTAGAAGAGTATTTGCTAATGTTTGAGAAAAGAACGAGTTTTGATGAGGGACGATGGATTGTTTGTTTTTACATGAAAGATGAAAGTTGATGTTCAAGTATATATTGAGTTTTGATTCAAAACTTGTACTTCAAACTTGTACTCCATGGCTATATGCTTCCACTTCCATTCGGAAATCTCGAGCGGTTGCAATTTCCCATATGGCCGTTGGTGTAAGGCATTCACTTGTTGACAAGCTAGACATCGCTCCACAAACGATGCTATGTCTCCTTTTATTCCATTCCACCAAAAACGTTGCTTCAAGTCTCGATACATCTTCGTGCTTCCAGGGTGAACAGTGTAAGGCGTGTCGTGTGCCTCACTCAAAATCTCATCTTTAAGTGCCTCATCGTTTGGCACACACAAACGTCCATCGAACGTCAAAGCATTATCCGCCTCCTCACGAAAGTGGTCATGTTTCTCGGTTCTCACCTTCGCACGTGTCTTTTCCAACTTCTCATTACATCGTTGAGCCTCTATGATCTTGGTTCTTAAGTCTGGCTCAATCACTAGCGTCGTTATTCTTCCTCCTACTGTCTCGGGCGTTTTCACTATCTCTAATTGCATCCTATCGAACTTGCGGATCAATGTTTCCTCTTGAGTTAGAAAAGAAGCCAGTTGCGGGTGGTTCTTCCTACTCAAAGCATCGGCTACCACGTTCGCCTTGCCCGGGTGATAGTGAATACCGCAATCATAATCCTTCACGATCTCTAGCCAACGTCGTTGTCGCATGTTCAACTCTTTCTGCTCGAAGAAGTACTTGAGACTCTTATGGTCCGTAAAAATCTCACATCTCACTCCATAGAGATGATGTCTCCAAATCTTTAGTGCGTGCACTACTGCTGCTAGCTCTAAATCATGAGTCGGAAAGTTCAGCTCATTCGGCCTCAATTGCCGGGAAGCATATGCTATCACATTCCCATCTTGCATCAACACGCATCCTAGTCCCACTTTCGACGCGTCAGTATATACGGTGAAGTCCTTGTCGGGTTCTGGTACCGCTAGGACATGTGTTGTAGTCAATTTCTCCCTCAACAGTTGAAAACTCGCCTCGCATTCCGGCATCCAAACTACCTTGATTCCCTTCTTCAACAGTTGCATCATTGGTCTCGCGATCTTAGAGAATCCCTCGATGAAACGTCGGTAGTATCCCGCCAATCACAAGAAACTGCGGATTTCACTCAGCGTTTTCGGCGACTTCCAATCTTGCACAGCCTCGACCTTTGCAGGGTCTACTTATATTCCATTATCCGTCACGATATGACCTAGAAAGTTCACTCTATTCAACCAGAACTCACACTTACTAAACTTGGCATATAACTTTTACTTCCGCAATGTCTCCAACACTGTTCGCAGGTGTCATCCATGCTCCTCCTCGTTCTTCGAGTATACCAACACATCGTCGATGAAGACTAACACAAACTTATCGAGATACTCGTGGAAAACTCGATTCATCAAGTCCATGAAAACTGCCGGGGCGTTAGTCAGTCCAAATGGCGTCACGGCAAACTCATAATGGACATAACGAGTGCGAAAAGCAGTCTTAGGCACATCCTCTCGTCGGACCTTTAGTTGATGATATCTCGACCTCAAGTCCATCTTTGAAAATACGCCAGCTCCTCGAAGTTGGTCAAATAAATCATCGATCCGTGGCAGTGGGTACTTATTCTTCAAGGTCAACTTGTTGAGCTCACAATAGTTGATGCACATCCTCATCGTTCCATCCTTTTTCTTCACGAACAACACATGCGCTCTCCACGGTGACACACTAGGTTGAATGAATCCAAAATCTAGCAGTTTGTGCAACTGAATCTTCACTTCAGGAAACTCCTTAGGGGCCATTCGGTAAAGTGCTTTCGATACTGGCGTAGATCCAGGTTCCAAATCAATGGTAAACTCCACTTGCCTGTCAGGCGGCAATCTAGGCAAAGTTTCAGGAAATACGTCGGGAAAGTCTCGTACTACGGCCACGTCTTCCACCTTCAAGTCCTTCTCATCCTCTCTATTTAAGTACACAAGATACGCCGGACGCCCTTTTCTGATCATCGTCGTTGCTTGCAATGCAGAGATTATGGAGGTTCGTCGGTTCATGGTAATCCCATACAAGATAATCGGCTCGTCGCCAGAGGCTTGGAAAGAAATATGTCTCTCTTTGCAGTGGATCGTCGCGTGATTCTCGACAAGCCAATTCGTTCCCAAAATTAGGTTAACATTCTCCAAAGGCATAACGTGCAAAAGTCGAGCTACTACTCCTAACTCTCAAAACACAAACTATATGTTCGAGCAAGTTTGCGAAATATCAATCAGACCTCCAACAGGTGAAGACACACTCAAACCCAAATCACGTTTAACAATAGAGAGTTCTAAGGTATTCACACATGACATCAAAATAAAAGAGTGCGAAGCACCCGTATTAAACATCACGATAATAGGTAGTTGCTGGAGCTTGCCCATACCTGCCAAGTTATCTTTGCCCTTGTTGGCTTGCTGCTCCTGCCCTTGATTTCCTCTCAAAGCATATGCCCTTGCCTGTTGTGGGGCCACTTGTCGGATCGGTTGTGGTTGTTGCGGTTGTCTCTGTCCTTGTCCATTCCTCATTCCTCCTTTATTGTTCGGACACTCTCGAGACATGTGTCCGTTTCCACCACAAGCGAAGCATCGGATGCCTCCAACATGAAACTTGGAGCACCGGTTACAGTAAGGTACCCTCTGTTGATTTCCTCTCTGTTGTGGCACGACTTGTCGGCCATAGTTCTATGGGTGGCGGAGAGTGGAATGGTGTCGCTTGTTGTTAAAAGGGGCACGGTTGCCTTCCCACTTCCTCTTGTCTCTATAGTTCGATTGTGGTGCGGGTGGTATAGGATTTGCCACCTTCTCGTTCTTAGGCAGTGCCTCTTCCACATCTAAGGCGCAACTCAAAATATCGGAGTAAGAAATTCCTTGGCGGCTGGCCACGGCTACTCTTATCTCGGTTCTAAGGCCAGCGCGAAACTTCACGGCCATCTTCTCATCCGTGTCCACCAACTCGGGTGCATATCGGGTCATCGCACAAAGTGCACGGTCATACTCTGTCACCATCATGTTTCCCTGTTTCAAGGTGTGGAACTCTACTATCTTGGCTCGTCTGTAGCTCATGGGGACGTACTTATTATACACCTCCTCCTTGAACTCATTCCCATGTAAACGCCTCTCGGCGGGCGGGGTCCATTGTCTTTCGCCTAGTTTCCCACCAATGATCAGCAGGCCCAGTCAATTGATAAGTCACGCATGCCAGACGCTCCTTATCAGTGCACACCATAAACTCAAAAATACGCTTGATGTCGCGTATCCAGGCCTCTGCCTTTTGTGGCTCACCCAACCCATCAAACATTGGGGTTTTTCCTTTCGGAAGGTCTTGATGTATTCCTTATCTTGAGGTTGCGGTAGGGGAGGTGGAGGAGGAGGGGGTTGATTCCCAACACTTCCCTTGGACCGTTCCTCTTCATTTCCCCCTACTCGTGGGCCACGTCTACGTCTCGATGACATCTTGATCTAAATCACAAGTTAGCATCGTTGTTAGTATTCGTTGTTATCAGAACAAGGCTTCCTTGCATTCATTCACGTGTACGAAACGATAAACCACAAGTGCGCGAAGTCAAACAAAACGTGGAACTTTTATAGAAGCTTGGAAAGGGAAACAAAACATTCGTTCAAGATCAAAAGCAAAAGTGTCACGACCGCCCATACTAGGGGTACTATAAACTAGGAGATCGTGACCACGGGATAGCAATGAAGACAACATTTAAGGATGACAGTTCATAAGAAAGGCTCAAATAGCTTAAAAGAATAATATTTTAGTTCATTAAAAGTTAAACAACGAGTTTTTAGCTTAAAGAAACTTAATGTCATAAATTCATTATCAATTAGTGCAAAGACTTATAGCAAACGATTTTTCAAAGGAAGCGGCGGGGAAAAATAAATATCAAAATCCATTAATCTCCAAAAGAATAATTGTTTTACTTTACGAAAACCCATTTTAGAGTAACGAAGTAAACAGCGAATTAACGTCTAAAAGGATTTGACATGCCAAAAATAGTACGAAGTAAAGAACTCTTGGGGCATAGATAAAAAAAGTATAGCAGCGGAAATAAGGTTTCAAAGAGAGTCAAGGATGACGCCTATGTATGAAGACACAACGCATCCAAAAATTTCCTAGGCCGAATCAACATCCACCGCAACATCCCGCTCAACCGGTACATAGGGAAAACACATGCAGGGCTAAGTACTTATTATACTCAATGGGCTCATGCCGAAAACATTTTATATATAGTTACGTCATCCATACCAGTGATCTCGAGTTTTACATGTAGTTAAGAAATATCACGAGAACACAAAAATATTTCATAGACTGGCCAGTCAAATAATCTCCTCACTTTCTCAACAATCCATCAATCACAATCATCATTCCATGTGCGACGAAAGTGTGGCCACACTATTCGCCCACGAGACCGGCCGACTAGCAAGGACGGCTCACGATCCCACCAGTGTACAAAGCCTGATAGGGTTTGCGGCTCTACTCAGACCCGAATTCGTTTCACAACACAGCCATATAGCCTAACGGAGCAAGCTAGGACGAACTAGGCATCAGGCAACAATCTCATAAACAAAACATCATGGCATGACATAACAAGTTAAACCACCCTTATAACACCAGATCATATTTTCGGAAAATAAAAGTTTTGTAAAAGAAAGTCCACCTCGTTTGCTTAAACAACACAATACCCAACTCAAAGCAACCCTCATTCCTTGTGCTCACATACACACAATCCCCTTGCCAACACCACAGCACAATCAGCCTTCCATCAATACAAATTATCATGCATGTCCTATCGTTCCTTTCATCGTTCTCTTAAATTACCCACCCCAACATTCATCAACATAAGGAAAAACATGCCATAATATTTCTCAACTTATCACACATAATCACGTCATAAGATACATTCCTTGATCATACATGCATCATATAATTCACCCAAACTTGGCAACAAGTATTATTTTGACATAACAGAAATCTGGTAGAACTGCGCAGTCGTTCTGTAAAAATCACCAAAAATCCATCCGACCTCATATGAAGCTAAATTTTGGTCACTACACAGTAGCCACGTTCAAGAACGTCCAGTTAAAAGTTTACACCGAAATCATATCATTTGGTCAGTCAAAACAACAATGCAACCCTCTGGTCGGAACATAAAAATTCTGGCAGTACTGCGCGGTTCGATTGAAAAATTTACCAAATATTCATCCGATGTTCAATGAGGCTGAAATTTTCACAAAACACAGAAGACTCTTCACATTACATCAAGTCGAAAATTCACATCAAGATAAGGCCATTTGTTTGGTCAAATAAAAAATGAAACTCTCTGGGCGAGAATACTAGTTTCTGGCAGAATTGCGCAGTCAACTTTAAAAATTTATTAAAGTTTCATCTTTTGTCAAAAGGGGCTGATATTCACACAACACACATAAAACACCTCAACATTTACTCAGTTAAAAATTCGTGTCAAAATATGAGCGTTTGGCTGGTCAAACACACGTTAGAATCCACTGTCTAAACGCCACAGTTTTCAGGCTTCACAATTTTGAAATTAGGATTTATTCCTCATTCATCCAAACACAATTATTCATGCTTCCAACACACAATCATGCTTCAAAAGCTCTCACACTCATGTTCTCATATATTCACACATCATTTATCAATGAATCATCCAAATTTCACACATACACATTCATAAACGTACATCCACAAATTTCCTCACACAACACATCAATCCCCCCCGATTAAATTTTCGATCTATGATTCCTACACTCACTATATGCATGAGGGAATCAAGAAAAAAAATTCAATGGAAAGGATGAGGAAAAGATTTTAAATTATACATTCTTGAATCAAAATCAAACGGTAGAAACACGGATTGATGCGTTTCCTCGGAAACTCTTGAAATTCCAACTCCGATGGATGCAAGAACAAGGATTGAAGGAGAGTTTTTGGAGAGAATGTAGAGAGGAAGGAGGAGGCGTGTAAGAGTGAGGGAGAGAGAGGTGGACGGTTGGGAGGGGAAAAAATATGGGGGCTAGGGTTAGGTTTAGGTGATTTTATAGTAGGTTTAATCCCCAACTAAATTAATTTATTAATTAATTGTGGAGGAATAAAATAGAGGCCAATAAATAAAATCCCACAATTAAAAGAAGGGAATTTCGAAAATTGGCTATTAAATTAACAAGGAATTTATTTGGTATTTACTTGGAGAGAATATATTCACAACTTAGGAAATAAAACTGAATATTTCATAAACAAGGGAACAAAATAAGTTAAATCTCCAAGTAGGAAATAAAAGGGGGAGAGCGAAAATTTAATGGGTGCACAAGGAAAATTATTTAAATCCTCAATTAAATAAGAATAGGATTTAAATTTGGTAATTTCTTTATAGGAAAAGACTCCCATAAAATAGGTAACAATTAAATAAATTTCCACAAGGAAATTTGAAACATAAGGGGCGTGTGATATGGAGAGCAAAATACAAGGAAAATATTCACATCCCCAATTAATTTGACTTAGGTATTAATTTGGTATTTATTTGAATAAAATGAATTCCACAAAGCAGGGAAACAAGTATGATTTCCTTCTTAATCAAAGGGGCCAAAATTTGGGTATTATTCCCACATGGGAATAGTTCCAATATTAATCAAATTATGGTGAGGAAACAAAATGTGACAAGATTTAATTGGATTTAAAAAAAATGAAGGGAATCAACAAGGTACCAGTTAAATCAAAGAAATAATCCATCCTCCTAATTAAATTAGGGGATTTTTCGAAATCCCTCAAGAATAGGCTAGGGTTCGAAATTCATGTAGTACAAGTTTGGAATAGTTTGTTTTGGATTTAATTTGGATAAATATCCCAAAACAATTAATTAAATCCAAGAAAAAGAATATAGTTTCTAATAATTGGAGGGGCCGAAAATAGCCACTTTATTTAGCTAGAACAAAATGCATGCTCTTATTTAAATTAATTTCCCACATTGAAAAATATAAATAACACTTCATTCCAAATCACCCTTAACAATTTATTCCACATAGCCAACTCAATCATGTAGCAACAATTAAATTTCATAATGAAATTCCCAATAGACATAATAAAATAAAAGTTGCAAAATTTTTTTTTGGGATGTTACATCCTTTCCCTCTTAACAGAAATTTCGTCCCGAAATTTGACCGTCTCACAAAAACAACTCGGGGTACTTTTCTTTCATTCTATCTTCTAACTCCCACGTGGCTTCCTGGGAATATGGTGTTTCCACAATACCATCACAGATGCTATCGACTTGTTTCGCAACTCTTGCACCTTCCGATCTGGGATTGCCTCGGGCCTTTCCTCGTAGCTCATGTCGGGGGTTAGGATCACTTCCTCTTGATGAATCACATGCTTGGGGTCGAACAAGTACTTGCGCAACTGCGACACATGGAACACGTTGTGCACATTCCTAAAACTGGGAGGTAACGCCAAACGGTACGCTACAAAATCTACTTCATCTGTGATCTCGTACGTCCCTACAAAACGCGGTTTCAGCTTGCCCTTCACTCCAAACCTCACAACTCCTTTAGTCGGAGATACTTTCAAAAATACTTTGTCACCAACATCGAATTTGATCTCTGTTCGGCGCACGTCAGCATACGACTTCTGCCTATCTTGAGCTTCCTTGATCCTTGCACGGATTTGATGCACAATTTCGGTCATTTTCTTTATGGCGTCGAGTCCTAACATCTTCCCTCACCAACTTCATCCCAATAGAGCGGGGATTGATACTTCCTGCCATACAAGGCTTCATACGGCGCCATATCGATCGTCGCTTGATAGCTATTGTTATAGGCGAATTCAACCAACGGTAGAACAATTTCCCAACTTTCCCCTCGATCTAGGACAACGGCTCGCAGCATATCCTCAAGCGTTTAAATCGTCCTCTTTGACTGCCCGTCCGTCCGATTACGGGTGATAAGCAGTGCTGAAGTTCAATTGCGTGCCCAGTTCCCGTTGCAAACTCATCCAAAACTTTGATGCAAACTTCGTATCGTGGTCGGACACAATGGTCTTTGGCACCCCATGCAAACGTACAATCTCACTCACGTAAAGCTTAGCTAACTTGTCTGCTCCACAAATTCTAATTGGTAAAAAGTGCGCGCTTTTAGTCAGTCGATCGATGATCCCCCAAATGGCAGTGTTGCCCTTTTGTGACTTTGGCAAACCCGTCACGAAATCCATGGCTAGATGCTCCCACTTCTTTTCGGGAATTTCAAGCGGTTGCAAAATCCCATATGGCCGTTGGTGTAAGGCCTTCACTTGTTGACATGCTAGACATCGCTCCACATACGATGCTACATCCCCTTTCATTTCATTCCACCAAAAATGCTGTTTCAAGTCTCGATATATCTTCGTGCTTCCGGGGTGAGCAGTGTAAGACGTATCGTGTGCTTCACTCAAAATCTCATCTTTCAGTGCCTCATCGCTCGGCACACACAATCGTCCATCGAATGTCAAAGCATTGTCTGCCTCCTCACGATAACGATCAAGTTTCTCGGCTCTCACCTTCACACGTAATTCTTCCAACTTCTCATCACGTCGTTGGGCTTCTATGAGCTTGGTTCTCAAGTCTGGCTCAATTACTAGCGTTGTTATTCTTCCTCCTATTGTCTCGGGCGCTTTCACTATCTCCAATTGTATTCTGTCGAAATCACGAATCAACGCTTCCTCTTGCGTTAGGAAAGAAGCCAATTGAGGTTGGTTCTTCCTACTCAAAGCATCGGCTACTACGTTCACCTTGCCCGGATAGTAGTGAATACCGCAATCATAATCTTTCACGATCTCTAGCCAACATCTTTGTCGCATATTTAGCTCCTTCTGCTCGAAGAAGTACTTGAGACTCTTGTGATCCGTATATATCTCGCATCTCACCCCATAGAGATGATGTCTCCAAATTTTCAGTGCGTGCACTACTACTGCTAGCTCCAAATCATGGCTCGGAAAATTCAGCTAGTTTGGTCTCAATTGCCGGGAAGCATATGCTATCACTTTCCTATCTTGCATCAACATGCATCCTAGTCCTACTTTTGACGCGTCAGTAGAGACGGTGAAGTTCTTGTCGGGTCCTGGTACCGCTAGGACAGGTGTTGTAGTCAATTTCTCCTTCAACAGTTGAAAACTCGCCTCGCATTCCGGCGTCCAAACCACCTTGATTCCTTTCTTTAACAATTGCATCATCGGTCTCGCGATGTTAGAGAATCCCTCGATGAAACGTCTGTAGTTGAAACTGTGAATTTTACTCGGTGTTTTCGGCGACTTCCGATTTTGCACAGCCTCGACCTTCACTGGGTCCTCTTGAATTCCATTATCCGTCACGATAGGACCAAGAAAGTTCACTCGAGTCAACCAAAACTCACCCTTACTGAACTTGGCATAAAGCTTATCTTTTCGTAACGTTTCCAACACAGTTTGCAGGTGCCATCCATGCTCCTCCTCGTTATTCGAGTATACCAACACATCATCAATGAATACTAACACAAACTTATCGAGATACTCGTGGAAAACTCAGTTCATCAAGTCCATGAAAACTACCGGGGCGTTAGTAAGTCCAAATGGCATCACAACGAATTCATAATGGCCATAACGAGAGCGAAAAGTAGTCTTAGGCACATCCTCTCGTCGGACCTTTAATTGATGATACCCCGACCCCAAGTCCAGTTTCGAAAATACGCCCGCTCCTTGAAGTTGGTCAAACAAGTCGTCGATTCTTGGCAGTGGGTACTTATTCTTCAAGTTCAACTTGTTGAGCTCACGATAGTCGATGCACATCCTCATCGTTCCATCCTTTTTCTTTACGAACAACACAAGCGCTCCCCATGGTGATACACTAGGTTGGATAAATGCCAAATCTAGCAGTTCTTGCAACTGAATCTTCAATTCAGCCAACTCTTTAGGGGCCATTCGGTATGGTGCTTTCGATACTGGCACAGATCCAGGTTCTAAGTCAAAGGTAAACTCCACTTGTCTGTCGGGCGACGGTCCCGACAAAGTTTCAGGGAACACGTCGGGAAAGTCTCGTACTACCGCCACGTCTTCACCTTCAAGTCTTTCTTCTCCTTTCCATTCAAGCACACAAGATACGCCGGACGCCCTTATCTGATCATCGTGGTTGCTCGTAAAGTAGAGATTATGGAGGTTCGTCGGTTCATGGAAATCCCATACAAGCTAGTCGACTCTTTGCTAGAGGCTTGAAAAGAAATTTGCCTCTCCTTGCAATGTTACATCAAAACTCAGAATATGGATCAAGAACGCAAACTTTGATCAAGCAGTCTTAACTTGGATATGAACCGATTTCGAATTGTAACAATTGGTTATGATCATCCCCACGGAGCATGAAAGAACATGAGATAGGTCATGAATATGGGATTGAATCGAATTAATGTTAATTCTCATAGTAGGCTACCCAACAAGATAATTCCGTTGTTCGACCAAATTTGAAAGATCAACACATCAATGGGATAATGACTTAAAGGGTTGCGGAAAGAAAAAAATGATCAGTTGTATAAGGATTGAGAAATGTAGGCAGTTGTCACAAAGCGGTACTGACCATGGTTCAACGACATAATATGGAATGATAGAATCACATCAATGGGTTCATAAGTTTGTGAAAGGCAACCAAAGTCAAAGGGGCTTTTGAAAAAAAATCAAGTGGATTAAGTTTGTTAAGGCAAGGTACAAAATGTAGACCTTAACTTCGTTTTGTAAAAAGAAAGGTTCTATTATGGAAAGAATACATATAGTGGAACTGAAAGAAAAAGACTTTCACTCTATGAGAAAGAACTTGACACAGACATGGTTACAAAATGAAAAGCTGAACAAAAGTTCAGAGAAGAATATCCCATAGAAAACATGTCTGCGAAACATTCCTATATTGAAGGACATGACTGCAAGCAGCCTTAGGTATGAAGTTCAATAGCAAAGGATCACAAAGTCAAAATATTGTTCGTATAAATAATAAGTCAAAGAAGACCACAATCAATCCAAGTGTCCAAAGTTATGAAGGCAACACCACTTTCCAAGAATTGAAAGTGAGTTATGACTCAATGGAGGAAAAGAAATAATATGCATCACTTGCAAGGGGTGAATGAAACAAGCTGTCAAATAGACAAGGGCTCACGGTTATTTGAAAGGTCCTGAAAAATAACTTCTTAGAATCCAAGTAAGAACTGTTGATTAAAATAGTTTGTTATAGCTATTAAAGTCGCACCACCTCGTTCATCTTTCGCAAGCCGAGACTGGTAACATCGCTCTAAGAACTGTGGATTCCACGCTGAGATTCTCTGTGTCAATGCCACTAATAATGATAGTCGGAGTCCATATCTTCATAAAGTTCTCTGTATGTCATAATGATTATCCTCGTAGGATATTGTTGTCATCCTCGTGCTCCTTAGCAGGGTATGAAGATCATCTCCATCGTTTTGCCGCTTACGCACGATTACACTATACTAATTTAAATCGCGAGTATGACCGCTCTTCGTTGCATGAAAATATCACTTAGCTTCCGCTCTTCTTGTCTCGCACCTTGACTTAAGGGTTTGCCTCAACTTTCATATTCTCGTACGTTTCATTGCTCAGAGAAGCAATAGTTAAGTTTTCAACTTAGAACTACGATTCGCGCGGTCAACTAGGCTTATATTTTAGGTACTCTAAGTTCACAACACAATTCGTCATCTACCACAATTTACGTCATTCAGACCTCAAGATAAACACACAACATTTTCACATCCCATAGCAAAACACTTTCAAACTTCACAATTATATTCACAACTTTTGAAACAAAATTTCTTTACACTTTCACACTTTTCGAAAAAAAGCACATCTCACTTTTAAAGTAAAAGTTTTGACTCAAATTAAAACGTACTTTCGCATCAACTTCCATCATTCGTATAAAACACTCCATAGAATAACGCATCATACTTCGCACCTCATAACATACATAACATCACACTTCCATAGCTTAATTTTCCAAACGAAAAAGTTAATTTAATTTAATTTTATATATATATGTATTTTTTTTTAACAATTCATAAACAAAACAGTTTCCATTGATAAATAAATTTTCTCCAAAAGAAAGAACTAACACGTTTTCATTTGAAGTTCAAGGATATTGCAAAACATAAACATTTTTCCTCAATCGAACAATTTCCAAAATTACCAACAACTTTCCACAATATAAACATTTTTCCTCAATCAAACTCCGCTAGAACAACTAGTCATTAATATTACAAAACATCAACCACAAAATCCTTTTCCATTTTTTTTTCTACATATCAAACCATGCAAATCTTTCAAAGCTCATAAAACATTTGTATTCCAAACAAAACACTCATGCGCTTCACATATATGTTTAAAACAACATTCTTAGATTACACATTTTTTTCAAATTTTTTTTTAACATTCTCAAAACAACTCATCCACTTTCGTCCTTCATGTAAAACACTCCATCATCCTATGTTCATATGCTCACGTCGTAGTACTTTCACACATTTAACACATACTTAGGTCATCATACCAATCTTGCTCATGTCCCACATAATCATACCATAACAATATCATATTCGCACATACAACACGTGCTTAGATCATCTTGTCAATCATGCTCATATTCCCCATAATCACACTATCACAATATCATTTTCACACATATAACACTTGTTTAGATCATCATGCCAATCATGCTCATGTTCCACATAATCATATCATCACAGTATCATTTTCACACATAACGTTTATTCACATGCGTACACTTCCCAAAACATCCTCATCATATCCTCATCAATTTTATACATCGATCTCACATTCTTTCAACAACTTAAAACATACATCACTTTCTTTGGTTGAGCGTGATGCTTTGGATGTTGAGCCTTCGTGATCTTTCTAGTCTAGGGGTACTAATCTAGACTTAGGCTGAAAGAAGACTCTCGGACCAGAGCGAAAGAACGAAGCTCTGATACCACTCTGTCACGACCGCCCATACTAGGGGTACTATAAACGAGGAGATCGTGACCACGGGATAGCAATGAAGACAACATTTAAGGATGACAGTTCATAAGAAAGGCTCAAATAGCTTAAAAGAATAATATTTTAGTTCATTAAAAGTTAAACAACGAGTTTTTAGCTTAAAGAAACTTAATGTCATAAATTCATTATCAATTAGTGCAAAGACTTATAGCAAACGATTTTTCAAAGGAAGCGGCGGGGAAAAATAAATATCAAAATCCATTAACCCATTTTAGAGTAACGAAGTAAACAGCGAATTAACGTCTAAAAGGATTTGACATGCCAAAAATAGTACGAAGTAAAGAACTCTTGGGCATAGATAAAAAAGTATAGCAGCGGAAATAAGGTTTCAAAGAGAGTCAAGGATGACGCCTATGTATGAAGACACAACGCATCCAAAAATTTCCTAGGCCGACTCAACATCCACCACAACATCCCGCTCAATCTGTACATAGGGAAAACACATGCAGAGCTGAGTACTTGTTATACTCAATGGGCTCATGCCGAAAACATTTTATATATAGTTATGTGATAAGTCGTATTCTAGGCCTTGGTTACTGGTCAGTATGATGTGCAAAATTGATTATATCTGCAAAACAGTTGCTCAAAGTGTGCAGGTTAAGTGTTCTAGCCAGTAGGGAAGTTTAGGAATGTTCAGGTGAAAAAGGGCGCCAGCATGATCTCATACTGATCAGTATTCGTGCTGAAACGGCTTGAGATGGAGAAGACGGATAGCTGGGACGGATTACCCACAATTGAGGGCAAAGAAGTCAACTTGCAATGAGGATTTACCCTAAAATCAAGGGTAAGCCTGCCTATAAAAGGAAGCCAAGAAGGAGAGAGAAGATATAGATACAGATTCACTCATTCACCACCATTTTTAGGTAGAGAGTTCTCTCGGTAATACCAGTCTTTCAGCCGTGTCCCGCTTCTTGCCTCGCCGCAGCCATGATCACCTGACGCCCAGATGTTCCTGGAGTACCAGTCATCCTCATTCCAGCCAGCAAGATCATAGTTTAGGAGTTCCATCGCCCGGAGTGGCAAAACACTTTTATTTCGTTTTCGTAGTTAAATTGCTTGTTTTTCCTTACGTTGGATCTTTGTTTGCTTTTGGATATTTTCTTCTTTTGAAGTACTTGTTGAAGATCCGAACGTGTTTATGCTATGAAGTTGTTTTCTGTTCAGTTTACTTTGCCGATCCCTTTTCTTTCTGCCTAGTTAGCTTAGATCTAGAGTTTCTGGTCGTTTTGAGTATCGAATCGTGTGTTTCCAGTTAGTAGTTTATTTCTTCGAGTTAGCATAATCTGTTTACTCTTATTTCATAGAGGTTTGTGTCAGGCAAGGTGCAGTTATGTGTTTCTTGTCTTCTTCCATGCTGATCAGTAGGCGGGATTTCAGTTTCGATGTTTGATTTTCGATTTGGATTTTTTTGATCGTAGATCTGTGTTCGTGAGTTATTAATCTGTGTTTTTATGGTGCTGGATCTGGTTTGTTTTTTCTGATTTTAGTTTGTGTTTGTTGAAGAAGATGATGTCCATATCCAAGTTTGGGACCACTTTTGTTTTTTAGATGCTTTTTGCTTTTTGTCCTTCACCTTTAGTACACCCTGCAGATCTGTCAGCCTAGTCACCACAACTACCACTTATTCTCTGCTTTTCTGTTTAGCCTTTTATAGAAACCTAGTACCTTCCGCATATTTTCTGTTACACCGCATCCACCATAATTCCACGTACACCACTACATGTCGACCACCATTCACCCTTCCTAGTCAGTAGGACACCATCTTAATTTCCCGTCTAGGTACAGACTCAACCCAAGCGTGGTAGCTAACCAAACCATCCAGAATATCACCACAATAGTTTTAACGCACCATCTCTATGGGATTCGACCCTTATCACCACTATACTGCTCAGTAGAAGTGGGTTGAGGATTCTTTGAAACCAAGGTCTAGGCTTAGTTAGGATCTCTATCCTGACCAGTAGGATATATTCTTGCTTGAACGACACCTACGCACCCTGCTGCATCTTTCAAATGGCACCGTTGCCGAGGATGGATGGCGTTATTAGTTACTTTTGTGTGTGATACTTTGGTGTATATATTGTGTATAATTTTCCTTTTTCTTTTCATTTCAGTTTATGAGCAGTAGCTCGTCTCCTGATCAGTGGAGGCCGAAAATACTCAAGCGAGGAACTATACTCGTAACCACTCGTTCTGGCCTGTCGACCACCTTGTCTGACCTAGGCACGATTAGTGACGAAGAGAAGGGCACCATAGAGGGACCAATACCAGAAGAGAAACCACTGTTGGAAGCCAACCCAAGGGAGATGGCCAACCAGGGAGATGAAGACCCGGAGATCGGGACGCTGAACGCACATACTGAAGGAGAGCCCCCGCAAGCCATAGTCGTTACTCCAGGGCAAACCGCCTGCGATGTGAAGCCTCATGTGATCGCGATCCTGCCTACATACTATGGGAAGAGCTATGAAGGGCCGTATGAGTTTTGTAAAATTTGTAGGGCGCAGAGGAGACCAGCAGGAGCGACTGAGGATGATTATAGGCTGAAGGCTTTGCCATTTGTGTTCAAGGGGGAAGCTAACACCTGGTTCATGCGCCTGCCCCCCAACTCTATTGAGACTTGGCCGATTTCAAGTCAGCATTCCTGGGCAAGTTTTTTCCGTCATCCAAGACAAGCGCGCTGAAGAGGGAAATAACTAATGTGAAGCAAGGGTATGATAAACCCTTGAGTGATTATTGGGCAAGATACATGGGTCTTTTGGAATCATGTCCCAACCATCGCAAGGCGGACATTGAAGTACATCATACTTTCTACGAAGGTATGAACGCGGTAACCAAGGACCTGGCAAATTCATCGTCAGGAGGAAGCTTCACACAATTACGGGTCAGCGAAGCGAAGAGAGTGCTAAGGAAGCTACTGAATGCAAAGAAAGAGTATGACCATTCAAGGGAAGGATACAACCGAGAGCGAGCTGCTGTTGCCTCGCTTACTGATCAGGAAAATAAGCTGGAGCAGAAAATGGATTTGAAAATGAATGAGCTGAAGAAGTCACTTCTGAGTGCGATCGAGAAGAGCACTCCACCACCTCCCCCAGCTGGGAATTACAAGGGTGCAGAGCAGGGAAATCAAGGACCGAACTATGATCAGCCTAATTACTTCGGGAATATGGAGCAAGTTAATGCTGCAGGGTACTTCAATTCTAGTGGGCATTGGATTATAGGTAGACAACGGGATGCACCATGGAGGGATCATCCAAACTTCCGATGGGGTGACGGAAGCCAAAATCAGAACCAAGGTCAGAACCAGTATAACCCCCATCCGAACCAAAACCCTAACCGTGGACCAGCAAACCCAGACTACCAGCCCAACTGGTCAGGAAGAAACCAACAATCCCAAAACCAAAACCCACAAAACCAGAACCCGAACCCTGTCTATGTGCCGCCCCACCAGAGAAACTTCCAAAATTTCCAAAATCAGCCGAACCCAGGACCCCAACACCATCAGAACCAAAATCAATTCCAAGGCCAGCACCAGAATCAATATCCTCAAGATCAGTACACCCCTCCTGCCCAGTATAACCAATACCCGCCTAATCAAGGCCAGCAAAACTCCCAGAACTATCAACACCAAGGGCCGAGTCATTTCCAAAATTCGAACAGGCCAAGGAGATCCGTTGAGGACATGATGGGTGAAATGCTAGCGTCACAGCAGAGCATCAAAGGAGAATTACAATCTCATAATGAGGTCGTGCAGGGGATGCAAAATGCCCAGAAGGAACATAAGGCGAACATGGATATGATGAATAGGCAGTTAGCACAACTGGCCAGTTCGGTGGGTAATTTGAAGGGAAATGCGGGGAACTCCCATCTACAGTCCAAATGCCCGAAAAGGCAAATGTGAGTAAGGTTACGTTGAGGTCAGGAACTACTTATGACGCGCCTCAACCGAAACGACCTAGTGGAGGATCCAATGGAACGAAGATAGGAGGCAATACCATTTCAGCGGAAGAATTAGGGAGACCTATGCCTCGGATGCAGGATCCATTCTTCTTGGATGATACACCAAGTGTAAGAGGTGAACCCGACACCCTACTGACCAGGAAGGAACCTCCTCAAGAGGAAGAGCCCAGAATGGAGGCCCAGACCCAGGAACTACCCAAGAAAGACTCCAAGAAGGTTGCTAAGGGACCAGTAGAGGAGAAAAAAGGGGAGAAATCATTCCCATTCCGATTTGTTACAAAGAGGAAGAAAGAGAACCCGGTTGACTACTTGTCGATTTTTGGGAAGTTGGATGTCACCATACCATTCCTCCAAACCGTGAAGCTACCCCCTCTCGGGAAATTCATAAAGGACTTCATAGCCGGGAGAGCCCAGAAGGATGGCAAGATTATGGTGGAAGGGATAGCGTCAGCGATAGTGCAAGAGAAGTTACCACCCAAGAGAGCCGACCCAGGTATGTTCACCCTACCCATAACTGTAGGAGATGTGAAGGTCGAACATGCAATGATTGATTTGGGGGCATCTATAAATGTCATGTCACTGTCTATCTATAACCGGTTGAAAGGAGTGAGGCTGTCAAATACTAGGGTGTTGATCCAACTGGCTGATAGGTCATGCATAAGTCCCGAGTGAGTTTTAGAAAATGTGTTAGTAAGAGTGCATGATTTTACATACCCTGCTGATTTTTATGTGATCAAAATGAGTGAGCATGAAGCGAGGGAGTCTAGTGGAGTCTTGTTAGGATGACCTTTTCTGAGAACGGCCAAGACAATAGTGGATATGGCTGAGGGGACTATTTGCATTGATTTTCATGGGGAGAAGTTTACCTTCGATATAAATGATGCCATGAAGAAACCTATCGATTCTGAAAATCTATGCTATGTTGATGTGATTGACCCCGTAGTCTAAGATTTTCTTGAGACCGAACTATTGCAGGAGAAACTCCAGGCTTTAGATGTTTATGAACAGGCTGACATAGAAGCTGCTGCATGGTGTGATCTGATCAGTAGCCAAGGGTTGACTGATGAAGAAATAGAAGTAGCGATCAAGGAATTCTGTCAGAAATCGGAGTTCATTGGAGCCGCAGGGGCTCAGCTACCAGTCAGTATAGAAGAACCATCAGAGGAAGATTTAGAGAAAAGAGGAGAGGCCGAGAAAAACCCCTTACCCGAAGACACACTTCCACCCCAAGTTGAGCTGAAGAAGTAGCCACCGAATTTGAAGTATGCCTTCCTCGGAGGTGAGGACTCATATCCAGTGATCATCAGTAGCAGTCTTACGAAGGAACAAGAGGCTAGGCTACTGACCGTGCTGAGCAAGAACAAGAAGGCGAATGGATGGAGTCTTACAGATTTAGTTGGAATTAGCCCCGACGTCTGCATGCACCACATTAGGTTGGAGGAAGGAGCGAAGGCACATCGAGATGCTCAAAGGAAGGTAAACCCTAACATGCGAGAAGAGATATTGAAGGAAATCTTGAAGTTGTTGTCGCTAGGGATTATCTATTCAGTACCGGACAGTGAGTGGGTCAGTCCGATCCATATGGTCCCAAAGAAGTCAGGCATCCAAGTAGTTCAGAATGAGAGGAATGAGCTGATCCCAACGAGGCTAGTCACGGGTTGGTGAATGTGCATCGATTACCGTAAGCTGAACAATGCGACCAGGAAGGACCATTTTCCCCTGCCGTTCATCGACCAAATGTTGGAGAGATTAGCTGGGAAGAAGTTTTTCTGCTTTCTAGATGGGCATTTCCAAATTTACGTAGATCTTGAGGACCAGGACAAGACCACTTTCACTTGCCCGTTTGGAACCTATGCATACCATCGCATGCCTTTCGGCCTATGCAACGCTCCAGGTACGTTTCAACGATGTATGATGAGCATATTTTCCGATCTGATTGAGGATTGCATATAGATATTCATGGATGACTTCATGGTTTACGGAGACTCGTTCGACTCCTGCCTTCACCATTTGGATATAGTTTTGGAAAGGTGTCAAGCAAAGAGTTTGGTTTTGAACTTTGAGAAGTGCCATTTTATGGTCACCGAAGGGATAGTTTTAGGACACGTGGTCTCAGAAAGAGGTATCCAAGTGGATCGAGCCAAGGTAGATGTTATATCCAAATTACCATTCCCTACTGATCAGAAAGGAATAAGGGGTTTTCTGGGGCACGCCGGATTTTATCGAAGATTTATTAAGGATTTCTCCAAAATCGCCCAGCCCCTTACCAGATTACTTCAGAATGACGTGGAGTTCATTTTTGATGAGCAATGCAAGGCTGCTTTCAACCTTCTCAAGGAAAAGCTGATATCCGCACCTATCATAAGGGCTCCTGATTGGAACCATCCTTTCGAAGTAATGTGCGACGCCAGCGATTTTGCGGTAGGAGCCGTGCTAGGTCAAAAGATCGATGGGAAGCGGTACGTAATTTTTTATGCGTCCAAGACTCTGAATCAAGCCCAGCGGAATTACGAAACCACTGAAAAAGAGATGCTGGCAGTGGGGTATTCTTTCGAGAAGTTCCGACCATATTTGCTGGGATCCAAAGTCATAGTGTATACTGACCATGCAGCGATTAAGTATCTGATTGCCAAGAAGGAATCCAAACCACGCTTGATCCGATGGGTACTCTTGTTACAAGAATTTGATTGGGAGGTGGAAGATAAGAGAGGAGTCGAGAACAAGGTGGCAGATCATTTGAGTAGAATAGTACAAAATGGGAACAGCGAAGAAGTGCATGACAAGTTTCCGGAGGAACATTTGTGTGAGGTGATTTTTGCGCCAAGAAAAATTAATTGGGAAGAAGTGTTCAAACTTACTGGTCAGAATGACACAGCAAAAGGGAAAGAGAAGGTAGGGCAAGAGCCATGGTATGCGGACCTGGCCAACTACCTAGTAACTGGAGAGCTTCCAGAAGTACCGAGTGTTACCAAAGCCCAAAGAATGAAGATCAAGAGTGAAGCAAATACTACTTTTGGGACGACCACTATCTGTGGAGAGTAGGGTCCGATCAAGTGATAAGGAGGTGCATTCCTGACTGGGAGCAGCGGGATGTTTTAACCCACTGCCATTCGTTAGCATGTGGAGGGCATTTCGGGTCCAAGAAGACGGCAAGGAAGATTCTGGATAGCGGCTTTTACTGGCCAACTCTCAAGAAAGATGCGTACGAGTTCTGCAGGAGCTGTGAGCGTTGCCAACTGACCGGTGGAATATCTGCCCGGGATGAAATGCCGCAGGTACCTATAATAGTTTGCGAGCTATTCGACATATGGGGAATGGACTTCATGGGTCTATTTCCTTCATCCTATGGGAATCTGTATATCCTAGTTGCTATAGACTACGTCTCCGAATGGGTAGAAGCCAAGGCCACAAGCACGTGCGAAGCCAAGGAGGTGGCCAAGTTCTTAAAGAGTCATATTTTCAGCCGATTCGGTGTGCCCAGGGAGATCATATCCGATCAAGGTACGCACTTCTGTAATCGCACAATTGAAGCCTTAATGAAGAAATACGGTGTGCACCATAGACTATCCAGCCCTTACCATCCGCAAGCAAATGGTCAAGCGGAGATTTCTAACCGCGAGATAAAGAAAATTTTGGAGAAGACTGTGAACACTTCTAGGAAGGATTGGAGTGTAAGGTTAGAGGATGCTCTCTGGGCGTATCGAACAGCCTACAAAACCCCCATAGGCATGTCCCCTTACCGGATTGTTTTTGGGAAGATGTGCCACTTACCGGTTGGGATCGAGCATCGAGCATACTGGGCAGTACAGAAAGTGAATATGGATGCTACAGCCTGTGAAGAGGAAAGGAAGCTGCAACTGCAGGAGCTTGAGGAACTTAGATTGGAGTCATTCGACTCAGCCATGAGGTACAAAGAGCGAACTAAATTGTGGCATGATCGGAATCTGAGAACTAAGGAGCTCCATGTTGGCCAGAAAGTACTACTCTTCCAGTCAAGATTGAAGCTTATGCCAGGGAAACTCAAGTCCAAATGGACAGGACCTTACATCATAACTGCACTCCGATCTAATGGGGCAGTGGAAATTTCAGGGAGTTTTTCTAACTCTGAACCTTTCATAGTAAATGGACATAGGTTGAAAATATTCAGGGATAATAGCGAGGTGGGTGTAGTGGATGGAATTCCACTACAACCACTTACATCGGTTTCATACTGATCAGTAAGATAGGAATTTGGAGTTCCACGTGGCTAGTTTCTTTTGAAAATAGTTTGCATATACTGGCCAAGTAGAATTCCAAATTGCCTAAGGAAGATGTAAATATTGTAAATACGTAGTTAATCTTTGCATGCAAGATAATTTCTAAAAATCCAAAAAAATATTTTCGGGCCTTAATTTTAATTTGGAGTACACATTGACCAAGGGATTACTTATCTGGTGCTATTTCAGATTTTATTTAAGGGCCCAATTGATTTATTTTCCTTATTAGGTAAGTATAGGGGGGATTTTGGTGAGGACGAAAATTTGAATTAAAGTTGGTGCAGCTTTTGCAGGGTGGCAGCGGCTGGGAGTGGCGTGTGAGCAGAGAGAGGGGACACGCTGACCAATCAGAGGCCAGCAATCTCAACCGCCTCCTTTCTGAAGCGTCGCGACCGGCAACCCCTGATAACCGGTTACAACCACCTGCAACTGCTCTCTCTCACCCAAATTAAACTAACCGTCCCAACCCTTTTCCCTCACAAACCCTCATTTTCAAATTCGCTTTCAAGAAATTCTTGTCCATCTCTCTCACGGAAACATCATTCTCAACCCCAACTCTCTCCAAGATATCAAACCCTACTTTCCACCACTAAATCCCAGATTTCCGATCATGGGGAAGAAAGCGTTCGCCAAGAAAATCAAACCGCGCCGCCAAGAAACCCAGGAGGCACAACCACGGCAAAATCCACCACCACCAGCACCGACCGCTCAGCCACCACCTATGATTTCCATGGATGCCATGATGGCATTTCTTCGTCAACAGGACCCTACTCGGGACTGGACGGTGGCATTGGCTGGTTTCGGTCAAATGGGGGGCGTAGGAACCGCACCCAGTGAAATTCCACCTGCACCGGTCAGTCACGCAGAAGTACAATCGAAGGAGGGATCTCCCTCGGCGACCGCGCAATCAGAGACCTCGGTACCAGATTCGGCGGAGCTCGACGCTGTCGCCGCCCATTACGACTCCGACCCTGAGGAGTGTAAGAAAAGGGCCAGCCAAGAAGAGACAACCCATGAGGGGAGTGGCAAAACGGAGAAGACGCCCGAGGAGGAGCCGGTGTCTCATGAAATGGAAAGGGAGGACATAGATCTGAACGAATCAGCCCAGAAGCGGTCGTTGATGACAGATGAGGAGTTTGATTCCATCTTGAACCAAGTAGGCCAAGCAGCGGAAGCTACTGCCTCGGAGGATGAGGGTCTAGACCTCGCTTCGAAGGCGGTAGGCATGAGCAAGGAAACAGGAACAGAGACAGCAGAACCAGAGGTAGAAGCATCCACCCTAGTGGCACCTCAGGTAGTAAAGCCGATTCCCATCAGACGGAAACTGGTAGTGAAGACAGACTCCAAGGCAGAGCCGGCCAAACCGCAGAGGGTATCGCAACGTTGTTTGGGTAAGTGGGCAGCTAGTAAGGCGAAGCCGAACACAGAGGCAGATCCCGTGGGGATCTCGAGTGAAGAAGAAAGGACCACTCCCACAAAACCAGGGGAGGAGCCTTTACCTGTTACCGACCTAGAGGGCACTGCAATGGAAACCGGAGCGGTGTCTCCAACACTGAGTGGCCAAAGTGAAGAGGCTGACGGGATGGTTGAGGGTCTGGACCTCGTATCCGGGTCAGTAGGCCACAAGGAGACCAGTCCTACTGTCCAGGATCCACTTTCAACACAAGCCGAGAAGGAACCCGAAGAAGAGAAAGACATAGATGACGGAGAGGAAGTTAGATACCGTGAAGAGAGAAAACGAAAGGGGAAGGCCCCTATGAAGAAGAAGCCCAGCAACAAGAAGCCACGTACAGTAAACACTGGCATAGTCATTACTGAGTCAGTTCAGCGAGTCCAGGAACACCGGAGGGAGCGAAGTGATAGCGAATACGCTGCCAGTGAGGAATCAGCCTCCGATAGCGATATCTCTTTGGAGGAAGAGGAGTACGCAGAACAACAGCTTCAGAATGATCATCGAGAGTTAGTCCACCCACCGGTAGAGAGACTGAGGTACCGGCGCTGGACAGTGGACCTTACTGATGATCTGGTGGAGGAGATGAAGCTTTTCGACTCGAAGGAGCTACAGAAAGCTTTCGATAGCAAAGATGAAGGGAGTAAGCAGGTGAAGAGCGGAAAGGTACTTCACATTCCTTCTTTAGATGAGTTAGGTGCCCGCGAGCAGTTTCTATCTTATGTGCACGCGTTAGGATTCGAATGGTTGTTGGAGAATGGGGATCCGAGTGTCCCGGTTAGATTAGTGAAGGAGTTTTTCATGACCTTTAGGTTTAAGGTCACAACTGATCTAGATGAGGAATGTATCAGCTCTAGGCTGTTTGGCGGAGAGATACGGATGAGCTTGATTGAGTGGACCGTGCGTCTGGGAATGTGCAGTTTAGAGGAGGCCATAGGGCTTGACTGGAGAAGTAGGGAGCGGGGAATTCCCCGCAGACATGTGGGATTTGAGCCCCAGGAAGCCTGGGAGGAGCTTACTCACCCTGATGCAGGGCAATTCCAGTCCACTATTTCCCGCTCCGTTCATTTCAACAACCCAATTCTGCGTCTTGTACAACTTTACCTGGATTTCAATTTATTGGGGCAGTCGAACTCCGCTGTTAGGACATCGATGACGGAGTTATATCTTCTCTGGTGCGCCAAGCAGGGAAGGAAGTTGCATCTGGGTTTTTGGACCGCCTACCAATGCCATCTAATTGCCACCCACCCAGCGAGGAACCTCACTCTCTGCCATGTCTTGGGAGTGTTCGTCAGAAAGAACATCATCATCACGGAGGCCGAAGATTTATCCGACCAGATCATGGTGGATCCTCCTGGTCTTTTTTATACACCTTTGTTCATCCGAACGAACACCGTTTACATGAGGCAGGGCGCACCCCAATTCTACGCAATGGGAGAAGAAGCTATACCGACTGGGAGATCAGCAGCAGCCAGGGAGGAATCAACGCAAGAGCAGCTTCAAGAAAGGATAGAGAAGGCTGTGGACGAGATAGCGGAGGAAAACAGACAGATGAGATCAGAAATGACACGGTTAGCATCAGTAATGGAAGGGATCCTGAAGGAGTCTGCAGGACAGACGAGGCAGAGTCAGAAGCAAGAAGCTTTGGAGACGATTGTTACCAGGCTAGGAGAGGAAAACCAACAGTTGATAACAGAAATGGCCAGGATGGTGTCCGTGATAGACGAGATATTGATGGAGTTAACACAACGAGGCCAAAAGGAAGCTGTTGAACCAAGTGGCCATGGAGGCCGAGCTAATGAACCACAAGTATCAGAGGAGGTATTAACCGAGACAAAAGATGCAGAGCAGAAACTAGAGGCGGAACAAGAGGAAGGAGATGCCGAAGAGTATGCCGAGCCTGAAGGAAAACAGTCCGAGAATGAGGAGGAGCAACCGCAAGAACCACCTGCACCACAACCTGCCCTGCGAAGGAGCAGGAGGAACAAGTGACCACAACCCCACCTGACCAGTTAGTTTTCTTTTTATTTTTAAGTTTTTAGTTTTTCGTATTTTAATTGTGTTTTGTTTTTTTTTAGGTAGTATAATTTCTGTTTGTGCGCAAACCCCATTCATAACACTTAGCCTATTTTATAGTCTAAGTGTGAGAAGTTAAGGGTTTGTCTTTTTGGCGTATGTGTTTGTGTTTTCTGTTTTCCTTTTTCGTAAGCATGTTGGCTCACACTTAGCCCATTGCATGGCCTAAGTGTGAGGAGTTTTGTATATATGTGTGTTTTGTTTGTTGGTTTCTGTTTAGGTTTTCAAACTCTCCCACTTAGCCCATTCCATAGTCTAAGTGTGAGAAGTTTTAGTTTTAATATGTTGTTTGTCTATGTGTCCATCATACTGGCCATTACCTTTTCCACTTCACAGCCCTATCTGAGGGCAGACACTTGTGAAGTGGGAGGGGGGACGCAATGACCAGTATGATGAATGTGTATATGTGTAGTCTGTGTTTGTGCTTGTGTTAGTGTCTTGTTAGGTCTAGTTTTTTTTTTCTTTTGTGTGTTGATTGGGCTTAAAACTCAACTGTCTTGAGCTGACGGTGAGGGGAATTGAGGGAAATAAGACATGCTGGAAAACAGAAACCACCCCCTTTAGTACCTCCTAGCCAGGATAGATGATGCGAGTATGAAAGAAAAGCCCATACTTAGAGCCAAACACGAAAGCCCTCTTAAAATGTGAGTTATAAGCTTTAAGTGGAACCACTTTCCACATGTTTAGAAAAGAAAAGAGCGGTTGTCACAAATTGCCTAGGGTGAAGTGACTGCGTGTAGCAACACTGAAGGCAGTAGGAACCCCCCCCCCCCCAAAAAAAAAAAAAAACCACCTTTAGAACCTCTTTTCTAACTCTTTATACCCAGATAAATACCCCTAGCCACTGGGACTGTGTGTGTGCAAGGCATGAAGCGAATGAAGCTTACTGGCTAGAAAGGTGTACAAGAAAGCAGAATCCAGCTGGAAGAAAGTTTGGAAGAAAATTGGCCAGGGAGTCATCCCAGGCCCAAAAAGAAGGTATAAGGGTGGCGAAGCCATGAGAAAGAAAGTAAAAAAGAGAGAAAAGATGAAGGAAAATGGTCCGAAATATTTGGCCACAAAAAAAAATGAAGAAGGCATAAGGGTGGCGAAGCCACAAGAAGCTACTGACCAGTTGGAGATCAAAACCAGAAGCGCCAGCCAAGGAAAGCAACTAACCAGAGGACCAAATGCACGCAGTTCCCCCACATCAAATAAAATAGAAGTTTTTTGAACCTTAGAGCCTTACGAACATCCACCCAAAACACTAAAAACCAATAGCCCCGTTACAAGCCTTTAAGCCCTTCAGTAGCTGCACGTGAAATCTAAGTCCGAAGCAATTGTGGTTGAGCACTATGAGAGAACAGTCCTAACATTCCCGGAGAGTTATGAGTGACTGAGTGAACCTAGTGTTTGGCTGAAAGTTTGGGCGATCTTGACGAACGGATATACTGACTGTGAGAGAAAGGGGGGGGGGCGGCGGAAGTTCAAGGCTGTCTAAGGCCGGATTGCACCTGATCCCGAGGGGAGGGATGGTTGAAAATATAGCCCAATCTTTGTGTTTAGTCTTTCTGTGTTCGTTTATGTGTTTTCTTTTCTGTGCTTGTTTTTTGTGTTTTTTTTTGTTTTCTTTTTCCGTCGTAGTATAGAGTCTAGTTTAGGTAGAGTCGGTCAGGGGAGTAACCAGGCTAGAATTCGACTTATTTCTTTTCGTTTGTTCTTCACGCTTGAGGACAAGCATGTGGTAAGTGTGAGCAGTTTGATAAGTCGTATTCTAGGCCTTGGTTACTGGTCAGTATGATGTGCAAAATTGATTATATCTGCAAAACAGTTGCTCAAAGTATGCAGGTTAAGTGTTCTAGCCAGTAGGGAAGTTTCGGAATGTTCAGGTGAAAAAGGGCGCCAGCATGATCTCATACTGATCAGTATTCGTGCTGAAACGGCTTGAGATGGAGAAGACGGATAGCTGGGACGGATTACCCACAATTGAGGGCAAAGAATTCAACTTGCAATGAGGATTTACCCTAAAATCAAGGGTAAGCCTCCCTATAAAAGGAAGCCAAGAAGGAGAGAGAAGATATATATACAGATTCACTCATTCACCACCATTTTTAGGTAGAGAGTTCTCTCGGTAATACCAGTCTTTCAGCTGTGTCCCTCTTCTTGCCTCGCCGCAGCCATGATCACCTGACGCCCAGATGTTCCCAGAGTACCAGTCATCCTCATTCCAGCTAGCAAGATCATAGTTTAGGAGTCCCATCGCTCGGAGTGGCAAAACGCTTTTATTTCGCTTTCGTAGTTAAATTGCTTGTTTTTCCTTACGTTGGATCTTTGTTTGCTTTTGGATATTTTCTGCTTTTGAAGTACTTGTTGAAGATCCGAACGTGTTTATGCTATGAAGTTGTTTTCTGTTCAGTTTACTTCGCCGATCCCTTTTCCTTCGGCCTAGTTAGCTTAGATCTAGAGTTTCTGGTCGTTTTGAGTATCGAATCGTGTGTTTCCAGTTAGTAGTTTATTTCTTCGAGTTAGCATAATCTGTTTACTCTTATTTCATAGAGGTTTGTGTCATGCAAGGTGCAGTTATGTGTTTCTTGTCTTCTTTCATGCTGATCAGTAGGCGGGATTTCAGTTTCGATGTTTGATTTTCGATTTGGATTTTTTTGATTGTAGATCTGTGTTCGTGAGTTATTAATCTGTGTTTTTATGGTGCTGGATCTGGTTTGTTTTTTCTGATTTTAGTTTGTGTTTGTTGAAGAAGATGATGTCCATATCCAAGTTTGGGACCACTTTTGTTTTTTAGATGCTTTTTGCTTTTTGTCCTTCACCTTTAGTACACACTGCAGATCTGTCAGCCTAGTCACCACAACTACCACTTATTCTCTGCTTTTCTGTTTAGCCTTTTATAGAAACCTAGTACCTTCCGCATATTTTATGTTACACCGCATCCACCATAATTCCACGTACACCGCTACATGTCGACCACCATTCACCCTTCCTAGGCAATAGGACACCATCTTAATTTCCCGTCTAGGTAGAGACTCAACCCAAGCGTGGTAGCTAACCAAACCATCCAGAATATCACCACAATAGTTTAACGCACCATCTCTGTCGGATTCGACCCTTATCACCACTATACTGCTCAGTAGAAGTGGGTTGATGATTCTTTGAAACCAGGGTCTAGGCTTAGTTAGGATCTCTATCCTGACTAGTAAGATATATCCTTGCTTGAACGACACCTACGCACCCTGCTGCATCTTTCATTATGTCATCCATACCAGTGATCTCGAGTTTTACATGTAGTTAAGAAATATCACGAGAGCACAAAAATATTTCATAGACTGGCCAGTCAAATAATGTCCCCACTTTCTCAACAATCCATCAATCACAATCATCATTCCATGTGCGACGAAAGTGTGCTCACGATCCCACCAGTGTACACAGCCTGATAGGCTTTGCGGCCCTACTCAGACCCGAATTCGTTTCACAACACAGTCATATAGCCTAACGGAGCAAGCTCGGACGAACTAGGCATCATGCAACAATCTCATAAACAAAACATTATGGCATGACATAACAAGTTAAACCACCCTTATAACACCACATCATATTTTCGGAAAAGAAATGATTTGTAAAAGAAAGCCCACCTCGTTTACTTAAACAACACAATACCCAACTCAAAGCAACCCTCGTTCTTTGTGCTCACGTACACACAATCCCCTTGCCAACACCACAACACAATCAGCCTTCCATCAATACAAATTATCATGCATGTCCTATCGTTCATTTCATCGTTCTCTTAAATTACACACCCCAACATTCATCAACATAAGGAAAAACATGCCATAATATTTCTCAACTTATCACACATAATCACGTTATAAGATACATTCCTTGATCATAAATGCATCATATAATTCACCCAAGCTTGGCAACAAGTATTATTATGACATACCAGAAATCTGGCAGAACTGCGCAGTCGTTTTGTAAAAACCACCACAAATCCATCCGACCTCATATGAAGCTAAATTTTGGTCACTACATAGTAGCCACATTCAAGCACGTCCAGTTAAAATTTCACACCGAAATCATATCATTTGCTCAGTCAAAACAATAATGCAACCCTCTGGTCGGAACATAAAAATTCTGGCAGTACTGCGCGGTTCAATTGAAAAATTTACCAAATATTCATCCAATGTTCAATGAGGCTGAAATTTTCACAAAACACAGAAGACTCTTCAAATTTCATCCGGTCAAAAATTCACATCAAGATAAGGCCATTTGGTCGGTCAAATAAAAAACGAAACTCTCTGGGAGAGAATACAAGTTTCTGGCAGAATTGCGCAGTCAACTTCAAAATTTATTAAAAATTCATCTTTCGTCAAAAGGGGCTGATATTCACACAAAACACAGAAAACACCTCAAAATTTACTCAGTTAAAAATTCGTGTCAAAATATGTACGTTTGGCTGGTCAAACACACGTTAGAATCCACTGTCCAAACGCCACAGTTTTCAGGCTTCACAATTTTGAAATTAGGGTTTATTCCTCATTCATCCAAACACAATTATTCATGCTTCCAACACACAATCATGCTTCAAAAAGCTCTCACACTCATGTTCTCATATATTCACACATCATTTACCAATGAATCATCCAAACTTCACACATACACATTCACAAACGTACATCCACAAATTTCCTCACACAACACATCAATCCCCACCGATTAAATTTTCGATCTATGATTCCTACACTCACTATATGCATGAGGGAATCAAGGAAAAAGATTCAATGGAAAGGATGAGGAAAAGATTTTAAATTATACCTTCTTGAATCAAAATCAAACGGTAGAAACAAGGATTGACGCGATTCCTCGGAAACTCTTGAAATTCCAACTACGATGGATGCAAGAACAATGATTGAAGGAGAGTTTTTGGAGAGAATGTAGAGAGGGAGGAGGAGGCGTGTGAGAGTGAGGGAGAGAGAGGTGGACTGTCACGACCGCCCTTCTAGGGTATAATAAATTCGGTGATCGCGACTTAAATATAACATTCTCAGTGGATACCCGTTCTTGAGAGTCAATTTGTTCAACTCTCTATAGTCGATACACATTTTCATTGACCCGTCCTTTTTCTTGACGAAAAGCTCCGGTGTGCCCCACGGTGAGACACTAGGCCTAACGAATCCTTGGTCCATGAGCTCTTGAAGTTGTATCTTGAGTTCCTCCCACTCTTTAGGCGCCATTCGATACGGTGCCTTAGACACAGGTGCGGCTCCTGGTTCGAGGTCAATCGTAAACTCCCATTGTCGATCTGGCGGTGGTCCAGGTAACACTTCAGAAAAACGTCTGGCGGTGATCACAGTTTACTCAGAAAAAAGAATCGAATAAAAAAGAGTTCATTTGGTCGGTCAAAAACGTGTCAGAATCTACTGTCCGAATCCACAATTTTCAATGCTTAAAAATTCGAATTAGGGTTTTATCCTCATTCATTCAAACACAACCTTTTCATGGTTTTAACACACAAACATGCTTAAAAGAGTCCTCACACTCATGTTTTCATATAATCATACATCATTCACCAATGATTCATTAAATCTTCATACAATTTCATTCAAAACGCATACACACATACAAATACAAATTCCCACCGATTAAATCCTTAGATTTGAAATCCCTACACTCACTATATGCATGAGGGAGTCAAAAGAATGTTTAGATGGAGAGGAATGAAAAATAGAGGTTTGATTGTACCTTTCTTGAACGAAACAATCGGTAGAAACGAATATAACTCTTGATTCTTCAACAAACTCTTGGCGAATCAAAAGGATCTTGAGTAGAGTAGAAGAACAAGTGTGGGAGGAGTGGGGAAGAGAGAATGGGCGTGTGAGAGAGAGAGAGTAGGCGTATGGGATTGAGTGGCTAGGGTTTAGGTTTTAGTTTAGTCTCCATTTATAGAGTTGAAAATAAAATATCCCACAATTAATTTGAAGATTTGGGAGAATAAATTAAATAAAGATTTGAGGGGATTTGAGGGAGATGATTGGCGTGAATTTGAGGGAGGAAATAAGGAGGAATTTTTAAAAATCTTGGCTATTTAATTAGCATTTGATTTAATTCACGGAGCAGAATAAAATAATACGGAGCAGAAAAATTAATAAAAATCCTCCCACATTATAAGGAAGTAGGCGTGTGATTTGGCCCTCCCACAAGGAAAAATTTCCAAATCATTAATAAAATAAAGTAAGGTAAGATTTGCTAGGATATTCCAATTAAATCCTGGAAAGAAATAAATTAGGGATCAAAATAAACAATGAATAAATTCCCTTCTCCCAAAAATTGTGAGATTTCGAAATCTCCCTAAGAAGAATAATAGGGGTCGATTTTTATCATGAAGAAATAAGATAATTAGGCTTTGGATTTAATTTGGATAATTATCCCAAAACAAATAATTAAATCCAAGAAAAAGAATTCCTCTCCAATAATTAATAGTGGTCGAAATTTTCTCCATAAAAGGGCAAGGTAATTATTTATGATCCTAATTAAATCTCACTCCCCTTAAAATATAATTTACCGCAATATATATTTCATTCCACATCAATTAATTTAAGCCACGTCATAAAATCAACGAAATTGACTCGGTCAAATCAAAATTAGGTTACCAAAGCAACCACATAACAAATCGTCATTTAATTGCGGCAATCAAAGATATAAATGAAATCGTCTTAGGGTTCAAAATTTTGCAGCAACCACATCCTACCACCCTTAAAAGAAATTTCGTCCCGAAATTTGGTACTCTCATGGGAATAGTTCTGGGTATAACTCCATCATCTTGTCCTCGAGCTCCCACGTGACTTCTTCATGCCCGTGGTTTCTCCAATGTACTTTCACGTAAGCAACTAGTTTATTTCTCACATTTTGGACCTTTCGGTCTAATATCGGTTGGGGTCTCTCTTCGTAGCTCAAGTCCGGGTTCAACGCGACTCCCTTGTAGTGAATCACGTGCTTTGGGTCAAAAACATATTTCCGCAATTGCGACACATGAAAGACGTTGTGCACGTTCCCAAGGCTTGGGGGTAGCGCCAAACGGTATGCAACAGGACCCACTCCTTCAAGGATTTCATACGGCTCAATAAATTGCGGTTTCAAATTTTCCCTTGACACCAAAGCGCGTTATCCCTTTCGACGGGGATACCTTGAGAAAGACCTTGTCGCCCGCTTGAAATTGTAAGTCGGTTCGTCGTGCATCCGCGTATGACTTCTGTCTGTCTTGAGCTTCTTTTATCCTCGCACGAATTTGTCGAACGATTCCAACCATTTCTTCGACTGCATCAGGCCCGATTACCCTTCTCTCACCAACTTCGTCCCAGTAGAGCGGGGATCTATACTTTCTCCCGTACAAGGCTTCATACGGCGCCATGTTTATCGTTGCCTGGAAACTGTTGTTGTAGGCGAACTCAATTAGTGGTAGTGCGAACTCCCAACTTCCTCCTCGGTCTAACACCACGGCTCTCAACATGTCCTCGAGAGTTTGGATCGCCCTTTCGGATTGTCCATCGGTCTGCGGGTGAAGCGTTGTGCAAAAAAAATTCAATCGAGTTCCAAGCTCTCGTTGCAGACTCATCCAAAATCTTGAAGTGAATTTCGGGTCACTGTCGGACGTGATTGTCAGTGGGACTCCATGCAGTCGCACTATTTCCTTTATGTAGATCCGAGCTAGCTTTCTCGATCCATGCGTTACGGGGATCGGTATGAAATGCGCACACTTGGTGAGTCGGTCTATAATTACCCATATGGCAGTATTCCCTCTTTGCGTCTTAGGCAATGCTGTCACAAAATCCATGGCGATGTGCTCCCATTTCCACTCGAGAATTTCTAATGGTTGCAATTTCCCGTACGGTCGTTGATGTAGAGCCTTCACCTGTTGGCAGGCTAAGCAGCGCTCCACGAAGGCCGCTATATCCCTCTTCATACCATTCCACCAAAAGGACTTCTTTATGTCTTGGTACATCTTCATACTTCCTGGGTGGGCGGTGTAAGGAGTCTCATGTGCTTCGCTCATCACTTCGTTTTTGAGCTCCTCGTTGTCCGGCATGCATAGTCTTCCTTTGAAGGTAAGAGCGTTGTCACCTTCTTCACTAAAGTTTCCAGATTCGCCGGTTTGCACCTCTACACGTATTTCCTCTAGTTTCGCATCCATCCGTTGTGCTTCAACAATTCTCAACCTTAGATCATGTTCAACAACTAAAGTGGCAATTCGCGCTTCCACCGTTTCAGGTGCTCTCACTACCTCCAAACACATCTTACTAAACTCGCGGACCAGGCTTTCTTTGTTGGTGAGAAAAGTGGCCAGTTGGGAATGACCCTTCCGGCTCAAGGCATCTACCACTACATTTGCCTTGCCAGGGTGGTAATTGATGCCACAATCGTAGTCATTCACCAATTCGAGCCACCTTCGTTGTCGCATGTTTAAATCCTTTTGCTCAAAGATATATTTCAGGCTTTTGTGGTCCGTAAAGATCTCACATCGAACTCCGTAGAAATGATGTCTCCAAATCTTTAGGGCATGCACTACTGCTGCTAGCTCCAAGTCGTGGATTGGGTAGTTCAACTTTTGCGGTCTCAATTGTCGTGACGCTTATGCGATCACTTTGTTGTTCTTCATCAACACACATCCAAGTACCACCTTCGAAGCGTCCGTGTAGACCACGTAGCTCATTCCAGGCTCTGGCACAACTAAGATTGGTGCAGTTGTCAGTTTCTCCTTCAAAAGTTGAAAACTTGTCTCACACTCCGGGGTCCAATTGACTTTTACCCCCTTCTTGAGTTGTTGGGTCATTGGCCTCGCTATCTTGGAGAATCCTTCTATAAACCTTCGGTAATATCCTGCCAAACCCAGGAAACTCCGAATCTCGTTTGGTGTCGAAGGTGCCTTCAATTGTTGTACCGCCTCAACCTTGGCGGGATCCACTCGGATTCCTTCTGCCGACACAATGTGACCGAGAAAATTGACTTCGTTCAGCCAAAACTCACACTTGCTGAATTTAGCGTATAGCTTCTTGGTCCTTAACGTCACCAAGGTGATTCGTAGATGTTCCTCGTGCTCTTTCTCATTCTTCGAGTGGACGAGTACGTCATCTATGAAGATCAAGACAAATTTATCCAAGTATGGGTGGAACACTCGATTCATCAAGTCCATGACTATTGCAAGTGCATTAGTCAACCCAAACGGCATCACAACAAACTCATAGTGGCCATATCTCGTACGAAGGGCCGTCTTTGGTATATCTTCTCCTCAGACTCTTAACTGATGGTATTCGAACCTTAAGTCCATCTTTGAGAACACACCGGCCCCTCGAAGTTGGTCAAACAGGTCATCTATCCTCGCCAGTGGATACCCGTTCTTGAGAGTCAATTTGTTCAACTCTCTATAGTCGATACACATTCTCATTGACCCGTCCTTTTTCTTGACGAAAAGCACCGTTGTGCCCCACGGTGAGACACTAGGCCTAACGAATCCTAGGTCTATGAGCTCTTGAAGTTGTATCTTGAGTTCCTCTCACTCTTTAGGTGCCATTCGATACGGTGCCTTAGACACAGGTGCGGCTCCTGGTTCGAGGTCGATCGTAAACTCCCCTTGTCGATCTGGCGGTGGTCCAGGTAACACTTCGGAAAAACGTCTGGAAATCCTCGCACAACAGCGACGTCTTCCACTTTCCTTTCCTCAATCTCCTCTCCGTGTTGAGATCGTGGGTGACTCGACTGGTACCATTTTCCGTCGTATGGAATCCTAGAATCATCACACTTCCATTTCTCCCAGGGGTGGTCGGATGACGAGGTAGTGATTTCCTTAGCTCTCTCCTTAGGCATCGCTGCCTCAATATCCAGTGCTAGAGCCAGTGCTTCCGCGTAGGGAAGTCTCCCACGGCTCGCCAATGACATCTTTATCTCGTGCCTTAGTCCCTCGCGGAACTTATCAGACAGCTACACGTCTGTATCGACTTGATCAGGTGCATATCGTGTGATGCTGTTGAGTGCAAGGTCATACGTCCTTGGGTCAGATTGTAGAGTTGACATAATCCAACAGAATCACAAGAAAACAATAACCGGACAAATTTAAGTTCGGCCCAACAACTAATAAGTAAAAGAAATATCGCAGCAGAAAACGACCAAGAGAAGGAGTGACGTCATGTGTGAAGACACAACGACACCCATAATTCAAAGATAAACATTTAATTCTTCAAGTTACTTGCTCAACACCACCAACCTCTCGCCGCCGCTCAACCTGCACGTAAGGAAAGCACATGCAGGGCTGAGTACTATAAAGATACTCAGTGGACTTATGCCGAAAATATTTTCATAAAAAATATTATTTATCTATCATGCCATACATAAGTAACCATCGGGGTTTAGCTTTAAAAAGGCCCGAGGCACTCAAAATCATTTCCCTTTGTAAAAAAAGTCAACTGATCAGTCATTTTCCCATAGACGTTAGCCATATCCGCACATACATGACAAGGAATGCGGCCGCAAACCAGGTCACTAGACCGGCCAACCCGTACGCTAACACACGGTCTACCATTGGTGTACACTAATCCAAGTAGAGTTTGCGGCTCTACGAGGACCCGAATTCGATTTAAATAATAGTGGCAAAAGCCACATCAGATAGACACGTTAAAACCAAACAAGGCATGATAAACACAATTTCATTCTCATCGGTAAAATACTTAGGACATCGTCCTTATTTAAAAGAAAGCCCACCTCGACTGCTTAGATTTCAAGTATTTCCTTTCCCTTGCTGTCACGCTGAGAGCGCGAGTTATCACCTTTACATTATGTGTATCACAATCAGTCTCAATTACCGACTCAAAATCATGCATGTCCCCAACGTTTCCCTTTTTCCCCATCTTTGAATAACACATCATGTCATCACATATATAAATCATGTATATCACTTATAACAACATAGTTGTTTTTGTAAAGATAGAAATTTGGTAGCATTGCGCAACCATATTATAAAAATTATTAAAAACTCACCCGACTTCCGTTGGGGCTAATATTTTACAACAATGCAGTAGACTCATCAAATAACTTCCAGTTAAAATTTCATGTCAAAATAACCTTTTTAGATCTGTCAAATCGAAAACGTAACCTACTGGTCGAGAAAATATTTTCCGGCAGAATTGCGCAGTCAACTTCAAAAATTCACCAAAAATTCATCTTTTGTCGAAATGATTGAAATTCACACACAACACAGAAGACATCATTCAGTTTACTCAGAAAAAAGAATCGAATAAAAATGAGTTCATTCGGTCGGTAAAAAACGTGTCGGAATCTACTGTCCGAATCCACAGATTTCAATGCTTAAAAATTCGAATTAGGGTTTTATCCCCATTCATTCAAACACAACCTTTTTTTGGTTTTAACACACAAACATGCTTAAAAGAGTCTTCACACTCATGTTTTCATATAATCATACATCATTCACCAATGATTCATTAAATCTTCATACAATTTCATTCAAAATGCATACACACATACAAATACAAAGTCCCACCGATTAAATCCTTAGATTTGAAATCCCTACACTCACTATATGCATGAGGGAGTCAAAAGAATGTTTAGATGGAAAGGAATGAAAAATAGAGGTTTGATTGTACCTTTCTTGAACGAAACAATCGGTAGAAACGAATATCACTCTTGATTCTTCAACAAACTCTTGGCGAATCGAAAGGATCTTGAGTAGAGTAGAAGAACAAGTGTGGGAGGAGTGGGGAAGAGAGAATGGGCGTGTGAGAGAGAGTGTAGGCGTGTGGGATTGGGTGGCTAGGGTTTAGGTTTTAGTTTAGTCTCTATTTATAGAGTTGAAAATAAAATATCCCACAATTAATTTGAAGATTTGGGAGAATAAATTAAATAAAGATTTGAGGGGAGGAAATAAGGAGGAATTTTCGAAAATCTTGGCTATTTAATTAGCCTTTGATTTAATTCACGGAGCATAATAAAATAATACGGAGTAGAATAAAATAATACGGAACAGAAAAATTAATAAAAATCCTCCCACATTATAAGGAAGTAGGCGTGTGATTTGGCCCTCCCACAAGGAAAAATTTCCAAATCCTTAATAAAATAAAGTAAGGTAAGATTTGCTAGGATATTCTAATTAAATCCTGGAAAGAAATAAATTAGGGATCAAAATAAACAATGAATAAATTCCCTTCACCCGAAAATTGGTAGATTTCGAAATCTCCCTTAGAAGAATAATAGGGGTCGATTTTTATCATGAAGAAATAAGATAATTAGGCTTTGGATTTAATTTGGAAATTATCCCAAAACAAATAATTAAATCCAAGAAAAAGAATTCATCTCCAATAATTAATAGTGGTCGAAATTTTCTCCATAAAAGGGCAAGGTAATTATTTATGATCCTAATTAAATCTCACTCCCCTTAAAATATAATTTACCGCAATATATATTTCATTCCACATCAATTAATTTAAGCCACGTCATAAAATCAACGAAATTGACTCGGTCAAATCAAAATTAGGTTACCAAAGCAACCACATAACAAATCGTCATTTAATTGCGGCAATCAAAGATATAAACGAAATCGTCTTAGGGTTCGAAAAGTGGGGCGTCACATGGACGGTTGGGAGGGGAAAAAATATGGGGGCTAGGGTTAGGTTTAGGTGATTTTATAGTAGGTTTAATCCCCAACTAAATTAATTTATTAATTAATTGTGGAGGAATAAAATAGAGGCCAATAAATAAAATACCACAATTAAAAGAATGGAATTTAGAAAATTGGCTATTAAATTAACAAGGAATTTATTTGATATTTACTTGGAGAGAAATATATTCACAACATAGGAATTAAAACAATGAATATTTCATAAACAAGGGAACAGAATAAATTAAATCTCCAAGTAGGAAATAAAAGGGGGAGAGCGAAAATTTAATGGGTGCACAAGGAAAATTATTTAAATCCTCAATTAAATAAGAATAGGATTTAAATTTGGTAATTTCTTTATAGGAAAAGACTCCCATAAAATAGGTAATAATTAAATAAATTTCCACAAGGAAATTTGAAGCATAAGGGGCGTGTGATATGGAGAGTACAATACGAGGAAAATATTCGCATCCCCAATTAATTTGACTTAGGTATTAATTTGGTATTTATTTGAATAGAAGGAATTCCACAAAGCAGGGAAACAAGTATGATTTCCTTCTTAATCAAAGGGGCCGAAATTTGGGTATTATTCCCACAAGGGAATAATTCGAATATTAATCAAATTATGGTGAGGAAACAAAATGTGACAAGATTTAATTGGATTTAAAAAAAATGAAGGGAATCAACAAGGTACCAGTTAAATCAAAGAAATAATCCATCCTCCTAATTAAATTAGGGGATTTTTCGAAATCCCTCAAGAATAGGCTAGGGTTCGAAATTCATGTAGTACAAGTTTGGAATAGTTTGTTTTGGATTTAATTTGGATAAATATCCCAAAACAATTAATTAAATCCAAGAAAAAGAACATAGTTTCCAATAATTATAGGGGCCGAAAATATCCACTTTATTTGGCTAGAACAAAATGCATGCTCTTATTTAAATTAATTTCCCACATTGAAAAATACAAATAACACTTCATTCCAAATCACTCCTGACAATTTATTCCACATAGCCAACTCAATCACGTAGCAACAATTAAATTTCATAATTAAATTCCCAATCGACATATTAAAATAAAAGTTGCAATTTTTTTTGTGATGTTACAAAAAGGGGTACTACTTCTACTCGTTTCTAACAACTTAAAACAGAAACAACCATCGAACTATCTATCATTATTTTCTTCCTCTTCGGGGTCCTCTTCTTCTTCTGAGTCCTCTTCTTCTCCCGGGCCCTCCTCTTCGTGATACTCGTTAAGCAAACGGAGGTCTTCGTCATCCTCCATTGCATCCCATACGTAATCGTCCTCGAAGCCCGGAACCATTCCTACTCGAGCTCCGGCTTCACCTTCTGTCACGGGTCCAACCTCGACCATGTGTTTATCCTCCCATACTATCTCGTCTTCCTCCTCTTCCACCGACGGTGGTAGCTCAAAATGGGAATCGACTAGAGCACACTTCACGGCCTTCAGGAAGCCGTTCATGTCACCGTCCATCTCGTTACTTCATTGTTCGTACTAAGTGAAACGACTGGCTGTCGCTTCCATCCATTCCTTCCAACTCTCGGGCATTAACCCAACTAGCCTTCGTTTGCCACCATAAGCCGTCTCATAGTGCCCTTGGATCTCTTTCTGCAGGGTTTCGAAACGGGCGACAAACTCTCCCAGGGCTTTTCCTTCCTCTGTGTGGTAGCGGCGGTACTCATTTCATGCTTATCGCATGCTGACATTATATTTAGCGCTCTTGCGTGTAGTTTGTTTCGTTCATACCGTCTACGCGAAGATGATGATTTTCCTTAGTAAACGAAGATTCCTCAAACTACATTTTAACTCGATGTCTGTGATAGGTCTAAAGCTTGCCACGTATCACTAAATTCGAGATCATCTTAAGGCTTTCTATGTTCACATTCTTACATCGCAACACTTTCACACACATAACACATACTTAGGACATCGTGTCATTCGTGCTCATGTTCCACATAATCATACCATCACATTATCATATTCACACATAACTTTCATACACATGCATACTCTTGCCAAAACATCCTTATCATCACATCATTGATTTCACATTCTTTCAACAATTTAAAACATACCTCACTTTCTTTTGGTTGAGCGTGATGCTTCGGATGTTGAGCCTTCGTGACACTTCTAGTCTAAGGGTACTAATCTAGACTTAAGCTGAAAGAAGACTCTCGGACCAGAGCGAAAGAACGAAGCTTTGATACCACTCTGTCACGACCACCCTTACTAAGGATAGTACAGACGGGGAACTCGTGACTATGGGGAAACGATAAAGAACAACATTTAATATGAAAACTCAATTAACTTCAAGAGAAAGTGTTTTAGTCTACAAAATGGTTATGCAGCGGATAAATGTCTCAAAGTACTTAGTGGCATAAACTGTATAGAGTAATGCAGAACACTGAAAAAAAATAGTTTCAAATAAGGCAGCGGAAAAACAAGTATCAAATGAGAGTCATAGGATGGCACCCATGTATGAAGACACGACGCATCCAGGAATTCCTAAAGCTCGACTGGACATCCGCCGCAACATCCCGCTCAACCTGAACATAGAGAAAACATATGCAGGGTTGAGTACTTGATATACTCAGTGGGCTCATGCCGAAAATATTTTATAACAATTATGTAATCCATACCACAGTGAACTCGAGTTTTATATTTAAATAAAAAATATCATCGAGTATCACAAAAACAGTTTCATAGTCTGGCCAGACAATCAATCTCCCCACTTTCTCAACAATCCAACAATCACATGATCTTTCCATAGTGCGACGAAAGTGTGGCCACACTATTCGCCCACGAGACCGGCCGACTAGCAAGGACGGCTCCCGATCCCACCAGTGTACACATCCTGATAGGGTTTGCTGCCCTTCCCAGACCCGAATTCGTTTCACACATAACCCTATAGCCTAACGGAGCAAGCTCAAACGAACTAGGATCAGGCAACAATCTCAACATCAAAACAACCACGGCATGACATAACACTTTAAACGTGAAAGGGGTTTAATAAAGAAAGCCCACCTCGCTTGCTTATACACAATTCACAACTTTATTTCAACCCTTGCTCTTTGTACCCACGTACGCACCACAATCCTTGTCAACACCATAACACAATCAGTCTTTCCATCAATACATTTGTCATGCATTCCCTATCGTTCCTTCCATCGTTTTCTTATATTGCCCATCCCAACGTTCATTAATTTAAACGAAACGAACACTCAAGCATATCTCAACGTGCAACACATAACCACATCATAGGATACGTTTCTTATTCACATATGTATCATGCAATTCACTCAAACTTGTCAACGAAGTTCATTTCAACAAAACCAGAATCTAACAGAACAGCGCAGTCTTTTTGTAAAAATCATTAAAAATCCATCCGACCTCATATGACCCTAAAATTTTGGTCACCACACAGTAGACATATCAAGGTTTATCCAGTTAAAATTTCACACCAAAATCACATCTTTAGGTCGGTCAAATAAAAAACGAAACTCATTGGACGAGAACACAAATTCTGGGAGGACTGCGCAATTCAATTGAAAAATTCGTTAAAAATTCATCTTTTATCAATTGAGGCTGATATTTTGACACAACAAAGAAGACATCTAAAACCTCACTCAGTTAAAACTTTGTGCTAACTAAAGATGGTTTGGTCGGTCAAACACTCATTGGAACCTACTGTCCGAACACCACAGTTTTCATGCTCAACATTTACAAACTAGGGTTTGTCTATCATTCATCCACACACCTATTCATACTTTCAGCACATATTCATGCTTCAAAAATGACCTCATAACCATGACCTCATATTTACATATAGCATTCACCAATGAATCATCCACAAACTCACACACACATATATACACGCACATACACATACTTTCTCATGCAAACATCCTTCCCAACCGATTAATTTTTAGGTCTACGATTTCTACACTCACTATATGCATGAGGGGATAAAGACACATGGATTCAATGGTCAGAATGAGAAAGATGATTCAAGTATACCTCTCTCTTGCAAAAACAATCGGTAGGAATGACGAATGATGCGATTCTTCGATGAATCTTGAGTTTTCAACTCCAAAATGATGCAAGAACAAGGAATTGGTGAAGGATTTGTGGAGAGGGTGAAGAAAGGGTGGGAGGTGTGTGGGAGAGAGGGAGAGGGAGGAAAAACGTGTGAATGGGGGTTAGGGTTCCTCCCTTTTTATATTTTAGGATTAATCCCACACTTAAATAAATTAATTATAATTGTGGAGGAATAAAATAGAGGTCAATGAATAAATCCCACAATTTAAAAGAAAATAGGCGTGTAGAAAACGGGGAGGGGTTCTCGAAATTTGCCATTTAATTAGCAAGGGAATTGATTTGGTATTTACTCGGAGAGAAATATATTCACAAATTAGTTAAAAAGATATTGAGTATTTCATAAATAAGGTAACGAGATAAATTAAAAATCTCCAAGTATGGAACCAAGGGGGGGTGTACTTTAGGGAGTAGCAAGGAAATTATTTAAATAGGTAACAAATAAACTAATTCCCCAAGGAAATTTGTAGGTATATGGGGTGAAAATTATAGGCCTTAAAGAATGAAAGAGTCAAATCCTAATTAAAATAGGATATGGAGGGATTTGACATAATATGGTTAGATTTAATTGGATTTTAAATTCAAGAAGGAAATTAAACCAGGTACCAATTAAATCTACAAAAATAATTCATCCTCCTAATTAATAGGGGATTTTTGAAAATCTCCAAGTAATAGGCTAAGGGTCGAAAATTATGTAGAATAAATTAGGGATAATTTGGTTTGGATTTAACTTGGATAAATATCCCAAAACAATTAATTAAATCCATAAAAAGAAAATAGTAATTCCAATAATTTGAAGGGGCCGGAAATTCCAAATAAAATGGCTAGAACAAAATGCATGATTTTATTTAATTAATTTTCCACATTGGAAAATATAGTACATTATTCCACATAACTCACAACAATTAAAACTCACATCGTTAAAGCAAACACATAGAAATTAAATTCCGTGAATGAAATTCCAAATCGACAACCACATTAAAGAAAACAAAAGTTACAATTTTCGGGGTGCTACAGTTTGTGAAAGTGAATGGAATAGGCGGTTGGGGGGTTATATAGTGGTGAAGGCAGTTGAGGGTTTCGACCGGTGGTAGGCGGTTTCCAGGTCGCGGTGCTTTCGGTGGAAGGCGGTTGAAGATCCTCGCCGCTGATTGGATGGAGCTTGTCACCCCACTACCACACGCGCCCTCCCAGTCGCAGCCTATGCCTGCAAAGCTGCACCCAAGGACACCTAATTCAAACTTCCTTCTATTCAAATTTCCTTGATTCAAACTTTCCCCCTTAATTAACTAACTATGGAAATAAAATAAAAGGGACACTTAAATATATTTTCGAAGTTGCATCAATTTGGAAACTGCCTCGGCCAATACGTACTCCGAATATAATTGAAGTTCCAAAAATATTTTTGAATTATTAAATTTGGTCACTTGCTTTAACATTCAAATTTAGGCTACTGAATATTTACAGTACTTACACTTCTACCTTAGGCAATTTGAAATTCTACCTGGTCAGTACATGCAAATTCTTATCCTAAAAAAAAACTGACCGAGTGGCATTTCAAATTCCTATCCTACTGATCATTAGGCGACATCAAGGTGTGTGTGTACTGGAATTTCTTCCACTACACATACCTCTGTGTTGTCCCTAAATATCCTCAAGCCTATGTCCATTTACGATAAAGTTCAGAGTTAGGGACACTCCATGAAATTTCCACTGCTCCATTAGAACGAAGGGCAGTTATGATGTATGGTCCCGTCCATTTTGATTTGAGCTTCCCAGGCATTAGTTTCAATCGTAACTGGAAGAGTAGTACTTTCTGGCCAACTTGGAGATCTTTGGTCCTCATATTTATGTCGTTTTTTGTCGTGCCACAATTTAGTCCTTTCCTTGTACCACATGGCTGAATCAAACGACGCTAATCCGAGTTCCTCCAACTCCTGTAGCTGCAACTTCCTTTCCTCCTCATAGGCTCTAGCATCCATGTTAACTTGCTGCACTGCCCAGCACCCCAAAGTGGTATACGTGTCTAATATCTTAGGACAAAGGGAGTAATATTTAGTGTTGTTCTAAATATTAATTCCTCAACAGATCATTGATTAAAACACGCCACGTACTACATATAGTACTTCCAATAAAATCGACGAAGATCGAAGATATTCCCCTCCACCAAATATTTAATTCACACTATGCAAATATGAATATTAAATTAAAGCACGCACTCCCCTTCGCGATATCCAACAAAATAAATAGTCCCTTGGTGTTATGCCAAGTACTATAATAATTCACGATCGCATCACTTGATTATTTATTCAAAACCTCATAATTCCCAAAGTTTACAAAGAAAAAAGATATCATCATGTGAAAGAATATTAATCGTGCAAGCCCAAAATATTTAATTACTCGCTTCTCGAGTAATTAAATATTATATATATTTTTAGAAATTTTTAATTAATCACCATATCGCATTCAACAAAAGAAATTTTATTACTCGAAAATTCATGGGTGTTACATTTTCTGAGTTGGAGTTTGTTTTGCTTGAGTTTAGGTGTGTTCGATCTGTGCTGATAGTTTCGATTTGTGTTCAATTATTAGATCTATCTAATTTTGGTTTGTTTACGTTTGGATCTGAGTTTGAGATGTCAGTTGTATGGCGCCAAAGCAGTTTTCTGTTGATCTGTTTTCTTTTCGCTTGAATTGCATGGGTCTGGTTCAGATTTGTTTTCTTTCCTGTTTTACGCTAGATGCTCTATTCCGATCTGCCGTATTTGTTTAGCTAATTTACTATTGGTTGATTGAATAAGAAGAAGATTGTAGTTCATTAGCATAACCGTCTCTGTCACCTTTTTTGTCATTTCAGCTTTATTGTAGTGCGTCGTTATTTTCAGTGGTCCCGCCTACTTTTTGCAGAAATACCTTTTAGTGTGTCAGTCCAATTGATCAGTTTAATATGTCTTTGTTTTTTGCATGCCTAGTTAGTTGATCCGTTAGAATTTGTGACTTGGTTAGTTTAGACTAGTAGAGTAAACTTAACCCACTGTTAAAGCGTAGCAGCAACCAAAGTTCTCCAAATGTTCCAAACACAACTCAACACGCCTCTGTCTCTGTGGGATTCGACCCTTACATCTCTTTACTAATTCATAATATTGTGGGTTAAGGTCTTGAAAGCCCGAGTTCCTCAGTTTGCGCACCCAACGACGAGTTAGTAGCCTACTTGATCCATTGACTGTTGATACTGGATCAAGTTACGTGAACCTTATTGCTTTTATCTGTGCGTTAGTGAAAGCTCTTGATTTCGGACACGAGTGTTCTCAAGTTTACCACATATTAAAACATATAAGGATCGCGCACTTGATCAAGGAAAACTAGCAGTAGATCAAGTAAACTACTGAGTCGTCGTTGTTTGTGCAACCTGAGAGACTCGGGCTTTCAAAACCTTAACCCAAAATATTATGAATTAGTAAAGGGAAGTAAGGGTCGAATCCCACAAAGACAGAGGCGTGTTGAGTTGTGTTTGGGAGATTCGGGAGGTTTTGTCTACTGCCTCGAATCCCACACAAATAGGGGCGTGTTGAGTTATGTTCTACCTATAGGGGTTGGACAGCCCATGAGGCTCGTTTCATGCATGTTTTCTGTGATAAAACTGCACTAAAATTTGTAAATCTTACGTGCAAATGTAAGCCAGGTGTGTATAAAAGTCCGCCATATTCAAGAAATGAACTGATCAGTTGGGCGGAGGAACGGAGGAAGGAAAAAGAGACATGTTGCTGCGCGAACTGATCAAGTCAGGATCAAATTGAGCCAGCCGAAGTCCCACATAGAAGATGGGGTTAAAACCCCCACCAAAAGCCAAAGGCAGGAATGACAATTCGAGAGGACGGTACCCTAGGGATAAGAGCCCTACGCCTCCCTATAAATAGGAAGTCAGGCGCGAGTAGGAGACGGGGGGGGGATGCATTGACACAGAGACACACTCCGTAGAATTCAACTCTCTTATAGGGCTGAAATGTGTCACGACCGCCCATACTAGGGTTACTACAAACGCGGCGATCGTGATACAACATGCAAGGATAGAGTTTTATTTGAAAACTTAATTAACTTAAAAGAATGAAAAACATTTTGGTTTAAAGAAGTTTAAAGTTATAACTTTTCTATTAAATAAAAACGACTCAAAATAAATACCTTTAAAAGAAAGCAGCGGAGAAAAATTAATTATTATAAACCCAAACAACTTCTAAGAAAAACATTTAGTTTACTTCGCGGGAAACATCATTTTCAAGTAACATTGTAAATACTCATTTATAACCTAACACAACCAAACATACTCAAACACAATACGGAAAAGATTAAAGTATTGGAACATAGTTCAAGACATAGCCGCGGAAATAAGGTTCAAAGAGAGAGTCAAGGATAACGCCTATATATGGAGACACATCGCATCCTAAGTTCTTAGGCCGACTCAACATCCTCCGCAACATCCCGCTCAACCTGCACATAAGAAAAATAATATGCAGGGCTGAGTACTTGTTGTACCCAATGGGCTCATGCCGAAAACATTTTATATTAGTTATGTCATCCATACCACTGAAGTCACGACCGCCCATACTAGGGGTACCACAAACGCGGCGATCGTGACCGACATGCATGGATAACGTTTTTAAAAGAAAATCCTAATTAACTTAAAGGAAGAAAGACATTTTAGTTTAAAGAAGTTTAAGGTTAAAATTTTACTATTAATTAGAAAAGGCTTATAATAAATACTTTTAAAAGAAATATTGGAGAAAATAACTTAAAGAAAACCAATTAACTTCTAAAGTAGACCATTTAATTTAATTCATGAAAACACCATTTTCAAAAGATAACGTAATTACTTGGTTAAAACCTAACACAACCATACATGTTCAAACACAGTACGAAAAGATTAAAGTCTTGAGACAAAGTTTAAAATATAGCAGCGGAAAATAAGGTTTAAAGAGAGTCAAGGACCACGCCTATGTATGAAGACACAACGCATTCTAAAGCTAGCTCAACATCCTTCGCAACATCCTGCTCAACCTGCAAAATTTTAAAAGAAATTGCAGGGCTGAGTACTTGTTGTACTCAATGGGCTCATGCCGAAAACATTTTATATGGTTATGTCATCCATACCAGTGATCTCGAGTTTTTATATGAAATTAAGAAATTACCACGAGAACACAAAAACATTTCGTAGACTGGCCAGTCAAATAATCTCCCCATTTTCAACAATCCATCAATCACAACATCAATCCGCAGTGCGACGAAAGTGTGGCCACACTATTCACCCACGAGACCGGCCGACTAGCAAGGACGGCTCACGATCCCACCAGTGTACACAGCCTGATAGGGTTTGCGGCCCTACTCAGACCTGAATTCGTTTCACATCACAACCATATAGCCTAACGGAGCAAGCTCAGACGAACTAGGCATCAGGCAAGAATCTCATAAACAAAAACATTTTGGCATGACATAACAGTTAAACCACCCTTATAACACCACATAGTATTTTCGGAAAATAAAGAGGTTTGAAAAAGAAAGCCCACCTCGTTCGCTTAACAAATCACAATCCAACTTATGGCAACTCTCGTTCCTCGAGCTCACGTATACACAATCACCCTTGTCAACGACAACACAATCAGCCTTCCATAAGTTTATATGATCATGCATGTCCTATTGTTCCTTTTTATCGTTCTCTTACTCATCCCAACATTCACCAACACAAGAAAGACATGTCATAATATTTTTCTCAAATCACACATGCATCATATAATTCATCAAAACTTAGTACAAAAGATATTTTCACATAACAACGAAACAGGCAGAACTGTGCGGTTGGTTTGTAAAAATCACCAAAAATTCATCCTGACCTCATATGAAGCTAATAATTGGTCACAACACAGTAGACACATTCAAATCCATTCAGGTAAAGTTTCACACTCAAATCATGTCATTTGGTCAGTCAAAACATTAATACAATTCTCTGGTCGGAATATAAAAATTCTGGCAGCATTGCACAGTTCATTTGAAAAATTCACCATAAATTCATACGATGTCCAATAAGGCTGAAATTTTTACACGACTCGGAAGACACTTCAAATTTTCACATAGTTCAAGAATAACATCAAACGGAGGTCATTTAGTCAGTCAAACAGAATACGAAACTTTCTGGGCGAGAACACAAATTTCTGGCAGGATTGCGCAGTCAACTTCAAACATTTTTCAAAAATTCATTTTTAGACAAAAATGGCTGAAATTTACATGAGACACAGAAAACACCTTGAAATTAACTCAGTAAAATCTTCATACCAAAATTCGATCGTTTGATAGGTCAATTATACATCAGAAACTACTGTTCAAACGTCACAGATTTCAGGCTCACAAATTCAAAATTAGGGTTTCTTCCTCAATCATCCAAATACCAATTCTCATGCTTATAACACGAAATCATGCTTGATAAGACTCTCATAAACATGTTTGCACATAAACATGTTTGCACATAAACTTACATCATTCACCAAGGATTCAAAACAAATTTCATATAATCTCAAATCAAATCGCACACTATCAAAGTTCTCATGCAAACTCAATTTTCCCACCGATTAATTTTGAGATCTATGATTCCTACACCCACTACATGCTTGTAGGATTCAAGAACATGGTTCAAACGAAAAGAATGAGGAAAAGTGAGCAAATATACCTTCTTTGACAAAAATGAATCGGTAGAAACAATGAACGAAGCGATTCGCCGGAGACTCTAGAAAATAAACTTCAACGGATCAAGAACAAGGATGGAATGGAGGATTTTTGGAGAGAAAGAGTGGGAGAGGAGAGAGGCGTGTGGGAGAGAATGATATTTTCATCAAATCACACATGCATCATATAATTCATCAAAACTTAGCAACAAGTGATATTTTCACATAACAACAAAACTGGCAGAACTGCGCGGTTGGTTTATAAAAATCACCAAACATTCATCCGACCTCATATGAAGCTAAAATTTGGTCACAACACAGTAGACACATTCAAGTTTATTCAGTTAAAGTTTCACACTCAAATCATGGCATTTGGTCAGTCAAAACATTTATACAACTCTCTGGTCGGAACATAAAATTCTGGCAGCATTGCGCAGTTTGTTTGAAAAATTCACCATAAACTCATCCGATGTCCAATGAGGCTGAACACTTCAAATGTTCATTTAGTTCTAGAATCACATCAAACGGAGGTCATTTAGTCGGTCAAACAGAATACGAAACTTTCTGGGCGAGAACACAAGTTTCTGGCAGAATTGCGCAGTCAACTTCAAACATTTATTAAAAATCCATTTTTCGACAAAAGGGCTGAAATTCACTCGAGACACAGAAAACACCTTGAAATTTACTCAGTAAAATTTGCACATCAAAATTCGATCGTTTGATAGGTCAATTACACATCAGAAAGTGCTGTTCAAACGTCACATATTTCAGGCTCACAAATTCGAAATTAGGGTTTCTTCCTCAATCATCCAAATACAATTTTTCATGCTTATAACACAAAATCATGCTCAAAAAGGTTCTCATAATCATGTTTTCATATAAACTCACATCGTTCACCAAAGATTCAAATCGAACTTCACATAAACTCATTCAAAAATCGCATGTTCATCAAAGTTCTCATGCAAACACAAATTCCCACCGATTAATTTTGCGATCTATGATTCCTACACTCACTATATGCATGTAGGATTCAAGAACACGGATTAAATGGAACGATTGAGGGAAAGTGAATCAAATATACCTTTCTTGATAAAAACGAATCGGTAGAAACAAGAATTGATGCGATTCATCGGAAACTCTTGAAAATCAACTCCAACGGATGCAAGAACAAGGATGAATGGAGGATTTGTCGAGAGAATATGGAGAGGGAGAGAAGAGGCGTGTGAGAGAGAGAGAGGGAGAGAGTGGACGGCTAGGGTAGGAGAGAATGGGGGCTAGGGTTTAGTTTAGGTGATTTTATAGTTCTAGGTTAAATCCAAAATTTAATTAATTGTGGGGGAATAAAATAGAGGTCAATAATTAAAATTCCCACAATTAAAAGAGGCATAATTTTTGAAAATTATGGCTGAGAATTAACAAGGAATTATTTGATATTTACTTGGAGAGAAATAGATCCACAATTTTGGAAATAAAATAATGAATATTCCATAAATAAGGGAACAAAATAAATTAAATCACCAAGTAGGAAAAATGAAGTAGGGGCCAAAAATTTAAGAGGAATTGCACAAGGGAATTATTTAAATCCTCAATTAAATAGAATAGGATTTAAATTTGGTAATTTCTTTATAGGAAAAAGGCTCCCATAAAATAGGTAACAATAAATAAATTCCCACAAGGAAAAATAATAGCATGGGGCGTGTGACATGGAGGGTGCAACACAAGGAAATATTCACATCCCCAATTAATTTGGCTTAGGTATTAATTTGAATAAAAGGGTCTCACAAAAACGAAACAATAAATTCTCCTCTACAAAATAATGAGGGGGCCGAAAATAATTAGGCTTAACTAGTCAAGGAATTATTTCAAATATTAATTTAATTTGGGTGAAGAATTAAAATATGACATGAATTAATTGGATTTAATTCAAAAGAAGGGAGTCAACAAAGCACCAATTAAATCAAAGAAAATAATTCATCTCCTATTTTAAATAGGGGATTTTCAAAACTCCCAAGGATAATAGGCTAGAGTTCGAAATTCATGTGGTACAATTTAGGGATCATTTGGTTTGGATTTAATTCGAAAAATATCCCAAAATTAGGAAAGGCCGAAACACTATTTCAATAATTAGGAAAGGCCGAAAATTCCAATGAATTGGCTCGAAAAATATAAATGCATGATCCTATTAATTATTTCCCCACATTGGAAAATATAAAATATAAAGCACTTCATTCCACATCACTCACGAAAATTAATTCACGCAATTCACTTAATCACATAGAAACAAAAGTTTCATAATCGAAATTTCAAATAAACATATAAAAAGAGTTACAAAAATTTGGGATGTTACAAAATGGCAGCTCAATCTACTCTAAATTCCTGAATTCCCTCACATACACACTTGGTCCTTTAGTCTAGTTTAGCTTGGAAGCGTGTTGGTGTTGGTTTTTATTACTTAACTTGCTTTGATTCTGTAATTCCGCTTCGAGAAGGAGTGATGAACCAATTTCCAATTTCTTTTGTCTACTTTTAGTTTACGGTTTGTTACAAACTCTTGACTTTCAGATTCAGTAATCTTAGTGTTATGATCTCAATTTCCATTAGATTTCTCTATTGTTATGCATGAATTCTCTGATTTGTGTTTGATTTCCTATTACGATGCATATCTTAGCTGAAATATTTTGTCGAGGTTTGATCTGGTGGATCTGAGTCATTGATTCATGTTTTGCCTAATTGTGAAGAAAATTATGGATAAAATGTTTTAGGATGTTTAGATCTGATAGATGACTTGGAATTTCTGCATGATCATGGGCTAGTTTCTTATTTATGTAAGTGTCGTTTAGATCTTAGGTGCAGATTTGGATTTACAAGTTGTAATGATGAGTTGCTATTCGTAAATATTCAGATCTGATTTGCTCTGTATTTCATGTTGATTTTGTGAAGAATATGAAGTTGTTAGGGAAGTTTTACTTTATCGTACATTCTGCAGGAGACTTACAGTCGTCCACTTTATTATGTTCGTCCATTTCAGGAAATTGCATGACGAGTTGATCAAGTAGATTTTATTCCGTCCAGCAAGTGGATCAGTTTAGTTAGTTTAGTATCTCAAGTCAAGAATCTCAACTTAACCCACCGTAGTGAAGCGTGGCAGCAGTCATCCCATTCGTGTCCGCAACCAATGTTAAACACATCATCTCTGTGGGATCGATTCGTACTTCCTATACTAGTTAATAGTATTGTGGGTTAAGATTTTGAAAGCGCTTTTGAGCTCTCACTCAAGTCGGATCTAAGTCAGGTTGATTAAGGTTGATCAGTCTGAATCTCCACTAGATCCACTCACCGGCATCTTGCAGGTAGAAGGAATTCCTCTGTCCAGCTGGATCAGTTTGACAGTTCAATTTGAGTAATCCAACAACAGCAAAAAGAACGACATCATAGAATCAGAAGCGGGGGACCCTTTCAAATGGCTCCATTGTTGGGGATGATGGCGTTTATCCTACATTTGTTGGAAGATACTTTGGTGTACATATTGTTAATATTTTCTTCCTTTTGTTTTCAGTTGGGAGACAACTCGGGGCAACAACAGTAGAAAATCAATGTCCTTATCTATGTGGATCAGGCCTTTTCCCTGCAGTTGTGGACCAAAGGGACTACTGGAGCAAGAGAACACATAGATGGGCAGAGCGTCTCAGGTTTTGCTTAAGGATTTTAGTATAAATTTTGTAAATAAACTCTTTGTTGTTTTTTGTTTTCCCCAGTTTGAAGGCACCGAGTTCAGAAGGCGAACAGAGGAACCAAACGTTGTCCAACCAGGACCATTTCCTAGCCAGTTGATCGACACAGATGCCAGCGGTGGAGAAAGTGATGACATCACCTTCATGAGTCCGTATGAACCAAAGGCCATCCCGAGTGAGGAAGAAGCTACCATGGTTGTTGATAAGGAAGAAGATCCGGAGATAGGGTCACTCTACGCCCACGATGAGAAAAAACTAGCCCATGCTATCTCCAACACCTCTGGGCAAGAAGCAATACTTGTCAAACCAAATTTGTTGGCCAATTTACCAGTGTTCTTGGGAACCAGTACTGAAAGTTCAATCAAGTTCTTGCATGAGTTCAGCAAACTCTGCAGGGTGCAGAAGAGGCCAAATGGGTCAAGTGAGGAGGACTTCAAGCTAAGGGTCGTCTCCTTCTCTTAAAAGGACGAAGCAAATACTTGGTTCAGGGGTTATCACCCAACACCATCAAAACATGGTCGGAATTCAAGGAGAGGTTTCTCAACTATTTCTTTCCAGCAGCGAATACAAGCGCACTCCAAAGGGAAATCAAAGAAGCAACCCAGGGGTATGATGAGAGCTCAAGCAAATATTGGCACAGATACAGAGGTCTTCTGGAGGCCTGCCCGAATCACATCATGTTGGAGGTAGAGGTCTATTCTGAAGGGGTTGGCAGCGGAAGCGTGCATGTTATAACGAATCACATAATTTGATCTATTTAGCAGATTATCTAGACAAAATCTATTCACGTAATTATCACATGTATCATGCTCATAACTTGAATTAAAATATGTTTTAGCATATAAAATCCCTAAAACATGCTTACTACGGAATTAGCCAATTTACCTCGATGATTCAATCAAGAATTGATGATGGCTTGCTCCGTCTCCTCGTGAAGATCTTCAATACTCGACCTCGGATCTTCTGACTGGTGTCCCGGATTGTATACTGATATTTTTGTGGGCAAATTTCACCAAAATACTAGGACTCGAATAATGAAGACAGATCTCAGCTCACGGAAGAAGTAATTTTCGAACTCTCTCTCTCTTTAGAGGGGATGAAAATTGGGAGCAATAATCAATTGTCGTTTCTGTCTCCTTTATTCTCCTATTTATATTAAGTCACATATTGGGCCCAGTCAGGGATCTAAGGAAGAATTTGGACATGGCCTCACCCAATTAGCTTTTTACTAATTAAATTGAACCCAAAATTTAATATAAGCTTATATTGGAATATTACAAGCAGCCACTACAGAAGTAATATTGCACTGTCTTTCCAAATCTGAAATTACAAGTATTCCGGGTTTCCTTTTAATTGTTTAATTCATTTCCCGCGCTTAAGATAGAAACATCCATTAATTAATTAATGTCTGCTATGGACTTAATTAATTAACATATTTTATTCTCCAAGAGTGGACTTAGCAAGAAACTCTTATTTATTATTCATTGAGTAATTAAACTCCAACCAGCTAGGTTCCGAATAATAAAACCTTGTTTCGAGCTCCTCTTGTGGATGTTATCAAACGAGACTCTCCTCGCGCACGATTCAACATAATAGCAGTCCTAGCACCGCTAGATAATGATCACCACTACCCAATATACCTGGATCGTTGGGTGACGAAAAACCCGCACCTTTGGTAAGTCAAAGTAGTAGATACTCAATATCGTATGCTTAATGCTAACGTACATTGATTTAGAAATTAATTATCAAGACCTCGTCTTTCAGTAGATAGCATAAAGACTGATCTTGCTGTAAGATCCAATTCAGTGCTATACTACACCAACGTCATCATATTTCAATAAGGCTTAGAAATAATCAGACTGACATTGCAACCTTTTACGATAGGTAGTCTAGGTCTATCTGGGTTGTGAAATTTTTATTTTTTTCTTTGTTCAGAACTGACCGCGTACCTTAAATTGAGCGCAGCCCACAACCGGTCTACTAGAACAAAGACTTTAACTTATGTTATGTTCGCTTATACATTTAAATATGCAATAAACATCCATTAAATGTTAAACATAACAACATTATGACAAAAATAATCTGTTGCATTCATTGGAAAATAATTATTAGAGTTTTACAATATTCAATCACTCGAAAGATGATTTCTAGTATACAAACCCTAACAATCTCCCACTTATACTCAAAACAACTTTCGAGTATACAAAACAGTGTGCACACGTCAAATTTCTCCCACTTATACTAAAAGCGAGTTGAGGTCTTGAATGAGTCGAACTCCCATCCATTCAACGTGGCCCTCGAACGGTTTTACCGCCAATGCCTTTGTAAAAGGATCTGCCAGGTTGTTCTCTGACGCAATCTTGACCACTTGTATGTCTCCTCTTTGCACTATATCCCTTATGATATGATACTTCCGCTCTATGTGTTTGCTCGCTTTGTGAGCTCTCGGTTCATTCGAATTTGCCACAGCACCAGAATTGTCACAATAAACCGTGATGCTCTTGGGCAGATTCGTAACCACACCTAAATCCATAAGAAAGTTCTTGAACCATACTGCCTCTTTTGCAGCCTCCGAAGCGGCCACATACTCGGCTTCCATGGTCGAGTCCGCGATGCATTTCTGCTTCACACTCTTCCAAATTACGGCTCCACCTCCTAAGGTGAACACATATCCTGAAGTAGATTTTCTCGAGTCCTGATCAGCTTGAAAGTCTGAGTCAGTATATCCCAAAGGACAGAGCTCGACAGCATTGTAAACTAGAGCATAGTCCTTAGTCCGTTTAAAGTACTTGAGTATGTTCTTTACGGCAGTCCAATGTCCTTGGCCCGGATTCGACGGATATCTTGCCACCATGCCAACAGCAAAGCAAATATCAGGTCTAGTACAAAGCATAGCATACATGAGACCTTTAACTGCCGAAGCATATGGAATCCTTCTCATTGCTTGTATCTCAGACGGCGTTTTGGGGCACATCTCTTGAGATAGATGGATGCCATGTCTAAAAGGTAAGAAACCTTTCTTGGCGTCCTACATGCTAAAGCGACTAAGTACTGTTTCGATGTAAGGTTCTTGAGATAAGCACAACATCTTCTTTTCTCGATTCCTAAGAACCTTGATCCCGAGGATGTGTCCCGCGTCTCCCATATCCTTCATCTCGAACTGGCTTGACAATCATGTCCGTACTGATGACAACATCTTTTTACTGTTTTCAATTAGAAGAATGTCATCTACATATAAAACTAAGAACACTACATTCCCCTTTTCAACCTTCTTATACACACAGCTTTCACTTGGGCATTTTTTGAATCCAAAGTTGCGGACAGTTTGATCGAAATACTGGTTCCATGATCTAGATGCTTGCTTAAGGCCATAAATGGCCTTCTTAAGCTTTCAAATCATGTGTTCCTTGCCCTTTATGGCATAACCTTCGGGTTGTTCCATGTAGATGGTCTCCTCAAGACCGCCGTTTAAAAACGCAGTCTTAACGTCCATCTGCCATACATCCCAATCCATATAAGCTGCTATAGACAATAGTATCCGGATCGATTTGAGCATGGCCACTGGGGAGAAAGTCTCGTCGTAATTGACACCTTCCTTTTGGGTATACCCGTTAGCCACTAGTCTTGCCTTGAAGACTTTAACTCGTCCATCGGGTCCACATTTACGTTTATATATCCACTTGCTCCCAATGGCAGTACAGCCTTCGGGTAGGACGGACACATCGTAGACGTCTTTGTCTATCATAGATTGTAGTTCCGAATCCATTTCTTTCACCATTCGCAATGATCGACATCTGCCTGCGCTTCCGCAAAGTTCTAGGGATCTAATACATTGCTGTCTGAGGAGTGATCCATAGATTCCCCCAAACCAATGTATCTTTCGGGCTCATGTGAGACCCTCCCACTGCGGCGGGGCACTACAATTCTTGGAACATAAGTTGAAGTTTCTGGAATTGTTTGTACACTTGGTACTCGTTCATGGTTAATGGAATTTGTGTCAGAAGTTAGCTCATCAAGATCCACTTCACTGCTGGGTTTATGATTCATTACATAGTCTTCCTCTAAGAATGTGGCGTGAGTGCTCACAATAACTTTCTTATCTCGGAGACTAAAGAATTCATAAGCTTTCGTTCCTCTGGGTACCCTATAAACAAATATACCTCCGTCCTTGATCCTAGCTTAGTTGGATCCTTTTCCAATACATGAGCCGGGCAACCCCAAATCTTGAGATGTGCTAGATTGGGCTTGCGCCCAGTCCACAACTCATAAGGAGTAGTGGGTACGGATTTTGACGGGAAATTGTCTAAAATATGGCTTGCAGAAAGCAAGGCATGTCCCCAAAACGAAGTAGGTAGCCGTGCATAACTCATCATCAATCGGACCATGTTTAATATGGTCTTGTTCCTTCTTTCAGCCACACCATTCTGCTGGGGCGTGCCCGGCGCAGTCAATTGGGATTGGATACCCGACTCCGATAAGTAGTCCAAAAACTCGACACTGAGGTATTCGCCTCCACGATTAGATCGCAGGCATTTGATAGTCTTACCATGATACTTCTCCACTTGAGCCTTAAAGTCCTTGAACTTATCGAAAGACTCTGATTTGTGGGTCATCAAATAGACGTATCCAATTTTCGAGAAGTCATCAATGAATGTGATGTAGTATCGAAAACCACCTCTTGCTTCAGTAGACATTGGTCCACATACATCGGAATGAACGAGCTCAAGTACTTCCTTGGCCCTATTGCCCTTAGCCTGAAAAGGCCTCTTGGTCATCTTGCCTTCTAAGCATGACTCTCACTTATGAAAAGGTTCCTCCTCTAGACCTTTAATAAAGTCTTGTTTAACAATAGAATGGATCCTCCTTTCATTGGCATGACCAAGTCTAAGGTGCCATAAGTACGTTTCGTTCATTGAACTTGAAGGTTCCTTTCGTTTCTTTGAAATTTTTGATGTTGTATTGAGTTCTGATTTGCGATTATTAAACTGTGTAGATGTGATTGTGTACAGATTATTTTCCATGATACCACGACAGATATAAGAACCGTCTTTCTTAATAACACAATTGTCATTAAAAGAAATCGAATATCCATCAAAAACTAATTTAGAAACTGAAATTAAATTTCTTCTAAAAGAAGGTATCAACAAAACATTCTTCAAAATAAAAAATCTATCACTACTAAAACGCAAATAAATGTCTCCCACTGCTACGGCCGCCACTTTTGTAGCGTCGCCCAGATGGACCTCGATCTCACGATCACGTAGCCGTCTTGTCACCTGCATTAAGTCAGGATCAAAATAAATATGATCAGTGGCTCATGTGTCAATAACCCAAGTGCAAGTAGACTTCGAAGCCAAACATGACTCGACTACTAAAGCTTGGTGCGTACCTGTAGCCTTGCCCTTTTTAGGACAATCTGGCTTCCAATGCCCCTTCTCTCCGCACTTGAAACACTTCCCCGTGGGCTTCTTGTTTGCCCTCTTCTTCTTCCCCTTAGCTATCTTGGCCGGTCCTGAGTTCGGTGCCTGCCTTTTTCCTGCACTAGGCTTGAAGCCAGAGGAACGAGGCGCCGAAGTCATCATGGCCGCCTTAGCCTGGATCCTCTGCCGACTGAAGTTCAGTCAACAGCTCTGCTAAGGTCTAGTTCCTCTTGTTCATCTCGAAGTTGAGCTTGAATTGTTGGAAGCTAGGGGGAAGACTTTGAAGGATAATAGTCACATGGGACTCGGGATCAATCGTCCCTCCCAAGACCTCAATTTGGTTGAGGTGGCCCATCATCTTGAGGACATGGTCCCTCACAGACGAGCCTTCCTTCATTGTCTTCGACATGATACTCCGAAAGGCTTGAGACTTAGCCGTTCGATTCTGAGTACCAAAAAGATTCTTGAGATTCTGCATGATCTCGGCGGCTGTATCAATGGCTGAATGCTGATGCTTGAGTACTGAAGACATAGAAGCCAACATGTAGCACTTAGCCATCTCATTCGCCTTATGCCACCGTCTGTGTGCATCTCTGACTCCTGCCGCAGCATTAGCCTCCGGCACTGGAGGTCGCGGGGTTGTGAGTACAAAGATGTACTCATCTGCTGTGAGAACGATGTCCAGATTTTGTTTCGATTCTATGTAATTTTGGCCCTCGAGTTTGTTTTCTTTAAGAATTGCAGGAAGAGGATTGAACGACATATTGACGATTTGATTTGCACTTCAAAACGGAGTATTAACCATAAAACTTTTCAAAATCTTACAACTGTAATATTAAAATTTTGTATCCTCCAGAGGAGGTCAATACGCATTAAAATTTTACAATTTTATTGGTCACAATCATCGACGAATAGTCCAGAGACCACAGGGTGGCATGGCCGGCTAATATTGCCTAAGCAAGACCACCAAATTTAGCATTACAGAATCTCATTCCTACAACACACTCTCATAACAATGCTCATGTGCTGCTAACAAGATCAAGCTATCCCATAAATCCTGTGTGAACTTCTAAATCTCGCAGTTTCTTAGGATTATTGTCCCCACAGAGCAGGTGGCGATAATATTGGAAACTACATTCTAGTTCATACTATTTATATTTGAGAAGTCCGCCTTATGAACTTGCTATTTTCTTAGGATTATTGTCCCCATAGAGCAGGTGGCGATAATATTAGAAAAAAGGCTTCATAAATTGCAGACCAATTGATGGAGACCATATACAAATGTTGAGTTCGTAATTATAGCTTAGATATTTTGGATTATTGTTTTTCTTTAATTATCCTTAGCCTTTAGACAGATAAAAGCTTAATTAAACTCTGTTGGTATTTAATTTGCTGGATAATTAAATTCTAATTCATAGTTGGCGTCTTCCATTAAGAAAATAATGTTCTAGTATTTAATTCTTATTCATGTCTACTATAAGATATATCTAAAATAATTAAATTATTTAATTATTAATAAGACATGAAAAATTAAATTCAAATTATTACCATGTTCAAGATTAGGAAGAGATATTTTATTATTTAATATATTGATACATATCTATCCTTATTAGTATCTCAGATATTTAAATATTAGGAAACTATTAAATTATCTTCATCCATATCATCTAGGAATCAAAATTATAATATTTATTTCCATAGATATAGAAAATAATAAAATTATTCCTAAAATCTAGATTATTATTAGTAAACTATTAAATTATTCTCATCCATATCATCTAGGAATAAAATAATATTATTTATTTCCATAGATATAGATAATAATAAAAATATTCCTAAAATCTAGGTAAATCTACCAAAAAGATTTTATTTCTATTAAATAATAATATTTTAATGATATCTTTTAATAAAACAATTAAATAATCATTAAAATAATCTTTCATCGTTATCTCATTGTACGAGGTTTGCACGAACGATGAACGATGAAAATCTGACAAATTCTTCGTCGGAATCCGACGCACACGGCATCTCGGCCACCGGTGCGCAGGGGGCGCGCCAGCGTCTCGGCCAGCGGATTGTCGGGGTTCGCCAGCGTCTCGGCCAGGAGCGTACGCGGAGGCGCGGCTCCTCTCAGCCAGCGGCGAGCACCCGTCACGGCGTCTCGGCTCGTCGGGTGCCGACGCTTCTCGGCCAGGGGCACACGCGGTGGCGCGCGTCTCTTGGCCAGCGTCTTGACGCCCGTCTCGGACATCCGAGCCGTCGGGTGGCGGGAGCTCTCGGCCAGCGGCGCGCACGGTGGCGCGCCCGCTCTCGGCCAGCTCTAACCTTCCGCTTAGGGTGGCAGCTCTCGGTGCCTGGTGTCTCGGTGGTTCTCGGACGAACCACCACACCACGCCAGCCGCCGTGTCGTTCTCGACGCGGGTGCGTTTGGGGCATGCGGTCTCGGCCGGCAGCGCGCACGAGCCCTCGCTAGTCTGCGCGTCGCCCCGTGATCGTGGCTCCCCGGCTCCCACTGTCTCGACATCCCTACCTCGATCGCACGTATCGTATGATCGAGTAATTCAAGTTCTTTTATTCGATAGTCCATAAGTTCATCATGCGTAATAAATTAAACAAAACACTAAGAACATGCTTCAGAATCAAATAATACATGCATACATGAATTTCAAGAAATTTAAATCCAAATAATTAGAGCCAAAGACTGGCTCTGATATCAATTGAAGGGGTTGGCAACGGAAGCGTGCATGTTATAACGGATCACATAATTTGATCTATTTAGCAGATTATCTAGACAAAATCTATTCGCATAATTATCACATGTATCATGCTCATAACTTGAATTAAAACATGCTTTAGCATATAAAATCCCTAAAACATGCTTACTACGGAATTAGCCAATTTACCTCGTTGATTCAATCAAGAATTGATGATGGCTTGCTCCGTCTCCTCATGAAGATCTTCAATATTCGACCTCGGATCTTCTGACTGGTGTCCCGGACTGTATACTTATATTTTTGTGGGCAAATCTCACCAGAATACTAGGACTCGAATAATGAAGACAGATCTTAGGTCACGGAAGAAGTAATTTTCGAACTATCTCTCTCTAGAGGGGGACGAAAATTGGGAGCAATAATCAATTGTCGTTTCTGTCTCCTTTATTCTCCTATTTATATTAAGTCACATATTGGGCCCAGTCAGGGATTTAAGGAAGAATTTGGACATGGCCTCACCCAATTAGCTTTTTACTAATTAAATTGAACCCACAATTTAATATAAGCTTATATTGGAATATTACAAGCAGCCACTATAGAAGTAATATTACACTGCCTTTCCAAATCCGAAATTACAAGTATTCCGGGTTTCCTTTTATTTGTTTAATTCATTTCCCGCGCTTAAGATAGAAACATCCATTAATTAATTAATGTCTGCTATGGACTTAATTAATTAACATATTTTATTCTCCAAGAGTGAACTTAGCAAGAAACTCTTATTTATTATTCATAGAGTAATTAAACTCCAACTAGCTAGGTTCCGAATAATAAAACCTTGTTTCGAGCTCCTCTTGTGGATGTTATCGAATGAGACTCTCCTCGCGCACGATTCAACATAATAGCAATCCTAGCACCGCTAGATAATGATCACCACTACCCAATATACCTGGATCGTTGGGTGATGAAAAACCCGCACCTTTGATAAGTCAAAGTAGTAGATACTCAATATCGTATGCTCAATGCTAACGTACATTGATTAAGAAATTAATTATCAAGACCTCGTCTTTCAGTAGATAGCATAAAGACTCGTCTTGCTGTTAGATCCAATTCAGTGCTATACCACACCAACGTCATCATATTTCAATAAGGCTTAGAAATAATCGGACTGACATTGCAAACTTTCACGATAGGTAGTCTAGGTCTATCTGGGTTGTGAAATTCTTATTTTTTTCTTTTTTCAGAACTGACCGCGTACCTTAAATTGAGCGCAGCCCACAACCGGTCTACTAGAACAAAGACTTAGACTTATGTTATGTTCGCTTATACATTTAAATATGCAATAAACATCCATTTAATGTAAAACATAACAACATTATGACAAAAATAATCTGTTGCATTCATTGGAAAATAATTATTAGAGTTTTACAGTATTCAATCACTCGAAAGGTGATTTCTAGTATACAAACCCTAACATATTCAAGGTTCCATGAGGTTTGGTATATTGAAAAGCATGTCTCGAGCACAAATGAGCACGAATGAGCATGAATAGAATCTTCCTTGTATACGAAAAACTCTACAATCTACTTTTAACCCGATTCGGTATTATTCGAGCAGTTACGCATGAATAGAATCACCATTATTATTACATTGTGTTTGCTTGTGCATATATAAGATGTTTTACGAACATTCAAATGCATAAGAAGTAAACAAAGTCTAAGTCTTCTGCTTAGTAGACCGGTTGTGGGAGTCGTCCACTTTAAGGTAATACAATCGGTTCTATGCAATGCTTTGCAAATGAAAAAGAAAAATTTCACAACCCAGATAGGCTTAGACTACCTATCGTGAAAGGTTGCAATGTCAGTCCGATATTTCTAAGCCTTACTAAAATAAGATGACATTGGTGTGGTATAGCACTGAATGGATCTAACAGCAAGACATGTTTTTATGCAAATTACTGGAAGACTAGGTCTAGATAAACAACTATTTCTTAATGAACATACGGCAACATTGAGCATACGTTATTGATTAAGCATTACTTTGACTTATCAAATTGTGCGGGTATTCGCAATCCAATTATCCTGATATATTGGGTAGTGGTAATTAATATCTAGCGGTGCTAGGATTGCTATTATGTTGAATCGCACGCCTGATGAGTCTGGTTTGATAATGTCCCCAACAGGAGCTCGATAACGTTTTATTATTCGGAAACTGACCAATTGAAATTTAATTATTCCATGAATAATAAATAAATGTTTCTTGCTAAGTCCACTCTTGGAATTAAAAGATGTTAATTAATTAATAGACATTTTTATCTTAAGCGCGGGAAATAATCAGTTAAACGAGGAAGCCGGATTACTTATAGTTTCAGATTTGATTGGGCAGTGCAATATTACTTCTGTAGTGGCTGCTCGTAATATTCCAATGTAAGCTTGTATTAAATTGTGGGTTCAGTTTAATTAGTAAAAAGCTAATTGGGGGAGACCATATCCAAAACCTTCCATAGATCTCTGACTGAGCCTAATATGTAACATAATATAAATAAGAAAATAAAGGAGACAGAATTAAGATTTTAATTGTAATGAAAATCACGTCCACTCTAAATAAGAGGGAGGGACGATTTTTTTTAATATTTCGCCTCCGTGAGATTTTCAGCTCCTCCGTGAGGAATTTTCTGTCTTCTTTATTTGAGTCCTAGTATTTCGATAAAATCAGCTCACCCTGATATCGAGATACAAATCGGGAACCAGTCAGAAGATCTGTGGTCTAGTATTGAAGATCATCGTGGGAAGGCACAAGCAATCGTCGATTCTTTGGAGAATCAAATCAGCAAATCCAAACCGTAGAATTAGTGTTCTAGGATTTACTTTCTTCAAGCATGAATTATTTGTGTTCTAGCATGCAATTATCTGTTTAACATGTGAATTGATTAATCGCATAATCTGTCAAATAGATCCTTATCTGATTTATTTGTTTTGTACAAGTCTTCCGCTGTGCAAGGGGCACTAAATCCCAACAATTGGTATCAGTGCCAATTTTCCGGCTTTGATTATATGAATTAATTTCATGTTATGTGAATTATTTGAACATGTTATGTGAATTATTTGAACGTGTGTTCCGTGGCGTGTTTGTCTCTTTATTTGTTTACCACAACGGAAATATAACGACGAGAATTTGAATGTTTCAAATTCAATTGAGCGAAGTTTGAGTTCTATTGTGCGGCAATAATGGGTGATTTCAATTAAATTTGAATCGGTACATATAAGAATTCTTAGGCAATTATTTAATGTAATGATTACCTTGATTACATCTTTGGTATAATCCACGCAATATTGTTTTGGGCGGTCTGTTCGGGTTTTGCGGGTTTACTTGCGAGAGATCCGATGGCGGCGGTGCTGAGAGCGAGGGCTTAGGCAGCAACGCAGCAACTCTTGAAAGCTACGGAAACGATGCCACATCGGCTTCAGGAGAGAGCAGCGATGGAGAGGTGACCAGACAGCAGCGGGTGCGACAACGTAGCGACTGCAGCGTCGGTAACCCGCAGTGCAGGGCCGGCGTCGGAGAAGTCAAGCTGGCCAATCTGCGTCGGCAGCCCAAGCTCTCAAGCTGGGCAGTTTGCGTGACGCAGAACAGCAGCGGCTCGCAAATTGGGAGCCCTTCGTGGGCAGTTCCCGAACTCGACGGTCGACGGAGGCGAGAGCTTGCAACCTCGCATTGCCTTGTTCCGTGACTTCGCTTTCCAAAATTGAATTAGGGTTTCCTAACCTAATTTAGGAGATAATTCAAGATTAACTTAGAATTAAGATTTAAACATATCTTTTGTGATTTTATATATTATATGATATTTAATTATGAGTTAAATCATGAATTAATTATATTCTTTCCTTATTTATTGGATTTATATGAATTTTATTCCTAGATGAATCCTAGTTATATTTGGAAAATAATAATCTAATTTTTTTTTATCTATATCCTATGGATTTATCCCTAGATGAATCCTTTTTGAATTTAGATAATGATAATATTATTTTCTTCTTATCCTATGAATTTATTTAGATTTATTCATATATGAGTTTTACATGGATTTGAATAATACTAATAAAATATTATCTAATTCTATGGATTAAAATGGATTTACTCCAAGATAAATCCTAGATGAATTAGGATTAATATTAATATTAATATATTTTATCCTATGGATTTGAATAGATTTAATTATATTAAGACAAATCCTAGATTGATTAGAATAAAGATTAATCCAGGTTGTCTTTATCTTTTGGATTTATATCCTAGATAGATTAGCAAAGAGATTATATATAAGAAAATCCTTATTTAATTGGGTTTAAATAAATTTATTTATCTAAGAAATCCTAAGTAAGGTTTGCTATATTCTAGTAGTCTATTCTAAATAGAATTACGATTTATATAAATCTTGGTTGATTGTATTTTATTTTTATCTTTTGGATTATGATGGAATTGTTTCTATTTAGTAATATCCTAGTACGATTTAAATAATGATAATCCTAAATCAACGTTATCTTGAATTGTGAGATTTGATTTTATCGAAATAAAATCTTGAATAATCCTAAATTGGTTTAGATAGTTAACTCTATCCTGATAAAGTCCTAAATGAATTTGGATAATTATTATCCAAGATAAAATTTAATGGTTTAATTGAATCTCCCTTGACTAGATTAAATCATTTTGATAATTATTCTGTGTGTTTAAATGCTATGCATTAGATGAAATTTTCTGTTTATTTTGTGTTTATCTATTTTAAGTGGATTATCCGTCTTATCTGCTTGTGGAATAATTATGCAAAAATCATATAAAATATCTAAGCGATAATTACAACAGTGCGTTGTTTACGGTCTCCATCGATTGGTTTGTCAATTTATGAAGCTAGTTTCTAATTGTTAGAGTTTGTATACAAGAAATCACCTTTCGAGTGATTGAATACGGCAAAACTTTATATTTTATTTTCCAATTGATGCAACAGATTATTTCTGTCATAATGTTGTTATGTTTTACATTTAACGAATGTTTATTGCATATTTAAATGTATAAGCAATGTAACAAAGTCTAAGTCTTTGTTTTAGTAGACCGGTTGTGGGCGTTGTCCACGTTAAGGTAACGCGGTCAGTTCTGAATAAAGAAAGATAAGAATTTCACAACCTAGATAGGCCTAGACTACCTATCGTCAAAGGTTGCAATATCAGTCCACATATTTCTAAGCCTTACTGAAATAAGATGACATTGGTGTGGTATAGCACTGAATTGGATCTAACAGCAAGACGAGTCTTTATGTATCTACTGAAAGACGATGTCTTGATAATTAATTTCTTAATCAATGTACGTTAGCATTGAGCATACGGTATTGATTATGCACTACTTTGACTTACCAAATGGTGCGGATTTTCGCAACCCAAGAATCCTGGTATATTGGGTACTGATGATTGCTATTATATTGAATCATGCGCGAGGTGAGTCTCGTGTGATAACGTCCACAAGAGGAGCTCGAAACAAGGTTTTATTATTCGGAACCTAGCTAGTTGAAGTTTGATTACTCTATGAATAATAAATAAGCGTTTCTTGCTAAGTCCACTCTTGGAGTTAATAATATGTTAATTAATTAAGTTCATAGCGGATATTAATTAATTAATGGACGTTTCTATCTTAAGCACGAGAAATGAACAACAAACAAATGGAAACCCAGAATACTTGTAATATCGGATTTGGATGGGCAGTGCAATATTACTTCTGTAGTGGCTACTCGTAATATTCCAATATAAGCTTATATTAAATTGTGGGTTCAATTTAATTAGTAAAAAGCTAATTGGGGGAAGCCATATCCAAAACCTTCCATAGATCTCTGACTGAGCCCAATATGTAACTTAATATAAATAAGAAAATAAAGGAGACAAAATAATGATTTTAATTGTGATGAAAATCACGTCCACTCTAAATAAGATGGAGTGACAATTTTTTTTAATATTTCTCCTCCGTGAGATTTTCAGCTCCTCCGTGAGGAATTTTCTGTCTTCTTTATTTGAGTCCTAGTATTTCGATAAAATCAGCTCACCATGATATCGAGATACAAATCGGGAACCAGTCAGAAGATCTGTGGTCTAGTATTAAAGATCATCGTGGGAAGGCACAAGCAATCGTCGATTCTTTGGAGAATCAAATCGGCAAATCCAAACCGTAGAATTAGTGTTCTAGGATTTACTTTCTTCAAGCATGAATTATTTGTGTTCTAGCATGCAATTATTTGTTTAACATGTGAATTGATTAATCGCATATCTGTCAAATAGATCCTTATCTGATTTATTTGTTTTGTACAAGTCGTCCGCTGTGCAAGGGGCATTAAACCCCAACAATTGGTATCAGTGCCAATTTTTTGGCTCTAATTATGTGGATTAATTTCATGTTATGTGAATTATTTGAACGTGTGTTCCGTGGCGTGTTTGTCTTTTTATTTGTTTACCACAACCGAAATATAACGACGAGAATTTGAATGTTTCAAATTCAATTGAGCGAAGTTTGAGTTCTCATTTGCGGCAATAATGGGTGATTTCAATTAAATTTGAATCGGTACATATAAGAATTCATAGGCAATTCTTTAATGTTATGATTACCTTGATTACATCTTTGGTATACTCCACGCAATATTGTTTCGGGCGGTCTGTTCGGGTTTTGAGGGTTTACTTGCGAGAGATCCGATGGCGGCGTCGCTGAGAGCGAGGGCTTAGGCAGCAACGCAACAGCTCTTGAAAGCTACGGAAACGATGCCACATCGGCTGCAGGAGAGAGCAGCGATGGAGAGGTGACCAGACAGCAGTGGGTGCGACAACGTAGCGACTGCAGCGTCGGTAACCCGCAGTGCAGCGCCAGCGTCGGAGAAGTCAGGCTGGCCAATATGCGTCGGCAGCCCAAGCTCTCGAGCTGGGCAGTTTGCGCGACGCAGAACAGCAGCGACTCGCGAATTGGTAGCCCTTCGTGGGCAGTTCCCAAACTCGACGGTCGACGGAGGCGAGAGCTTGCAACCTCGCATTGTCTTGTTCCGTGACTTCGCTTTCCAAAATTGAATTAGGGTTTCCTAACCTAATTTAGGAGATAATTCAAGATTAATTTAGAATTAAGATTTAAATATATCTTTTGTGATTTTATATATTATATAAGATTTAATTATGAATTAAATCATGAATTAATTATATTCTTTCCTTATTTATTGGATTTATATGAATTTTATTCCTAGATGAATCCTAGTTATATTTAGAAAATAATAATCTAATTTTTTTTATCTATATCCTATGGATTTATCCCTAGATGAATCCTTTTTGCATTTAGATAATGATAATATTATTTTATTCTTATCCTATGAATTTATGTAGATTTATTCATATATGAGTTCTATATGGATTTGGATAGTACTAATAAAATATTATCTAATTCTATGGATTAAAATGGATTTACTCCAAGATAAATCCTACATGGATTAGGATTAATATTAATATTTATATATATTATCCTATAGATTTGAATAGATTTAATTATATTAAGACAAATCCTAGATTGATTAGAATAAAGATTAATCCAGGTTGTCTTTAACTTTTGGATTTATATCCTAGATAGATTAGCATGACAATTATATATTAGAAAATCTTTATTTAATTGGGTTTAAATAAATTTATTTATCTAAGAAATCCTAAGTAAGGTTTGATATATTCTAGCAGTCTATTCTAGATAGAATTACGATTTATATAAATCTTGGTTGATTGTATTTTATTTTTATCTTTTGGATTATGATGGAATTGTTTCTATCTAGTAATATCCTAGTACGATTTAAATAATGATATTCCTAGATCAACGTTATCTTGAATTGTGGGATTTGATTTTATCGAAATAAAATATTGAATAATCCTAAATGGATTTAGATAGTTAACTCAATCTTGATAAAGTCCTAAATGAATTTGGATAATTATTATCCAAGATAAAATTTAATGGTTTAATTGAATCTCCCTTGACTAGATTAAATCATTTTGATAATTATTCAGTGTGTTTAAATGCTATGCATTAGATGGAATTTTATGTTTATTTGGTGTTTATCTATTTTAAGTGGATTATCCGCCTTATCTGCTTGTGTAATAATTATGCAAAAATCATATAAAATATCTAAGCGATAATTACAACAGTGCGTTGTATACGGTCTCCATCGATTGGTTTGTCAATTTATGAAGCTAGTTTCTAATTGTTAGAGTTTGTATACTAGAAATCACCTTTCGAGTGATTGAATACTGTAAAACTTTATATTTTATTTTCCAATTGATGCAACATATTATTTTTATCATAATGTTGTTATGTTTTACATTTAATGAATGTTTATTGCCTATTTAAATGTATAAGCAATGTAACAAAGTCTAAGTCTTTGTTTTAGTAGACCGGTTGTGGGCGTTGTCCACTTTAAGGTAACGCGGTCAGTTCTGAACAAAGAAAGATAAGAATTTCACAACCTAGATAGGTCTAGACTACCTATCGTCAAAGGTTGCAATGCCAGTCCACATATTTCTAGGCCTTACTGAAATAAGATGACATTGGTGTGGTATAGCACTGAATTGGATCTAACAGCAAGACGAGTCTTTATGCTATCTACTGAAAGACGAGGTCTTGATAATTAATTTCTTAATCAATGTACGTTAGCATTGAGCATACGGTATTGATTATGCACTACTTTGACTTACCAAATGGTGCGGGTTTTTCGTAACCCAAGAATCCTTGTGTATTGGGTAGTGGTGATTAATATCTTGCGGTGCTAGGATTGCTATTATATTGAATCATGCGCGAGGTGAGTCTCTTGTGATAACGTCCACAAGAGAAGCTTGAAACAAGGTTTTATTATTCGGAACCTAGCTAGTTGAAGTTTGATTACTCTATGAATAATAAATAAGCGTTTATTGCTAAGTTCACCCTTGGAGTTAATAATATGTTAATTAATTAAGTTCATAGCAGATATTAATTAATTAATGGACGTTTCTATCTTAAGCACGTGAAATGAACAACAAACAAATGGAAACCCGGAATACTTGTAATTTCGAATTTGGATGGGCAATGCAATATTACTTCTGTAGTGGCTACTCGTAATATTCCAATATAAGCTTATATTAAATTGTGGGTTCAATTTAATTAGTAAAAAGCTAATTGGGGGAGTCCATATCCAAATTCTTCCTTAGATCCCTGACTGGGCCCAATATGTGACTTAATATAAATAGGAGAATAAAGGAGACAGAAAATAGACTTATTTAATATCATAATTTTCGTCCCCCTCTTTTTCAGCTCCCTCTGTGAGCTGTTTCCGTCTTCTTTATTTAAGTCCTAGTATTCTGGTGAGATCAGCCCATACTGATATCAGTTTACAGTCCGGGAACCAGTCAGAAGATCTGTGGTTTAGTACTCAAGATCTTCACGTGGAGAAGGCGCTAGCCAACTTCGATTCTTTGGAGAATCAACGAGGTAAATTGGCTAATTCCCCAATAAGCATGTTTTAAGCTTCAATTACGCTAAAGCATGATTAAATTCAAGTTATGAGCATGATACATGTGAGAATTATGCGAATAGATTTTGTCTAAATAATCTGCTAAATAAATCAAGATATTATGTGATGAATCTGATGCATGATTCCACTCGCAACCCCTTCACCAATATTATCGCCACCCATTATGTGGAGACAATAATCCTACGAAATAGCAAGTTCATTAGGACAGACGTTTCAATAATAAATAGTATGGACTAGAAATTGATTTCTAATATTATCGCCACCATTATGTGGGGACAATAATTCTAAGAAATTGCATGTTTCAGATGTTCAAACAGAATTTATGAGATAGCTTGATTTTGTTATCAACACATGAGCATTGTTATGGGAGTGTGTTGTAGAAATAAAATTCTGTAATGCAAAATCTGATGGTCGTGCTTAGGCAACATTAGATGGCCATGCCATTATGTGGTCTCTGGACTATTCGTCGGTGTTGTGACCAGTAAAAATGTTAAAGTTGTGAATGAGTATTGACCTCTTATGGAGGGTACCTTTTTTTATTTTACAGTTGCAAGATACATAATTGTTTTGTGGTTATTTGCGATTTTGTATTGAGCATAAGTATTGTGATAATAAGTTTATTTGCCAAATCTTCATGATGTCATTTCAATATTTTGTCTGCGATCCTTAAAGAAAATAAACTCGAATGCCAAAATTGTGTAAACTGGAAACGTAAATGGATAAGATTCTCATCTTTGAAAACTTGGAGTTTATACTCAATGATTCATGTCCTCCATTTCCTCAACATAATTCCACGAAGAATGTTCGAGAATGCATTATGCATGTAATTGACAAGCTCTTTGAGGAATAAGGTCAAGCTATTTTCTTTTAAGTAGTGAGACAAGTCTTAGTTAATGACGATGAAAGATGAATATTAATAGAATCTGTCAAGATGATTCGATTGGAATATCCTGGAGTAATAGAATGTTTTGAGGAATCTTTTGATCACTCAAATAGTTTGTGACTCAAGTCATCGCCTAAAGTAATAAGAAATGACTAAAAGAAGGTTTAATTGAAAAGAAGAAAACCTTCAGAATATTAGTCGTTATATTACTATTAGTGGAAAGTAACATGATAGATGATGAATTCAAAAGGGTTGCATTTTTCCGGAGTCCCAGTTCATTTGAACAAAAGACTAGATATGGAAATCAGGGAGCCTGCATTGTCATCAGTGTTTGTTTGAAAGCGAATAGAAGATGCTTTGTAAGTTGGATTGACCTCTCTTAAACAAGGACAATGACTTACATGACAATGCAACTTCTAAGTAAGAGATTTTGATCCAGTTAGGCATTTGTTCCAGTGGGAGCTATTAATGCTCCGTCATTGTTTTATGATTGATGCTTAAGTCATCATAGTATTAAAACATCACAAGTGCAACAAGATTGAGTAATAAAACAACACATCAACTTCTTAAACACTGAATGATAAAGTATTTATGACTCTTAGTTTTAAGGCCAAAAAAATACTTAGTAATTGTTCAAACTGATCTAAACTATCAAGATTTTGACAATTAGTTTGTTAAATAGCTTGGGAGTTGAAAATGTTTGTTTGATGCACTGTAAGTTAGAATCATTTGAATTTTCATGAGATTCAGACTTGCGCAAGTGCAGCATAGAAAGACTAGCGAGTCTCAATGGTTGGTTTACATCATAAGGAGACGAGCAATGGGTTATTATCAGTAGTGGGAGTCTAATCTCCGTTGACGAATCCAAGCATTCTTCTAAAGAATGGGAAAGTTATGTAAGAAAGAATCGATGTCTTTCTAAGACAAGTTTGATTAAGTGATGAGTGGTACTCAATAAAATCTTATCATTGATGGGATGAGCGAGGTACACCTTAAAGAAACTACCAACATCAGTACCTTCTATGAAACACGAGTAGTAGACCAGAGCGACTCTAGTCTAGCACATCTCAAGGTGTAATGTTATTCCAACACGTGTTGGAAAGGCATCCAAGTAATTGGAGTTGAGTGCTGAGGTATGTTTAAAGTTGTCACAAATGATGTAACATTATAAGTTCTGTAATCTTAAAAGATATAATTCTTGTATGAAGATCAATAGAGCAACTAAAAACCTAACAGTGTGATAACTCTCAAGTTATAGAGAGGGATATCGTTTTTCCACTTAACCAAAAGTTGTACCATTAGAAACTTATGCGGTAATAAGATCAACTTCAGTACCTAAGATTGTAAGAACCATGTCGTAGTGGGAGCGTTCCAAAGGAACATAACAAGTTCATGGGTCTAAGAGTGTCGTGAGACTCAGTCTTAGATTAACTTGAACTTAATCCCTTTAACTACAATGTAGCATTGGTTCATTTGTATATTCATCCTTGAAAAGATGATAGATTCCAAACTACAATCTAAAAATAGACAACATGTTTTACAAGACTTGCAATACTACATATAGGTTGTGTCAGTCAGTGGAAGCTAGTATATTTGCAAGTGTAAATGTGGATCTCAAAAGGCTAGACAATGACAATGGGTTATGCCTAAAGAGAGCATTCTTCTTGTTTGTCGTTGTGCCAGGATTGATTCCATCCTATTGTCTATCAGAACTTACATAAATTAGAATGTATGTATTATGATTGTCAAGACAACCTTCTTATGAAGACCTTCGTGGTCTTAGGCAAGCATCTAAGTCAGAATATATGTGTTTTATCAAAATTGTCAAATTTTTGGAATTTGACTTATGCTCTTAAGAGTGTTGTAAGCATAAGTAAGTTGAAAATGCATTAAATATGGTATTATTGGTACTCTACGATGATGAAATCTACAAAAGTAACAAACAACTAAGATTGGCGTCTGGCGTAGAAACTGATTGTCTACCCAGTTTAAGATAAATATTAAAGAGAAACTAATTACAGTCTGAGCATCTACGTCCTTTTAAGATTGCTAGAAAGAATGTTGAGATTCTCTAAGGAATCCTATATCTATACATTTCTTGGAACATTTTAGCATTAGAAATTCTATGCAGAGGTTTTTACCTTTCAAGGGAATTGTCTAGTCTCTAGTCAAGTGTCGTCTGACACTTAGTGAGATCAGAATAATGAGACTAGTTTTGGAGATAGATGTCCTATGTATGCTATAATGTGTACTATGTTTGATTGAGGTAAAGAATAAATCATAGTGCTTGAGAAAGGCTAGTAGCTATATTCTAGTTTACCAGTCATTCATGTAATGTCCTTGGCGTTACACTGACTAAGTCTTATGACTAATCAGTGATCGAGTAAGTCATCCTCTGAATATGTGTTTACCTTAGGAGTATATTCCTAATAGCTTTAATCGTAAGTTTGAGTATGCCTATGAGTATTATATTTTGTTATGATTACTCTAGTGAAAGCTAACTCAAGGGACACACGAGTTCATTAAGCTATGCAATCATATATGGAGATGAAATTAATTAAAGATCAAGTACGCAGCAAAGACATTGTGGTGGAAAAGATATGATCAAAGAACAACCAAGCAGATTTTTTCACAAAATTGCCTTTGTGGCAACGTGTTTCAAACATGATGTGAAATGAATGGTAGTTCGATATATCTAGCATCAAGACCTGCTTTGAGTATAAATGAGAGAGTTTTTTGGCAGTGGGTATACACGAAAGCATGTTTTGAGTACGAATAAGCATGAATAGAATCTTGGAGCACGAATGAGCACAAATAGAATCTTGCTTGTATACGAAAAACTCTACAATCCACTTTTAACCCGATTTGGTATTCTTTGAGCAGTTACGCACGATTAGAATCACCATTATTATTACATTGTGTTTGCTTGTGCATTTATAAGATGTTTTACGAACATTCAAATGCATAAGAAGTAAACAAAGTCTAAGGCTTTTGCTTAGTAGATCAGTTGTGGGTGTTGTCTACTTTAAGGTAACACGGTCGGTTCTATGCAATGATTTGCAAAAGAAAAAGAAGATTTTCACAACCCAGATAGGCTTAAACTACCTATCGTGAAAGGTTGCAATGTCAGTCTGATATTTTTAAGCCTTACTGAAATAAGATAACATTGGTGTGGTATAGCACTGAATGGATCTAACAACAAGACATGTCTTCATGCTATATACTGGAAGACTAGGTTTTGATAAATAACTATTTCTTAATCAAAATACGTTAGAATTGAGCATACGTTATTGATTATGCATTACTTTGACTTATCAAATGGTGCGGGTTTGATAATGTCCCCAAGAGGAGCTCGAACAAGGTTTTATTATTCAGAAACTGACCGGTTGGAATTTAATTATTCCATGAATAATAAATAAGTGTTTCTTGCTAAGTCCACTCTTGGAATTAAAATATGTTAATTAATTAATGAACATTTCTATCTTAAGTGCGGGAAATAATCATTTAAACGAGGAAGCCAGATTAGTTATAGTTTCAGATTTGGATGGGCAGTGCAATATTACTTCTGTAGTGACTGTTCTTAATATTCCAATGTAAGCTTGTATTAAATTGTGGGTTCAATTTAATTAGTAAAAAGCTAATTGGGGGAGGCCATATCCAAAACCTTCCATAGATCCCTGACTGAGCCCAATATGTAACTTAATATAAATAGGAGAATAAAGGAGACAGAATTAAGATTTTAATTGTAATGAAAATCACGTCCACTCTAGATAAGAGGGAGGGATGATTTTTTTTAATATTTCTCCTCTGTGTGATTTTCAGCTCCTCCTCCGTGAAGAATTTTCTACCTTCTTCATTTGAGTCTTAGTATTTCGATAAAATCTGCCCACCCTTATATCGAGATACAAATTGGGAACCATTCAGAAGATTCATGGTCTAGTATTGAAGATCATCGTGGAGAAGGCACAAGCAATCATTGATTCTTTGGAGAATCAAATCGGTAAATCTAAACCGTAGAATCCGTGTTCTACGATTTTACTTTCTTCAAGCATGAATTTTTTGCGTTTTAGCATGCAATTATCTGTTTTGTACAAGTTTTCCGCTGTGCAAGGGGCACCAAACCCCAACAGCAAGGAGTAAGGACCTTGTGAATTCGTCGAGCGGGGAAAATTTCTCCCAACTCCAGTTGAGTAAAGCTAAAATTGTCCTGGAGAAACCCCTAAGTGCAAAAAGAGGGTACGATGATACTTCTGAAATGTATCCCCAAGGCAATGTGGAGAATACCCTGCATCGTCGAGCCTCTTCCTCCAATCCTTCCTTGACTGGTTCACCGTTTTCTCCAATATTGTCTTGATCTCCCTGTTCGAGATCTCTGCCTGACCATTAGACTGAGGGTGGTGAAAGGTAGAAAGCCTGTGGTGGACTCTATATTTCTTCATCAGAGCTTCTATGGTTCGGGTATGGAAATGTGTTCCTTGGTCAGATATAATAGCTCGGGGCACCCCGTACCTGTTAAAATGTTAGCTCTAAGAAATTTAGCCAACTCTTTGGATTCACACGAAGTGGTAGCTTTGGTTTCTATCCACTTTGACACATAATCTACGGCCACAAGGATGTACGTGTTTCCGTACGAAGATGGGAATGGGCCCATGAAATCCATCCCCCAGACGTCGAAGATTTCGCAGACGATTACTGGGACCTGCGGCATCTCATCTCTCTTTGAAATTCCTCCAGTTTGTTGGCATCGCCCACAGTTTTGACAGAACTCATAAGCGTCCCTGTATAATGTAGGCCAATAAAATCCACTGTCTAAGACTTTCCTCGCAGTCTTCCTTGGCCCAAAATGACCTCCACATGCCAAAGCATGGCAATGATTAAGTACATCCCTCTGCTCCCATTTGGGGATACATCTCCTGATTACATGGTCAGCTCCCATCTTCCACAAGTAAGGATCGTCCCAAAAATAATACCTAGCCTCACTCCTAAGCTTCATCTTCTGAGCCCGGGAAATTTCTTGTGAACTGGGCTCCTCTCCTGTGACCAAGTAATTTGCCAGGTCAGCGAACCAAGGTTCAGCGTTCAGCTGACACTTCCCTTTCTCAGCATCTCATGGACCTGTTATCGCCATTATTGCCTCCCAACTGATAGGTTTAGGAGATTCTCCTTTGTAGTATAGATGTTCCTCAGGGAATGCATCTGGTATAGCTTCATCAATCTCTCCCTAGAAGAACCGACTCAGATGGTCAGCCACTTTATTCTCCGTCCCCTTTTTGTCTCTCACATCCCAGTCAAACTCTTGCAGAAGTAATACCCACCGAATTAACCTTGGCTTTGATTATTTCTTCGCCAGTAAGTATTTGATAGCCGCGTGGTCGGTAAAAACTATTACTCTCGACCCCAGTAAGTATGGTCGAAATTTCTCAAATGAATACACGACTGCTAACATTTCCTTCTCTGTGTGTCATAGTTTTTCTGGGCCTGGTTGAGTGTCTTCGATGCATAGAAGATCACGTAACTCTTTCCATCAATCCTTTGACCTAGTACTGCCCCCACTGCGAAGTCGCTTGCATCACACATTATTTCAAACGGCTGACTCTAGTCGGGTGCCCTGATGATAGGGGCAGACACTAGTTTATCTTTCAATAATTGAAATGCCTTTTTACACTCTTCGTCGAAGACGAAATCAACATCATTGTGCAAAAGATGGGTAAGTGGCTGAGCGATCTTCGCGAAGTCCTTTATGAATCTTCTATAAAAACTTGCATACCCTAGGAACCCCCTGACTTCTTTCTGATTCGTAGGGTAAGGCAATTTCAAAATCACATCGACCTATGCTTTGTCCACCTGTATGCCCTTCTCCAAGACTACATGGCCCAGGACGATTCCCTCGAGTACCATGACGTGACACTTTTTGAAGTTAAGGACCAAATTCTTCTCCTGGCATCTCCTCAATACTACGTCCAGGTTTGCCAAACAGGATTCGAAAGAGTTCCCATATACGGTGAAGTCATCCATGAAGATCTCAATACGAACCTCCAGTAGATCTGAGAAGATACTCATCATGCAGCGTTGAAAAGTGCCTGGCGCATTGCACAAACCAAACGGCATTCTTCTATAAGCGTACGTGCCAAAGGGGCATGTAAACGTAGTCTTCTCTTGGTCTTCGGGATCTACATAGATCTGGAAGTATCCACTGTACCCGTCAAGGAAACAAAAGTACTGCTTTCCTGCCAGTCTCTCCAGCATCTGATCAATGAAGGGTAATGGGAAATTATCCTTCCTGGTTGCCTCATTCAGCTTCCTGTAGTCTATGCACATCCTCCACCCAGTGACAAGTAGGGTGGGCACTAATTCATTCTTGTCATTCTTAACTACCAGAATTCCCGACTTTTTGGGCACCATGTGAACTAGACTGACCCATTCACTATCTGGAATGGAATAGATGATACCTAGAGAAAGTAGCTTCAAAACTTCCTTCAAAACTTCCTCCCTCATGTTTGGATTCAGCTTACGTTGCGGGTCCCTATAGGCCTTCACACCTTCTTCTAACCTGATGTGGTGCATGCAAAGATCAGGAATGATTCCTACTATGTCTGAGAGAGTCCATCCTATTGCCTTCTTGTTCCTTCTGATTACCTCCAATAATTCCCTTTCCTGTTCCTCGGTCAAGTTGCTGTTAACGATTACTGAGAAAGTCTCATTTTCTTCCAGATAGGCATACTTGAGGCCTGGTGGGAGCGTTTTCAGTTCCTTCTTGGTGGTACTTGTTTCCTGGGGCAAGGGATTTTTTTTCTGTCGCATCTGTTGTCATTCCCATTTTAGACCCAGAAGAATTTTCCACACTAGCCACATGGGCTAATCCCCTTGACCTGGCTGACTCTGGATTTTTACAAAACTCTGAAATAGCTTCGGCTAGCTCCTCATCCGTTAATTCCTTTGTGTGCATTGCCTCACACCAACCAACTACCTCTATGTCAATAGAGTGACTTAACTCTGAATTATCAATCTGCTCCTGCATTAACTCGGTCTCAAGATATTCCTGGACCAGGGGGTTAATGACATCGACAGCATGCAAATTTTCAACATCTAATGGTTTCTTCATTGCTTCATTTATGCTAAATGTATTTTTCCCCATTATAGTCCAGGCATATGGTTCCATCATAGACATCGATAATGGTCTTAGCGGTACGCAGAAAAGGTCTACCTAGGAGCACGCCGCTAGACTCAGAAGATTCATTATCACTCATTTTAATAACATGGAAATCGACCGGATACAGAAAATCATGCACTTTGATTATAACGTTTTCTAAAACTCCCTCTGGACAAATGCACGACCTATCCGCCAATTGGATTACCACTTTCGTATCCACCATTCCTACTCCTACCAACTTTTGGTATATGGAAAGCGGTAAAACATTTATTGACGCCCCTAAGTCACACATAGCATGCTCAATTCTGACATCACCGATGGAAATGGGTAGGGTGAACATACCTGGGTAAGTGCGTTTCGAGGGCATCCTTCGTTTCTGAATCACTGCTGACACGTTTTCTCCAATCAGGATCTTCCCACTGGGTCTTTTCTTTCCAGCTATGAACTCCTTGATGAATTTGCTGAAGACCGGCAGTTTCAAAGCCTGTAAGAACTGTAGGTTGATTTCCAACTTTCCAAACTTTCCAAATATATCCATTAAATCCACCGGTTCATCCTTCTTCTTCTTAGTCTCTCCTCGGTGCGGAAATGGTTTCAATTGTTTCCCCGCACTTGTAGAACCTCCAACTGAAAGCTCGCCCGTCTCCTTCCTCACTATTCCATTCTCCACTTCTGGCTCAGGGTCTAGGAAAAACGGTTCAGCCACACTAGGCAGCGGTCTTCCTAGATCACCTTCCCGAAGGTCATCTCCTCTTACGGTACTCCCTATCTTCGAATTTCCAAGTTCAGGAACTGAGTTCTTCCCTTCCTTGCCTTCCGCGGGAGGTGTTTCTTCATTCTTCCTCATCACTGGACCTTCATAACCACACCCAGATCTTAAAGTGATTTGACTGAGGCAAGAATCTTTCTTTCGTTCCATCGCATCTTGTTCAAGGAAGTTGCCATCTGAGACAATTGTCTTGCCATCATGTCCATTGTTGCCTTCTGCTCCATCTGAGTGTCCTGAAGCTTATGCACCACGTCATTGTTGGATTGCATGTTGTTCTGCATATGTTGTTGAGAACTGACTAGATCATGCACCATATCGTCAAGATTCCTTGGTGGCTTAGGGTTGGGTTGGCCGGAATTTAGTCCTGAACCCAAGTTCGGTCCACTCCCTTGGTTCTGGCAGAAGTTTCTCTGACCTCCTGAACTGTTGTTGTACTGATTTCCTGGCCCTTGGTTCCCCTGGTAATTGGGTTGGGAATTCTGATAATTTCCTGGGTAGTTCCTCTGGTGTGGCGGCACATAAGAGTTCCCTTGGTGGTTTTGATTCCTGTTCCCCCAATTAGAATGATCGCCCTGGTTCCGGTTGCTCCAGTTGTTCTGCCCCTCCTGATTTCTCCCAGACCAGTTAGTCTGCCTTTCTGGTTGGTATGCAAACTAGGTGTTCTCCATGGTGCTTCTTTCTGTTACCCCTGATTCCAACTCCCAACTGGATCCAACTCCCCATCGAATTCACCTGGGCCTAGTAACCTCCCTCTTGAGGACCATAGTATAGCTGGGGTGGAGCTTCTCCCAGGCCTAGAGTTTTCTCTTTCTCTTGTGAGGCTGGCGGGTTGGTTTTCTCGATGGCACTCAAGAGTGCTTTCTCAAGCCTATCTATTCTCGCCTCGACCCTTTCGTCACCTTGCTCCTTCAGTGCATTTGCTGACCCTCTCCTCACAATGTTTCTCTGGTTGTCATACGCCTTCTTGGCTTCTATCAACCTCCCCAAAATCTCTCTCGCTTCACTTCCCTTGTTCTTTGTGAAATTTCCCACGCTCGAGGAATTCATCAGATCCTTTGATTCAGAGGTTGCTTCTTCATAAAACAGATAGTAAATTTATGCCTCGATCATTCTATGATTCGGGCAAGCATCTAACAATTCCTTGAATCGCGACCAATATTGACTCAGAGATTCATCGTACTCCTGCTTACACTCCACGATTTCCTTCTTGAGGGCGTTTGTCTTGTTTGAAGGGAAAAAATAATCCAAAAACTCCAACTTGAAATCTCTCTAGGTACGGATGGAGTCCTGAGGCAGCCTCAGCAACCATGTGTTGGCTTCTCCCTTCAAGGCGAATGGAATTGCGCGTAGGCGATAATCTTCCTCCGTTGCATCGTTGGGCCTTTTCTGAATACTGCACAGCTTGCTAAACTCATTTAGGAACTCGTATGGACACTCGTTCCTACGCCCGGAGAACGTCGGTAGAATGCCTAGCACATTTGTCTTAATTTCGATGGCCATCTGACGCTGATTCGTGACTATAGCCTGGGCTGGTTCACCATCTAGATGGGCAGTGAGCGAACCGATCTCAGGATCTGGATCGACCATCTGTGCCATGTCTCTGATCTCTCTCTCCTCTGTATCTGTTTCTGGAGACAACTCGGGATCCTCCCTTCCTGACGAACTCCACTCCTCGTCACTTCCTTAACCAAACGGAAATGGATCTCCCGTGGTTAACCCCGATCTGGTGGTGACCGTAGATGCTGTCTCCCTGACCTGCCAAATAAACAGATCATTTCTCCACCCAGATGAGTTACTCCAGTGTCCAAACAGCGAGCCTCTGCTCATAAGTTGAAAATAAAGAAAAAGGATAAATCAAAACTTTATACGCCAAAATCTCTAAACACAATCATAAACGACGCCATCCATCCATCCCCGGGAACGGCGCCATTTGAAACTCTCTTGTCGGAAACTGTGTGTGCTTTTGTGCTTGGTCAAGCTTCTCAAACCCTCAACCCTCTATACTATGAATTAGTACAGGAAGGTAAGGATCGATCCCACGAAGAGAGATGCGTAAGAATGCATTTAAAAGATTCTGGAAAGGAGGTTGGCTGCTGCCACGCAATTTTGGGGTTGAGAAAATTAAAACTAGACTAGGGAACGAAAATTGGCTGACACTAGACCTAGGAAACAGAGAACATCATGCAAGCATGGAACATCATCTTAGCTTCAATTTCTCAACAAACTTCCTCGACCTAGCAAACCGCTACCTAATCTAGCTAAACATGAACCAAACATGCAGTGGGGACCATTTCCCGAAAACAGTAAAGTACGGATGAAAAGCTGCAAATAACTAACTATGAATTTAACCAACAACGTTCTGCATCTCGTCACCTGATTCAAGCTCGAACATGGAGAAAACAGAGTAATAACCCAGATTCAAACAGAACAATTTAATTCGGACGTTGGAAACTGGCGATTAATCGGAAACTGAACAGATCTACATCTACTAGACTAGGTAAACAGAAACACAGAAACGAGTCATCAGATTCATGCACAATCAACCAACTCTGCTTCAGATCCACACGTCGGATGCTTAATCCACTCCGGATCCAAGCAATCTGAACCCAACTACGATCAAAGACAACTCCATGAACTCCAATTTAACAAATCCAGTCCGATCAACAACAATCCAACCACGATTCAACTCCAGTTTCCAGATCAAGTGCGAAAAGCATCCATTCAAGTAAACAAATCCAAACTCAGAATCAAACATCATCAATACTCAAAATCAACATCATCATGACGGAAAATAGAAATTCCATAGATAGATAAGCAAGGTTCAACAAATAACCAAAGGCGAGCTTCGAACAGCGAAGACTCAGTAGAATTCTGAGCAGAAAACTAAAACGGAAGCGGATAAATTGTTTCTTCGCCCTACATAAGGACGGTGGTACACAGTAGCCAACTGAAAAAGAACCCAAAACCCCCTAGATTCCCGATCACCCCAAGTGTGTGTAGAAGTATGTGAAAGTGAGCTCAGAGCCAAAAGTCCCTCCTAAAAATCCCCTCCAAAAAATCATCCCTCATGTATGTTGCATACTCTCTCTTTTATAGATGTGGAGGCAATCTTCTAGAAGCTTTCTCTTGAATTCTCCGTTCTGCCCTCCAACTAATGATCTCCTCCGTCTGGCAATTTTTCTTCATTCTGCTCACTTTCTCGCCGATCTCCTTCGCCAGGTGATTATCTTCTTTCCTTCCTGGACCTAGCGATTTCTTCCACACACCTGGCTTAAAAGATGTGTTAGACCCCGTAAATTGTTGAATTTAACCCCATAACCGATGCATGAAATTAGCCTTATCAATAATATTGGAAACCACATCCTAGTTCATACTATTTATCTTTGAGAAGTCTGCCCTCATGAACTTGCTATTCCGTAGGATTATTGTCCCCACATAATGGGTGGCGATAATATTGGAAATAAGCTTCATAAATTACAGACCAATTGATGGAGACCATATACAAACATTAAGTTCGCAATTATAGCTTAGATATTTGGGTTATGGTTTTTCTTTTAATTATCCTTAGCCTTGAGGCAGATTAAGGCTTAATTAAATTCTGTTGGCATTTTATTTGCTGGATAATTAAATCTTTTATTTACTTTGGTATCTTCCTTTGGAAAACCATTATTCTAGAATTTAATTCTTATCCACGTCTACTATAAAATATATCTAAAATAAACAAGTTATTTAATTCTTAATAAGACACGAAAAATTAAATTCAAATTATTTCCATGTTCAAGATTAGGAAGAGAAATTTTTATTATTTAATGTATTCTTACATATCTATCCTAATTAGGATTCTAGATATATAAATATTAGGAAACTATTAAATTATTCTTTTCCATATCATCTAGGAATCAAAATAATATTATTTATTTCCATAGATATGGATAATAATATAAATATTCCTAAAATCTAGGGAAATCTTATCAAAATATATTATTTCCATTAAATAATAATATTTTAATGATATATTTTAATTAAAAATTAAATAATCATTAAAATAATCTTTCATCGTTATCTCATCGCACGAGGTTCGCACGAACGATGAACGACGAAGATCCGACGAGTTCGTCACCGAATCATGACAGATACGCCGTCACAGCCAGTAGCACACAAGTGGCGCCTGCATCTTGGCCATCTGGCTCGTCGGGTGTCGCAGACTCTCGGCCAAGAGCATGCGCGGTGGCGCGGCTCCTCTCGGCTAGCCGCGATCTTCCATCTAATAGCCGTGATTCCTCGGGTGGCGCGAGCTCTCGGCCAGTAGCGTGCGCGGTGGCGCGCCTGCTCTCGGCTTGCTCCGACCCCCTTCTCAGCCTTCCGCTCCCACTAATCTGACACACGTCGCGCCTGGTGGCACGCCCGTCTCGGCCAGGAGCTAGGGCTCTGTCACGGGTTCTCCTGCCTGGTAGCTCGCGGTGTCTCGGCGGCTCTCGGTCGAACCGTCACGCCTCGCCTGCCGCCTAGCATCGACCTTGGTGCGGGCGCCGCCTAGGGTTTGGTCTCGATCGGCGGCGTGCAGGAGCCCTTGCTCGTCTGCGTATCGCACCGTGACCGTGAACGCTTGGCTCCCACTCAATCGACAACCCTTTCTCGATCGCGCGTGATGAGATCCGTCTCGGCGCGAGCGCCGACGGATCGCACGTCTCGTACGATCGAAAAATTCAAGTTTCTTGATTCGATAGTTCTTGAGTTCATCATGCATAATACATAAACAAAATACCAAGAACATACTTCGTAATCAAATAACACATGCATACATGAATTTCGCGAAATTTAAATCCAAATAATCAGAGCCAAAGACTGGCTCTGATACCAATTGTAGGGGTTGGCAGCGGAAGTGTGCGTTCAAACGGATCACATAAAAACTGATCTATTTAGCAGATTATTTAGATAAACTCTATTCGCGTAATTATCACATGTATCATGCTTATAACTTGAATTTAAACATGCTTCAACATAAATAATACTTAAAACATGCTTGCTACGAAGTAAGCCAACTTACCTTGCTGATTCACTTAAGAATCGAAGACTGCTTGCGTCTTCTCCACGTGAAGATCTTGAGTACTCGACCTCGAATCTTCTTACTAGTATCCCGGACTGTAAACTGATATTTATGTGGGCAAATCTCACCAGAATACTAGGACTTAAATAATGAAGACAGAATCCTACTCACGGGGGAGAACAAAAATCGTTCCTTTCCTTGGAATAAGGGGGGACGAAATTTTTTTAAGAAAAACAAGTGTTTTTTCTGTCTCCTTTATTCTCCTATTTATATTAAGTCACATATTGAGCCCAGTCAGGGATCTAAGGAAGAATTTGGATATGGCCTCCCCCAATTAGATTTTTACTAATTAAATTGAACCCACAATTTAATATAAGCTTATATTGGAATATTACAGTCAGCCACTAAAGAAGTAATATTGCACTGCCCATCCAAATCTGAAATTACAAGTATTCCGAGTTTCCATTTGTGTGCAATTTATTTCCCGCGCTTAAGATAGAAACATTCATTAATCAATCAATGTCTGCTATGGACTTAATTAATTAACATATTATATACTTCAAGAGTGGACTTAGCAAGAAACGCTTATTTATTATTCATAGAGTAATCAAACTCCTACTAGCTAGGTTCCGAATAATAAAACCTTATTTCGAGCTCCTCTTGTGGATATTATCAAACGAGACTCACCTCGCGCACGATTCAATATAATAGCAATCCGAGCACCGCTAGATATTAATCACCACTACCCAAGATACTAGGATCGTTGGGTTATGGAAAACCCGCACCTATTGGTAAGTCAAAGTAGTAGATAATCAATATCGTATGCTCAATGCTAACGTACATTGATTAAGAAATTAATTATCAAGACCTCGTCTTTCAGTAGATAGCATAAAGACTTGTCTTGCCGTTTAGATCCAATTAAGTGCTATACTACACCAACGTCATCTTATTTCAATAAGACTTAGAAATATGCGGCCTGACATTGCAACCTTTCACGATAGGTAGTCTAGGCCTATCTAGGTTGTGAAATTCTTATTTTTCTTTGTTCAGAACTAACCGTGTTACCTTAAAGTGGATGACGCCCACAACCGGTCTACTAAAATAAAGACTTAGATTTTGTTGAGTTCGCTTATACATTTAAATATGCAATAAACATCCATTAAATGTAAAACATAACAACAATATGGGAAAAAATAATCTGTTGCATTCATTGGAAAAGAATATTTAGAGTTTTACAGTATTCAATCACTCGAAAGGTAATTTCTAGTAAACAAAACCCTAACAACTCGTACATGCTTAACCTGCACGTTAGAAAAGAAATATGCAGGGCTGAGTACTTAATATACTCAGTGGACATAGTGCCAAAATATAGGTTTCACTTAAATTTTGTCAGCCACAGTTGAGCGAACACGGGGTTTTTATTTAAAAGGCTCGAGTCACTAAATTCCTTTTAATTTCGTAAAATTGATTGCGCAATCACATAAACATAGACACCATATCTGAACGTATGTGAACCGAGAATGTGGCCACATTCCACGACGGTCACTGGACTGGCCAACTCGAAAGCTAGCTCACGGTCCCCATATGTGTACACTAGTTCGAGTAGGGTTTGCGGCCCTACTGGGACCCGAATTCGATTTAACATGATTGGCATAGCCAAACAGATAGGTAATCGTAAAAGCAAAACATGGCATGACAAACATATTTAGGCAAATATTCACATATTCGTACTAAAATCACATTTTGAAAAGAATGCCCACCTCAAAAGTTATTTCCTTAGCCGAAAAGTTCCTTGATTTGGTTTTAAACGACGTGCGAAGACGCCCCTTTAGGAACATAAAAACAGCCACCCCGCGCAGCTTGTCGGAACAGAGGAGAAGGCGTCGCCTCCGTGACTCACCCCTCCCGGCTGTTACACGATAGTGCAACACCTTCAGCCAGCCGCCAGCTCCAGAACAACGACGAGCTGGTGCCGTCGTTTCCACGCAGCTGAGGCCTCGCCGCTTCCCGACGCGGTGGAACAGCCGCTGCTGTCCCGTGAGCTACAGCGACTTCCGGGCTCCGTTGGTGCTCGTTCGTCGCCGGACAGCCATTCGGTTGTCGGCCTAGAGCTAAGTCATCTGTCTTAGCCTATTTCCCTTTTATTTACTTTGATTCTTAATAAGTTAGTTTCTACTCTTAAACATGAGTTTCATAGTTGAGGTAATTTGTGAAAATCTGTTGGGCGAGAGAAGGCCTAAGCTTGTTGTTCTTGTGCATACTGTGGTGTGCATTAGAAGTCGAATAAAGCTTTAGATTATCTTATCCTAAGCATGACGTTTCAAACGAGGCAGAGAATGTGCAAGTTTTACTGTTTCTTCCATTTATTTCAGCATTCTATTTGAGGTTTTTAAGTTTTGGTGCTTCTATATGATGCTAAGTGGTAGTGTGTTTTACCTGTTGAAAGCTGCGGCTGCTTTGAGATTTAGCTCCTAAAACCTCAGCTCTCTTACTCTCAAACGTTTTGTGTTGCTGGAAAGTTTTCAAGTATGTGGAAGGGAGTTCATAGGTGGTGTGGAGGGATTTTTTTTATAGGCAGAGTGTGTACTCGTGAGCCTTAATTGGAGCTGTTGTATTTCTTTGTTCTTTTCCTGCAACAAATCCTCCTTTTTTATGATTCTGCAGCAACTTTAACTGAAATTTTTGGTGGTGGTTTTGCAGGTGTACAAGGAAGGATGCAAGGGTTTGTTGGGAGTGGGAGATGGCTATTAATTCTGCAGCAACAAGTCCAGGTTCTATTTTTGTAAAGCAAGTGCTCTCTTGTCTCTAATATGTAAGCTGCCATTTGGCTTGTTTCGTGGAGTAATTAAAGGCTTTGTTTTTCCCATGCTCCTCTCGGTTGAGGAGTGGAAGTGCAGGAGCATACCTGCCATTTTTGGGCAAGGCTCCATGTCTCCTTTAAAAGTGTAGTTGTCCCCTTACTCTTACTTAACTTGTTTGCCAGCTTTTAGTACCTCAATTAATTTAATTAGCTTTGTTTGTATTTTGCAGGTGGGAAGGGAACCTTGGGCTGCCATGTTGCTGTCCGAGACACGGGCTAGCTTCGGACATGGCCATGGAGGGTGTACTTGGGGCTTGGGAAGAAGAGGCCCAAGTGTATATCTTGTATTCTTAAATTCCTTTGTACAAAAACTTTATATACTTAATTCTTATACATCCACTTATGCATTGAGCATTAAGCTTTGGGATTTCTACTCGTTCTAAACTAGGGTGTCGACTTTGTATCCATTATGAAAAAAACACATACTCGATCTTGGTTCGATCGTCTCTTTTTATTCAGGAGTATTTATATATCAATGATTTCTTAGTCAAGCCAACAAAAAAGTAAAATAAGAAAAATCCATGATCAAACATAACTAGGAGGTGACATGTGTTCCCAAAAAAAATCCAACGAAAGCTTAGGGCTAAGATAATTAGAAGAGCGGATAATACACGTTGAGTGCACCTTTTTCGCAGGTGCAGGTGCGACTGGGGGCGCGTAGGTCAGAGAAGAGACGGGCGACATCTGTAACATCCCAAATTTTTGTGACTCTTCTTATATGTTATTCGAATTTTGGATTCTTGGAATTATGAAACTTTCGTTTCTATGTGATTAAGTGTTTTGTGTGAAATAAATTTTCGTGGTTAATGTGGGATGATGAGCTTGATGTTTTATATTTTCCAATGTGGGGAAATAATTAATAGGATCATGCATTTATATTCTTCGAGCCAATTCATTGGAATTTTCGGTCCTTCCTAATTATTGAAATAGTATTTCATTTCTTGGATTTAATTAATTGTCTTGGGATACTTATCCAGATTAAATCCAAACCAAATGACCCCTAAATGGTACTACATGGAATTCGAACTCCATTTTTATTTTCCTTGGGAGTTTTTGAAAATCTCCTATAGGAGAAAGAATTATTTTCATTTGATTTAATTGGTGCTTTATTGACTCTCTTCCTTTGAATTTAATTGGTGCTTTATGGAATCCCTTTTTATTCAAATAAATTCCTATGTCTAATTAATTGGGGATGTGAATATTTTTCTCCTACTTTTCTTCCATATCACACGCCCCCTATGCAATATTTTCCTTGTGGGAATTTAATTAATTGTTGCCTATTTTATGGGAGCCTTTTTCCTATAAATAAATTGCCTAATTTAAATCATATTCTTTTAATTGGGGATTTAAATAATTTCCTTGTGCAATTCCTTATGGAAATTTTCGGCCCCCCCACCATTATTTTCATACTTGGAGATTTAATTTATTTTGTTCCATTGTTTATGAAATATTCACTTTTATTTCCTAAGTTGTGAATATATTCTCTCCAAGTAAATACCAAATAAATTCCTTGCTATTCCTACATAGAATTTTCAAAAATTTCCTCCCCTTCCCACATGCTTATTTTATTCTTTTAATTGTGGGATTTATTTAATTGTATTTTTCCCCACAATTAATTAATTAATTGATTTTAAACCTAACCCTAATCCTATAAAAACACCTAAACTAAACCCTAGCCCCCATTCTCCCTCAATTTTCGTGCCTCCCTCCTCCCTCTCCACATTCTCTCCAAAAAACTTCTTCCACCATTGTTTCTTGCATCCATTGAAGTTTATTTTCAAGAATCTCCGACGAATCACCTCGTTTCTTGGTTCTACCGATTCGTTTTGTCAAAGAAGGTATATTGGCTTCACTTTTCCTCATTCTTTTCATTTGAACCATGTTCTTGAATCCTACATGCATGTAGTGGGTGTAGGAATCGTAGATCGCAAGTTTAATCGGGGGGAAAAGTGAGTTTGCTTGAAAACTTTGATAAATATGCGTTTTCAATTGATTTGTGTGAAGTTTGATTTGAATCTTTGGTGAATGATGTAAGTTTATGTGCAAACATGATTAAGAGAGTCTTATCAAGCATGATTGTGTGTTATAAGCATGAGAATTGGTGTTTGGATGATTGAGAAGGAAACCCTAATTTAGAAATTGTGTATCTGTTATCTGTGATGTTCGACCAGTAGCTTCTGATGAGTAATTGACCTATCAAACAGCCGAATTTTGATATGAAAATTTTACTGAGTAAACTTCAAGGTGTTACCTGTGTCTCGTGTGAATTTCAGCCCTTTTTTTATCTAAAAATGAATTTTTAATAAATTTTTGAAGTTGACTGCGCAAATCTGCCAGAAACTCGTGTTCTCGCCAAGAATGTTTCGTTTTCTGTTTGACTGACCAAATGACCTCCGATTGATGTGATTCTTGAACTAGATGAAAATTTGAAGTGTCTTCTGAGTCGTGTTAAATTTCAGCCTTTTTGGGCATTGGATGAATTTATGGTAAATTTTTCAAATGAACTGCGCAGTGCTGTCAGAAATTGTATGTTCCGACCAGAGAGTTTAATATGTGATATGACTGACTAAATGACGTGATTTCAGTGTGAAAATCTTCATGGATGAACTTGAATGTGCCCTCTGTATTGTGACCAAAATTTAGCTTCATATGAGGTCGGGTGAATTTATAGTGATTTTTACAAAACGGTCGCGCAGTTCTGCCAGTTTTCTGCCTTGTTAAAATGACACCTAGTTTCAAGTTTCAAAGTATTATATGATGCATGTATGTCCAAGGAACGTGTTTAAATGTTGAAATCACTTGTGATAAGTTGGAATGTGTTCGTGTGTCTTTACACCCTTTTGACGTATGTTGGGTTGGGGAATGTGAGAAAAACGATGAGAGAGAAAACGATAGGACATGCATAGTAAAATGTTGATGTGGAAGGCTGACTTGTGTTGTCATTGACAAGGGTGTTGTGTACTCGTGAACTCGAGGATCGTGAGTTGCTATAAGTTGGGTTGTGAATTTGCTAAGCGATCGAGGTGGGCTTTCTTTTCAAACCTCTTTATTTTTCCGAAAATATGATGTGGTGTTATAAGGGTGGTTTAAAGTGTTATGTCATGCCGTGATTGTTTTGATGTTGAGATTTTTGCCTGATGCCTAGTTCGTTTGAGCTTGCTCCGTTAGGCTATAGGGCTATGTTGAGATTGTGCTTGATGCCTAGTTTGTGAGTTCGCTCCATTAGGCTATAGGGCTATGATAAACGAATTCGGGTCAGAGTAGGGCCGCAAACCCTATCAGGCTGTGTACACAGAGGGGATCGTGAGCCGTCCTTGCTAGTCGGCCGGTCTCGTGGGCGAATAGTGTGGCCACACTTTCGTCGCACTATGGTAAGAGGATATGATTGATTGATTGATGTGGAAAATGAGGAGATAAATTGTCTGGCCAGACTTGGATTTTTTGTGTTCTCGTGATATTTCTTACTATATAAAACTCGAGATCACTGGTATGGATGACATAACTTATTAAAATGTTTTCGGCATGAGCCCATTGAGTACAACAAGTACTCAGCCCTGCATATTCTTTTTCTTATGTGCAGGTTGAGCGGGATGTTGCGGTGGATGTTGAGCTGGCTAAAGACCCTAGGATACGTTGTGTCGTCATACATAGGCGTGATCCTTGACTCTCCCTGAACCTTATTTATCCGCTGCTATGTTTTAAATTATGTCTTAAGACCTTAATCTTTTCATGTTGTGTTTGAACATGTATGGCGGTGTTAGGTTTAAACGAGTGTTTACGTTGTCTTTCTGAAAATGGTGTTTTCCGAGATTTAAGTTAAATGTTCGTTTTACCTTAGTTTTTTTAATATATATAGTTGTATTTCTTAAGTCAAATTTTTCCGGTGCCCTTTATAAAAGTAGGTTTCTTTACGTCTATTAAAAAAAATGACCTTAAACTTCTTTAAACTAAGTTATTTTTCTTCTTTAAGTCTTAAGTTGTTCTTTTAAACTGTTGTCCATGCATGTCGGTCACGATCGCCGCGTTTGTGCTACCCCTGGTATGGGCGGTCGTGACACCATCCCATCAACTGCTCGTGTCAGAAACGGCAGAGACGAGGGGGCATAACTCGGTAACCGCCCAAGCCGGTTGAAATCCTGCAACTGCCACCCCATATATAAGCCACACAGAAACCAACCCCTCTCATTTTCTACCTTCAGAAATGGGCTTACAAAACATCCAATACCATGTCCTCACCACTGCGAGAGGAAGAAGCCGAAGACCTAACCGTCGGAGACCAGTCGGCGAACCAACCACCACCACCAGAGGAACCACCCAGAAATCTACCGCCAATGAATCAACCACCCCCACCTCAACCCTTACAACCAGGAACCATGATATCAGCAGAGGCGTTAGCCGCGTTCCTAGGTTTGACCCAAGTCATGGGCCCTGCCTCTACCGTTAGTGGGACACCTACAGTCTCAATCCCTCCATCATCTGTTCTGGCATTCGAAATTCCTTCAACTGCCGCCCCAAACTCAACAACTCCTACCACCACAAAGCCCTCCCATAAAACATTCGTACCCCCTGAAACTCTGTTACCCTCACTAAGGCCAAACCAAGACAAGCCCCTGGATGTGAGCCCCCTTTCAGCATGCCGAGATCCAGGCGAAGACTCAGAAAGCACCGACGGCGAGGAAGAAGGAGAGGGAGGCGTGAAGGGAGGAGCAGAGGGAAGCGAGAAGGAAGGAGGGCCGATTGCGGAGACTTCTGCGAGGAATGAGGTGGAAGAGAATGCTACCAAGATGGCTGAGGGTCCGAACCTCGCATCTGAGGCAGTAAGAAGTGTAAGCCAAACGGAACCAGCGAAGCTACCAGAAGAAGCACCTCCCGAGCCAGTGGTGGAGGCAGAACCGCAACTTCCAACTGCCCAATCTGTGGCAAAAGCTTCACCGGTGATGATACTAGAACCGATAAAGAGGAAATTAGTATTAAAGGATGAACCAAAGGAAACAAGGAAGCCAAAGCTTGTGTCGCAAAGGTGTCTTGGGCGTAAGATGACCAAGCAAACGGAGGCAGCCACTGCATCTGAGGCAGTAGAGATTTCAAGTGACGAGGATAGGGACAATCCTACCAAACCTGGGGAAAATCCCGACTCGACCATTACACATAAGGAAAACCACCCGATAAATGAACCAGAAACACCTGCCCCTGCTGGCCACGAGGAAGGGACTCCCACAAAACCTGGGGAGAACCTAACAGCAACTCCATCTAAGCCAGAGGAGGAGGTGATCGTTGAAGCCCAGGAGAGTTAGCCTACTGCCCAGGAAGGACCTTCAGCACCTAAACGCCTGGAAGAAGAGTTGGAAGAAAAGAGGTATGAGTTAGAACGGAAAAGGAAGGGAAAAGCCCAAGTGCAGAAGAAGCAGAGCAGCAAGAAGGCCCGCACAACCACCACTAGGGTCGTAATCCGGGAACCAGAACAAAGGAGCCGTACACCCAAGGAGGAAGACAGTGATGAGGAGTACTGCTCAAGTAAGGAGCCCGATTCCGAGGACGATGTCTATTTGGAAGACGAGGACTACCATGAACGACAGCTGGTAGGAGATCACCATGAACTCGTCCACCCTCTGGTGGAAAGAATGGAGTACCGACGTTGGCAAGTGGAGCTCGATGATGAGCTAATGGAAGAGATGAAACACTACAATACGAAGAAGCTCCAAGACGCCTTTGACGATAAGGAAGATAGCAGCAAGCAGATTAAGTGCGACAAGGTACTCCATCTCCCTTCTTTGGATGAATTAGTTGTTCGTGAGTCGTTTCTGTCGTATGTGAGAGCATTGGGTTTTGAATGGTTGTTGGAGAATAGAGACCCGGATATACCAATTAGGTTAGCCAAGGATTTCTTTACCACGTTCAGGTTCCAAGTCACAACGAACCTGGATGAGGTTTCTATTTCCTTTAGAGTGTTCGGGAGGGAGTTGTCGATGAGTTTGATTGAGTGGACCGTAAGGCTAGGGATATGTAGCCTGGAAGAGGCCTTAGGGCCTGATGGAGAAGCAAGGATATGTAGATACCCCTGGTTTGTTCGACGTCCCGTTCTTCACCCGCACCCTCACACTCACAGTCTACATCAGGGAAGGAGTCACCCATTTCTATGCTATGGGTGAATGATGCACTTTTTATTAGCACTATAAATACCTGCAAGTATACAGAGTAGGAATAGCATAGCTAAAGGTCAGTATCAGATATCGATCACAGGAAAAGCAAACACAAATTGTTTATCTTCTACTAAAACTTAATTACTATTTGGAAAACCGGAAAATTGGAAGATTTTTTTAAAACAATTAACTTTGAAAACAAAGAAACAAGTAATTGCAAATAAATCACAGAGATAAAATTATACAGATAAGGGGAATTCCAGGGATGTACTTTCACAATTATGGTTATACAAATTCCAACTACAACACCCTAGCACAGTTCTTACCTTGATAGAATGAGTCACCTAGCTTATGTTCATGCAATGCAAACGTTGATTACGAACATTAGGGTTGTCAATCCTAAATATGTAACTTCTAGAAGCTCCTAAGACCCTTATAAAGTCCTCACTCTCAATTAACAGTGCCGTTTTAAAGGAAGCTAATTGTAGTGTCTATTAAGTGGATCTAACTCGCCAACCTCCTCTCACGATAATGTAGCAAGTTATATTAAATCATCACCGAATGTGTCACTCAAACGTGAAGTATTACGGAATAACTTAAAGATGAAACAAAGTAAGAACAAACAAATATTAAATAGTACAACGGAATTGTATAAACCAATAAAAGTTACTAACACATCCCTAGAACCCTATGAGTTTAGTTACACATGATTGAATAAGCTAAAAACATAGATTGAAGGGAAGACAATGCAGACAATAAAACCCAAAGGTTGAATCCTTGTAGCCTTGATGATCTTGAATCCTTCTTCGACTCCTTGCACAATGAAGCACTCTAACTTATGAACTCTGGAAGTATTTTGCAAAGAGAAGATCTTTTTTTATGAAGCTTTGGGGGCTATTTATAAGGGAGAAATCGCCCCTTCTCAAATAAGGAAAAGGGTTGCAGAATGTGGTAAATCTTGGAGAGAAAGAGGGCAAATTCGCTCGCCGCTTTTTCCTAGCAGGCCGCTGCACCTTGGCCAGCAGTCGCCAATAGTTGGTCTGAGGCTTCTGACCTCTGGTTGGCGGTCGCTGCAATTGTTTCAGCGGTCACCGTCCATCATCTCGTAACTCTATGGACTCTCAGTAGCGGTCGCCACGCTTTCTCCAGCGATCGCAACTTCATGCACTACTGGCTTAGAGGTCGTTGGATGCCAGCGGTCGCTGACAATGTTGCAGCGGACCGCTGGACATGTAGAACAGCTCCAGATTTCCAACTTTGAGTTTTAACTCCCTTTTTAGGCTCCAATATGCACATTTTTCACAAAATATGTCAAAATACCAAAATAGATAAAAAAAAATATGCAATTAATAGACATGTAATGCAACTTTGACATTGAAAACGGACCAAAAGATGGCCATAAAACCGTGCAAAATTCGAGCGTATCAGTGAAGTTGCGCTTCCTGCTGGCAGAGCATAATTAGGCCGGGCAGGCACAGGAGAGGAGGCAAGTTGAGCTGGAGCAGGCGGTGGCGAACTTGGCAGTGGAAAATAGAGAGACCAGGGCCCAGTTGACAAAGATGGCGGATATACTGGAGGAAATGTTTAAAGTGTGGGAAGAAGAAACAAGGAGATGGAGCTGGAACGAGCGACCAGGGAGGCCAGGACAGTGAACCACAAGTACCTGAGGAAGAAGCTGACAAAACACAAGAGTTCGAGGAGGACGTGTTTGAATCACCTGCACCGAGCCCTGCCCCGAGAAGGAGCAGGAGGAACATATGACCACCCGACCGACCAGTTAGTTTTCTTTTTAGTTTTCAGTTTTTCTTTTATTTTATTTCTGTTTCGATGTAGGTAGAATTAATTGTGTTTCAATTTCTGTGTATACAAACCCCCATTCACAACACTTAGCATATTCAATAGTCTAAGTGTGAGAAGTAAAGGGTTTGCAACTTTGACGCATGTGTGTATGTTTTCTATGATTTTGTCGTGTCCATGTTATTCTCCCACTTAGCCTATTGCATAGTCTAAGTGTGAGATGTTTTAGTTATATAGTATATGTTTTGTTATGTGTTTTTCTTGTATTTCGTCTAATACTCTCTTACTTAGCTTACTGTATAGTCTAAGTGTGAGAAGTGTTTAGACGTGGCTTGTTTTGTCCCTGTTTTGTTGTTTTTATCTGTGTGTCAGTCATACTAGCCATCCCATTTTTTCCACTTCACAGCCCATACCTGAGGGCAGGCACTAGTGAAGTAGGAGGGGTGAGATAAAGGCCAGTACGACTTGTATATATGTGTTAGTTTGTTTTTAGGTTTTTTGTTCTAGGTCCTTTTAGGATAAGTTTTTTTAGGATATGTGTTTAATGAACGGGCTTAAAACTCAACTGTTTCAAACTGACGGCGAGGGGGATTGATGGAAACAAAGCATGCTAAATAATGGAAACCGCCCCTTCTAGTAGATCCTAGTCAGTGTAGATGCAAGTATGAGAGAAAAGCCCGACCTTAGAGCCAAACACATAAGCCCTCTTAAATGGTGAGTTAAAGGCCTAAAATGGAACCACTTTCCACTAAACATAAAAAAAAGAGTGGCTGCCACATGACGTCAAGGGTGAAGTGACTGCGTGTAGCAAAGTCCTAAGGCCATTAGGAAACCCCCCCCCCCAAAAAAAAAATTCTTCCCTTTGAACCTCTTTTCTAGCGTCTCTTCCCCTCTTTTAACCCATATATAACCCACTAGCCACTGGGACTGTATGTATGGAAGGCATGAGGCAGGGAGGCAACTGACCATGAAGGTGAAATTAAATAGCCAACTAGAGAAGAAAGGCAAGAAGAAAGAAAAGAGAAACGGATCAAATGAAACACTTGGTTCCCAAAAAAGAGAAAGAGAAAAGAAGAAAACGGCCAGAAAGACATCCGACCCCAAAAATAAGAAGGAAGAAGAAAATCAAATAAGTGGCAAAGCCACCAAGAAGCCTACTGACCAGTTGAAGAAATCCAATCGAAGAAGATCAGGCCAAAGAAGGTCACCCAGCCAAGCGCCCAAGTACACACAGCTCCTCCACATCAGAGTAAAGTATTTTTGAACCTTAGAGCCTTAGGAACATCCACCCCAAACGTTACAAGCCCACGACCCCGTTATAAACCTCTAAAGACTCTTAGGAGCTACGTGTGAGATCTAAGTCTGATGATTCTGTGGTCCAGCGTATTGAGAGAAACAATCCTAACATGGTGAGGAATGAGTGATTGGGTGAATCTTATGTTGGGCCGAGAGTTTGCGTAATCTTGACAAGCGGATATACTGGCTAGGAAGGAAAATGGGGGCGGCAGAAGTTCGAGGCTGCTTAAAGCCAGATTGCACTCAACCTCAAGGGGAGGGATGGTTGAAAATATAGACTATCCCATGTGTTTTTACGTGTTTTACTTTTTGTGTTTTTCTTTCTATGTGTGTCCGTCTATTTTCTGCGTTTGTTTTCTTAGTTAGGGTCGGTCAGGGGAGTAACCAGACTAGAATTCGACTTATTTCTTTTTGTTTGTTCCTTCATGCTTGAGGACAAGCATGTGTTAAGTGTGAGCAAACATAGATCAGAGACAACAGATCAGATTCAACAAAATTGACAGTAGTGAAACACTTGAGCTAAGACATGTATCATTAATTGGAAATCAAACATAGATCAAAGAATTCATGCATGGTAAACAAGCTTTCAACGTGAACCAAGATCATTAAACTAAAATTACTGAATCAAACATCCATAGTGTGCAACATCAAACCGTAAAATGAAAGTGAACAAAACCAAAAACAAAAATTGTTTCAACGCCCCTTCTCGAAGCGAAATTACAGAACCAAAAGATAGAAGTAACAAAATGATATGTCGTATTCTAGGCATTAATTACTGGTCAGTATGATGAGATTAACATGCATTATCTGCAAGAAAGATGCCTAAGTGTGCAGGAAAAAGGGTACAAGCCAGTAGGAGAATTTCTTGTGATGAAATTACTTTTCGTTTATCTTTTGAGTTGCAATGCTTTCGTTCTGCCTTGCTTAGATAGATCTGGAAATTTAGTGTAGAATCCGCATGCTTAAGTAATAATTTATTGTGATTAAGTTATATCTCGTTTCTGTGTGATTTTCATAAGTGTTGATCGGTTAAATCTGAAGTGAAAATGCATGAAGCCGTAGTCGTAACTTCTTCTGCCATCTTGCATGTCGTGTTAGTCAGTGTAAGTAAGGATTAGTCATTTAATCGTCTAATTACGATTTAATTCCAGTTTAAGTTGTTGCATAATTTCTGTGAATCATTAATGGAGTTGATGAATTTGTTGAGTTTCTGTGTTACTTGGTGGTGAAGACAACGTCCTTTTCTGTTTTTTGGACCACCTTTTACTTTTAGTTGCTTTTTGTCCTTTACTTTTTCAGAGATCCTGCAGACTTGACAGTGGAAGCCCTGAACCCACCAAATATCTTATGTTATTCTGTTTAGCCACTTATAATAATCTTCCACTTTTCACATGCCCCAGAACCACTTTGTCTTACATATTCACGTACACAGTCACATATCGATGGTTCTCTTGCCCACTGGTCGGTAGATTAGAGGTCTTAAATTCCCTGCCTAGATAAAAACTCAACCCAAGCATGGTAGCTAACTAACCCCTTCCAGATTATCACCACAATCACAAGAAGCAAACATCCATCTCTGTGAGATTCGACCCTTACATCCACTATACTAGCCATTAGAAGTGGGTTGAGAAATTTTTGTTGATACCAGGTTTAGGCTGTCGTGACAACGACTCAGCTAGGTTGGGATATCCTCCTGATCAGTTGACCACACAACTACCTAAAACACCTGCTCTTTCACAAAACCAACACCAAACCACTACTAAACTAAACTAAACTAAACTTGGAACCAAGTGTTTATGTGACGAAAATTTAGTTTGGAGTGTTGGGAGCTTCCATTTCAACCCTAGGAGAGAGCTGCAGTATGTTGAGTGTCAAGAGCTTGGAAGTTGCCTCCTACCTCCTTCTCTATTTCCATTTATAGGAGGCGTGAGGTATTGATCCCTAGGGCAACTGTCCTTCGAAGAGTCTTTCCTACCCTTTGCCTTTGGGGATCTTTCTTGTGTGATGCTCAATCTCCTAGTCGGGTGCTCCTGTTGCATGCCATGTGATCTGACTTCAGCCGTTTGCGCAGCAAATTTGACTCCTTCTCCTTGATCCGTTCGTCCGCCCACTTGATCAGTTCATTCTTTGAATATGGCAGACTTTCACACACACCTGGCTCACATTTGTACATTAGATCACAAAATTGGGTGTAGTTTGATCACATAACACATGCATGAAACGAGTCTTATCAAACTGCTCACACTTAAACCATACTTGTCCTCAAGTATAAAAGACAAGAAAATGAAAGAAGATAAGTTTCAATGCATAGTTCTTATTTAGAAATAGAAATAAAGCATGTAATGTTAGGGTTTTGTATACTAGAAATCACCTTTCGAGTGATTGCATACTGTAAAACTCTAATTATTATTTTCCAATAAATGCAACAGATTATTTTTTGTCATAATGTTGTTATGTTTTACATTTAATGGTTGTTTATTGCATATTTAAATGTACAAGCAAACGTAACAAAGTCTAAGTCTTTGTTTTAGTAGACCGGTTGTGGGCGTTGTCCAATTTAAGGTAACACGGTCAGTTCTAAACAAAGAAAAATAAGAATTTCACAACCTAGATAGCCCTAGACTACCTATCGCGAAAGGTTGCAATGTCAGTCCGATAATTTCTAAGCCTTATTGAAATAAGATGATGTTGGTGTGGTATAGCACTGAATGGATCTAACAGTAAGACGAGTCTTTATGCTATCTACTGAAAGACGAGGTCTTGATAATTAATTTCTTAATCAATGTACGTTAGCATTGAGCATACGATATTGAGTATCTACTACTTTGACCTACCAAAGGTGTGGGTTTTTCGTCTCCCAACGATCCAGGTATATTGGGTAGTGGTGATCATTATCTAGCGGTGCTAGGATTGCTATTACGTTGAATCGTGCACGAGGAGAGTCTCGTTTGATAACATCCACAAGAGGAGCTCGAAACAAGGTTTTATTATTCAGAACCTAGCTAGTTAGAGTTTAATTACTCTATGAATAATAAATAAGAGTTTCTTGCTAAGTGCACTCTTGACGATTAAAATATGTTAATTAATTAAGTCCATAGCAGACAATAATTAATTAATGGATGTTTCTATCTTAAGCGCGGGAAATAAATTAAATGCAATTAAAGGAAACCCGGATTACTTGTAATTTCAGATTTGGAAGGCAGTGCAATATTACTTCTGTAGTGGCTGTTTCTAATATTCCAATATAAGCTTATATTAAATTGTGGGTTCAATTTAATTAGAAAAATCTAATTGGGTGAGGCCTGATCCAAATTCTTCCTTAGATCCCTGACTGGGCCCAATATGTGACTTATATAAATAGGAGAATAAAGGAGACAGAAAACACACTTTTTTCTATCAAAATTTTCGCCCCCCTCTAGAGTGAGAGAGCTCGAAATTTGTGCTTCCTCCGTGAGCAGTTTCTGTCTTCGTTATTCAAGTCCTAGTACGTTGGTGAGATTTGCCCACACAAATATCAGCGTATAGTCCGGGACACCTGTCAGAAGGTCTGAGGTCGAGTACTGAAGATCTTCACGTGGAGAAGACGCAAGCTATCTTCGATTCTTGATCGAATCAACGAGGTAATTTGGCTAACTCCATAGTATGCATGTTTTAGGGATTTTATATTCTAAAGCATGATTTTAATTCTAGTTATGAGCATGATACATGTGATAATTACGCGAATAGAATTTGTCTAAATAATCTGCTAAATAGATCAAATTTATGTGATCGGTAATTCATGCACGCTTCCGCTGCCAACCCCTTCAATTGGTATCAGAACAGGTCTTTGGCTCTGATTATTTGGATTTAAATTTTGCGAAATTCATGTATGCATGTGTTATTTGATTATGAAGCATGTTCTTGGTGTTTTGGTTATTTATTATGCATGTTAAACTCAAGAACTATCGAATCAAAGAACTTGAATTACTAGATCGTACGAGACGTGTGATCCGTCGGCGCTCGCGCCGAGGCGGATCACGCCACGCAGGATCAGGAGAGGGTTGTCGATTGAGTGGGAGCCGAGGGATCGCGGTCACGAGGCGACGCGCAGATGAGCGTGGGCTCGTACACGCAGCCGGCCGAGACCGCAAACCAAGCCAGAACCCGCGTCGAGATCGAAACGACGGAAGGTGTGGCACGGCAGTTCGACCGAGAACATGCCGAGGTGCCAAGCCACCAAGCCGAGAACCCTAGGCAGAAGGGTCAAGAGGGATGGTGGCGCTGGACGAGAGCAGCCGCGCTGTCGCGCGAACTGCTGGCCGGGAGCGCACGCCACCCAGAGCATCGGATAGGCCGAGACGGGGTCCGAGCTGGCCGAGAGCAGGCGCGCCACCGTACGCTCTACTGGCCGAGACGTCGCTCGTCGCTGGCCGAGACGCGGGGACACCCGATGGATCGATGGGCCGAGACGCTTCGTGCGTCGTGTTCCGACGACGATTTCATCGGATCTTCGTCGTTTATCGTTCGTGCGAACCTCGCACGATGAGATAACGATGAATGATTGTTTTAATGATTATTTAATTATTTTATTAAAAGATGTCATTAAAATATTATTATTTAATGGAAATAAAATCTTTTTGGAAGACTTGTCTAGATTTTAGGAATATTTTTATTATTATCTATATCTATGGAAATAAATAATATTATTTTATTCCTAGATGATATGGATGAGAATAATTTAATAGTTTCCTAATATTTATCTAGACTTTAGGAATATTTTTATTATTTTCTATATCTATGGAAATAAATAATATTATTTTGATCCCTAGATGATATAGATGAGAATAATTTATAGTTTCCTAATATTTATATATCTAAGATCCTATAAAGCATATATATGTATGAATACATTAAATAATGAAATATCTCTTCCTAATCTTGAACATGGAATTAATTTGAATTTAATTTTTCATGTCTTATTAAGAATTAAATAATTTATTTATTTTAGACATATCTTATAGTAGATATGAATAATAATTATATTCTAGAACAATAATTTCCTAAAGGAAGATACCAATTAATAAAAGATTTAATTATCCAGCAAATTAAATACCAACAAAATTTAATTAAGTCTTAAACTGCCTCAAGGCTAAGGATAATTAAAGAAAAACCATAACCCAAAATATCTAAGCTATAATTACGAACTCAATGTTTGTATATGGTCTCCACCAATTGGTCTGCAATTTATTAAGCTTTTTTTTAATATTATCGCCACCTGCACTGTGGGGACAATAATCCTAAGAAATAGCAAGTTCATATGGCGGACTTCTCAAATATAAATGGTATGAACTAGAATGTGGTTTCCAATATTATCGCCACCTGCTCTGTGGGGACAATAATCCTAAGAAACTACGAGATTCAGAAGTCCACACAGGATTTATGAGATAGCTTGATCTTGTTAGCAGCACATAATCATTGTTATGGGAGAGTGTTGTAGAAATGAGATTCTGTAATGCGAAATTCGGTGGTCTTGCTTATGCAACATTAGGCGGCCATGCCACTCTGTGGTCTCTGGACTATTTGTCGGTGTTGTGACCAGTAAAATTGTAAGATTTTAATGCGTATTGACTTCCTCTGGAGGGTACAAAATTTTAATTTTACAGTTGTAAGATTTTGAAGTGTAATTCTAATCGTCACAATGTCGTTCAATCCTCTTTCTGCAATTCTCAAAGAAAACAAACTCGAGGGCCAAAATTACATAAAATGGAAACAAAATTTGGACATCGTTCTTACAGCTGAAGAGTACAACTTTGTGCTCACAAGGCCGCGACCTCCAGTACCGGCGGCTAATGCTGCTGTAGGACTCAGAGATGCACATAGAAAGTGGCATAAGGCTAATGAGATGGCTAAGTGCTACATGTTGGCATCTATGTCTTCAGTACTCAAGCATCAGCATTCTGCCATGGAAACTGCCACAGAGATTATGCAGAATCTCAAGAATCTTTTTGGTACTCAGAATCGAACGGCTAAGTCTCAAGCCTTTCGGAGTATCATGTCGAAGACAATGAAGGAGGGCTCGTCTGTGAGGGACCATGTCCTTGAGATGATCGGCCACCTAAACCAGATTGAGGTCTTGGGAGGGACGATCGATCCCGAGTCCCAAGTGACAATCATCCTTCAAAGTTTTCCCCCTAGCTTCCAGCAGTTCAAGCTCAACTTTGAGATGAACAAAAGGAATTACACCTTGGCAGAGCTGTTGACTGAACTTCACTCGGCAGAGGACCTCATGGTTCAGGCTAAGGCTGCCATGATGACTTCGGCGCCTCGTTCCTCTAGCTTCAAGCCTAGCAAAGTGGCTAAGGGAAAGAAGAAGAAAAGGGCAAATAACAAGCCCTTGGGGAAGTGTTTCAAGTGTGGTGTGAAGGGGCATTGGAAGCCAGACTGTCCTAAAAGGGGCAAGGCTACAGGTATGCACCAAGCTCTAGTAGTCGAGTCATGTTTGGCTTCGACATCTACTTACACTTGGGTTATTGACACATGAGCTACTGATCATATTTGTTTTGATCCTGACTTAATGCAGGTGACAAGACGGCTACATGATCGTGAGATCGAAGTCCAGCTGGGCGACGCTACCAAAGTGGCGGCCGTTGCAGTGGGAGACATTTATTTGCGTTTTAGTACTGATAGATTTTTTATTTTGAAGAATGTTTTGTTGATACCTTCTTTTAGAAGAAATTTAATTTCAGTTTCTAAATTGGTTTTTGATGGATATTCGATTTCTTTTAATGACAACTGCGTTATTAAGAAAGATGGTTCTTATATCTGTCGTGGTATCATGGAAAACAATCTGTACACAATCACTTCTACACAGTTTAATAATCGCAAATCAGAACTCAATACAACATCGAAAATTTCAAAGAAATGAAAGGAACCTTCAAGTTCAATGAACGAAAACGTACTTGTGGCACCTTAGACTTGGTCATGCCAATGAAAGGAGGATCCATTCTCTTGTTCAACAAGATCTTATCAAAGGTCTAGAGGAGGAACCTTTTCATAAGTGTGAGTCATGCTTAGAAGGGAAGATGACCAAGAGGCCTTTTAAGGCTAAGGGCAATAGGGCCAAGGAAGTACTTGAGCTCGTTCATTCCGATGTATGTGGACCAATGTCTACGGAGGCAAGAGGTGGTTTTTGATACTTCATTACATTTATTGATGACTTCTCGAAAATTGGATATGTCTATTTGATGCGTCACAAGTCAGAGTCTTTTGACAAGTTTAAAGACTTTAAGACTCTTGTGGAGAAGTATCATGGAAAGAATATCAAAAGCCTACCATCTGATCGTGGAGGCGAATACCTCAGTGCCAAATTTTTGGACTACTTATCGGAGTCGGGAATTGAATCCCAACTGACTACGCCGGGCACGCCCCAACAGAACGGCGTGGCTGAAAGAAGGAACAGGACCTTGTTAAATATGGTTCGATCAATGATGAGTTATGCACACCTGCCTATTTCGTTTTGGGGACATGCCTTGCTTTCTGCAAGCCATATTTTAGACAATTTACCATCAAAATCCGTATCTAGTACTCCTTATGAGTTGTGGACTGGGCGCAAGCCCAATCTAGCACATCTCAAGATTTGGGGTTGCCCGGCTCATGTATTGGAAAATGATCCAACTAAGCTAGGATCAAGGACGGAGGTATGTTTGTTTATAGGATACCCTAAAGGGACGAAATGTTATGAATTCTTTAGTCTCCGAGACAAGAAAGTCATTGTGAGTACTCACGCGACATTCTTAGTGGAAGACTATATAATGAATCATAATCCTAACAGTGAAGTTGCTCTTGATGAGCTAACTTCTGTCACAAGTTCCATTAACCAAGAACAAGTACCAAGTGTACAAACAATTCCCGAAACTTCAACTTCTACTCAAAATATTGTAGTGTCGCACCGCAGTGGGAGGGTCTCATATGAGCCCGACGGATACATTGGTTTGGGAGAATCTATGGATCACTCCTCGGACAACAATGTATTAGATCCCTGGAACTTTGCGGAGGCGCTGGCAGATGTCGATCATTGCGAATGGGTGAAAGCAATGGATTCAGAACTACAATCTATGATAGACAAAGACGTCTACGATTTGTCCGTCCTACCTGAAGGCTGTACTTCCATTGGGAGCAAGTGGATATATAAACGTAAATGTGGACCCGATGGACGAGTTAATGTCTTTAAGGCAAGACTAGTGGCCAAGGGGTATACCCTAAAGGAAGGCGTCGATTATGACGAGACCTTCTCCCTAGTGGCCATGCTCAAATCGATCCGGATACTATTGTCTATTGCAGCTTATATGGGTTGGGATGTATGGCAGATGGACGTTAAGACTGCGTTTCTAAACGGCGGTCTTGAGGAGACCATCTACATGGAACAACCCGAAGGATATGCCATAAAGGGCAAAGAACACATGGTTTGGAAGCTTAAGAAGGCCATTTATGGCCTCAAGCAAGCATCTAGATCGTGGAACCAATGTTTCGATCAATCTGTTTGCAAGTTTGGATTTGAAAAGTGCCCAAGTGAAAGCTGCGTGTATACGAGAGTTGATAAGGGGAATGTAGTGTTCTTAGTATTATATGTAGATGGCATTCTTCTAATTGGAAACAATAAAAAGATGTTGTCATCAGTACGAACATGGTTGTCGAACCAGTTCGAGATGAAGGATATGGTAGACGCGGGACACATCCTTGGGATCAAGGTTCTTCGGAATCGAGAAAAGAAGATGTTGTGCTTATCTCAAGAACCTTACATCAACACAGTACTTAGTCCTTTTAGCATGCAGGATGCCAAGAAAGGTTTCTTACCTTTTAGACATGGCATCCATTTATCTCAAGAGATGTGCCCTAAAACGCCGTCTGAGATACAAGCAATGAGAAGGATTCCATATGCTTCGGCAGTTGGAGGTTCATGTATGCTATGCTTTGTACTAGACCTGATATTTGTTTTGTTGTTGGCATGGTGGCAAAATATCAGTCGAATCCGGACCAAGGACATTGGACTGCCGTAAAAAACATACTCAAGTACCTTAAACGGACTAAGGACTATGCTCTAGTTTACAATGCAACCGAGCTCTGTCCTTTGGGATATACTGACTCAGACTTTCAAGCTGATCAGGACTCGAGAAAATCTACTTCAGGATATGTGTTCACCTTAGGAGGTGGAGCCGTAATTTGGAAGAGTGTGAAGCAGAAATGCATCGCGGACTCGACCATGAAAGCCGAGTATGTGGCCGCTTCGGAGGCTGCAAAAGAGACTGTATGGTTCAAAAACTTCCTTATGGATTTAGGTGTGGTTTCGAATCTGCCCAAGAGCATCATCATTTATTGTGACAATTCTAGTGTTGTGGCGAACTCGAAAGAACCAAGAGCTCACAAAACGAGCAAACACATAGAGCGGAAGTATCATATCATCAGGGATATAGTGCAGAGATGAGACATACAAGTGGTCAAGATTGCGTCAGAGAACAACCTGGCAGATCCTTTTACAAAGGCTTTGGCGGTGAAACCGTTCGAGTGCCACGTTGAAGGGATAGGAGTTCGAATCATTCAAGACCTCAGCTCGTTTTCAGTATAAGTGGGAAAAATTTAGACGTGTGCACTACCATTTTGTATACTCGAAAGCTGTTTTGAGTATAAGTGGGAGATTGTTAGGGTTTTGTATACTAGAAATCACCTTTCGAGTGATTGCATACTGTAAAACTCTAATTTTTATTTTCCAATAAATGCAACAGATTATTTTTTGTCATAATGTTGTTATGTTTTACATTTAATGGTTGTTTATTGCATATTTAAATGTACAAGCAAACGTAACAAAGTCTAAGTCTTTGTTTTAGTAGACCGGTTGTGGGCGTCGTCCAATTTAAGGTAACACGATCAGTTCTAAACAAAGAAAAATAAGAATTTCACAACCTAGGTAGCCCTAGACTACCTATCGCGAAAGGTTGCAATGTCAGTCCGATTATTTCTAAGCCTTATTGAAATAAGATGACGTTGGTGTGGTATAGCACTGAATGGATCTAACAGCAAGACGAGTCTTTATACTATCTACTGAAAGACGAGGTCTTGATAATTAATTTCTTAATCAATGTACGTTAGCATTGAGCATACGATATTGAGTATCTACTACTTTGACCTACCAAAGGTGCGGGTTTTTCGTCTCCCAACGATCCAGGTATATTGGGTAGTGGTGATCATTATCTAGCTGTGCTAGGATTGCTATTACGTTGAATTGTACGCGAGGAGAGTCTCGTTTGATAACATCCACAAGAGGAGCTCGAAACAAGGTTTTATTATTTGGAACCTAGCTAGTTATTGTTTAATTACTCTATGAATAATAAATAAGAGTTTCTTGCTAAGTCCACTCTTGGAGATTAAAATATGTTAATTAATTAAGTCCACAGCAGACAATAATTAATTAATGGATGTTTCTATCTTAAGCACGGGAAATAAATTAAATTTAATTAAAAGAAACCCAGAATACTTGTAATTTTGGATTTGGAAGGCAGTGCAATATTAGTTCTGTAGTGGTTGTTTCTAATATTCCAATATAAGCTTATACTCCCTCTGTCCCATTAGAAATGAAACGTTTTCCTTTTTGGTCTGTCCCATTAAAAATGAAACGTTTCTAAAAATGGAAACAATACTCTCTCTACTTTTTCTTCTCTCTTACTTTACTCTCTCTTCATTAACTCATAAAACAACACTACATAAAATCTCGTGCCGAAAAGCAAATGTTGCATATTTAATGGGACGGAGGGAGTATTAAATTGTGGGTTCAATTTAATTAGTAAAAAGCGAATTGGGTGAGGCCTGATCCAAATTCTTCCTTAGATCCCTGACTGGGCCCAATATGTGACTTATATAAATAGGAGAATAAAGGAGACAGAAAACACACTTTTTTCTATCAAAATTTTTGCCCCCCTCTAGAGAGAGAGAGCTCGAAATTTGTGCTTCCTCCGTGAGCAGTTTCTGTCTTCGTTATTCAAGTCCTAGTACATTGGTGAGATTTTCCTATACAAATATCAGCGTACAGTCCGGGACACCAGTCAGAAGGTCCGAGGTCGAGTACTGAAGATCTTCACGTGGAGAAGACGCATGTTATCTTCGATTCTTGATCAAATCAACGAGATAATTTGGCTAACTCCGTAGTATGCATGTTTTAGGGATTTTATATTCTAAAGCATCATTTTAATTCAAGTTATGAGCATGATACATATGATAATTACACGAATAGAATTTGTCTGAATAATCTGCTAAATAGATCAAATTTATGTGATCGGTAATTCATGCACGCTCCCGCTGCCAACCCCTTCATGTAAAAGCTCTTGGAAAAAAACACAAACATACTGAAAAACATTAACACATAGAAAGAAAAGAATGAACTGGTTTATACTTTCGGCAATCGTCCCCACAAGCTTAAGGTCAATCGAATTGTCTACAGTCTCAAATTCCTTTCCCTCTCCATGTCTACCTCATCAGCTTGTCCGTTTGTCAAGATAGCTTCTATCTTTTCCAACTGTTGGATTCACTTAGTCACTCAAACCTCACCAGAATTGTTAGGACCATTCTCTCATGCTTTTTGACATACCATTGATGTTGCGGGAATCACCAACTTGGGACAGTTCCTTAAGGTCTTTGATCAGGTTGTAATGGGGCCGAAGGGATGTTATTTGAGATCAGGTGAGAGTCATAGGGGTTCTAAGCTCATAACTGATGAGAACTCAAAATTCGTGAACATGTGAACTTAGAGACAGACCAGGACAACCTCCCTGTTTATTCTGATTCATCTCCCAAAAGTGATCATATTCTTTTTTTCTTGGCCATTCTACCTATATATTTTTTTTCTACCCCTTATTTCCGGGCCAGGCTACATGATTCCTGCCCTTCTCCTTTTTTTCTAAGATTTCTCTCTCTTTTTTTCTGGGTCAAGTTGCAATGAACCCTCCCCTTTTGCTAAATAGCTCATTTTTTTCTTTTCATTTTCAGTTTTTCTTTTTATTTTTACCTTTCTATCCATATATTTCTCATCTTTCTTTTTTATTTCTTCACCGAATCAGCGTATTCTTTCTATTTGTTGTTCACAAGTCTGAAATACCGACTGTGACAGTAAGAACAACAATTGAGTCAAGGAATGTCGTATTTATTGAAAATACATTTCCTTGCAAAGACAAAAAAGAATTTGCAACCAATTCTAAGACAATAATGAAAGATGAAACCACTAGTTCTAAATCAGTGGTTGAAGAACCTGAATCGCGCAAGTGTGCAACGCATGATCCAAATGATACAGTACTAACACGTGGTAATAGAGTCAGAACACCAAAAACATTTGGTCCTGACTACATTGCTTTTATGTTGGACGAAGAACCAACATCAATAAAATTAGTCTTTGCTGGCCCAGATGGGTTGCATTGGAGAGAAGCTGTTCAAAGCGAAATTGATTCAATTTTGATAAACTACATTTGGGTGTTGACTGTTGGTTGATCTACCTGAAGGTACAAAACCATTAGGATGCAAATGAGTCCTTAAAAGGAAATTTAAGGCCGATGGAACAGTTGATAAATAAGGACCGACTTGTAGTAAAGGGATTTAAACAAAAGGAAGGACACGATTTCTTGGATAACTATTCACCTGTAACGAGAATCACATCCATCCGAGTGCTCCTCGCGATTGTTGTCTTGCACAATCTTCAGATTCATCAAATGGATGTAAAGACTGCGTTTGTAAATGGTGAATTAGAAGATGAGATCTATATGGAATAGCCTGAAGAGTTTGTAGTACCTGGACAAGAAAAAAGGCATGCAAACTCATAAAGTCTCTATATGGATTGAGATAAGCGTCGTTGCAATGACACTTGAAATTTTATAATGTGGTGTTATCAAATGGGTTTAAAATCAACAAATGCGACAAATGTGTCTACATTAAGAACACTGATAATTGTTATGTTATAGTGTGTCTATACGTTGATGACATGTTAATCTTGGGCAGTAATACTCAAGTGATCAACGATACAAAAGCTATGGTAAAAAGAAATTTTGACATGAAAGACATGAGTTTAGTCGATGTAATTCTTGGAATGAAGATTCTAAGAACATATGATGGAATCATCTTAACATAGTCTCATTATGTTGAAAAAATATTGAAGAAATTCAATGTCTTTGATGGCGCGCCGGTTAAGACTCCTATTGAGTTCGATGTTCACTTAAGCAAGAACAAAATCATGGGCTACACTTCTCGCGATACCCCCCTCCCCCCGGTACTTGAAGTGTACTGTGATACAAATTGGATATCTGGTAATAAAGACTCACTTTCAACAAGTGGATACATCTTTACTATTCAGGGTGGCGTTGTCTTGTGGAAATCCACGAAATAGACATGTATAGCCCGATCAACCACAGAATCGGAATTCATAGCTTTAGATAAAGCTGATGAGGAAACCGAGTGACTTAAGAACTTCCTTAAAGATATTCCATGTTGGTCTAAGTCATTGCCACCAGTGTTGATCCACTGTGATAGCCAAGTTGCTATTGGAAGGGCAAACAATGGGTTCTATAACGGTAAGTCTTGACATATTCATCGACGACATAATATTGTGAGACATTTGATTATAACAAGAGTGATTACAATTGACTATGTGAAGTCATTAGATAATTTAGCAGATCCGCTAACCAAAGGGTTAAAACGTTATCAAATAAAAAAGTTGATAGAGGGAATGAGTTTGAAATCCACAAACTAAAGAATTGTCATAGCGGTAACCCAACCATGATTAACGGAGATCCCAAGAACTTAGTTCAATGGAAAAACTAAGGTATGAGAGTTCGTGTGAAACACTCATCTATATCTATTCCGTAGAGAGCAGTAGAGTGTTGAAAAACTTACCTAGTGGTGAAGCTAAGTCTGTGACTTTTAATGACTACTACGGATCTCGAGGAGATTAAGTTCTCAAGGAGACCGAATAGGGCAAGATACTCGACTAGGAATCACCTATGTAAGTATGAATTGTGGCTGCTTCATATAACACACTTATGAATTCAAAGTGGTGTCCAAGGCCGCAATGGACACAAAACGTGAGAACGGAAGAGGTTGAGGTGTTTAAGTGTTAAAACCATTGTCTCGGTGCACGCCGTGGAGGAATAATTCAAAGCATCGCTGAAGTGTGGTGGAGAATAGCAAAAGTGCTCGTGCGTGCTTCTGGTGTTATGCTAGGTCGAGATGCCAAGTCCTATGAATCCACTAGATCACTTGATCTAGGAACTCAAGAGAACACGAAATGCTCTGTCGTTGGGCACACTAAACTCCCCTTCAAAGATCCCTCAACCCGAATACTATGGATTAGTATAGAGAAGCAGGGGTCGATCCCACGAAGATGGACACGTAAGAAAGCATTTCGAAACTTTGGACAAGGGCGGCTGCTGCCACGCAAACTGGGTTGAGGTTTAACTACGACTAGACCTAGGCAGGAAATGTAAACACTAGACCTAGGAAACTGTAAACATGCTAAGATCAAACATCATCAAGACTACGGGATATTGAATTCCCTTCCTAGACCGTGTAAACGGCTACCTAATAGAACCAGACAGGAAGCATATAACAGTGGGGACCATAATTCCAGAATTAGCAAGTACGGCAGAAAGGCTGCAAATAACAAAATGAAACTCTAACTAACAACGACATGCATTTTTTTAACTGAATCAAAAACGAAGATGAAGAAAACAGAGCGCGTACCTAGATTCGAATAGAATATAAAAGTTGGGTCTTCGGAAACTTACAACAAACCGGAAATAACACAGATCTACATATACTAAACGGAATGAAATGAAAACACGAAGGCTAGGCATAAATTTAAACCAACTCTGCTCAGATTCACGTCGGATGCTTAATCCACTCTGGATCCAAGCGATCCGAACCAAACAACGACCTCAATCAACTCCATATCTTTCGATCTAACAGATCTACTCCGATCAACACCGAATTCAAACGATTCCAATCAACTCAGCTACAACACTGAATTCAAACCTCCGATTCAACCACCAACAAACTTTGATCAACCCGATCCAGCCATTACTCTGCACAGATTCAGTGAGCAATTGCGAAACGCATCCAACACAAGTAAACTAAATTAAACTCCAGAAAAACATATGACTTAAATCAGAAATCAACATCAACGACATAACAGAAAATTAAACTTGCATTAAACACAAAAATATTCAGTAAAAACAGAGAGCCGAGCTCCGAACAGCAAAGCTCGGTGAAATCCACAAAGTACGAGGAATTAAAATGGAACTTGTTTCTTCGCCCTCGACAGGAAGGTGTTACAACCCAACTGAAATGCAAGAAAGCGAAAAGTGAACCCAAAATGCAAACCCCCAGAATTTCCCTCTAAAGAACCCAAGTGTATAAAAGAAAAGTGAGCTACGAGCCACACACTGTCAATGAGGCCTCCACCCCAGAAGGTTCTTTCCTCCCCCCCTTTTCAGAATGCATGCTTCCTTCCTTATATAGGCGCGGACATAATCTTCTAGAAGCCTTCGTAGAAATCTCCATTCTACCCTTCAGCTCCGAGATTTCCTCCGTCTTGCAATTTTCCTCCACAATGCTCATTTCTTCGCCAGTTTCCTCAGACATGTGATTGTCCTCTTCTTTTCTTGGACCTGGCAAAATTCTTCAACACACCTGGCTTAAAACGTGTGTTAGACCCAGTAATTCCACGAATTTATCCCCTAGGCCTATGCATGAAATTAGCCTTATCAAAGTGCTCACACTTAAACCATGCTTGTCCTCAAGCATAAAAGACAAGAAAAAGAAATAAGGCAAATTTCAATGCACGGTTCCCAAGAATGACTCTACAAGCAAAACACAAACAAAGCACCAACTCCTAGACCTAGACAACTACAGACTCACAAAAGAAAACAACATACAAAAATAAAACACAACAGATAAGCATAAACTAGTTTCAACTTTTAGGCGACCGTCCCCACAAGCTTAAGTCCTATCCGATCGTCTACAGTCTTCAAATCCTCCCCCTTCCCTCTTCTACCTAAACGATCTGTCAGTTTGTCAAGATAGCCTATTGATTTCCCAGTAGTTAGGTTCGCTCGATCACTCATTCCTCACCAGGGATGTTAGGATCGAAACGCTCCAAAGTTAAAGTTACACCACTGATGCGTCGGGTTATGAGAGTTTCTCCTTCTTACTACTCCTTTTCCCTATTGATTTCCTGGGTCAGGTTGCGATTGCATTCATGCCCTATTTTTTTTTCTTTTTCTATATATACCCCTTTTTCCCCTGGACTTTGTCCAGCTTATACCTCCTTTTCCTGTTCTATTTTTTTCTCTGGACTTCGTCCAGCTTATACCTCCATAACCCATTTTTTCTCCTTTATACTCTACTCTCTAAGCATCAAGTGGCAGCTCATTTTTACATGTTAGCTCAAAGTGTTTAGGCTTATAACTCGCTCTTATAGTAGGGCTGCACAGCTAGGTTATCTAAGGCCTTTTCTATCATCCTTACTTCATTCAGACCGCTTTTAGTTTATTAAGGAAAAAGGCATCAAAGTTGACATGTATCCTATCATCAATCGCTCTCACTAAGGGAATCTTGCCTTATTATCTTACTAGCTCATGCAACACACAAAAACGCTAGACCTAGAGACTCTAAGACTCCTATTTACAAAAACAAATACTGCACTTACTCCCCCCCTCCCACTTCACTCAAGCTTGTCCCCAAGCTATCCTAGTGAAGTGGGGAAATAGGGAAGTATGAACAGCACAAAACAGACCAAACAACACAAACAAACAAACAACGTGCATAAAACAAAACAAACTTCTCACACTTAGACCGTACAACGGGCTAAGTGGGAGAAGGGGCAACAAACAAAACCAAAACATGCAAAAACAGAACAACCCCTTCTCACACTTAGACCAAGGATCGGGCTAAGTGTGGGAAGGTGCAACACATATATACAAAATAGAGCATGCTGGTCACAGACAAACACAAAACAGAAAAGGAAGGAAAAATGAAAAATAAAAGAAGGAAAAGTAAAAGTTACTTGGCTCGGGGGGGGTCAATTCTGGGTCTGGCTCCCGCGGGAGCCAGACTTGGGCGGGGCGGATGGTTAGGTCACTCTAGCTTTCTTCTTTGCCGGCGAATCCGGCTGTGCTGTCATCTCCTCACTCTGTCTAGGCACTGACTTTCTCATGGTCAAGGGTTTAGTCGCGGACGGGGCAGTCAGAGGCTTCGTCGGCTGGGGAGGCTTCTGGAGAGATAAACTTTCTTGCCCTGGCAATTTAGAAGCGCTGCTAGGGCCAGGAAGCAACTTCGGTGCCTCGGGGAACTTCTCTTTAAACCACTTCGCCATCATCATCGTCAGCGAGACGGCCTCTGCCATCCTATCAGTAATACATCCCTTGAGGGCCACGATCTCCTCTCTAACTTTCCCGACTTCCATTCTTACCTCGGTTACCTCCTTCCTCACTCTTGCGATTTCCTTCCTTACTTCTGCAACATCTTTCCGTACTTCCTCAACATCTTTACGTACTTTCTCAACATCGACACTGTCCTTTACATCCACGACCTCCGATTCCTGCTTCACCTGGACTTCCGACCTGCCGATCTCATAAAAGCATACCTACTTCCCATGCATGATTAGAAGCCCCTTGTTGAAGAAATATTCGACATTGAAAACCTCTAGGGGCATGCACATCTCCACATTTCGGCACGATTTGGGTATCTTCAGTATTACGTTGCGTTGAAAGTATGCCCCTAGGAGGTGGCATGTGTACATGTGCCTGGAAGGATTAGCGGCCATCTGATGGCAAGCCTGGGCTAGCCAGTAGCCCAGGTGTACACGGACTCCCTTGGCCATACACCAAGTGAAGTATAGGTCGGCTGCGGTCAAAGCAGCGTTTGCGGTTCCCATCAGATTATAACTGATCAACGTCTGAGCAAAACGCAGGATCCGGTTGTCAATGTGGTAATCCCTCGAATAACTTGTTTTAAACTGACCCACCTTCGGGTGGGTTATAAACTCCCAAGCGCTTTGTGGTTTAAAACCCGGGGTAAACTTAGGCGGACCCACCATCATGTCATTCCATAAGCCCTCATCATCCTGTGTGCGCGATAACAACCCCATGCGGAACGACCACTCTCGGATGCTCATTTCGTGCTCCTCGTTGAAAAGGCGGAAGGTAATAGAGTCGGCATCCAGATCAGTTGTAGACTTCAAACGAAAGGTTGAGAAAAACTCACGCGCTAATGCTGTTGGGACTTCAAAAGAGTTGTGCTTCAGCAACCAGTCGAAACCGATCGCGTCGATGTACTCCCGGAATTCATCGTCGAAAGCAATCTCCTTCAGCTCCGCGGGATCATATCTCTTTTCGGACTTCGCATACTTGCCCTGTGCACTCTTCTCTTTATACATTGTTGCACGCTTGGGGTCAGTGAACTTCCTCATTGCATCAAGTAATTCCTTGGTTAACCAAATTTCTGTAGGCTCAAAATTGAGCTCTTCTTCAAGTTCCTCTTCGGAGTCGCTAGATCCAGCAGGGCTATCAGACTCGGCAGCATATGGAACCTTTGCGGGTGGAGGAAGAGAGGTTTCAACAGATTTTCCTTTTGATTTTTTGGTCAAGGAAGGAGCGGCCTGCTTTCCCTTCCTTTTTCTTTCAGCCGCCTGGCGGCGTTCTTCCTCGTCACTCTCCACACCACTGGGTCTAGGAGAGATGTCCTGCTCACGGGCTGCGGTCTCTGGACCCAGCGCTTCTCCTTCCGTTTGCTGGACAGAGTCATCAATTTCATTTATCAAGCTCCGGCGAGCTTGTCTCCGGGCTTCCCTTTTATTTACCGGTGAAATTGTCGCCTCCGGGACATCAGTCAAATCCACGACTAGATTTACCCTCTCGTCGACGGGTTCCTGTACATCTTCAGTAACGAGGGCCTCTCCCTCCTCAGACAGCAAAGGGGTTGCCCCCATGATATAAACAGGGGTTTCCACCCCAACCAAATCTTGTTCATTGTGGGTCTCAGTACCCACGACCTTTTCAGGGGTCCTCCCCTCATCATCGTTCTCAACAGAGACTTGGGCCTCATCGCCCCCAACTTTTTCTAGGGTTTCCCCATCTATAGCTTTCTCAGAAATTAGGACCTCATCGCCCTCAACATGTTCTAAGGTTTTCCCCTCAGGATTACTAGTAGACAAAACAGCAGATACACCCACACTTTCTGACACAACACGGGTTTCTCTCTCAACGACATCAATAGCAGCAATAACAGGGGTTACCCCCTCAGATACATGGTCTAACCTTGGTTCACTGACCGTCAAAAGCTCCAAACCCGTAGCCAGATCCGCTTCCTCCTCAGGTACGTTTGCGGCGGTTGTTCCGGCTATACTGGTGGCTGGTTCGGCCATCGAATGTGCGGCCTCCGGTTGGTGTTTCGCAGTCTCTGAAACTTGTGGTGGTGGTGTAGTGGTTTTCCCCATCATAGTGGTGATCATGGCGAACGCCGTCATTGCCTCCTCTGACCCCAAGTTTCTGCAATAGATCGGCCATGAACGACGTTGTGTTAGATTCGGCGGATCCAGAGGTGCTTCCTGTGTTTTGTGTGTTCTCCATGGCGGAATCTGTAGAATTTCGCAAGAACTCGGAAGAAAAAATTTCGTCGGTTAGGGTTAGAGAGGGAATTTGAAAGAGAAAATTTGGGGATTTTTTTCGTAGAGAGAGTGAGTATGATATGGAAAATAAAAGAGAGAGCACGGTTATAGCCTGTAGGTATGGGAAATGACGGTTTTGCAGGTGGTTGTAGGCATGACGCGAGCGACCGTACTCCTCCCCATAAAGTTACCTTTTGAAATTCGAACCGATGATAACTCCCTCCAAAATTTTACTCCTCAACTCCCTGCCCCATTTGAATACTCTCTGCAATATCACACTTAGAAGAACATCAAACTAAAAATGAAACGCCAGACTCCCAGGTTAAGGATATGACAGTATGAAAAAATTCCCTAAGGAGTCTATGATTTCGAAAATATTTTTAGAAGATTATTTTTTTCTGATTTGTTTGGGTTTTCTTGATTTAAGAAAAGCGTTTAAATATTTACACTCTCTTTCAAGTATTCTTGAGATTCCCTAGGTCAGGGCATGGATTATAAAAACTTCTCAATTTACTTGACTCAGGATTTCTTCAAGAACACTTCCTTCCTAGATTGGTTAGGCGATATCAGGGAGTGCGCGTAGAGGCACTTCGTCCACTACACACAGCTCCGAGTTATCCCGAAATACCTTCACACAGCTCCGAGTTATCCCAACTTGTAGTTCCTTGGTCCGGAGATTCTTATCATGCCAGAGCTTGGTCTTTTCTTTGTACCACATCGCGGACTCATAAGACTCAAGCCTCAATTCTTCCAACTCCTGGAGCTGCAATTTCCTCTCTTCCTCACAAGCTTGAGCATTCATGTTAATCTTCTTGACCGCCCAGTATGCCTTGTGCTCAAGTCCAACTGGCAAGTGGCACATCTTGCCGAACACTAACCTGTACGGAGACATCTCAATAGGGGTCTTATATGTTGTCCTGTAAGCCCATAATGCGTCGTCAAGCCTCTTACTCTAGTCTTTCCTTGACGGATTCACTGTCTTTTCAAGTATAGCTTTGATCTCCCTATTTGATATTTCCGCCTGATCGTTAGACTGAGGATGATAAGGTGTAGACAACCTGTGGTGGACTCCATACTTCTTCATCAGAGCTTCTATCGTACGGTTCTGGAAGTGAGTTCCTTGATCCGAATTAACAGCCCTAGGAACACCGTACCTGTTAAAAATGTTAGCCCTAAGAAATTTTTCCACCTCACCAGCTTCGCAAGATGTGGTAGCTTTTGCCTCTATCCATTTCGAAACATAATCCACCGCCACAAGTATGTATGCATTCCCATATGAAGATGGAAATGGACCCATGAAGTCCATTCCCCAGACGTCGAAAATCTCACAAACGATGACAGGGACTTGCGGCATTTCATCTCTTTTGTAGATTCCCCCAGTCTGTTGACACATTTCACAATTCTGACAGAATTCGAACGCATCCTTATGCAATGTAGGCCAGTAAAAACCACTGTCTAACACCTTCCTCGCGGTCTTCCTTGGTCCAACGTGACATCTGTTAGGGTTTTGTATACTAGAAATCACCTTTCGAGCGATTGCATACTGTAAAACTCTAATGGTTATTTTCCAATAAATGCAACAGATTATTTTTGTCATAATGTTGTTATGTTTTACATTTAATGGTTGTTTATTGCATATTTAAATGTATAAGCAAACGTAACAAAGTCTAAGTCTTTGTTTTAGTAGACCGGTTGTGGGCGTCGTCCAATTTAAGGTAACACGGTCAGTTCTAAACAAAGAAAAATAAGAATTTCACAACCTAGATAGGGCTAGACTACCTATCGCGAAAGGTTGCAATGTCAGTCCAATTATTTCTAAGCCTTATTGAAATAAGATGACGTTGGTGTGGTATAGCACTGAATGGATCTAACAGCAAGACGAGTCTTTATGCTATCTACTGAAAGACGAGGTCTTGATAATTAATTTCTTAATCAATGTACGTTGGTGTGGTATAGCACTGAATGGATCTAATATGTCGTGTTCTATTTCCCGAGCACAATATATGTGTGTTGTAGCAGCTAAGCTCTCCATAACAAACTAATTCCTCACTAGTTATTTACTAACTGCCAACGGCTAGCTCATGACTTCTTAGTTCACCCGGTTAGGATTGGTATACTGAAAAAACATATTTCGAGCATGCTGCACTGATAGAATTGCTTGTATACAATAAATTCTACTATCCACTTTTAACCCAAGGCGAGAAGAAGTAATTTTATCGCATTGGTGTTTGCTTATGCATTTATAAGATGTTTCTCAAACATTTAAATGTATAAGAAGTAAACAAGTCTAATTCTTCTACATAGTAGACTGGTCGTGAACGACGTTCACAGAAGGTGATGAAGTCGGTTCTTTGTATAAGAGAAATAGAATTTCACAACCTAGATAGGCTTTGGCTACCTATCGTGAAAGGTTGCAGTGTCAGTCCGCATGTTTCCTTACCTTATGAAATAAACGACACTGGTGTGGTATAGCACTGAAGGATCTAACAGTTGAGATAAGTCTTTCTTGTTATTTACTGAAAGACGAGGTGGGTGAATCCAGTTTGATAATATCCTCAAGAGGTGTTCGAAAAAAGTTTTATTATTCAGAAACCCGGCCGGTTCGAATTTATTCCAGAATAATAAATAAAGATTTTGAACTAGACAACTCTTGGACAAAGATATTAATTCATTAAAGTTAAATAGCATACTTAAATTAATTAATGTCTTAAACACGGGAAATAATAAATTAAAGATGTAAAGCCCAGATTACTCGTAATTTGGGATTGGACGGGCAATCAATATTATTATATTATAGTGGATGATAATAATATTCTGTTTGGATTTGGCCCAAGTCCAACCTCCATGAATCCCTAATCTGATCCATCATAACTCTATATAAAGCAGATTAAATAAAAGACAAAATTAATTGATTTTAATCATCAAAATTCTTGCCCCCCTCTTCCAGGGAGTGGACAAAATTTTCAGTTTCACGAAACTGAAGTGCAGTCTTCTGTCTTGATTTTGACAAGATTTCCCCATCCAAAGGTCATTATCTTAGTTCGGGATACAGATTAGAAGGTTCGTGGTTGAGTATGAAGAACATCACGTGGAGAAGACGCAAGCAATGGTCGATTCTTTGGAGAATCAGATCGGTAATTCTAAACCGTAGGAAACCAATGAATTAGGTTTTGATTCCTTGTTTATGAATTATTTGTGTTCTTGTATGCAATTTTGTGTTTAACATGTTGTTAATTAATTTTATAATCAGTCAAATAGATTAGTAGATCTGATTTATTTGTTTATGCATGTCTTCCGCTGTGCAAGGGGCACCAAACCCCAGCACACCCGAGCTGCCCTACAGTCATATTTTTTTGGCATGATATTGCATGATTTGGGCTTGCTCAGCCAAACCATTAACAAATCCTCCACCTTGGTTGATCAAACCAGCATACAATCATCCAACGCCTCACTATCCATACATCTTCCTCAAAACCTTCGGAAAAGGCTCACCAAATCCAGGAAGTATCTAAACTTAGATGTTGGCAATGCCTTAGTAAGAACATTAGATGCATTGTGGTTAGTACTCACTTTTTCTATCCTCACTTTTCCCTTCTCCACTTCCTCTCGTATAAAATGAAGTCTTACATCCATCATGGTTGTTGCACTCATGGAATGTGTGGTGCTTCGCCAAGAAAATCGCACTGCTGCTATCACACTTAATTGCAACACTTCGATGCTTCCCACCAAAATCTCCAATAATCCCCTTGAGCCAAAAACTCCTCTTCACAACCTCATTGAGAGTCATGCCTCGGCATCAGTAGTTGATAAGGCTACTACTGATTAAAGCCCCTAATTCCAACTCACTTATGCACCAAACAAAGTAACAACATAGCCAAATTGTGATATTCTATTGTCAATTTTGGCGGCTAATCTGAGTCATAGTGTAATACCCAATTCTCTTAATAACGTTTAATGTTTATCAATACAATCGTATATCAAGAAAATGCTATATTAAAGTGAGTAGTACTTCAAACCACTATGTTTTGTTAGTTTAAATCCTTTTGGGTTTTATTAATCAATGCCAACGCGAGAAAGTAATTATGCTCAATGAGTTAACGTGCAACAAAATACAAGTTAGCAAATAATTGTCCAGAAACAATTATGGGTTGAATGGATATTAAATCTTGACTTACAAAATAGAGTTATTTCTCTACAAGTGGGAAATGATCCAAGTGTATTATGCTTTTACAAGAGTTGTGGCTTTTATAGAAATCTAGTGGTCCATTTTCAAGAAACTCCAATCCCCGAAGCATGCTCCTGCAAATGAATGGACAAGTCAGTACATTGTACACGGTAAAAATGTATAATACTGCATGAATAGCATGAAATAGTGTATAAATAGTGGAATAGTGTGTGGAATAGTGTTGCAGATGACTTCTTCTCCAAAATCTGCCACTCTTCCTTTTGTTTCAACACGTGCAAAATGGGTGATAGGAGTGGTTGGGCATTATCAGCTACACAAATATATGTATAGTAGCCAATGATCATATATATTTGAAACGATCATTTCATTCAAGTTCACTGCGACACGCGAAGTAGAGTTTGTTTTCAAAAACTTTATATTGAGTTATCGCATATATCATGCAAAGGAGTACGTGTGCTATAATAATAATATTTAATGCCTTGTCGGAGAAGAAATAGTATGTAGCGGAAGTTGTTTTCATCCATCAACACACCACAAACACCTTCACACTCAAAAACTTCCAACACACTTAAACCTTTTTTTTTTCAAGCAAGCACGGAGGAGAAGGAGCCCTGAATATAGTCAAGAATTCCTTTTTTCCAATTCATCAAGTTTTACCATTTTTCCTCTCGGTATGTTTTCGCGCCACATTCATTCTTGTTCAAACGTATTCTTTAGCATGTACAAAAATCATATATAACATAAGTCAAAGTCAATCATGCCTTTTTGTCATACACCGTATTTTTATTTCAAACTCAAGAAAGTAGAAAGCTCCTATCATGTTTCAATTTGGGAATAAGCATCTTAAAATGACAGACACTTTAGAAATTAATAATGGTAAATCTAACCGTTAAAATTTAATACCCTTCGGTCAAAATGAAGTAGTATGAGTACCTTCCCTGAAAATTTCAGAATGATCGAACAACGTATGAACATCCGATCTTTTAGAAAACCGAGTTTTGTCGCCCTCTCTTTTCGTTGAAATTTATTGGAACCACTACCCCCTTTTTTGTGTTGATTATTAATGTTGTTAGTTCGCGAAACTAAAAATTTAAGTAAGAATCGAACGAACCAAAACGATTCTTCATATAATTATGAAAATTTACAAACGTCGATAAAGAACAGGAAGGGTTATCCCAAACTATAAGTGCTCGAAAACAAGATACATTGTAACGGCCCGCTAAGCCGATATTATTAGAAACAATATTATTAGCTTGATTATCTATATAAGTGATTTTTATGCAATTAAATCCGAATTACGATAGATCGTCGTTGTTGTTTGTTTGACCTTTGGTAAGTGAATAGAACACGTAGATATATTACACATATATGAATATAATAAATTTAAATGAATAAATAAATAAGATCTCAAAATTAAAATCTTAATGTCCGATACATCCAACAAAAGTCCAACAAAATTAATACATCCCACGATCTAAGAAAGCGGGTACTTCAACGCGGACGGCCCCGAACTTGAACCGATTATATCTACATCAAATTAAATAAACAATTTAATAAATACTCAAATAATTACTTAAATAATTAAATAAAATAAAAAAAGAAGAAGAGAGATGGGCAGGTCCTGCAGGATCAATCTTCTGTCAGCAGCATTTAATACTGCATTTAATGATAGAGGGGGATATCAAAACTTCTGACAAAGGAGAATGATTAAGAGAAGAATGTTAGCAACTTGCTGCCATAACTTGCTGCCAACGCCACTTTCACAGCCATCTTTTATACATACACGTAGAGATACAATCATTTCTTTTTCACTCACCCACATCACCATCACACATCCAAATTTCTCTGCACACACCAACCCCATGAAGAAAAGAGGAGTCCGATATACAATCATTTCTTTTTCACTCACCCACATCACCATCACACATCCAAATTTCTCTGCACACACCAACCCCACGAAGAAAAGAGGAGTCCCTAGCAGGGAGGCACACAATTGTAGACACAAACACTACAGCCCTAACACTTTACTTTCCACATAAAAAGGTGAATCCCAAACCCTTGTTTTCCTTTACATTTATGTACGAAGCATGCATATATTAGTTGACAATAGGAATCTGCCCAATGTTAACAACACAGTGAAATTAACTTGTTACACCATGAGTCTTCCGAGTAACAACACATTATTCAAGTCACCAAATCCATAGAATAGCCAACCCAAGTCCTACAACCATAGTTAAAACAAGTCAAGAAACTTATCTCCAAAATAGGATTCTGCCAAAATTCCGACGACTAAGTTTCGGCACTCCGTCGCCGACGGTGACAGCCCACGCTCCAAAAATTCGTCACTGTTTTCCTAATTTAGAATCTGAAAATTTGAATTTACAAAGTTTCAACATCAAAAATATAATCTTGTGAATAATCAAAAAGAGAGGACGGGGGGCAATTAAACGAACAGGTAATTTGGTCATCTCACCTTTCGTAAATCGGCAGCAGATCTGGAAGGGAGTCGGCGTCGGCGGTGCATGCTGGCGGTGACGGCAGGAAACGGAGAGGAGAGTGAGAGAAAGCCGAGAAGAGAGATAGATATGAGGATGAGGAAGGGAACACCGCCGGAGGCGAAAACGGAAGCGGAGGCTGCGCCGGTAGGGTGGCGGGTCGACGGAAACTTGAACTGGGAAGAGAGATTTTTTTCCTAATTTGTGAAATTGGAGAAGGAGATTGAATAGGTTGATAGAGATAGAAACTGACTGTGGGTAGGTGGAGTATATGGATTAATAAATCCTGGAATTGGGGTTGTTTTTCTTCCCTAAATTATTTATTTGTTGGGCCACTTATTTATTAGAGTGGGCTAATGATATTTCATGTGGGCTGATTTTAATCCTAAGATTGGGGCTCTTTGGGGGCTAGCTCCATGGAATTTACAGTAGGCTAGAATTAATTATTTTAGGCCATGGAGTAGTAAAATATTTAGGGAATAAGTTGGGTTGTAATGAAATAATCCCAGAAGTCCCATTTCCGAAAATCTAATTAATTAGACTACAATTTGAGAAAGAAATCTTGGCCTATCTTTGAAAATAACTCTTTACGGAAGAGATGTTAGCAAATTTTTTTAGCCTACGTTGAGTTCAACTAATAATTTGTATATTAATTAAATTAGTATTGGTTCTTCTATTAGTGAAATTATGTTTAAATATCTGAAATTGATTTAGTAAACGAACGATGCCAAATTAATTGAAGAGTGAGGCTTAAAGAACAAGTAAAATAAAATAGTATGCATGTCATCAAGTTATTGTATATTCTTGAAGCTAAATTTAGCTTGCATTTTGTGTTCAAAAGGGGAGAATTGAGAGAAAGCTAAAAATTTTGAAGCTGGGAATTATTTTCAAAAATATTGGGAAGCATACGAGGTGAGCTTTCTTATTCTAAAAATACAAATCATATTTTGTGAAAACACGAACACATGTTCGGGATTTTTAAAGATGTTGTCTTGCCATAAATGTTTTGTATGATGTCTATCTGTTGGCTAAGGCCAAGTGAATTATGAATGATGATATATGTGAATCGAATTCGGGTCCTAGTAAGGGTGGTGGTGTCCCTACTTGGACTAGTGTACACAGGAAACCTCTGACCGTGAACGGCAGAGAAGGTGGCCACCTTCCCGGCACATGGAAACCTCTGACATGTTGGGCAGAGAAGGTGACCGTGCGAGAACACCATCTCGACGGCACAATGTGATCAGATATGGCTAAGTACAGGAAAAAGGGACTGCAGTCCAATATGAATATTTTTAGTAAGCTCGGGCCTTTTTAATAAAACCCCGAGTGTTACTGTGATGATGGCTTGACAATATTTTCAAATGTATATTTGTATTTTTCGGCAATGTGTTCACTGAGTACTTTTGTACTCAGCCCTGCATATAATTCTAATGTGCAGGTTGAGCAACGAAGTGGTGGAGGAAGTGCTATTGAGACAAGGCATTTAATTCAGTCAGATTTTGACTCTCGGAGGTTCATGTCTTCATACATGGAACCGCGTTCATTTGCTTCCGTTGTGCATCTTAATAGACTCAAGTCTATTTTGTTCAAAACTCTGATATTTTGAAATTCTTACAAACAATTACTCGATTTTTCATGATTGAGTATCTTTTCTTCTATGTATCAGCACTTGATTAGTCATGTCTCGCAACCAATGTTTGATTTTACTTTCCCTTAACATTTTTCCCGCTTCTTATACCCCACCCCTAGTCACGGTTCCCCGACTATGCTATCCTTAGCAAGTGCGGTCGTGACATACATTAACCTATATGATCATTTCACATGTGATCTATGAATGGAAAGAAAAAAAAATGTGGAATACTATTCTTTTACAAATATTCATGAACGGGCCAAAAGGCTAAGAAACTAAAATCTTTTGCTAAACTTTGGGCCTCTTTCTCCCGAACCCAAACCGCATCCCCACCACGGCCCTATCCGATCAACCCGTTGGGCCCGAGGCAGTGAGCCCGTCGCGGACAGTAGCAGGGCCGCCGAGTGCTTGTCCCAACCTGCAAGACAAAACAAATTTTTAAAGGCTAGAGATTAAGAGTTAGTGGTTAAAGACACATAAATTAAAGAAAAACTACACTAGGAGAAAAGGAACAACCCTCTTTAGCTTTGGAGGACGATAAACTCACCAAGAAAGGAAAGTCAATCCTGCAAATCTTTAGCTAGTTAAAAGCTTAATCACAGAAGATCGAACCGTTAAAATTTGTTCCCTTTGTTTAAAATTTCGCGACGGTCGGATATTATTTGGATCTCCGATCATGAAGGAAACCGAGACTATCTCTTATTTGGTGAAAATTATAAGAAAGAGAAAGGGAGAGAGAGGGATAAGTTGAGAGAGAATGAGAAATAAGAAGATGGAAGCGTGAGAGGTAGAGCACACTCTTTACTTTTTTTTGAAGGACTGATATAATTATTTTTGCAGTGGGCTTGGATGAATAAATTTGTTGTAACACTTGCGAATTTTCAAGTAATAAAATTTCTTTTATTGAATGCGATATGGTGATTAATTGAATATTTCTGAAAAAAATATTTAATTTCTCACGATGCGAGTAATTAAATATTTTGGGCGTGCACGAATAATTTTCTTTGGCACGATGAATTCTTTTAGTTCTTTGTAAACTTTGTGAAATACGAAATCTTGATTTGTTAATCAAGTGGATAAGAGGAATTATTATAGTACTTGGCATAACACCAAGGGACTAATTATGTTGTTGGTTTTGCGCGAAGGGGAGTGCGTACGGTGTTTATTTATTCATACTTGCGTAGTGTGAATTATTTTGGTGGAAAAGAATATCTCTAATCCTCATGAAATTTCTTGAAGTGCTATACGGAGTACGTGGCGTGTTTGGAAATCAAGGATCGATTTTGATGAATTAATATTTAGAACAACATTAAATGTTAATTTACTTTCGTTGGGCGAATTAATCTTCGATGAGAACGAGACGACAAAGTAATTGAAGTTTTCATGAACTTTAATTATTAAGTAATACTTGGTCTGCGAAAATAATATACTAGAGTTCAATGTTAATTACAAATGGCTTTGGGCCATAAGAAATAAAAATCCAGAGAAGTGTAATTAAATAATTACACAAATTGGGCTCACAACTAATGAGTCCAAACAAATTAAATAAGTGGGAGATGCTTATTCCTTGTTGAGCCTTATTTGTCCCCTTGTTCATGCTTCACGTAAAATACCACAAGGATCTGCTCCCATTCTAGCGTAAGATTTCTTCAGAATAATGCTTCACCTTCTACTCCACTCCTTAGCCGTTACCTGCAAAAAAAACACACCAATTTATTCCTAATCATGGTGATCAATTCACAGATTAATGTCAGCAAATAATTACCATTCAATCACACGGTTTAATGGGATTTACTCCCTCGTATTCACGGATGTTTCACCTTTCCTTCTCACTTTCACAATCTGCAATTCCAGCCAAACAGTTGAGAGAGAGAGCCGAGAGAGAAAGAGAGTAGAGGAGCTTTTGGTTTCCAAGTTTCTACCATCACAAGTCACGGTAATACCCATTCCATTTGCTTTTGTTTTCTAATTCTTTGACAACCGAGAACTCATGGAGGTATTCTCATAGGATTCACGACAGACAGCGAGAATTCGAAGAGCTGCCAAATTCTCAATTCAATTCCAAACGTGGTAATCTTTTTCATCGATGCATATCTCAATTGTTCCCTACGTTTCAAAATCAAACATTTGCAATTTCTATTGACAGAAATTGAAACTGTCAAGTTCAACGAGTCTCCCTTTTCAGCCTTACAAAACTCACAATCAAGTTCATAGCAACAAAGGTATAAATCCCTTTCTTTTTTATCTTTGTTATACATAGCATATCATCACACCGACGTGGAGACCACAAAGGTATAAATCCCTCAGCTCGCCTTAAGGAGACCACCGACGAGCGCATGGTGGAAGAGATCGACGTGGATACGAGAGAGAGAGGCATCAAGGAACCGGATAGAAGCATCGCCAAGGATCTAGCACGCCGGCAGAGACAGCCACCGGATCGCATGGACGATTATGCCAAGCCATGACGAGAGATTGAGATAGTTATTATTTATTTTAGTTAATTTCCTCATATTCCTTGACTTTAGTATTTTTGGATTTATTTCGGTATTTTTAATCATTTTTGCGTCGAGCGGATTATAAGCTCCTTTCCGGGTTTTCTTCGTTGATTCTTTCTCGGATCGTAGGTCGAATCAACCCTAGGGTTCTGGTATAAATAGGCGTGTATTTTATTTCACTCTTTACGAAATAAGATATTTTCACGCAATTTCTTTTCTTCTTCAACAAAAAACCCTAGTTCTTGTCGTGTGCGATCGTCGGGCAAACGTTCTCGCGACCTCACGGAGGAATCTAATCGAGGTTAGGGAGTCCGTCCTTGAGGCTGGCCGACGGGCTGAGACAACAGCAGCTGACGACAGCTCTACCAGACCTCCAACGGTACAACAGCGGCGGCGTGGGACCGCGATGGTGCCCCTGACCAGCGACGGCGATGCCTGACCGAGGGCAGCACTCACAGCAGAGTGGCAAAGGAGCAGACGCGCAGCTGACAGCAACGATGGTAGGGAGGGGCTGTCGCGTGGGCTAGTCAGAGATGGAAATCAGGGTGCATAGGGAAATTGATACGATCTTAGCTCTAGACTTCCCGATTTTGATAGATATCACGTAGATTCAACACAATTGCACTCAATTAAAGTAACAACGAATTGATCGGACGTAAATAGGAACTATATTGATTGGAATTGCAAAACGATAAACAGCAACAATCACAATACAAACGAATGTAAAGCTAGATGCGATGGATCCACGACCCAATGCACACAAACAATCACACACTCAACATGCTTCGAAAAGGTGGCTCCTCATGACGCCACCTCACCATGCCCTCTCAACAAGTTGGATTGCATGATCATGTGCCTTCATGTGCCTTATTAATCCATGTCAGCTTATTGATTTAATAATACTCCTAAGATACCACACCCATTCACCAATAAAAGGGTGCGTTCGTTGCATGCACGGTGCGCTACCACGCCTACTAACTATGCATGCAACAATCCCCTCCCCTTAAGGTTCCTTGTCCCTAAGGAACCATGGAAAATGCTCTTTGATAACATCGGCAAACTCCCACGAAGCGTCAGCTGGGGAATGGCCTGCCCAATGGATCAACCATTGCGTAACAGCATGGTTGTGGCGTTTAACCATTTTTCTCTCCAGAATAGCCTGAGGAACATCATCCTTAATATGGGATATAGGTGGCAGGTCCGGAACAGGGCTGGAAGGGGCCGATGCTGGTCGCACAGAGACACATGGAACACGTGTGGATAGCTGCCGAAAGATGGGAGGTTCAGTTTATAAGCGACCTTCCCAACCCGATCTACAATTTGATATGGGCCGAAGAACTTAAGCTCGAATTTCTGGTGGTTGTCGCAGATGGATTTCTGTCTATAAGCTTGTAGTTTCAGCCTTACCCAATCACCTATATCATACTCCTTATCACTCTTATGTTTGCCAGCTTGCCGTTTCATACGATCAGCAGCTCTTTGCAGATTTTGTTTCAACACCTCAATCATAGCCTCCCTGTCTCGGAGAGCGATATCCACCGCCTTAACATTAGAATCCCCGGGCAGATAAGGGATGTGGAGAGGAGGTGCAAACCCATACAAAGCTTCAAATGGAGACATCTTAATACTAGAATGGAATGAGGTGTTATACCAATATTCAGCAAGTCCCAACCATTGAGCCCACGATCGTGGCTTTTCACCAACAGAGCAACGCAAATAGCATTGTAAGCATTGGTTGACAACCTCAGATTGTCCATCCGTTTCAGGATGATACGCGGTAGAATATAGCAATTCCACACCAAGGAAACTGAGAAATTCCTTCTAGAAAGTCCCCACAAATATGGCCCCTCGGTCACATACTATTTTGACTGGCATTCCATGTAGCTTGAACACGTTATTAAGGAATACCTCAGCAACATCCTTGGCTGTAAATGGGTGTGCCAATGCCATGAAATGGGCATATTTACTCAGCCTGTCGACCACCACAAATATAGTATTTTTTCCATGAGATGCGGGTAAAGCCTCTATGAAATCCATAGCGGGTACGTGAAGATCGCGGGTGGAATAGGCAATGGCTGTAGCAACCCCGAGGCTAGTGTATTTCCTGATTTATACCTCTAACAAGTCACACACATCTGCACAAACTCCCTTACATCCTTCCTGAGTTTAGGCCAATATAATAGAGCAGAAATCCATTTGTAAGTTCCTAGAGCACCTGAGTGGCCAGCCAAGGCAGAATCATGGAACAAGGAGAGTATTTGAGCCTTCAACTGCAAGTCATTTCCCACAACCAGTTTTCCATTCTTCCTCAACTCTCCATTACTCCAGCTGAACTTAGCATGAGATGTTGGCTACTGTTGCTTCTCAGTTATCACCCTCTGTATCTGGGGTCAGTAGGCCAAGAGGCCTTGATTTTTGTAATGAGCTCCAAGGGAATTATGTAGGAAGTGAGGGCATAAATTGTTGGTTCAGGGACCCGGGATAAAACATCCGCTACAGAATTATCCACTCCTTTTTTGTATCTGATTTCATAGTCAAAATGCATTAACTTAGCCATCCAAGCTTGTTGAGTTGGGGTCGTCAGTTTGTGTTCCAGTAGGTACTTTAAACTTTGGTGGTCAGTGAGAATGATAAATTTTCTACACTGAAGGTAGTGGTACCATTTCTTAACGGCCATCAAGATAGCAAGAAGTTCCTTCTCATAAACCGACAGTGATTGATGTCTCTTTGATAAGGCTTTACTGATATATGTTATGGTGTACCCCTCCTGCATCAAGACTGCCCCTATACCCACCCCAGAAGTATCGATTTCCACAGTAAAATCCTTCGCAAAGTTGGGCAGAGCCAAAACTGGAGCAGTTATCATAGCTGCTTTCAACTACTCAAAACTGGACTGAGCTTCCTCTGTCCAAGTGAACCCCTCTCATTTGATTACATTCACCAAGGGTCGTGCTATTGCACCATAATTTGGGACAAACCTCCTATAGTAACCGGTGAGACCCAAGAAGCTTCGAACTTGTTTCACTGACCTTGGTCTCGGCCAATTCTTGACAGCTTCCACCTTACCTTCATTAGTTGCCACACCAGCCTGAGATATGACATGCCCTAAATATTCCACCTCCGTGCAGCCAAATGAGCATTTAGATCGTTTAGCTAATAGGTTGTGTTTCCTCATAACACCAAGCACAATGGCTAGATGTTGCTCATGCTCTTCCTTACCACTGCTATAAACCAATATATCATCAAAAAAGACTAGAACAAACTTCCTTAAGAAGTCGCAGAACATAGTATTCATGAGGTTTTGAAACGTGGCTGGCGCGTTTGTTTAGCCGAACGACATTACTAAAAACTCATAGTGACCCGCATGAGTTTTAAAGGATGTCTTAGGTATATCTTCGAGCGCCATTCTCACTTGCCAATACTCGGAGCGTAGGTCAATCTTTGAAAACCATTTGGTTGTTCCCAACTCATCAAGAAGCTCTTCAATAATAGGAATTGGATACTTATCTTTTATAGTGATAGCATTCAAGGATCTATAATCAACACATAGCCTCTAACTAGAGTCCTTCTTCTTCACGAAAACTATGGGGCTTGTGAAGGGGCTGCTGCTGTGTCTGATCACTCCTGATTGCAACATTTCCTTGATCATTATCTCAACTACATCCTTTTGTTTGGCGGCATATTTGTAAGGCCGAATGATCACATCATCTGCACCTTCTTTGAGAGGGATTCTGTGATCTTGTTCCCTAGGTGGTGGTAGGCCTTTTGGCTCCTCAAAAACATCCTCTAACTCAGTTAAAATGTGATTCAACTCCGGCCAACCATCCCCTGCCTTAGCTCCCAACACCGCCAACAAAATCCTCCACAATAAACATTAGTAAGCTCAACTTTTTTGTCTTCAACATCAGCCTCTTGCTGATTCAAAATGTGCAGAGTGTTTAGCTGGTCCTCTTTAGCCGGCCAAGTTTCCCCCAGTAAGGTCACCTCCATCCCCTTTAGTATAAATATCATGCTTAATTTATCAAAATTCCACCTAATCTCACCCAAACTAGAAAGCCATTGACCTCCTAGAATCAAATCATATGACTCCAAGTTGATAATATAGATTTCAGTATTAAAAGAAAACCCCTGCATTTCCCAGTCAAGATTGCTGCACTTGTAAGAGCATTTCAGTATCTGTCCATTAGCTACTTCCACAGACCGAGGAGAAACCTACACCTTATCACATTTGATTTTCTCAGTCACTTTGGAGCTAAGGAAGTTATGTGTACTCCCTGTATCTACCAATATCCTTAAAGCTCTTTTCTGACACTTCCCTCTTACTCTCATGATTTGTGGTCCATCTTTTCCCCATACTGCATGTAACGAGAGTTGGAGATGAATATCAGTATCAGCCTCTTCACCCTCTTCACCTTGCTAGTCCCTATCCTCTTCCCTCACTTCATGCTCTATCATCTATATCACAAAGGATTTCCTCTTCGAACATTGGTGAGTTGGAGTAAATTTCTCGGTGCACCAAAAACACTATTTCTTAGCTCGCTTCTCATCCATTTCTTTAGGAGTCAAATGCGTACTAGCTCTGACCCCCATGCGGTTCCCTTCTCTGTTATTCATAGTGTTCCAACCAACCGAAGGAACTGCCTGCTTATAGCTAGTTGCTGTCACCATAAGAGGCTTGTTGGTCGAATAGTAACCCTCTGCAAAAGAACTCCCACCTTGTGCCCCCTTCGATTTTCTCCCAAGAGCCCTCACAGTTAGTTCTTGGAGTTTTGCTAGAGAGAAAGCCTCTGCTAAGCTTGTCGGCTTTAACATCCTGACCGGCATCTGCAACTCATCCACTAGTCTGGATAGAAAAAAACTAAGCGCATGGTCCTCTCTGATGCCAGCCCTAGGATATATCTCATCGAATTCATCCATATATTGCTGCAGCGTCCCTTCCTACTTCAGATTTCTAAGATCGGCAAGCAGATCATCAAAAGCGTGGGCTCCAAAACGAGCTGCAAGAGCCGAGATGTAGCATTCCCAGCTACCATAAGCGAGTTCCCCATGTAAGCTAGCGAAGCCCCGATGCTATTCTAACGCCCTTCCCTCTAGGTGAATCGCGGCTACCCTTACTCTATTCGCCACCGGTACCTTAGTAACCTCAAAAAAAATACTCCACACGCATCACCCATCCCTCAAATCCACTCCCGTCAAATTTGGGAAACTCATATCTAGTAGATCTACCCCAATCCTCATGCACTTACCCTAAATTCACAGCCGACCAGGAATAATCGGTGCACCACTGCCCGATCCGTCCCCACCATCGCCTGATCCTTCACCCTTAACCCACCGCGTTTTGAATTGTTGATTTTGCAGATTGACCGCAGCAATCGCCTACATCATCTCCGCCATTTTCTCCCCATGTTTCACCGAGAACTGATCCAAAATTTCACTCACTCGACTCTCCAACAATTCAACCACCTTCTTTTCCATCTCCAAACCGCGTGTGACTGAACCCGTCCGTAATCGAGGGCTGTAGATACCACTTGATACTATCTTAGCTCGAGACTTCCCGATTTTGATAGATATCACGTAGATTCAACACAATTACACACAATTAAAGTAAAAATGAATAAATCGGACATAAATAGGAACTATATTGATCGGAATTGCAAAACGATAAACAACAACAATCACAATATGAAGGAATGTAAAGCTAGATGCAATGGATCCATGACCCAATGCACACAAACAATCACACACTCAACATGCTTCGAAAAGGTGGTAGCTCCTCCTTTTATATCCCTCCTCAATCACGTGCTCCTCATGATGCCACCTCAGCATGCCCTCTCAGCAAGTTGGATTGGATGATCATGTGCCTTCTTGTGCCTTATTAATCCATGTCAGCTTATTGATTTAATAATACTCCTACGATACCACACCCATTCACCAACAAAAGGGTGTGTTCGTTGCATACACGGTGCACTACCACGCCTACTAACTATGCCGGTAACTGAAAGGAGACCTGGCGGTGGTGGAAGTAGTCGCCATCTCCGGCGAATTGAGGATGGCGACTGGAATTGAGGGTTCCTTTAATTTGGGGATTTTGTGTGAAGTAAAGAAGAGGGAGAGAGAGAAGTGGGGCGGAGGGGTGAATGAGGACCGACACCTCAATTTCTTTTGAAATGGGTCTTTTGATTTTGGGCATCACAAATTTTGAATTGGATATACAAGGTGGGTGGTGATAATCAAATTTAATTGTGGGGAATTATTAAAGTAATTTTCGAGCAATGTGAAAGATGAATAATTATATCCTAAGTCCGCCGAATAATCGAAAATACGCTAAAAATGAGTAACGAGATAAAAGAGTTTAATTAGAGTGCATGCATTCTAATTAGTAGTTTTCTCGTGCTAATTGTTGTGTTACTACTTTATTTGTTTAAAGGGGACTGTTCCGTGAGACTCTAATCCGGAAAGAGGAATACTCAAGTTGCGATATCTTTTAAGCGAACGAGGTGGGCTTTCTTTTAAGTACCGTTCATGAAATATTTTGGGCTTTGTTCCCGATGATGATAAATACTTTGACTTGAAATGAATGATTGACATGTCGTGTTTTCGGATTTCTTGGAATACCCATCTGCCCTGGCTTTTTGCTGGTTGTCTGGCTCTGCCAGATGTTTAATCGAATTCGGGTTTAAGTGTGGGCCGCAAACCCTGCTTAGACTAGTGTACACCATGTGGGGACCGTGTGCTATTTTTCATGTATTGGCCGGTCCAGTGACCGTCGTGGAATGTGGCCACATTCCCGGTTCACGAGGATATTTCAGATAGTGTATGGACAACAGAGAAATGTATGCGCAGATGAATTTGATGAAATTGGAAATAATTTTAGTGTACTTGGGTTATTTTGAAAGCTAAACCCTCAAGCTCACTCGAATTGGCTTGACAATTATTTTTATGCAAATATTTTCGGCAACTGTCCACTGAGTATCTTTTCAACTATTCAGGCTTGCATGTGTTTTCCCTATGTGTAGGTTGAGCTATGACGAGTCGTGGTGGGTGTTGAGTGGATCCTCTGAAGTCTGCTTGCTATCTTGTACCGAATGAATCTTGTCTTCATACATCATGTCATTCTTCTACTCTTGTTTGCTTCCGCTAAGACAATTTACTATTTTGAATAATGCGTTATGCGCCGAGATACTTACTCGATCACTCTAATACATCTTTTTGATGATTAAATAAATTCTTATTCGGTCTATTTCTGTCCAAGTATTATGATATTGCATCAACCCCCTTTCTTCCCCGCTTCTTATATCCCTCCCTAGTCGCGATAAACCGTTCTTTCTATCCTTAGAAAGGGCGGGCGTGACATTTGTTGGACTACAACAATATAAATCTTGGGCTAGAATAAGATAACATGTGAGCCCATGTCTTTAATAAATTGGTTGGGCTTAAGTTTCTTTCGACTAATTTAAAAAGTGAGCTTGCATGATTTGATTCAAGTAAATCCTGAGATTTACAAAATTAATTAATCTCTCAATTAATTAATGTCAATAATTAAATCTCTCGATTTAATTAAAGCGAATGAGACTATGAAATAAAGAAGAAAAATAAGATGCATATCATAGGCGCATATCATCTGCTTGTATTTATTTCATGGAGCAAAATAGATTATTATCTTTTATCAGACAAGTTCCATCGAAAGGAATTTAACTCCAAGTGAGTTAATATTGTTATACGGAGTCGGAGGCATACGAGGTGAAATTTTCTATCCTATATACTAATGTGGATAAAAATGCAAATTATTTTTTAAGTGATATTTTATGAAAACACGAACTTATGTTCGTTGTTCGTTTCAAGTGATGTTGTCATGCCATAAATATTTTATGTGTGATGCCTATCTGTTTCGCCAAGGCTAAGAAAGTGAGTTGTGAATAGAATTTGGGTCCAGGTGAGGGTTGTGATCCTACTTGGGCTAGTGTACACAAGGGACCTATGGCCAAAATGGCGTGGCTGGTGATCGTGAAAGATGGCCACCTTCCCGACACGAGAAAGTTAAGGTGACCGTGTGAGAACACCATCTCCACGGCACAAGATGCTCAGATATGGCAAAGAACAGAAAGAACTTAGATTGCGCAATCGAACTTTTAAGTATGAGATTTTGGTAAGCTCGGGCTTTTATTAAAAACCCCTGAGTATTATTGTGATTAATGGCTTGATAATATTTTAAATGTATAATTGTATCATTTGGCAATGTGTTCACTGAGTACCTTTGTATTCAACCCTGCATGTATTTCTAAATGTGCAGGTTGAGCTATGATGGAGTGGAGGGTGTTGATCCAAGTGGGGCTTACTCTTGTTTCTATATAGTACTCTCGGAGGTTCATATCTTTATATATGGAACAACGTTCAAATGTTTCCGCTGTGATATTAATAAACAATATTGTATGAACCTTTAACTTGATTCTTTATGATCAAGCATATCCTGTTCAAGTATTCCATTTGAGATGCTTCGTGATCATATGAATTGTCCATATAGGTAAAGATATGGATTTTGCTTCTATTGGCTAGATTCAATCCTTTTTTGTCATGTTGATTTAAATATCACTTGAGCAAGTCTTAAGGGAGCACAATTATGGATCTACACATGAAGATTCATATTATGCCCACTACGAAGACTATGTATCATGGACGAAGATAGTATATAAAAATATGATTCGCTTTCTATTAATTTTTTCTAACTCATGTTTCTTAAAAATAACACTTGCTGGACATAGGAGTAATGAATAAGAAAAACTCGTTTTAAGAACAACTTGTGAAATTAGAAATGATTCAATAAGACTTGTTTTTATTGTGTGAATGGAAAACCATTTTTAGTTCTCTGATTTAAAAGTTAAACAATAAGTGTATTTATTAGCAATTTTTAGTTCCTTGATTGCACTGTTAAACAATGGGTGTATTTTATTGCCAAATGAATGCAACATTAAAATTTAAATCATATGAAATTTGAAAATTTAATTTAATTTTTGTTTTTTTGAATACATCTAAATTTATTTGCTTGACTTTTCAATAAAAAATACTATGTGAAATCTTCGATTTTCATGTTCTTCTATCCTTATCCCTATTCCGTAGGTCCAGAATCAAGAGAGAATCTTTTCTATATGAAGATCTTATTTCATTCCAGTTTCTGCATAACTTGGGCTTATGCATCTATCATTATACCTACAATGATTGGCCACACCATCAGTGTTCACAATGGAAAAGAACATTTGCCTATCTATATACTCTTCGTCTGCCATTTATAGTCTATTTTGACTTGACACAGATTTTAAGAAATAGTTTGACTTTGCGAAGAAAAAATGTGAAAATGAGGTATTGGAACCCCACTTTTATATATAAGCTTCTCTATAACTATATAAAAGATGAGTTGTTAGCCTCCAATATAAGTATTTAAAAAAAATGAATTATAATTATAATCAATGTAAAGTAACGGCCAATAATTATTATATAGTAGTATAATGATTGCAAAAACACACATAAATGTAGCCACTAATTCAACCTTGTAGAAATAAAATTGGATATCATTATAAATATAGAGTGGAAGTCATAAATGTGGCATGTAAGTTTTCTTCATAAATATTTATAAATTTTTGACAGTTATAAATCTTTAATAAATATGGTGCAGTATTATTTTCCGATGAGATAAATAACATTTTAAAATTTTTATACTTAATTTCCTACATATTTTTTGTGAAAAATCATAATATTTTCTTGACTATAGTAGTCAATTAAAGTAACAAAGTTATTTGTTTGAAATTGAATAATTTAATTGTAATAAAAAAAATAACTACTTTGTTTTTAAAAATAATATTAGAATTTTTGTATTATTTTGATATAAAATTTTGGTAGGTATTATTTTCTGCAAGCTTATTAGTCTATATATGTGTGTGTCATTCGTTAGCTTATTACTCATTTTCTCATTACCTTCACCTTTAAAATATTGCATCACCGAGTTTTCTGCAAAAAGATTTTGTTTTCAGTATGGTTCGTTCTTGCTCTATATCAATAGTACCTTTTTATATTCCTCCACTTTATACTCCCTCCGTCCTAAGAAAGTTGAGTCTCTTTTCTTTTGGCACCTATAAAAAATTGTAATAAATAGGTAAAGTTGATAAATACATAAAATAAAAGGAAGAATAATGTAAATAAGAGTCTTCTCTACATTATTCTCACTTTTACTTTTTTATTTATACACTTCAACAATCTATTACGATTTTTTCAAAACGAGCAAAAAAAGAAGTGACTCAACTTTCTTGAGACAGAGGAAGTACATGTTTTCTGTGTGATTATTATATTACTAATATTTGTTGTTTAGGTTCTTACCAGAGAGGACAGTTAAAACCATGGAAATGAAATTAATTTTTTTAGTGATCTACAACTTATCATAACTTTATCAATCAAAGGTTGAAATCATTGAAGCATTATCCTTGCCAAATTTGGTTTTGAAATTGGTGAGTATTTATGAAATTTTATAGTACAAACACAAAGTAGTGTTCGCACCGTTCACGAAGAAAAATATTTCTCGTAATTGCAATATAGAGTCTGTATTTGACTTTTATTTGAAGTTCCTATCTACATATGGGGGCAAACTTGGCTGATGGAGAAGATGGTGTCGATATAGGACGATGAAAGTGTTGGAGATGATGAGTGAAGAAGATATGCTATTGGAGATAGATTGAGGCCGATGGGCGGTGGGGTAATAAACGATTCTAGCTTATACTTTTTATTGAATTTTCATTTCCTGGTTGCATATGATGGATTATTTATTTATTTTTATTAATAGAGTTGATTAATTATGTATTGCTAGTCGATGTTCTATTAATTTATTTATTGAGCGTTAAATGGTTAGTAATTAAATGGATTGATGAACAACGTGATTAATTCAAACATAAATATTAAATTAAAATTACAACATTATATAAAAAATATACAAGAAAAAATTAGAAGCTATTTTGATTTTTCAACATTACCAAAAATTATTAATAACATAATTAAGATTGCTTCGTAATTAATGTCATTTGTTTGAATTATATTAGTGATTTAAACTATATAATTCTATTTTTTGTCATAATTTATTTAACTTACATTTTTTATTTTGTATGACAAAAATTCAATAGGTCATGTGTGGTTGATACTAGTTTTATAATAGAAGGTGAGTATAATGAATTAAGTGAATGGTATGGTCCTTTTACATAGAATGGAAAAAGGTAAACAGACGTTCTTAATAAAATGTGACATTATTTACGATTATACGGCAGGTCACAAAGTAGGAGTGCGGCAACCTTAATGCAAGGTTTATAAGTCTTGGAGTATAATAAAAAATAGTTTTCACATTACGCGCCTCTATGACTAAATATTTATATTTATCAAAAAATTAGGTTGGTTAGATCTGAACAAAAATTAAGAGTTGCATACACAACTAGCGCACCACCTACGTAATTGTGACGCCCCACTTTTCGAACCCTAAGACGATTGCATTTATTTTCTTTTTTGTCACGAATTAAATGACGAATTGTTATGTGGTTGTTTTGGTAACCTAATTTTGATTTGACCGAGTCAATTTCGTTGATTTTATGACGTGTCTTAAATTAATTGATGTGAAATGAAATATATATTGCGGTAAATTATATTTTAAGGGGAGTGAGATTTAATTATGATCATAAATAATTACCTTGCCCTTTTATGGAGAAAATTTCGACCACTATTAATTATTGGAGAGGAATTCTTTTTCTTGGATTTAATTATTTATTTTGGGATAATTATCCAAATTAAATCCAAAGCCTAATTATCTTATTCTTCATGATAAAAATCGACCCCTATTATTCTTCTAAGGGAGATTTCAAAATCTCCCAATTTTTGGGAGAAGGGAATTTGTTCATTATTCATTTTGATCCCTTAGTTATTTCTTTCCATGATTTAATTGGAATATCCTAGCAAATCTTTCCTTACCTTAATTTATTAAAGATTTGGAAATTATTTTCCTTGTGGGAGAAGTAAATCACACGCCTACTACCATATAATTTGGGAGGATTTTTATTCTACTCCGTATTATCTTATTCTGCTCCGTGAAATACAAATTTAATCATAGGCTAATTAAATAGCCCATGATTTTCGAAAATCCTCCTTATTTCTCCCTCAAATTCATGCCAATCATCCCCCCAAATCTCTCAAATCTTTATTTGATTATTCTCCCAAATCTTCAATTAATTGTGGGATATTTTATTTTCAACTCTATAAATAGAGACTAACTAAATCCCTAACCCTAGCCACCACAAACCACACGCCTAATCTCACACGCCATTCTCTCTTCTCCACTCCTCCCACACTTGTTCTTCTACTCTACTCAAGATCCTTTCGATTTGCCAAAAGTTTGTTGAAGAATCAAGAGTTATATTTGTTTCTACCGATTGTTTCGTTCAAGAAAGGTATAATCAAATCTCTATTCTTCATTCCTCTCCATCTAAACTTTCTTTGACTCCCTCATGCATATAGTGAGTGTATGGGATTCAAATCTAAGAGTTTAATCGGTGGGAATTTGTATTTGTATGTGTGTATGCGTTTTGAATGAAATTGTATGAAGAGTAATGAATCATTGGTGAACGATGTATGATTATATGAAGCATGAGAGTGAGGACTCTTTTAAGCATGTTTGTGTGTTAAAACCATGAAAAGGGTGTGTTTGAATGAATGGGGATAAAACCCTAATTCGAATGTTGAAACATGAAAAACTGTGAGTTTGAACAGTAAGTTCCGACACGTTTTTGACCGACCAAATAAACTCTTTTTGTTCGATTCTTTTTTCTAAGTAAACTTCATGATGTCTTCTGTGTTGTGTGTGAATTTCAACCAATTTGGACAAAATATGAATTTTTGGTGAATTGTTAAAGTTGACTGTGCAATTCTGCCAGAAAATGTTTTCTCGACCAGTAGGTTACATTTTCGAATTGACCGACAAAAAATGGGTATTTTGATATGCAATTTAAACTGGAAGTTATTTGATGAGTCTACTGCATTGTGGTAAAGTTTTAGCCCCAACGGAAGTCGGGTGAATTTTTAATGATTTTTACAAAATGGTTGCGCAGTTCTGCCAGATTTTTATCTTTACAAGATGACTATATTGTTATGTTATAAGTGATATACATGATTTATATATGGGTTCAAGAACCATTCTATGATGAAGTGATGTGTTATTCAAAGATGTATGCTATGATGTGATTTACATATGTTGATGGGGAAAAGGGAACCGTCGGGGGGGACATGCATAATATTAAGTCAATGTTTGTGACTAATTGGTAATACACATCATCTAAAGGTGATAAGCGTGCGCGAAGTGTGATAACAAAGGAAAAGCAGTACTTGAAATTTAAACAGTCGAGGTGGGCTCTCTTTTAAATAAGGACTATGTCCTAATGTTTTATCGATGGAAATAACTATGATTATCATGCCTTGAATTGTTTTTACGTGCCTATCTGATGTGGCTTTTTGCCACTATTATATAAATCGAATTCGGGTCCTCGTAGGGCCGCAAACCCTACTTGGATTAGTGTACACCTATGGTAGACCGTGTGCTAGTGTACGGGCTGGCCGGTCTAGTGACCTGGTTTGCGGCCGCATTCCTTGTCATGTATTGGCAGATATGGTTGACGTATATGGGAAAATGACTGCGAAGTCGCTATTTTGAACAATGGAAAATATTTTAGGTGCCTCGGGCCTTTCTAAAGTAAAACCCCGATGGTTACTTAAGTATGGCATGATAACATATACTTTTATTTAAAATGTTTTCGGCATGAGGCACTGGGTATTATTTTTATAGTACTCAGCCCTGCATATGTTTTCCCTATGTGCAAGTTGAGCGGCGACGAGCGGTTGGTGGTGTTGAGCAGGATAAAAATGAGAACTATGGTTGGTTTTAAAACTCCGAGTGTTGTTGTGTCTTCACACATGACATCACTCTTCTCTTGGATGCTTCCGCTGTGATGTTTTCTTTACATACTTTTTGTTTAACTATAAAACTGTTTTATTTGGGATGTTTGAAAACTCGTTACCTTTTTGAATAATGCTAAACCTTTAGTCTTTTATTTATTAAACATAAATACTCTTGGTCGTTTTATTTATTAAGCTTAAATTCTTGGTCGCCCTTAGCCTTCTATGTCTGTTCATTAAGTCCTTTTAAATCACGATCGCCCGCATTTATTAACCCTAAAGTGCGGCCGTGACAGTTTGGTATCAGAGCCTCAGTTCTTTCCGCTCTGGACCCAAGAGTCTTGTTTAAGTCAAAAATCTATGCATGTGTAATTTGGCTAAATGATAAACATCGGAAGCTCAACACCACAACTCGTCCCCGCCCAACCACGAAGAATGAGGTAACAAGTATTTCGACGGATTTTGATATGAACTGTGAAATATGGGAATATCGATGGGAATATTACTCTTGCATGAATGAAAGTACTTCTATGGGGATTTGAGATTATATATCATGTTGAAAATTTTGATTGGAATATGGATGGATGAATTGATAGGATATGAAATTGATATTTGCGCTTATGCCGAGATGAATGTTGTTATGAAAATGAACTCGTATGATTTACTCGAGTATGTGTTAACCCTATGGGTTGGATGAAATTATATGATGATGTCACGACCGCACTTCCTAAGGATAGGAAGCACGGGGAATCGTGACTCGTGGGGGATTTAAGAGGCTGGGAAGAAGGGGGAACAATCAAAAGGAGTACGACATATCGATCAAAAGATGAAATTTCATTTATCAACAAGGTTTCAAAACTCGAAGGTACATAACGTGAATGACATAGTTTGACAATTCAAAGGAAATCAAGGAAATTCTTATAACTTGGCATAGCGGAAGCATTTGAGAGTTAGCTACTACTATGTATGAAGACACAATAGCAACCGGATCATTTATTGAATATTGTCTCTGTCCAATGCTCAACATCCTCCGTCCCCCGTCCACGCTCAACCTGCACATAGGGAAAACATATGCAGGGGCTGAGTACTTGATGCACTCAGCGAACTCATGCCCGAAATACTTTCATCGATTAAATTATGTCAAGCCATCATCGAGTGAATCTCGGGTTTTACTTTAAAAAGGCCGAGAAACACTAAAATCATTTCTATCATAAAACATGGCTGCGCAGCCCATCATCATCTCCATCATGTACCATATCTGAACTATCATGTGAAACGAGACTGTGGCCACAATCTCGATCACTGGACCGGCCGACCTAGGGGACGGCTCACGATCCCTATCAGTGCACTAGTCCGAGTAGGGACTCACTCCCTAGTCAGACCCGAATTCGTTAACTGTCAAAGTCTAGTAGGATATTATCCCAGTAGACAATCAGATGGCAATTCAAAACATAAAAACGGCATGACATACTATTTTAAACCACCCTTATTTCACCATAAACATATCATTTCAAAATAAAAGAATTTAAGTAATAAAGCCCACCTCAAAAGCTTAGGATTTCCGTAAAATGTTCCTCGTTCCGACTTTAGCGTGCGTGCGAACCACCTTTTCAGTAAATACATAAAGTACACATCAATCTCGGTAACGAAGACATTTTAGAATGCATGCACTCTAATTAAAATCTTTTAATTCTCTTTCTCGGTTTTCGTGCATTTTTTATTATTCGGCGGCCGCCCAAGGCGTCGCGTGCGATGCCGGTCGGCCGCTTACGCTCGTTCTTTCCTTCGTTGGCTCCTCGTATTTTCCATAACGTCGAAAATAATTTCTAAAAATTATTTAAGCGTATACTTTAATTATCGCAATTATTTCTCCTCGAAATTATTCCATCCTTAGGATAAAATTATTCATTCTTCAAGATTATTCCGGGAATTAAATAAATAATTCCTCACAATTTCATTAAACCCATTCTTTGCGATTAAGTTATCGGCCCACACCTTAACCACTTTTCCTCTTTATCTTCAATTAAATTTTAAAAGCCTCAAAGAAAGGCCCAACTCAAAACAAAACACTTGGCCCAATCTTTTATCTCCCTCTCTATCACACTCTCTCGGTCAACTCTGTCTCTCTCCCTCATTTTAATGCATCCCCAAACATTTCTTTTTCCTTTCTTCTTCATTAATTCGAGATCCCCAATATTTCGTCGCACTCCGTCGCCAGTTTGCTGCCCTCGGTCCAAACATCGCACCGCCGGGAAGTGCGGTTGTTGTCAGACGGAACTGCTGTCTGGGTCAGCCTTCGCTAGCTTCGCCAGGTTCCGTCGCGCGCTGCTGTACCGTCGCCGGAGGGACGCTGCCGCTGTCGCCGTTGCTCGCTGCTGGTGGCCAACGTCTAGCCACCGTCTCGGCTGTCTGAAGTCAGCCGCTGCTGCTGCCATTGCACAGAGCCAGGCTGCTGTTCGTTGCTGCTCCGTCGGTGGTCGTGCAGCCCCGAAACCAATCCGAACCACCCCGAAACGTTCCGGAACTAACCCGAACAGCCCGCACAAGCCCGAAACAACCTTGAATCACCCCGATTCAACCCGCAAGATAAGTTTCTTTTACAATTATGTTGATTCGATTATTCACAGCGAGAGTTCCATTATTGATGTCCGATTGGTGTGTTCGATTTGTTTGAATTATGCGTGTATGATGTACAAAATGCTAAAAGCATGACTTGCAATTTGGGAAAGGATTTATACCTCGTTGCTATGAATTTGGTTGTGAAATTGGCAGGAAAGAATAGCTCCTTGAATTGGCGAGTCTGTTTCTGTCGCAGATTGTACAGATGTTTTGAAATTGGAATGGAATTGAGTAGCTTGATCTATGAATTTGTGAAAGAAATTACCTTGGCTTGGCTTGTATGAGATTGAAACAAAAAGGCAGCAGTTCCTCCCACTTTCTCTCTCTCTCGGCTCTTTCTCTCTCTTTTTTTTTCTTGCTTAGATTGTAGATTGTGTTAGGGAAGGAGAGGAAGTGAAGGAGCTAATGTATTAACTTGGGTGACCTTTGATTTGCAGAATTTAATCCGGAAGATGGAGGGTGAAAGGTCACTTGAAATGGAGAGTCTCCATGGAGTGGCGTTAGGGAGGGAAAGGAAGAAGAAACTTGTTCACGTGAAAAAGAATTGGGCTCAAAGACATCTCCCACAATTTTAATTAAATTGTTTGGGCTCATTTAGTTTGGACTTTTGTTTTTATTGTCATGGCCAAAGCCATTTTTATAAAAACATTTAGACTCAAATTTTAATTTGAGAAGCCTATATGTATACATACTTTACATTCTCGCATTTCTTTCAAATAATTAAAATTCACGGAACTTTAATAAATTTCGTCATCTTGTTTCCAACAAGGAATTAAAATCGCCCAACGCAACAATTAATATTTGGTGTTGTTCCAAATATAAATTCCTCCACCGATCCTTGATTTAAACGCGCCAAGTACTATCAAAAGTCCGGGTGTTACATTCTATCCACCTTAACAAAAATTTCGTCCCGAAATTTGCTCATCTCTAACGAACAACTCCGGGTACTTCTCTTTCATTTTATCCTCGAGTTCCCACGTAGTCTCCTCATAACCAAGTCGGGATTCAAAAACATTTCCTCATCATCATCACATCCAACATCAAATGCATAAACCTTTCTCATTTCAAAACATTTTACCTTCTCTCTTGTTGAGCGAGGCGAGACGTCACGCCCGCATTTTCACCACATTTTGTTGCTCAAGATTCAATATCTAGAGGTATAGCATAATGTTCGATCCCTTAGCAACTCGCTATTAGCGGTATGTAAAAGCTGAAAAAAAAAATTTAACACCTCGTGTTCGTGGTTATATCGTTGCCTCTAGTTGGTTTATCACTTTTACGCATTTCTGATTATGGAAATTTATTCTCCCGTGTGCATTCGAAAAGCTCAACCTCACTCTTTCCTCCAATTCTAGTATCAAGAACTCGAAAATTGATCAAACAGTCTTACTTGGATATAAACTGATTTCAAAATTGTAGCAACACTGCTGAAAGTGTCTTAATAAAAAAAACTGCAGAATTGATCAAGAAAACAAGAACAACATTTGTAGCTCGACTCTTCTTAATCTCATCACCAACTTGAGAAAATTGGTTTGTAAACAAAGCAAGGACTAAAGCCATTGAACTTAACACATCCATTCTGAGATTTAAATGGTTTAAACGGTATCAAATAAAATCCATAGAGCTTGGGAATTTACTTCTGATGAGAGCTCGAAAGAATATGAGATAGGTCATGAAAACATGATGAAACTGAATTAAGTCTCAAATTCCATAGTAGGCTGCCAAATAAGATATTCAATTGTCAAATCAATGTGCAAAATATCAGCATCAATGAATGATGGCTCAAACATGTCATGACATGAGATGATCAATCGTGGGAGGGTTTAGAAGCATAGACAAATGTCATGATGTAGCACTGATCATGGTTCGACGACATCAGGTTATTGAATAATGAAATCACATCAATGGATTCACAGGTTTGCAACCAACGTGAAGTGAACTTTTTAGGAAAAACGGCTAGATCAAACATATTAAGGAAAAAGAGAACACGATAGCCTTCACTTGGTGTTGCAGAAAGAAAAATCATTGAGCATGAAACAATATATGTAGTGAAACTGAGCAAAAAAAAAAATTTCACCTCTGCGAGAAAGAACTTGCCGCATTCATAGTTAGGAAATAAAAAGGTGTACAAAAGTTCCAAGAAGAATATTCCATCCTTTGAAGAAACATGTATGGAGATGTGATCATACTGAAGGTCATAACTGCAAACAACTTTAGGAATGAAGTTCAATAACGAAAGCTCATAAGGTCAAAATATTGTCCTTACGAAAGATGAATCAAAGAAGACTACTAATCAAGATGTCCAAAGTTACAAAGGCCAGCACCAATTTTTAAGAACTGCAAGTGAGTCATGACTCGATATAGGAAAAGAAATAATGGGCATTACTTGCGATTTGTGAGTCAAACAAGGTCTTAAATAGACAAGGGCTCTCCATTAATTGAAAGGTTCAAAAAAAATATTTCTTAGAATCCAAGTAAGTACTGTTGATTAAAATCATTCATTCTAGCTACGGAAGTCACACTCCCTCGCTCGTCTTTCTGAGGCCGAACATGGTAACATCGTTTTAAGAAACCGTGGATTCCAAGTTGACATTCATCACGTCATTACAACCGAATAATTGTAGTCAATCAAAGGCCATATCTTCTTAATATTCTTGCATATTATAACAACCATTCTCTTAAAACATTTTCATCATCCGTGTGCTTCTCTGCCTCCAATAAAGGTCGTCTCCATCGTGTTGCTACTTTTAGCAAAATTATGCGAGGTAATGTTATATTAATTTGCATCGCGAGTATGATCTCTTGTCGTTGCATAGCTACATCACTTAGCATCAGTTCTTCTTGTCTCGCACCTTTTTCGTGTTTGCAGCTTCATTTCATCTTCTCTATCCTCATCTTCTTGAAATCTTCCTCGCATTTTTTCCTTATCGTTCACGAAAAACGATAGAAAATAGTAAAATGGTTCACACACTAAGCTTGCTCTAACGTTTCGCGTCATTCCAAAGAAATAACAAAAGTTCACTGGTCCACCGACCTCCATTCGCATTCTCGTTCTCCTTGCCTCGTCGTGCCTTGACACATTAGGGATTCACCCCATACTTTCAGATTCTCGTTGGTTTTCATCGCTCGGGAAAGCGATGGATAAATTGTCAAGGCTTAGTGCACGTACGTCTAACCCTTTGGTCATACACGGAAATGTAGAGGATAGGCGCGCGATAACCCCTCCGCCCCCACATGATGGAGGAGTGGACGAGGAAGGGCATGATTTGGATGTGGAAAGTGTTGGAGATTCCGAGGAACCGGAAGAGGACATGAACGGAGTTGACTAAAGATGATAGTCGTGGAATACATTGTTTTGCTTCCCCCATGTTTTAGTTGTTTTATTCGACTTTCACCATTTTTGCCATATTTTTGCTACCCTTCTACCGTTTTGCATTTAATACTAAGACCTCGTTGAGGCAACGTTTTGATTTGATATGCCATGGGGAATTTTCATCTTTTACCACCTTATGGTGCAATAGCCTCTCATTATGTTTTTTTCATTGCCATTGTGAAATTTGTCTTTGCTATCTCATCCTATCATCACATTACGCCATCCTACTATACAACCGTCTTTCAATGCCTTCTTGCGCCTTATAATTCGCTACTCAGTAGCACAACTGTCTTTGTGACATTAATGTACAATTGCCCCTTTTGCTAATGAGCAATGACCCTTTTGTCATCCTATGGCGCAACCGATCTTTGATATGATAAAACTTTGACACTGCTCTCTTGCTATCATTCTATGCGACGGACTTTTGATATCTTGTATTGCGAGAGCATTCCATCTTCCTTCTATACAATTGTTCCATGGACATTGGTTGTCAACTGCCACATGACTATTGCAAATTTAGAAAATAATTCGTGTTATGATAAATCAGAATGCCGCCAGAACGCAATAACCGAGAACCGACACCTCAGCCAACGAATGAGGAAAGCGCGACACAACCGATTCCTCCACCACCACCTTCTCCACCTCTGGTTGACCGTGAGATCGTGAAGTTGTTCTTAGGTCAGAAACCTCCCGTCTTTGATGAATGGGAGAGCCGGCCAAGGCAGAATCATGGATACGCTCATTGGAGCACATTTTCGCAATCTTGGGGTGCAACGATACAGAACGGATGACTTGTGTGACCTACCAACTAACCGGGGCTGCTGACTTTTGGTGGGACACACGGATGAAGACAATTCCCCGAGAGCAAGCAACGAGGATGACTTGGGAGGGTTTCAAGACAGAGATATACAATAAGTATGTACCCAAAAGCTATCGGAAGGCGAAGGCGTCTGAATTCTACAATCTGACCCAAGGACGCATGACTGTGACCGAGTACGATCGTGCGCTCAGCAGAATGACTCGATATGCACCCGATCAAGCCGATACCGACGAAAAGCTGGCCGAAAAGTTTCGTGGAGGATTATGGCCTGAGATAAGAATGTCATTGGCTAGTCGTGGGAAACTACCCTACGCGGAAGCTTTGGCCCTTGCACTAGACATTGAGGCAGCTATGCCCCATGAAAGAGTGAAGGATAAACACCGCATTGGCACCACCACCACTCCCGAGAGAAGAGGAAGTGGGAGGGGAACAGAATCCCATATGATAACAAGAGGTACCATCACACCCAGAACCAACCGCGGTATGGGGGAGAACCATCTAACCAGAGAGGCGACTTCCGACCCAAGCCACCCCAATGGAACGTATGCTCCAAGTACCACTTTGGAGAGTGCAGACTCCAGGGCACCACTAAGTGCTTTAACTGTGGGGGGAGCGGCCACTTCTCTAGAGAGTGTCCAAGTAAGAGGGTGGCAACGGAGTCGAGGCAGAACACTCAAGGACCCCACATGCAGCCAAGGGCGCCGCAAATAGAATCAAGGGAAATCGCGACCAACCTCCGCGACAGCAGCAGCCCTACCGCCAAAGACTTCCCTCTCAGGCTAGAGCATATGCCTTGAGTCGGAAACAACCCAAGATCAAACAAGGGAATCAAGAAAACGGAAACCTGGCAGGTGTGGGCAAAATCCTCGACACTCCTATCGTTGTGTTGTTTGATACGGGCGCATCGCATTCATTCATATCTGACTTGTGTGTGGATACTTTGAGCTTTCCTGCTAGCAAATCTGAACATAAGATAGTAGTGTCTTCACCAGTGGGTGGAACAATAGAAATCTCACGAACATGCCCGAACGTAGAAATTATTATGGGAGGCCTTAAGTTAGTCCCTCACGATCTGCAAGTTATGGCGATGGGAGACATCGACGTAATTTTAGGAATGGATTGGTTGACCTCGAACTTTGCGACGATACGTTGTAAGGAGAGATAAATATCTCTACAAGCCCCGGGAAAGGAACTCACCATATACCATGGAATCTCGATGAACCGGCGAACCTCTATCATCTCCGCGCTTCAAGCTAGTACGATGGTGAGGATACGACATCCTGCTTATCTCGTCTATCTACAAGGAGAGGAGAAAGGAGAAAGGAAAATGGAAGACGTAGCCGTCGTACGGGAATTTTCGGATGTTTTTCCCGAAGCCTTCCCTGGACCACTGCCAGATCGACAATTGGAGTTCACAATCGACCTAGCACCAGGGTCGGCACCTGTGTCCAAGGCACCATACAGAATGGCGCCTAAGAGTTAGAAGAACTCAAGATACAGCTCCAAGAGCTTATGGACCTGGGTTTCATTAGACCCAGTGTTTCACTGTGGGGCGCGCCTGTGCTTTTTGTAAAGAAGAAGGACAGATCGATGAGAATGTGTATCGATTATCGGGAGCTGAACAAGATGACTCTCAAGAATAAATATCCACTGCCAAGGATAGATGACCTATTCGATCAACTTCGAGGAGCCGGTGTATTCTCGAAGATGGACTTAAGGTCCGGATATCATCAGTTCAGAGTCCGACGAGAAGATATACCAAAGACGGCCTTTCGAACGAGATATGGTCACTATGAATTTGTCGTGATGCCGTTTAGATTGACGAATGCACCTGCAGTATTCATGGACTTGATGAATCGAGTGTTTCATCAGTACTTGGATAAGTTCGTTTTGGTGTTCATAGATGACGTACTAGTTTACTCGAAGAATGAGAAGGAGCACGAGGAACATCTGTGAATCACCTTGGAGACTTTGAGGAGCGAGAAGTTGTACGCCAAATTTAGCAAGTGTGAGTTTTGGCTTAAGGAAGTAAATTACCTTGGTCACATCGTGTCGGCAGAAGGAATTCGAGTAGATCACGCCAAAGTTGAGGTTGTACAACAATGGAAGTCACCGTCGACACCGAACGAGATTCGGAGTTTCCTGGGATTGGCAGGATACTACCGAAGGTTCATAGAAGAGTTCTCCAAGATAGCGAGACCAATGATCCAACAACTCAAGAAGGGGGTGAAAGTCAATTGGACCCCGGAATGTGAGGCAAGTTTTCAACTTTTGAAGGAAAAACTGACCACTGCACCAATCTTAGCTGTGCCAGAGCCTGGAATGAGCTACGTGGTCTACACTGACGCCTCGAAAGTGGGACTTGGGTGTGTTTTGATGCAAAACAACAAGGTGATTGCGTACGCATCCCGACAATTGAGGCCACACGAGTTGAACGATCCAACCCACGACTTGGAGCTAGCAACAGTGGTACACACCTTAAAGATTTGGAGACATCACCTCTACGGAGTTCGATGTGAGATCTTTACGGACCACAAAAGCCAGAAATATTTCTTCGAGCAAAAGGATTTAAACATGAGACAACGAAGATGGCTCGAATTGGTGAAGGACTACGATTGTGGCATCAATTACCACCCTGGCAAGGCAAATGTAGTGGCAGATGCCTTGAGCCGGAAGGGTCATTCCCAACTGGCCACTTTTCTCACCAACGAAGAAAGCCTGGTCCGCGAGTTTAGTAAGATGCGTTTGGAAGTAGTGAGAGCACCTGAAACGGTGGAAGCGCGAATCGCCACTTTAGTTGTTGAACCTGACCTAAGGTCGAGAATTATAGAAGCTCAACGGAGGGATGCGAAATTGGAGAAAATTCGAGTCGAAGTAAGAACTGGCAAATCGGGGGATTTCCACGAGGAATCCGACAATGCCCTTACCTTCAAAGGGAGACTTTGCGTACCAAGTGACGAAGAACTCAAAAACGAAGTGATGAGCGAAGCACATGAGACTCCTTACACCGCCCACCCAGGAAGTACGAAGATGTACCAAGACTTGAAGAAGTCCTTTTGGTGGAATGGTATGAAGAGGGATATAGCGGCATTTGTGGAGCGCTGCTTAGCCTGCCAACATATGAAGGCTCTACATCAACGACCTTACGGGAAGTTGCAACCACTAGAAATCCCCGAGTGGAAATGGGAGCACATTGCCATGGACTTTGTGACAGCATTGCCAAAGACGCAAAGAGGGAATACTGCCATATGGGTAATTGTAGACCGACTCACCAAGAGTGCACACTTCATACCGATACCCATAACCTGTAGATCTAACAAGCTAGCTCAAGTGTATATAAAGGAAATAGTGCGACTGCATGGAGTCCCAGTGACGATCACGTCTGACCGTGACCCGAAATTCACATCAAGATTTTGGATCAGCCTGCAACATGAGCTAGGCACTCGACTAAATTTTAGCACCACATTTCACCCGCAGACAGACGGGCAATCCGAAAGAACGACCCAAACTCTCGAGGATATGTTGAGAGTCGTGGTGTTGGATCGAGGAGGAAGTTGGGAGTCCGCACTACCACTGATCGAATTCGCCTACAACAACAGCTTCCAGGCAACGATAAACATAGCGCCGTACGAAGCCTTGTACGGGATGAAGTGTAGATCCCGCTATACTGGGACGAAGTTGGCGAGAGAAGAGTACTTGGACCTAATGCAGTGGAAAATATGGTTAGAATCGTCCGACAAATTCGCGAGAGGATAAAGGAAGCTCAAGACAGACAGAAGTCATACACGGATGTACGACGAACCGACTTACAATTTCAAGCTGGCGACAAGGTTTTTCTCAAAGTATCCCCGTCGAAAGGGATAACGCGTTTTGGTGTCAAGGGAAAGTTGAAGCCGCGATTTATTGGGCCGTATGAAATTCTTGAAGCAGTAGGTACTGTTGCATACCGTTTGGCGCTACCCCCAAGCCTTGGGAACGTGCACAACGTCTTTCATGTGTCGCAATTGCGGAAATATGTGTTTGACCCAAAGCACGTGATTCACTACAAGGGAGTCGCGTTGAACCCGGACTTGAGCTACGAAGAGAGACCCCAAACGATATTAGACCGAAAGGTCCAAAATGTGAGAAATAAACTAGTTGCTTACGTGAAAGTACTTTGGAGAAACCACGGGCATGAAGAAGCCACGTGGGAGCTCGAGGACAAGATGATGGAGTTATACCCAGAACTCTTCCCATGAGAGTACCAAATTTCGGGACGAAATTTCTTTTAAGGGTGGTAGGATGTGACGCCCCACTTTTCGAACCCTAAGACGATTGCATTTATTTTCTTTTTTGTCACGAATTAAACGATGAATTGTTATGTGGTTGCTTTGGTAACCTAATTTTGATTTGACCGAGTCAATTTCGTTGATTTTATGACGTGACTTAAATTAATTGATGTGGAATGAAATATATATTGCGGTAAATTATATTTTAATGGGAGTGAGATTTAATTAGGATCATAAATAATTACCTTGCCCTTTTATGGAGAAAATTTCGACCACTATTAATTATTGGAGAGGAATTCTTTTTCTTAAATTTAATAATTTGTTTTGGGATAATTATCCAAATCAAATCCAAAGCCTAATTATCTTATTTCTTCATGATAAAAATCGACCCCTATTATTCTTCTAAGGGAGATTTCAAAATCTCCCAATTTTTGGGAGAAGGGAATTTATTCATTATTCATTTTGATCCCTTAGTTATTTATTTCCATGATTTAATTGGAATATCATAGCAAATCTTTCCTTACCTTAATTTATTAAAGATTTGGAAATTATTTTCCTTGTGGGAGAAGTAAATCACACGCCTACTACCATATAATTTGGGAGGATTTTTATTCTACTCCGTATTATCTTATTCTGCTCCGTGAAATACAAATTTAATCATAGGCTAAGTAAATAGCCCATGATTATCCTCCTTATTTCTCCTTCAAATTCACGCCAATCACCCCCCCCCCCCCCCCCCAAATCTCTCAAATCTTTATTTGATTATTCTCCCAAATCTTCAATTAATTGTGGGATATTTTATTTTTAACTCTATAAATAGAGACTAACTAAATCCCTAACCCTAGCCACCACAAACCACACGCCTACACACTCTCTCTCACACGCCATTGTCTCTTCTCCACTCCTCCCACACTTGTTCTTCTACTCTACTCAAGATCCTTTCGATTTGCCAAGAGTTTGTTGAAGTATCAAGAGTTATATTTGTTTCTACCGATTGTTTCATTCAAGAAAGGTACAATCAAATCTCTATTCTTCATTCCTCTCCATATAAACATACTTTGACTCCCTCATGCATATAGTGAGTGTAGGGGATTCAAATCTAAGGGTTTAATCGGTGGGAATTTGTATTTGTATGTGTGTATGCGTTTTGAATGAAATTGTATGAAGATTTAATGAATCATTGGTGAACGATGTATGATTATATGAAAGCATGAGAGTGAGGACTCTTTTAAGCATGTTTGTGTGTTAAAACCATGAAAAGGGTGTGTTTGAATGAATGAGGATAAAACCCTAATTCGAATGTTGAAACATGAAAAACTGTGAGTTCGAACAGTAGGTTCCGACACGTTTTTGACCGACCAAATGAACTCCTTTTTATTCGATTCTTTTTTCTAAGTAAACTTCATGATGTCTTCTGTATTGTTTGTGAATTTAAACCCACTTGGACAAAATATGAATTTTTGGTGAATTGTTGAAGTTGACTGTGCAATTCTGCCAGAAAATGTTTTCTCGACCAGTAGGTTACGTTTTCGAATTGACCGACCAAAATGGGGTATTTTGATATGAAATTTAAACTGGAAGTTATTTGATGAATCTAGTGCATTGTGGTAAATTTTTAGCCCCAACGGAAGTCGGGTGAATTTTTAATGAATTTTACAAAATGGTTGCGCAGTTCTGCCAGATTTTTATCTTTACAAGATGACTATATTGTTAAGTTATAAGTGATATACATGATTTATATATGGGTTAAAGAACCACTCTATGATGAAGTGATGTGTTATTCAAAGATGTATGCTATGATGTGATTTCCATATGTTGATGGGGAAAAGGGAACCGTCGGGGACATGCATAATATTAAGTCAATGTTTGTGACTAATTGGTAATACACATCATCTAAAGGTGATAACGCGTGCGCAAAGTGTGATAACAAAGGAAAAGCAGTACTTGAAATCTAAACGGTCTAGGTGGGCTCTCTTTTAAATAAGGACTATGTCCTAATGTTTTATCGATGGAAATAACTATGATTATCATGCCTTGAATTGTTTTTACGTTCCTATCTGATGTGGCTTTTTGCCACTATTATATAAATCAAATTCGGGTCCTCGTACGGCCGCAAACCCTACTTGGATTAGTGTACACCTATGGTAGACCGTGTGCTAGCGTACGGGCTGGCCGGTCTAGTGACCTGGTTTGCGGCCGCATTCCTTGTCATGTATTGGCAAATATGGTTGACGTCTATGAGAAAATGACTGCGCAGTCGCTATTTTGAACAATGGAAAATATTTTGGGTGCCTCGGGCCTTTCTAAAGTAAAACCCCGATGGTTACTTACGTATGGCATGATAACATATACTTTTATTTAAAATATTTTCGGCATGAGGCACTGAGTATTATTTTTATAGTACAGAGCCCTGCATATGTTTTCCTATGTGCAGGTTGAGCGGCGACGAGCGGTTGGTGGTGTTGAGCAGGATATAAATGAGAACTATGGTTGGTTTTAAAACTCCGAGTGTTGTTGTGTCTTCACACATGACATCACTCTTCTCTTGGATGCTTCCGCTGTGATGTTTTCTTTACATACTTTTTGTTTAACTATAAAACTGTTTTATTTGGGATGTTTGAAAACTCGTTACCTTTTTGAATAATGCTAAACCTGTAGTCTTTTTATTTATTAAACATAAATACTCTTGGTCGTTTTATTTATTAAGCTTAAATTCTTGGTCAAACCCTTGTTGAAACCCTAGCCTTCTATGTCTGTTCATTAAGTCCTTTTAAATCACGATCGCCCACATTTATTAACCCTAAAGTGCGGTCGTGACATTAATAATAATGGAATAATATCTATAGTCAATTTGTATAAAAATATAGTATAAGGAGGAAATGCCAAATCAAATTATTGGCATATAGACGTGAAGAGTTGCATACACGTAAACAAATTATTGAATGCCAACTTGATTCATGAACGATATTATTGGCATATAGACGTGAAGAGATGTTTGAGTTAAGAAAAGCATTGACCAGTTGTTTTCTTTATTTTTTCCACTGCCAATTTTTAAACAAAAAATGTAACGTCGTGTACTTCATTCTCTCCTAGTTTTCCTCCCTTCCTTTCCTCCTCATTTCCGGCCCCTGCACTCTCATTTGGTCGGAGATTAACCAAAATTCTTAAAAATATTTTTCCTATCATTTCATAAATCCAAACACAATTCCTAGACACATGCAATGTGCATCAATGGCGCGTCGAAGGAAACTCACCATGAATTGGGAAGGCCTCGGAGACGACGACGAAGACGACCGTTTCTTCGAGTCCCGGGAACGAATATCATGTGCCGTTCCTTCAGATTTGGCTTCTGACATTGACGAGTTTGAGGACAGCCGAATGTCGTTCACTTCGACTATTTCCTCGGCCTCCTCAGTCGAAAACAGCTATGACGCGAGGGCGAATCCTTCGTTCATGTTGGCTAGCTATGACATGTGGACGTCCGAGCCAGGCGATATCCGGGAACGGAGGAAGCGCCTCCTACAAGGCATGGGCCTCGCCAGCAACAAAGACATGCTCCGGATGGCTAGCACCAAGACTACACGTGCCAAAGTCGATCCTTGTACACCGAGAGCAGTTGATTCTGCTTCTCCTGCTCCTTCAACATCTTCGCAACCCAGCACAATTATGTTCGGAAGATCTAGGTCGGACAGTGACATAGATGCTTTGTCTGTAAGAACAAGACAGAGGAGAGAAGAGTTAGTTGGCAGTGTATCAAAGCAAAGACTCATCAGGACATCATCAGCGCCAAGCATAGGCTTGTGTCAATACTCTAGTGCTGTTAGGATACCACCGGGAGACAGATCATCACAACGGAACAAGCACAAATTCGATACCGTCTTCCTGATAAAGAATCTGGACACCGGGAAGGAGTTCGTTGTGAAAGAGTACAACGAAGAGGGGATGTGGAATAAGCTGAGAGATGTTGAGACGGGGAAGCAGCTAACGATAGAGGAGTTCGAGAAGGCTGTTGGGCAGTCGCGGGTCGTGAATGAGCTGATGAGGCGGCAGAACAAGGGACACGGCCACGACGCTAGGAAACTCAACCACAACAAGCTTTTCACAAAAAGTTTCAGAAACAGCAAGAGAAAGGGAGCTGCATTGCTTAAAAATATAAAGGTTGCAGCAAGTTCAAAAAACCTCAAAGAACATGAGCAGCAGCAGCAGCAGCCTTGTTCGGAAGAGAACAAGGCAGCCTCTCAATGGGTGAAAACTCGCCAACACGGCAAGTCCTACAGAGAATTCACAGCGCTGCATGTCTCTCAAGAAATACAAGCACATGAGGGCTCAATATGGGTCCTCAGATTCAGTAAAAATGCTCGCTTCCTAGCAACTGCAGGAGAAGATAAGCTAATACATGTTTGGGAAGTGCAGGATTGTGAAATTATGTCGAATTCAGCCACGCCCGTTCATCCAATGACTAGATCAACTGCCTCAGACCGCCCTCAACTTGCAGATATTACGCCCATGCCGTCCAAGAAGAAGAGTATAATTAATAGGAAAAAAGCAAACTCAATGCCCGACTACGTCAATTTGCCAGAGACTGTATTTTCCCTTTCTGAAAAACCAATCTGCACATTCCAAGGTCACCAAGATGATGTATTGGACCTATCATGGTCTACATCTCAGGTATGCTGTAAAAAAGAGCACCAATCCTTTGCAACAACTGTTAACAAAATATGATGATATATATATATATATATATATTGCAGCTATTGCTTTCATCATCTATGGACAAGACTGTGAGGCTGTGGGATCTGGAAACAAGGAGCTGTTTGAAGACATTTGCACACAATGACTATGGTAAGATGCTACGCAATTAATTACGAAATCTTAACAATTTTGGCTTTACCTTTAACAAGTCTAGCTATGGCAGTAACTTGCATACAGTTCAATCCAGTAGATGACGACTACTTCATAAGCGGTTCTCTAGATGCAAAGGTTCGGATCTGGAACGTACCTGACCGCCAGGTTGTAGACTGGTCAGATTCTCGCGAAATGGTCACTGCTGCCAGCTACACTCCCGATGGCCAGGTACCCCCACATGCAAAAAAATTACTAGTTCACTTCAAATACATGTCTAATTTGTAGTAATTTACTTTTGAAGGGTGCTGTCATTGGTTCTCAAGAAGGGATATGTCGATTTTATAGTATTGATGGTGAGTAACACGCCTCACTCAAATCATATAGTAACAAATATACATCAACGATGCCTTACGTATTTCGTTTCTCAGACTACAAATTGGAACATACCATGGATATCCAGATGAAGACAAAGTCTCAAGCCAAAAAACTCCCTGGCTTTCATCCTCAAGCCCCAGCCAAAAAGATCACTGGTTTTCAGGTAACTTAACTTCATGCCTCAACTGCCTGCTTCGTTTCGTTTAACAAACTCTCATGCATTTATATGTCTACAATCTACAGTATGCCCCTTGGAATCAATCTGAAGTGCTCATTACATCTACTGATTCTCGAATTCGAATGTACAACGGAGAGGAAATGATCCAGAAATTCAGAGGTATGTATATGTATGTATGTATGTTTCCATATTATATCCAATAAGAAGTTCTTGGTTTCACCATTTTATCAACCACAGGGTCTCGTAACACTTGTAGCCAGAGCGTGGCTAGTTTCAGTCCAGACGGAAGGCACGTCATCAGTGCTAGCGAAGACAATCAGGTTTATATATGGAAGGTAGGAGAGTGCAAAAATCCAAGTGGTGGAAAGAAGAGTAAACTTACTGTGAAAGCATACGAGCACTTCCATTGTAAAGATGTAACGGTCGCAGTTGCATGGTCCGGGGTGAACACGACGAATGAACCACCATCGGTAGAAATACATTCCAAGAGGCATTCAAAAGACAAGATAGTTGGGACAAGTAAAAGAAGGAATTTGCCCCCACTACCCAAGAAAAGTGAGGGTGAAGATGATGATCATTCTCCACCCATAGATCCTGGAATTGGAGTTATCAACACATCAAGATCTCTGTCTGCATCAGTAAGTACTCACGAATCACCACCAACTTGTTCTGCCTTAGGTTCTCAACGATCACAATCTTTGTCATCCCACACTTTTTGTCATATTGGAGGTCAGACTGTTCAGGCCACAGCATGGGGAATGGTCATAGTCACAGCAAGTTTAGAAGGTGAGATAAGGGTCTACCAAAATTTTGGGCTGCCTCGAAAAGTACGTTCTCTTTAGGATTAGTAATCACATATTTCCTATTCCCACAAACATGCTCCACCAAAAGAAAAGACATCAAAGGAACAAACGAGGCATTATCAGATGATGACAGGATTTTCAGATATGTAATATGACATCTTATTCAAATATGTTCTAATTCATATCTAATTAAACTTATTCTGAAACTAAATCTTCAGCATCCACCCGATACCACAACACTTAGAGCACCCTCAACGGGACGAAATGCATCGGCACGGGCATTGGAGGTGGCTCGCTAGAATGCCTGTTCCACACAGGCGAGCCTCCCTCCGAGGCGACATGGCACATCCAGGAGCGGGCGTGATGCCCACTCGCCAGCCTGTGCGTTGGCGTCAATTAGGAACTTTGAATATATTTTTTTTTTAATCCGAAAATGTAGAAATAATAAAAAAAATTCTCACTCCCCAAAAATTACCGTTGTCCCACTTTTTCTGTTAAACTTTTTTCTTCATTTTTTTACTCCAGAATTCATCTATAATATCTCAACCAAAAAAATTGCACACCAAACATTCTCCATTCTCATTCTCCATCTCCATCTCCATCTCAAATGTTTCTAACAACAATAGTGCAAACTTGTCCAACCATCAACCCCCCACGCAACTCTGGTGGCTGGGACCATTGGAGCCAGTGGAGCACGCCAATGCCCGAAACCCTAGGCTGGGCGACGGCGGATAGCCAAAGCTCGGCAACTCCGGGCGTGTACCCGGCCTTACCCGACGGACTTGCAGAACGCCCCCTAGGGGCAATTCTGGTGGACGCCCTGATGCTGCCATTGTTCCAAATTCAAGAGTGCAACAACGTCCCAAGGGATGGCTCCGATTTTTCGGAATTCAACATCCACACTCCGCACAGACCGATGGAGATCAAAAAATTATTCGAGGTGTATGTTAGCACCTTGGAAGATCCAATTGTTTGCACCAACCAATCCGGAAAGAAGATTTGGGAGCGGATCACACAAAGCTACTACGCATAATGGTCTGCTGGAACTGTGTAGCGCAACGTAAGTATGTTATGTAATCATTTTTTTCCGAGCAAGCGAGGAAATCTAAAAGTTCAACGGGTGGTACATCAACTAAATGAGGACGAGAGGCACTGGAACGATCGAAGCCGGACTGCGGTCATATTGTTCTTCCAAGAGATCATGATGAGACCAGACCCTTCAAGCATGTTAGTACTTGGAAGAAGGTTCGCCATCTAGAAAATTGGGCGGGTGGCACACAATCTACAACAACAAGTTGTGCATGAGCAGATGATTGACACCCTCCAACGTTAATTGGGTATACCAGTCATACCGCCGCAGTCGCCGCAATAGTTTTTAATTTTTACGATTTTAAATCTTGCAATTTTTATTTTTTAGGAAATTTTAATGTAATTTTCGGGATTTTTTTAATGAAGTATCATTATTAATGAAATGTTTTTATTAATTGTATTTTTGAATTAATGAATAGAATAGTGGGACTATGAATAGTCATTGAAGGAATGGATTGTTCGAGGTGTTGTTCCTTAGTTAAGGAATGGAATAAAAATGTGGGATAGGGGTCCATGAATAGTTTACGGCATTCCTTAGTTAAGGAATGCCATTGTGGATGCTATTATGAGTCAAGTCAAACAGACATTCACTAACCATCTACAACTATTAACACTAAACTCAAACCTATTTTTATGTATATGCCACATTAAAAAAGTAATTTTACTCCAACTATTTGTATCAAACTCAAGAACAAAAGAATACTCTATATTCACCTATTTGATATACTTTGTTAAGAATACCTACTTATTTATTCAAATTATACATTAATCCTACATGTCACACCCCAACCACTCTGACATATATATTTATAATAAATAAATACCACTTGAAATAAAGTAATCACATATCCATATGCATATGAGACTCTGTTCATTTTATTATTTTGTGACAAATCAAGTCTGGTATCTGCTTATGATTTCTCTATGACCCGAAGGTCCCTCTGTATTTGACCTTATGGTCTCTCTGTAATTGGACTCATATGCCCCTCTGTATTTGACCCGTAGGTTGCTCTAAAATTTCATATCAAGGGAAAAACCATCATAAATCATTAATCATATGATTCATGTTCTTTCAATACTATATGTAAAATATATCACTTCTATTAGCTACATATCCATATTATATTCTATTGAATAATTTTAACACAATATGTAAACATATTCCTTACTTGAATCATATATTCATATAATATTTCACCGAATAACCAAATATTCACACCACTTAAACACATAAGAATAAATCAGATAATACATGTAATATTAAAAGTGTGATTTATTGTGATAGGTATAAGTAACTTAACCGAACTTTTGATTCCTCCCCACATTCTACTGCCCTTGATCTTGTGTGATAAGAGCGGGAGTGTCTTCTACCTTTTCTTCAAATTTAAACTTCCTTTTATTTTTTTGTCATTGTTTCTCTCATTTTTCTTTTTCCTAATAACCTGTCTATTCTGACATCTCCTTTCTTCCCCCTCCCGTTGTTATACAAATCGGTTATATATAAGTAGTCAAATCCGATAACTTACCCGACCATGCCAAATAAAATAATGTAAACATTATAGTTGCATGCTTTTGAATTTTAAAAAAATATAAGGGATAACATTACTTTCCATATGGTGGCTACGTGTATGAAATTTCTATACTATCCAGTAGAACTAGGTAATTGTTAACAATCGGAATGCAAATTCGATGAAGAATTAAAGAACGAGTTGAGAGAAATATGAATTTTACTGAGTTGAAAAGAATGATGATGAAAACTAAATTACAAGACAAAGAGCCCTAATTCTCGGTACTTAAAAGAGTAAAGCTAACAATCAACTAATTAGTTGATCCAACAGCTAAGAATTAATCCATCTATTAACCTATCAACGGTCCAGATTTAATACAGCCCTTAAATCCATTCTTCGTCAATTTTGCTAAGTGTTGCGCTGATTGAGTAATGACATCTACAAATCTCCACCTTGCTCAATCAGTTTCATCATTCGTCTGCAAAAGGCACAGCTCCACATTCTCTCTCGGCAAAGCCTTTGTGAGCATGTCGGCTAGGCATGCACACGGGTCGGAAACCGCCGGTTCCGGTTCATGAACCGGCGGTTCACAGTTTATCATTCCCATGAACCGGAACCGGCCCGCCAAGGGTCCCGGCGGTTCCGGTTTCGGTTAAAAAAACTGCCGGTTTACGGGGCGATTAAAAACCGCCGGTTTTTGGCCTGAACCGCCAGTTCCGGGCCGGTTCGGCGGTTCGTCAAAATTTTTTTTTGCATTTTTTTTATTTGTTTATCTATGAAATGTGCGTAAATAAAATTTAAAAAAAACACGATGAAAGTAGCAATTTTATTGAGATTACAAGTTACAACAATGACAAATTACAAAAACCTTGAGGTCTTGAAGTCTTAAACAAAAATTTAAATACAACGAGATTACTAGTCAACAACGAAGCTAATTATAAATTACAAAAAAGACTTCGAAGTTCTGAACAATAAATTTATAGGTATATATACTCAAAGTTGGCGAATGGGATCTTTGTTGTAGCACCCCGAAAAATTTGCGACTTTTGTTTTTATTAATGTTGATGTTGAATGAGAATTTCTTTTATGGAAATTGATTTTCTATGTGATTGAGTTAATTATGTGGAATTAGTTGTGGTGAGTTATGTGGAATAATATGAATTATGTTCCAATGTTTGAATTAAATTAAATGGGATCATGCATATTTTTTTCTGACCATTTTATTTGATATTTTTCGACCCTCCTAATTATTTGAAATAGTATTTTCTTTCTTGGATTTAATTAATTATTTTGGGATAATTATCCAAGTTAAATCCAAACCAAATTATCCCTATGTTATTCTACATAATTTCCGACCCCTTGCCCATTTCTTGGTCTTTCGAAATCTCCTATTAATTAGGAGAATAAATTATTTTGTAGATTTAATTGGTACCTTACTTATTTCCTTCATTGAATTAAAAATCCAATTAAATCTCTCCATATCCTATTTTAATTAGGATTTGACTCTTTCCTTCTTTAAGACCTCATAAATTTTCGCCCCTTATGCCTTTCAATTACCTTGTGGAATTAATTTAATTGTTACCTATTTTATGGGAGCATTTTCCACAAGAAATTACCAAATTTAAATCCAATTCCTATTTAATTTGGGGATTTAAATATTTCCTTTGACTACTCCCTATTTTACACGCCCCCCTTTTCCTACTTGGAGAATTATTGAATTATTTTGTTACCTTATTTATGGGATGCTCAAAATCTTTTTACCCATTTTTGTGAGTATATTTCTCTCCAAGTAATACCATAATTTTTGAAAAATTCCCCCCACACTACATGGTTAATTCTTTTAATTGTGGAGCTTATTCATTGACCTCTATTTTATTCTTCCACAATCTTAATTGTTTAATTAAGTGTGAGAATAATTATTGAATATAAATTAAGAAAACCCTAACCCTAATCTTCACTCCACACGCCTCCCTCTCTTCCTCTCCTCTCCCACACGTTTTTCTCCTCCCCTCCCCTCTCTCTCAAGTGCTCCAAATCAATCCTTCATTGTTGCTTCGACTTGGAGTTGGAAACTCAAGATCCGTTGAGGAATCGCACCAATTGTCTTTTCTACCGATTGTTTTCAAGAGAAAGGTATAATTTTTGATCCACCTTTCCCCTCCTTATCATTGAATCCATGATTGTTGAACCCCTCATGCATATAGTGAGTGGAGAATCGTAAATCTAAGAATTTATTGGTTGAGAAGGATGGTTGCACATGAATGGTTGTGTGTGTGTGCGTGTATGTACGTGTGTGTGAGTGTGTGGATGAATCGTTGTGAATGTTATGTGCGAATAGGAAAGCATGGTTGTAATCTCGTTTTTGAAGCATGACTATGTGTTGGAAGCATGAATATGTATGTGTGAATGTATGATAGACAAACTAGGGTTTGTGAATGTTGAGCATGAAAACTGTTGAGTTCGGATAGTAGGTTCCAACGAGTTTTTGACCAATCAAACGATCTTATTTCGACATTAATTTTTAACTGGATGAAGTTTCAGATGTCGTCTATGTTGTGTCAAAATTTCAGCTTCAATTGATGACAGATGAATTTTTAACGAATTTTTCAATTGAACTGCGCAGTCCTGCCAGAAATTGTGTTCCGTCCAGTGAGTTTCGTTTTTGTTTTGACCGATCAAAAGATATGATTTTGGTGTGGAATTTTAACTGGACAAACCTTTATGTGTCTAGTGTGTGGTGACCAAATTTTAGCTTCAAATGTTATCGGATGGAATTTTAACTGGAGAAACATTTATCTGTCAGATTCTGTTTTGTTGGAATAATCTTTATTGACAAGTTTGAATGAAGAACATGATACATGTGTGAGTAAGGAACTTATCCTATGATGTGATTATGTTATGTGTTGCACATTGATGTATGCTAAAGGGAACGTTTCGGTTATGATGGTGAACGATTAGGATGGGCAATGAGAGAAAACAATAAAAGGAACGATAGGGCATGCATGATAAATGTGTTGGTAGAAAACTGATTGTATTATGTGTTATGATGTTGACAAGGGTTGTTGTGTGTACGTGGGTACAAAGAGCAAGGGTTGCATTAAAGTTGTGAATTGTGTTGTATAAGCAAGCGAGGTAGGCTTTCTTTTACTAAACTCTTTTACGCTTTCAAAAGTATGATACAGTGTTATAATGGTGGTTTAAAGTGTTATGTCATGCCATGATTGCTTTGATGTTGAGATTGTTGCCTGATGCCTAGTTCGTTTGAGCTTGCTCCGTTAGGCTATAGGGCTGTGTTAAACGAATTCGGGTCTGAGTAGGGCCGCAAACCCTATCAGGCTGTGTGTACACTGATGGGATCGTGAGCCGTCCTTGCTAGTCGGCCGGTCTCGTGGGCGAATAGAGTGGCCATACTTTCGTCGCACTATGGTATGAGGATGTGAATGATTGTTTGTTGAGAAAGTGGGGAGATTGTTTTGTCTGGCCAGACTATGAAACTGTTTTTGTGATACTCGATGATATTTCTCTTCTAAATGTAAAACTCGAGTTCACTATGGTATGGATGACATAACATTTATCAAATATTTTCGGCATGAGCCCATTGAGTATATTAAGTACTCAGCCCTGCATATGTTTTCCCTATGTGCAGGTTGAGCGAAGATGTTGCGGCGGATGTTGAGTCGAGTCTTAAGATTTCCCGGATGCGTCGTGTCTTCATACATGGGCGTCATCCTATGACTCTCTCTAGATACTTGATTTCCGCTGCCTTGTTTGAAATTGCTTTCTTTCTAAAAGTCTTCCGTTTTTTTTTCATACTATGTTATGACATTAATTACCTTGAGACATTAATCCGCTGCTTACCATGTAATACCTTAGAATATTTTCTCTTGAAGTTTAGTTGAGCTTTGTGTTAAATGTCGTCTCTTATTGTTCCCCATATTTCTTCCCCGCTTCTTAGTTCCTCCCCTAGTCGCGAGTTCCCCGTCTTTACTATCCTTAGTAAGGTTGGTCGTGACAGAGTGGTATCAGAGCTTCGTTCTTTCGCTCTGGTCCTAGAGTCTTCTTTCAGTTTAAGTCTATATTATTACCCCTAGACCAAAAGTGTCACGAAGGCTCAACATCCGAAGCATCACGCTCAACCAAAATAAAATGAGGTATGTTTTAAGTTGTTGAAAGAATATGAAATCGATGATGAGATGATAAGGATGTGTTGGCAAGAGTATGCATGTGTATGAAGTTTATTTGTGAATATGATAATGTGATGGTGTTATTATGTTGAAACATGAGCATGAGTGACATGATGTCATAAATAGGTGTTATGTGTGAAAGTACTACGACATAAGCATGTGAACATAGGAAGCCTTAAGATGATATCAAACTTGATGATACGTGACGAGCTTTAGATCTATCACAAACAACGAGATAAAATAATTATTTTGAGGAAGTTGGTATAGAAAAGGAAGAATTTTTTTGTTGTGTGGAGAAAAGAACAAGTTAGGAGTTTCGAAATATTTGCATCGTGTTTGGTATGAAAAAAAGGGAAAAGGATTTTGAGGTTGATGTTTTGCAATGGTAATGACTAGTTATGTTGGTGGAGTTTGATTGAGGAAAAATATTTATGTTGTGGAAAGTTGTTGGAAATATTTGAAAACAAAAAAAAACCTTTGAACTTTAAATGAAAGCATGTTAGTTCTTTTCTTTTGCGAAATTGAGATCTTGAAGTGAACGAGAAGTATGATGTGGTTATGTATAGCGATATACATTTATGCATGTTTAATTATGTAGTATGTGAATAATGATTTAAGTGATGGTTTGTGAACGTTGAAGTGTGAGTTATTTTATGAAAGTGCTGATAGAAGAAATTATGATGCTATGAACTTTGTATGCAAACATAGATGTTTGTTAGATCGAACGATATCGAACTTAGTTGTTACAACTGCGACATCACTTTTTTGAGTGATAAGACAAATGGAAATATGTGGTGCGAATTCGAACTTCATTGAAAAATTACAATTTCACTATTGTCTTCCTGAACGATAAGAATTAGGAGAATGCGAAGAGACATTACATACGATAATGAGCTCAAGAGGAGAAGGAGTGAAAATTGAAGAGAATTTCTGAATGAGAAAAAGTACGAGACAAGAGAAGATGTCAAATGATGTAATCTTACAATGGGAGAGAGATGGTACCTGCGATCTGATAAGCTAAATCTATTCTTACGTGGCGATGCGATGCAAACGACTATTATTGCGTGTAGAGAGCGCGAGTATAATTACAATGTTTTTAAGAGAATGATTGCTATGACATACAAGGAATATTATGAACATATGGATTCCAACTATAATTATTAGTGGCAATAGCACGATGAATCTCAGCGTGGAATCCACAGTTTTTTTGAGCGATGTTACCAGTTTCGACTTGCGAAAGATGAACGAGGGAGTGTGACTTTAATAGCTAGAACAAACTATTTTAATCAGCAGTTCTTACTTGGATTCTAAGGAGTTATTTTTCAGGACCCTTCAAATAACCGTGAGCTCTTGTCTATTTAACAGCTTATTTCACTCACTCATTGCAAGTAAGGCATATTATTTATTTTCCTCCATTGAGTCATAACTCACTTTCAGTTCTTGGAAAGTGGTGTTGCCTTCATAACTTTGGACACTTGGAATGAATGTAGTCTTCTTTGACTTATTATTTATACGAACAATATTTTGACTTTGTGAGCCTTTGCTATTGAACTTCATTCCTAAGGCTGCTTGCAGTTATGTCCTTCAATATAATCACGTTTCACAGACATGTTTTCTATGGGATATTCTTCTTCGAACTTTTGTTCAGCTTTTCATTTTGTAACCATGTCCGTATCAAGTTCTTTCTTACAGAGTGAAATTCTTTTTGGTTCAGTCCCATTATATGTATCATTTCCATATTAGAACTTTTCTTTCTACAAGACGAAGTTAAGGCCTACATTTTGTACCTTGCCTTAACAAATTTAATCCACTTGATTTTTTTTCAAAAGTTCCTTTGACCTTGTTTGCCTTTCACAAACTTATGAACCCATTGATGTGATTTTATTGTTCCATATTATGATTTTCGTTGAACCGTGATCAGTGCTGCTTTGTGACAACTGCCTACCTTTCTAAATCCTCATGCAACTGATCATTTTAGGCCGTGACATGTTTAAGTCCTTATCCATTGATGTGTGTGGACCTTTCAAATTTGGTCTAACAACTGAATTATCTTGTTTGGTAGTCTACCATGAGAATTGAGATTTAATTCGATTCCCTCTTATGTTCATGACCTATCTTATGTTCTTTCAAGCTCCGAGGGGATGATCTTAACCAATTGTTGCAAGTTAGTGAGATTCAAAACAAAAGTCGAGCTGAAATTGTAATTCTAGTTCCCTTGAGAGATTTTGGAACCCTTCAAATTTAAAGCATTTTTTTACAGTGTTTGTATAATTCGAAATCGGTTCATATCCAAGTTAATACTGTTTGATTAAATTTTGAGTTCTTGATTCATATTCTGAGTTCTTGATGCAACACTTTAAGGAAAGGCAAAGGCTTGATCTTTTAACATACAAATGGAGTTTACCATTGACTTGGAACCTGGATCTGCGCCAGTATCGAAAGCACCATACCGAATGACCCCTAAGAAGTTAGCAGAATTGAAGATTCAGTTGCAAGAACTACTAGTTTTGGGATTCATTCGACCTAGTGTGTCACCGTGGGGAGCGCCTGTTTTATTCGTGAAGAAGAAGGGTGGGACGATGAGGATGTGCATTGACTATTGTGAGCTCAACATGTTGACCTTGAAGAATAAGTACCCTCTGCCATGAATTGATGACTTATTTGACCAACTTCGAGGAGCTGGCGTATTTTCGAAAATGGACTTGAGGTCGGGGATATCATCATTTAAAGGTCCGACGAGAGGATGTGTGTAACGCCCGTACTTTTTATAGTACTTGGAATAACACCAAGTTACTACGAGACAAACAATAATGTTTCTAAACGAAAGAAAACGAACAAAAATAAATATAGGAACTTGGACCGACCCAAGTAATTATAAATAAAGTCCCAATGTCCTTTTTATTTTAATATGTTGGGCCATCAAATCCCCTTATATTTTAGCCCAACTCCACAAATAATGTGTTGGGCCAATTCACTTCTAGAAATGGTTAGTGCAAGCCCAAAATTTCTTCTCCTTCTTCCTTCTCCCCTGCGCCGATTTCTTTCCCATGGAGACCCTCCACCTTTCAACTCCTCCACCTTCCACCTCCTTCATTTAATCCTACAACCAAAGGACACACCATTTAAATATACCAATCCCTTCACTTCTCTCCTCACAACACACACTTTACAACAAGAATAGAGAGAGATAGGAGAGGGAGCCGAGAGAAGAAAACCGAGAGAGTTAGAAAGGAGAGCAGCGGCGGCGCCGATTGCCGTTGAGGTAGGAGGGAGAAGGCGAACGACGACGAGCCGGCGGGGAGAGCAGCTACAGCAGGGGCTGACCGCGACGATGAACGACTCACTGCTGGAACGCGATGGAGGATTAGATGGCGGCGGGTAACACCGCGAAAACACGACGACACTGCGACGGACAACAGCAGCGGCGGCTGTTCTCAACCGCAGCAGTCGCGGCTGCTCATGACGGACAGCAGCAGCGGGCTGATGAAACTTTGACAGTAGCGACGACGCCGGCAGCGTGTTGACAGCAGTGGCGCGGAGGAGACGGCAACGGCGGCGAGTTGTCAGAGAGAGCGAACAGCGACGAACGCCCCCGTGAGGAAGAGCTGCTCGACAGAGAGCTGTGGGGGAGAGAGAGAGAGATGGCAGCGTGTGCATAATTTGGGAAGAGGATTTCAATTCCATTCTGGAAATTGAAACGTAAGGTGAGGAAGATTAAGGATTTGGGCTTTATTTTATTTAATGTTTTGGGCCAAAGGAATTAATTTAAATTTGTAGGCCCACTGTTTTTGATAAAGCAGATGGCTTGCAGTTAATTTGGTTTGGTCCAAATTAATTGAGTGGAAGATTGAGTCGAAGTGGGTGACTTTATGCACGCTTTTCGAGAACAGAATGGAACACAAGTTAAGGCTTTAAACGATCGAGGTGGGCTTTATTACTTAAACTCTTTTATTTGCAATGATATGTATATGGTCAGATAAGGGTGGTTTGAATTTTATGTCATGCCGTATTTTATGTTTTGAATTGCCTATCTGATTGTATACTAGGATAATGTCCTACTAGACTTTGATGGTTAACGAATTCGGGTCTGACTAGGGAGTGAGTCCCTACTCAGACTAGTGCACTGATGGGGATCGTGAGCCGTCCTTTTTGGTTGGCCGGTCCAGTGAACGAGTTTGTGGCCACATTCTCGTTTCACATGATGGTTTAGATATGGTAAATGATGGAGGATGATGATTATAATGGGCTGCAGCCATGTTTTACGATGGAAATGATTTTAGTGTTTCTAGGTATTTTTTTTAAAGTAAAACCCGAGTTTCACTCAATAATGGCTTGACATAACTTTATTGATGAAATATATTTTGGGCATGAGTTCACTGAGTGCATCAAGTACTCAGCCCCTGCATATGTTTTCCCTATGTGCAGGTTGAGCGTGGACGGGAGACGGAGGATGTTGAGCATTGGACCGAGACCATATTCAATAAACATTCCGGTTACTATTGTGTCTTCATACATAGTAGTAGCTGACTCTCAAATGCTTCCGCTACGCCAAGTTTTAGAACTCTGATCTTATCTTTATTCTGTTGGACTATTTTTTCCTACGAACTTTGTTGCTTCGTTATTTCTGACTATAATTTGGTAATAAAGTTCATCTTTTGATCTACATATCGTACCCCTTGATTGTTTCCCCTTTCTTCCCCGCTTCTTAATTCCCCCATTAGTTGCGACCCACCGTGCTTCCTATCCTTAGGGAGTGCGGTCGTGACAGAATGGTATCAGAGCAATTTTTCCTTCCGCTCTGGACCGAGAGTCGTTTATTCAATCTAGTCTACATTTCGTCTCGCCGCGCTCAACAAGAAAGAAAGTAAAATGTTTTGAAATGAGAACAATTTATGCAATTGATGCTGGACGTGATAATGGATGGAGTATGATTGATAATATTATGAGATGACCAAATTTCGGGATGAAATTTCTGTTAAGGTGGGTAGAATGTAACGCCCGTACTTTTTATAGTACTTGGAATAACACCAAGTTACTACGAGACAAACAATAATGTTTCTAAATGAAAGAAAACGAACAAAAATAAATATAAGAACTTGGACCGACCCAAGTAATTATAAATAAAGTCCAAATGTCCTTTTTATTTTAATATGTTGGGCCATCAAATCCCCTTATATTTTAGCCCAACTCCACAAATAATGTGTTGGGCCAATTCACTTCTAGAAATGGTTAGTGCAAGCCTAAAATTTCTTCTCCTTTTTCCTTCTCCCCTGCGCCGATTTCTTTCCCATGGAGACCCTCCACCTTTCAACTCCTCCACCTTTCACCTCCTTTATTTAATCCTACAACCAAAAGGACACACCATTTAAACATACCAATCCCTTCACTTCTCTCCTCACAACACACACTTTACAAGAATAGAGAGAGAGAGGAGAGGGAGCCGAGAGAAGAAAACCGAGAGAGTTAGAAAGGAGAGAAGCGGCGGCGCCGATTGCCGCTGAGGTAGGAGGAAGAAGGCGAACGACGACGAGCCGGCGGGGAGAGCAGCTACAGCAGGGGCTGACCGCGACGATGAACGACTTACTGTTGGAACGCGATAGAGGATTGGACGGCGGTGGGTAACACTGCGAAAACATGACGGCACTGCGACGGACAGCAGCAGCGGCTGTTCTCAACCGCAGTAGTCGCGGCTGCTCATGACGGACAGCAGCAGCGGGCTGATGAAACTCCGACAGCAGCGACGACGCCGGCAGCGTGTTGACAACAGTGGCGCGGAGGAGACGGCAATGGCGGCGAGTTGTCAGAGAGAGAGCGAACAGCGACGAACGCCCCCATGTGGAAGAGCTACTCGCCAGAGAGCTGTGGGGGGGAGAGAGAGATGGCAGTGTAACGCCCCGTTTTTCTGAACCCTAATTTTCGAACCCTAAAGTACTTGCATTTAATGCTTTTAATGTCGCGAAGTCCGTGGATTAATTGTCGAAGGGAATTGTTATTGGATACTTTACGTGACCTAATTTTGAGTTGGAATTTTTGACTTGGTCAACCTTGTAGAATACGTGACGTGGCTTCTTTGAATATTTGACGTGGGGTGAAATTAAATGTTTGTGAATAATTGATAATTTATTTTAGAGCTCGAAATTTTGAAGTAAATCACAATGCGAATTTAAATATTTCCTTTCCGTGAGGAATATTTATTGGACTCAATTTCGTGTTGGATCCGACAAATTGAATAAATGATACAAAAATCCAGTCTGGTGGAAAATAAAGTATGGGCTGCACAATTTAAATAAAATACAAAGG